>NC_092046.1:30526278-31137053 GCF_003086295.3 Arachis hypogaea
TACCTGACTATATGCTACTTGTTCTACTTGTATCATGTTTGTGTATTACTTGCCTGTATTGCTTGTGTTTGTACAACTGAGAGGCCCTTCATGCTGGTGTCGGTGGGTGTGAGGGCTGTTCTTGATGGGATGAATTGATGATGCGATTGCATGATGATGTATTAATATAGAACTACTGAGGCAGAACAACTGGTGACGGTTTTGCTTATGATTCTAAGTCTGATTCGTGGAAGAGTCAGCGAGTTGGGAAACATGTGAAACATGAATTAAATTTAGCACTCCCTTATGACAGTTGCCTATTCATGGATTAGCGAGAACCTAGGATGAATAATTGGTGAAGAAGTTTAGGATGCTTAGTGAGTTTTTGTTGCAATACATTGAATTTATTTGGCACTTTTACCGTACTGGGAACCCATGGGCCCGGGGTTCTCATTCCGTATATATCTCTTGTTTTTCAGATACCGGTCCAGGTGCTCAGAAGTGAGTTGTGGGTCGTCCGAGAGACGGCGAAGATCTTTATTTCCTCTACTTTGTGTTTTGATTAGAATCTCTCCACCTTTGTTTTGGAAAGTTTATATTATGTATTGAACTCTTTGAATTTGCCTATAGAGGCTCTCATGTTTCCTTCGGGAGAGATTAGGATATACTGTTGTCAACTAATTTCATAATGTACTCTAGCTGACCTAAACTTCGCGGGTCGCGACTAGTAGCTATTTACTTATGTTATATATATCTATCTGTTATCTATCTCTTAATCTCCTTTACGCCTTGTCTGTATATCGTTTTCGGCTTCACGGTTTATCTTTTGTTGTCGAAACGTGAGAGATACGTCTTCGCGATTTTATTTCTACTCTTTTCAGGCTTCTCGATTAATACTCCTTTCGAAATTACCTATATTTATTTATTAAAAATCCACCTGAGAGTCTTACCACCGTAATATCATTGACTTATGACTCGAGCATAAGGATTTGAATATTAGGGTGTTACATTCCCTATCGTCAAAGGCAAAACCGTGAGGCCTTGTGTGCCAAAGCGGACAATATCGTGCTAGCGGGTGGTCTGGGCTGTTACAGATGGTATCAGAGCTGGAACCCGGATTGATGTGCCAGCGAGGGCGCTGGGCTCCCTTAGGGGGGTGGATTGTAAGGCCCACATCGGTTGGGGAGGGGAACGAAGCATGCCTTATAAGGGTGTGGATACCTTTCCCTAGTATGACGCGTTTTGACGAGTGAGTGTGGGGGGCTTCGGCTAGCATCCCTATCGTCAAAGGCAAAACCCTGAGGCCTTGTGTGACAAAGCGGACAATATCGTGCTAGCGGGTGGTCTGGGCTGTTACAGATGGTATATATATATATATATATATCTGTTATCTACCTCTTAATCTCCTCTACGCCTTGTCCGTATATCGTTTTCGGCTTCACGATTTATCTTTTGTTGTCGAAACGTGAGTGATACGTCTTCGCGACTTTATTTCTACTCTTTTCAGGCTTCTCGATATAATACTCCTTTCGAAATTACCTATATTTATTTATTAAAAATCCACCTGGGAGTTGTACTACCGTAATATCATTGACTTATGACTCGAGCATAAAGATTTGAATATTAGGGTGTTACAAAAGGTTTAGAAAACCTCTGTCCTATCCATTAGACAATGGACGCTTTTCTTTTTTTCTTCTAACTTTTCACTAAATTCACCGTCTATCTGGCTGCCTCAATGCAGCAAATGAACATACAAATATCCCTGGAGTTGCCTTAATGCAACAAATGACCTTTCAATAGGCCCTCTGCTTGTTCTCTAATCTCTTTATCATATTACTTTTTTCTCTTTGTCTCTTTACTCTGCTCTGGTTTTTCTGTTTAACATTTATATTTATAGCTTATGTAAATTTCAGTATGAATAGTTAGCATGTCCCAAGTATAGGTTCATTAAGTCTATACTGAAATAATTTAACTTTTCATATTATACCTAACCTTAGGCGCAACTCAAATACTAACTATGTTGCTCCTAGTTTGCTCACTAATCACCTTTTACTTCTATCATTAAAACTTTACTGACTTTTTCTTTGATTTTTATCTTTTCTCCAACTTTTTCTCTTTCCTTTGTCTTTGCCTCACTGATATGTTATTACCACTCCCTAGGTGTTTTATGAAGGTAATTATGGATTATGCGCTTAAAGTTGTCTTTCTAAAATTTTTACGAAAAATTGTCTTTTCCGTATTATTTATTATTTTATTATTAAATTTTCAAAAATTATCTTTATTTTACCTTTTACTTTATAAATTCACTTTTTACCACCTGTAACTTTAATAGTTTTACTTTAACCACCATAACTTTCAATATATACAAAATAACCCCTTAAACACCAAAATAATTACTTCCTTGCCATTTTTAAGATAAAAAAGATATTCTTGATTGTTCTTCATCATACTCAAAGTGTTCTTCATGCTCTTTGTAAATTCTTCAGATTCTTTCTCTGTTTTCACCCGTTTTTCAATCTTTTCGGTAACTGATATTTACCAAAATTCAAAATAAAATTGCAGCCACCAAACCCATATTTTCACTTGATTTCAACATAAATTTAACTCCAATTTATGGGTTAGGATTTTGTTTTCCAGCAGCCACAAGAACACAAGTTCATAGCTTGAATTTCATCAAATTTCATCAAATTTTCACCAAAATTTCAACAAGAATCACTCATATAAACAATAAATTTCAAGCATAATCAAACCATATCATAATCACACAACTCAAACATTACTAATCAAGATTAATTTCACCAAACTCTACCTTGATTTGCTGCCTCAAATTCGGTTATGATTCTAGGTGTTCTTTAAGCACTTTTTCCTCCTAAAACACATCAAGAACAACTTTGAATCCATAAAATCTCAACTGACTAAACCTTAATCAACATGTTAGGAAGGGATTACTCATCTTAAACGTGCTAGGAATGAAAGATTCTTGGCTCACAAGTCAAGATAAGCAAGATATCTAAGGAAGAACATCAAGAAAATACATGTTTAGCATGGTTTTTCTTGAAAACCGAATTGAAGAGGGAGGGAGGGAGACAGCCATCTCACCTGATTTCCAGCCTTGATAAGTTACATGGTTATGAAAAGAAAGAAGAGGGAATCATTTTGGTCGGATTAGAATTTTGATTTGAGTTTTAGTTCAGAAGAAATCAATCTTTGAATATTAGGAACCAAGAACTTTTTTCTCTTTTTCTCTCTTGCTATTTTCGGCCAAATGAAGTAAATGACCAGCCTTGGAAGGTCTTAGGGGGGGTGAGAAAAGTTGTGCTTGATGATTATTGGCTAGTTAGAGAGGTGGTTGAAAAATATCTCAGGTATATAATTACTAAAACTAGATGTATTAGAACACACACTTGACAACACATTTGGAGATTAATATCTGAGCTACTAGTATATATGACACTAGTAACATAATTAAAATGAGAATAGAAGATATATGATGAGGCATTAGCATTACTAAAGTCATCAGAGAATGCTGGTATTAAACTGCACCAGAAGACTGTGAACCCGGTTAAATCGATCTCCTGATTTTAACTAAAACAGATGAAATAATATTATAATATTATTCAAGCATCTCTAATATTAATATAATAATAATAGTATATTACTATTTCTCTTCTCTCATGAATCGAGTCCAATTCGTCAAAAGAGGTTCTTACTTATTGATGACATAATGATGATATATATTGAGGTGCTTGATGATATAGCAGAGGTGCTTGGAGGTTCTTCCTTCACTGAACTTCTGAAAAGCTCTGTTTCACCAAAAACTAGGTCGTTACAACTTACATGTAATAGTACATAACCAAATTCATACTCATTCCAAAACTTTTTCATTTCTTTTTTTGATAAACTCAGTAAGAGGAAGCCTTTAGTATAAAATATATGCAGATGAATTAATCAAAAAATGACCAACAATTCTTCCAGAAAAGCAAAAATACAATAAACATAAAATTAATAGGTCAAAGTTGAATTGCACTCTCAATCTTATGAACAATAGATTTTTTTGCTAATTTATCGTTATAACACATTTTTGTCTTGTCCCATACTTTTGTATGAGAGCATGTAAATATAAAAAACACTGTGTAATGATGCATCTTCTTAACATGTACTCTTAATAGTCTTTCTAATATTAAATTAAAAAAAGTATTAAGTGAAAAATTAAAGGTATTCAATGCCTCGTAAATATTTAAAAAAAAAAGCATTCAACATTTTTTAAATCTATTAGGGAGAATTATTAATAACAGTATTAGGGGATTAATCATTTTTCTATAAAACTTCCTTTGGCTAATTGCTACTACTGTTGAGGACTTAAAATTGCATAATTGTATATTTCATTTAGGAGATCTTTTTATCAACATTAAAGAATATGATATCATATTTAGCGGCTTATAAAATTTTTTATTCTGCATCCATGTTTTAAAATGATTTTGTTCTAATTCTTTTTGTTGTAGTTAGTCTGGCTACGCTAGCTGTAGATAAGGTCATGAATGCACCATGCGAGACATTGGTTTTATATCCAAAGTATGGTGAAAAATTGCACTGTTTCACAGCAATAACACTTTGTGTTGTGCTAGACATTCTTTCACCTCCTTATAGAGAAGATGAAGGAAGAAAGTGTACTTACTATCATGATTATCCATATTCAACATTTTGTAAGTAACTCTTCAAACTATCACTTATATTCCATGCACCATAGGATATAGCATTGGTACTCGGTAGTAGGAATGATCTTAGAAGTTCTATAAACTCAATTTTCTCATTTTCTTGAGTTTTGAAGCCTCTGGTTGAGGATTTATAAATTTAGTTAGATTTTTAGTTTTTTCCTCTTAGAAAGTTATTATCCTTTTCAAAACTTGCAAATTACTTATAAATAGATTTTTAGTCTTTTCCCCTTTAAAGTTGCTCTATCTCATATAATTTCTTATGAATACCAATTCAAATAGATTTTTCAGGGACATCAAGAAATAGATAACTGCTATGGTCGAGGATCTACTTTCTTTCTGGATTCAACCATTAAAATGTACATTAGGTAGCTTCTATAGCAGTTGCAATTTGGTGAATATGTAAGTATTTTTGTAAAATTTTGCATTGCAGTATTATTATTGTGTCAATCTTTTCTCAAGTTAAATTTGTCCCTTTTAGTTCTGTTTTTAAAGCTAAAAAGGAATAATACATCATTGTGTATTTATCAAGCAGGTTATTATTATTTTTCTTTGTGTGAGGACCAAGCAAACATTTTTTGGAGAGTCCCTCTACATCACAATTAGTGTATTAACCTACTGAACAAATGAATGATTGGATGATTAAATTTTGTTTTGGTTTACCTGGAGTTCTTCACTCATAGTCCTTCAACTTTGAGGTGTGATTGCAATCCGACTCTCTAGCCAAAAAGTTCGTAAGCAACGGTTGTCTATTGTATCATTGATTTCACCATTTAGTTTATGCTCTTATGTTCTTGTACAAGAATTATGTATGTATACTTAGTAGTGCTGGTAAGTGTTAAGATTTGTTTGTAACTTTGATTTGGAATATAGTGAAAATTTTTACTTTGCCGTGGTTTTTTTATCTCTCACATTGGGAGATTTTTTTTCACGTTAAAATTTAATGTTCTGTTGTCTAATGCTCATAACAACTACATTCACAAAATGACAAGCACTTAATTTATGATGGGGCCATAATTTATGATGGGACCGAATGAGACAACAGTAATTTGATACTACAGTTTGAGCAACTTGAAAATACTACTTGAGCTACTTTTGTCTTATAAAGCAGAAAGACGACATCAAAATTTTGATTTTTAGTAATAATGAATGAGTATACAATGAATCCCAAATTGTGGTGGGAGGAAAAATTATGCAGCAAAAATACACTCATTACATATTATCCAGATTGAAGTAGAAATTAATATAGGCAAACTACTAAAACTAAATAAATACATAACTACATTTACCATTTAACAACTATCATCTCAACTTAGTGGAATAGACAAGATTTTTATTGCTATTATCATCTTCATTTCGATCAGTGATCTCTCCATCTATTCATTTTCTATCTCTGCTAGAGTCCTTTTACTCATGATGATAATTGCAACGATTTCTCTCCAGTCTTTTGTTCCTACAAGAAGGAATGATAAAAAAAAGTGATAAATGAGAATCAGATTATAGCAATACTAAATTATCTTACTCTTGTTCTCCAGTTATGTATAATGCAGAATTCAAAAAAGGGAAAGAACATACATTATGGAATAGGATCTCGTCGGCTTCAAGCATGTGGATTATGTGTCTGATTTTAGGTCTCTTTGTGACATCTGGATCAACACATTTAAGAGCAACCAACAGAGCAAAGCTTAAGAGCCTTTCAAGACGGCTTTTCAAGAAGGTTCAGATCGATGAGTTCCTCTGATTTTCTATTGCCAACCATAGTTTTCAACTCAAGGTGCAATGAACAAGATGAATCGGTGATCCACTACCTACTGACTTGCCCCAATTTTCTAGAAGCTTAGCAAAAAGCCTAAATCCATGTTCCATAAGCATTGAATGAGAGCTAGCGATGGTGGATCAGCACTATGGAGAAGTTCAAGAGCAACGCAGAGCCAAATAAGAAGCTCGAGCTGGTGGCCAACTTACACTCTGGCAGCTTTGGAAGGCAAAGAATGAATTGATATTTGAAGGATCTCGTCGATCACCATCTCTTAACTTAAAACTAGCGCAGACAATGGTAGAAGAGGGGATGAAGATGACCTAATATTTTCTCCAATTGCTAATGATGGCTAGTGCTAGCTATCTTACTTATTTAATTTCTAGTGGAACTATTTCAATTTTTTCTTTGTCTTTTGTCCAAATTGAACCATTCTTTATTTTAATAAAGTTACCTATCTTAGACAAAAAAATAAAAGAAAAAAAAGAAAATTACAACTGAGCAGTTGCAATTGTTTTTGAAATGTTTTTGAAAAATATATTAAACGTGCTTAAAAAATATAGGAAATTTTTTTTTTTTATTTTACTCATTCATTTATTGTTTTTTCCTTTTTCTATCTTTAAATTTGATGAAAGTCAAGTGGTCATGCACATACACCCAATTTTTTGCCTTATCTAAATAAACAAAAATATATTATTGCAAGTTGAAACAATGTAACATTTCTAAAACAAAACAGACAGAACAAGTTCAGAAAAGTTCTTCCACCGTATGTGAGATCTTATTCATTATATATTCTCAACACTATATTATGCCTCAATTCATAATACCCTGGAAAACTAGCAGTACTGGCCGTTGATCTTATTGGTGTTCATGTTGAACTTGCTGACGTCGCCAACACAAGCGTTCTTGAACAAGCCAACATCAGTGACCCCACGAATCAATTTGTAGCCGCGGCTCCTGAACTGATCCGGACCGTCGAATGGCATAGCGAAGCCAGCCAAGTAGGGCCCACCGCCCTCTTTCCTCTTCATTCCTAACACGGTGCTCTCAATCTTCCTCATCATCTCCTTCACCTTTTCATTTCTGGGATCGTGCATGCACCCAACACTTGCACTCAGATCCAATGGTCCAACCATAATTCCATCAACCCCATCAACGGCTGCAATTCCTTCTACGTTTTCCACTCCCTCTGCAGTCTCTACCTGGCACAGAATCAACAAGTCTTTCTCGTACTTCTTTGCGTAGCTTTCATCAATACCAAACCTTGACGCCCTTACAATCGGTGTTGCCACTCCACGAACTCCATTCGGAGGGTACCTGTCATAATTTGTATGTAATATTATTACTTTAATAGTTTAGCAATATATTCATGTTTCAATTTCCTATATATACTTAGAATTCCGTTAGGGAGCTAATGAAGAATTTTGATAATGTATACAATGGATTGGTTATTTAGTTCAATAGAAATAAATAATAAATTTAAAAACTTTCATTCAATTATTTCAGATCAAATTTTAAATTTTAAATTCTCCAATTTCAAATTTTAAAATTTTAAAAAATTCAGTTAATTATTTTAAAAAAATAACCATTTGAAATCTTAATTTAGTAAAGCATTTCACTCCAATATTCTCTTCTTTTTCAACCGGCGATCACCCCATTTTATCATCTCATTTCACCGTTGCTACTTGACTTATCACACGCCACTCACCCTTAATAAAAATAATCAACTCATTATACACATTGTATACAATTAGTATTAGTTTCTAATACTTTCTCTTTCAATATATATTATGGAAAAAGTTTAAAGATCCAACTATAGTATAAGTTAATTTTTTTATTTTTTAGTTTAAAATTTAAGAAATTAAAATAATAAAAAATTATTTTTTATTTTATTTTATAATAAACTTATTTTTAATTAATTTATTGAAATTGACTTTATACATAATCGTATATTAATTTTCAACCACATTAAATATATAGTAAAATCGAATTTTCAACTTAACTATTGTCGTATAATATATATTAAATATAAAATATATATTAAAAATAAATTAAATAACATATATTTATTAGAAAGATATTTTTACCATCAACAAAGGAGTTAGAATAATAGTGGGATTAATTTTACGATTATGTTAAATATATACTAAAATCAATCATTAACATAAAATTATATTAAAATAGAAAATACATATTAAAAAATGAGTTAAATAATATACGTATTTATATATAAATATATAATAACTAATTTTATTAATTGATTTTAGTATAAAAAAATATTTTTATTAATCATAACAACTTATATAAATGCCAATCAGTTATAATTTAAATGACATAATCTCGCCATACTTATTTAAGAGATCGCGGATTTGAGTCTCCCTTATCTTTGGTAAAGAAAAAATTACATAAATATATTTATAAGGTGATTTTAAATATTCAAAATAAACATAAAAAGTTATTTATTAAATAATTATTATATATTTGTATACATATTATTTACTTAGTTTTAGTAAAATAACCATTTAATCAAAGTTTATTTATGAACATCAAATATCCATACGTTTCAATATAATAGTTTATTAGTTACTCAATTTTAGTATAAATATATGAGAAATTATTGACTTATACCTGCAATAGGAGACGGCCTTCTTGGCTGATTCGGGGCCGTCAACGAGGGGGAAGATAATGCCTTGGGGACCAAGGTCGAGCACTTTCTTGACCCACACGTGCGAAAGCTCCGGCACACGAACGATGACCGGTGTGTTGGCCGCAGTGAGTGCATGGATGCATCGCAGGCCTTCAGAGATGCCTCCGAAGCCGTGCTCGAGGTCAAGGATAACGAAGTCATAGCCAGACCATCCTGCTATCTCAACCATCGTAGGGCAGAAGCTAAGAAACGACATACCGTACAAGCAATCACCGTCTTGGAGGCGAGCTTTGATTGATTTTCGTTCCGTGGTGACGATGGTATCTTGTTCGGTTTCATATACGGCATGGTTATTACCATTGGTGTAACCGTGGTTATTACCATTGCCGTTGCCGTTGCCGTTGATGATGTGGTTGATGGTTTCCATTCTATTTGATGATGAAGAAGATAACTAGTCAACTAATTAATAAGAATTGCTAGGTAGCTAGCCTTTGTTGATTTTGCTAAGTTATGAAAGCTAGCTAGCTATCCAGCCAAGCTTATTAGCTTATAACTCTATTGAGGCTTGGCTACTTGTGATGGTGATGAAAAGTGTGTGAGGGTCGGGTTCTTTTTATAGTGGGAAATTGGGTAAAGTAATGAAGGGGGAAGTAGCCAAAGAGGTGGTTGTTGTATTGAGAGCTTGGTATGGGGTTGCATGCATGCATGCTCATTGTGGTGGATGGGACTTGATGATACTCCTCAGAAATCATAATATTGATTATTGGTCGTGTCTTGTTTTTTGTGGCTGCAATATAGGGCAGTGAGCGAGGGTCTACTGTTGAAATCCGTGTATGATATTATCCCTGCTTGCTGAAAGGAATTGAAGAGGAGCATGTGTTAGCCCATTGTTGATTATTCTGAAGCTTTAATTATTGTGGGCAGGTACTGATGATCCATGATTGCATTTGGGCAGTCATATGATTGATTCAATTACTAACAGGATAGCATCCATTATATTGGCCAGCAATTCCATTGATGATAAAATAAGGGGGCAGTATTTTAAAGTCTCAAATTGACTCAATTTTGATTAAAAAAAAATCGAGTTATTAATTAATAATTAATAAATTTAAAATTAATAATCATGTAAATTTGGTGCAGCGAATAAATAAAATAAAATCGAGTTATAATTAATAATCATGTCAAGTCAAACCTGAGCGTATTATAAAAATCCTTGCAATTTAGCATATTTTTTATAGTATAATTTGGTAAGTCAATGATTACCTAATTTTTTATGGATCTAAACTTTATTTAAAAATTTGTTATTAGCCAAAAATTATTGTAATATTTATAAAAGAATATTCGAATTTACGACATACAATTATTTAAATAAATAAGTGAACTAATCACTTAACTAATTCAAATTAATTACTCAATTTTAATTTGATATTTGAAATTGGTTAATAAACTAATTTGATTATTGATTTTCTTTAGAAATTAATATAAACTAAATTATTAAGTTTTAAAGAAATTAAACACAATTCTTATTAGTATAATTTGGTCAATTGACAAAATTTTTGCCGTACATTTGTTAGGATAATGCTGTTGATTTGGACAATTTAATGTTGATAAATTATTAGATAATTTGATATATTTAATTAAATATATTTAAATGAATCATTTAATAATTTATAATATTTTTTTATGTGAAAATGTTATTATGTGGGTATTCCTTTTTAGTATTATTCTAGAATTATAACGATTATTTACCGTAAATACCTTTTAATTATGATCAATATGGTATATAAAATTTTTGAAAAAGTATAGGTAAACAATTTTTAATTGACCAATTTTAAATAACTATAATTAATAATTATTAATTTTATATTTTAAAAAAATAAAATTTAAATAATCATTAATTAATAACAATTAATTAGTATAAAATATAATTTAAAAATATTTATTAATTTTTTGTTGGCTAAATTCTATTGATAATTTAGTCAAATTAAAAAAAAATTTATTGGACATATTTAGTACACATTAATAAAAGTGCCAACGTCAAAAACTGTTGCAATGTCAGGATGACACTCACGTCAGTAGTAGTAGTATCATTACCATATTTTATACATGATGATTACTATGATGTTTAAAAGTGTTTGCCTAACTTACCAAATAAGTTAAAAATCAATATTTACTTTTAAAAGTATAAAAGTAAATAATCATTAAATATTTAAAAGTTTTCATAAAAATAAATTAGACAAAAGTTAGACACTAAATTATAGGCACCATAAAATTCACCTTTATATATTTAGTAACATTTGTCTATTAACACTTGTTAAAATATTAGTGATCGATTATAATAAAATTAAATATTAAATAATATATAAAATCAAATGTTAGTAAATACATTTAGTTATTATAAAAAGAATTACAAAAATTATTACATATTCTTAATCACACATATACAAATAAAAACCCTTTTTAATTTTTATAGCTAGAAATAAAAAGCTGTTATTCATCGCAATTCTGTCTCACATTTTTAGTGATATGAATCGTTTGATCTCATTCTGCTTTCTCAATTTTTTAATGTTCTAAATCTCTTGATCTTGTTCTACCTCCTCAATCTTTGGCTTTGCCTCCTGTCCATCTCTCGCACTACCTCATCGATCTCATATATGATTTGTCTCCTCAATCGTGCTCTCAATCTTGTTCTAACAGTAAGGTAAGTGAAATCTTAGATGATTCTCTTTAAATTCCTAGGGTTTAATTTTTTTATAGTTGTAATTGATTCTTCAAATCTCTTCCAGTTATATAAAATCGCCAAAAAAAAAAAAAACCTAATTCCCTCTTAATTCGCTCAAATCACTTCAACCCTGATGAATTATGAACATGTATATATGTTCTTTTCCATCGTTTTGTTTTACTTTTCATTTTTTATTGTTTGGCTATTATGTCCGTATTATGTGAGAATTTGCCACCTCCAATGATTTATTGAATTCTGTTGTCGTTGATAGGGAACAAAGCAAATTATTTTGATTCAAATAAAAAATTCATTATATACACTATAATATTTTGGGTCTATAGTCACAGTTTTTTTATCATGATAAAAAACTGTAATCATAGACTCTCTATAGTTACGGTTTTTTACTGTGACATAAAAAAAAATTATGGTCACGGTTTTTTAAAAAAGGATGATTATAGAGTATCCATAATCACGGTTTTTTTTTAAAAAAAAAAGACGGCCTAAAAAGGTCTATGGTCACGGTTTATGGAGTGATCTAAAGGAGTCTATGATCACAGTTTTTTGGGGTGACCAAAAAGAGTCTATGGTCATGGTTTTTTGGAAAAGGGTGACCTAAAGAGGTCTATGGTCACTTAAAAGGATCTATGGTCACGGTTTTAGGGGGTGACTTTAAATGGTCTATAGTCACGGTTTTTCAAAAAATAGTGACTTTAAAGGGTCTATGGTCACGGTTTTAGGAGATAATCTAAAGAGGTCTATGGTCACAGTTTTGGGAGTGACCAAAAGACATCTAAGGTCACGGTTTTGAGGAGTGACTTAAAAGAGTCTACGGTCACAATTTTGGGAGTAACCTTAAATGGTCTATAATCACAGTTTTGGGAGGTGACCTTAAATGGTCTTTGATCACGGTTTTTCAAAAAAGGTGACCATATAGTACCTATGGTCACAGTTTTAGGAAGTGACCATAGAGTACGGTTTTTCATATTAATTTTTTTAAACCCCTCTCCCAAAACGTCGTCGTTTTCCCCTCCCTCCCAAAATCCCCATTCCCTCGTAGCTAGGTTTTAACTTAGGAAAAATAAAAGAAAGATAACCAAAATTCCAATTCCCTCCCAAAAGCCCTCTTTCGTTCTTGCTCCCTATTCGTTGTGCAAAACCCTCGTCGTTCTTGCTCCCTACCAATCCGTTGCCTCTCAGTGTGTCGTCGTCGTCGTCATCAGAATCGAGAAGGAGAGGAAGGCGACGTTGAGAGAGAGGGACGTCGTCGAGCCAAACGCGAGAGAGAGAAGGGGCCACCGCAATCCACACCGCCACTGGAGAGATTGTCGCACGTCGCTGCTGCCATCAAGATCACCATTGTCGTAATCTAGTGTCGCCGTCACATCGCTATGGAAGAAGAGAGGGAGAAGATAATGCAAGCCAGTGGCCCAGGGGGAGGAGTTGCCGCCGTTCGTGCCTTCAGTCGCCGTTGCGGTCTCGCTATCTCCACTGTTTGGGTAGTCACCGGAGGGAGCCGTGGCTGTCCGCGCCGCCGTCGGAGCTGTTTCTCCATTTTGTCGCTGTCTGTGTGCTCGGGTATGTTTGTTCCCTCTTCCTCTGACCACTTTCCCCAACAATGTACCGAATTCCTAAGCTAAAAACCAAATTAAGCTTTAGGGTTCTATTAAGTTATAATATGATAACTTTAAATCTGATAGCTTTAATGTTTTAATGTACCCCTTTACTTTTTGCTTGCTGTGTTAGTTATTTCTTGCTGGATTTATTTAACTTTTTGCTTTGCTGCTAGTTTCTGTGTTTTTCAAATCTTGCTGCTATGTGCTAGTTTGTTAAATTGTTAAGTTGCTAATTGTTTCTGTGTTAGTTGTTTCTAGTTAAATTTAGTTGTTTTTAGTTCCTAATTACTCAATCATTATAGTTTTTTATTTTTATTTTCTTTTATCTGTTTACCAGAGTTACTTTTTCTGAAACATCTGACCCCACTTTGATTTAAATTTAGTCAAGTAGCAAATTCTCTTGTTCTCAAATGTGAATCCTTATGGCTAGTTTTCAGTAAAAATTTCTGTGTTTTCAATTTTTCAGTGCAGCAACAAAAAACTTGTTTGGTATGCTTGTAAGGTGGTTATTTGTTGGGACTGGCCTGGGTCTGGGCCCTCCTGCTGTTGCTCTGTATGTGACAGAGGTATCAATATGGTTGCATTTGCCTAATTGAGTAGGCTGAAATTTTAATTGATTATTCGTGAGATCACAATATTTGGTGGATGGTAGGTTTCTCCTGCTTTTGTATGGGGTACCAATGGAGCCTTAATCCAGATTGCAACTTGCCTTGGTATATTGGGAGCTTTATTGATCGGAATCCCTGTCAAAGAAATCTCTGGATGGTATGATTTAAATTTGAAATCATGTTATATACTTATTACTAGTCATATGCGATGTTAAATAAACCCTTTTTCGAGCCTCAGGTGGCAGGTGTGTTTTGGGGCATCTACTATTCCTGCTGGCATACTTGCTCTGGAAATGGTCTTCTGTGCAGAGAGTCCACATTGGTTATACAAGGTTGGCAGCTAATATTAGATGAAATTTTCTCTATTTTCATCGTTTTATTGTAACTTATTGCTGAATCCCATAAAATATGTAATGTTGATAATACAAATTGTTTGAGAGTTCCTCTTATGTTGCCTTTGAATGTATGCTTGATATCAAGCTTTTTTTTTTGTCAATAAGTGAAAGCTTGAGTATGCCTTGTTATGTTGCTGTTGTATCTATTTACTCTCTCATTGTAGTGTTGGTTTAAGTTTGTCAGTAAAAAGGTTGAAGAATATATATGTCCTAGGGTTTGTAGTTCTCGAAAACTTCTCTTCACTTATTTGCTTGTTCTCATTGTTCTATTTAAAAGCTAACTTTTATGGGTGTGAATAGAATATTATTCATGACTTGTTCTATTTTGTTAGAAGTTGGAGAACATTCTTATGATTTTATAGTAAAATTGATGGTAAGAAATTAAGAATATTGAATATTCTAACATTAGATTTTCGATAGGAAGTGCGGATTCCTACCCTTGAAATTAAGAAATTTATGAAGTTAATCAATCTTGACCAAGCTGAGGTTCAAGGTTCTCAGTAATAGTCATTACATTTGTTGTATATAGTAAAAGCTGGTCAGGGGATAGGAGGGATAAAAATGAGAAAAAGAATTGAAATTTTTATCACTGGTTTGCATATAGTTAGTAATAGTCACACCTTTTTAAACATGTATGCAGTCATTTCTCTCAACTACATTTTTCATTTTCTAATCAATATTGTTATACATTTGTATTATGTTGCCCCCATCAATCACTAGCCAACAGATTTTTATGCCGGTTATTATTTCCTTCAATCCTCTTCTCATTGGATAATACAACTCATTTCTCCAGAGTGTATCCTTTAATTAGTTTGTTTTGTTTTGTATTTTGTAATTTTGAAAGTAATTTTAAATCACTTATTTTGTTAAATGTCTTGGAAATATAAGACCATTTGAGAGTTGGGTTCAGCAATTGAAGGTGCAAACCTATCTGTTGGCATCCTCATTATTATTATTATTCATATTATTATAGATTATCAGAAAACAAACTAGTAACTGTTTGAGTGACTAGAACTACAGAGACCCTGCCCGCCTCCTCTCACTTGTTCAATTCTTGAGGTGAAATGAAATTAGATAAAGCACATATTTGAATTTTGGATGATGCTTTATATGTAATGGGTATGGATATGATTGATCCTTCCCTTGATTGAGATATGTTTGACTGTGGAACTTTGCTGCAGGGAATAGAAATGCATATGAGTTCTGTTGCTGAGAATGTATTTCTTTATCGATCCTCATTTTTATTAGAAGTTAAAACTTGAAGTTGTTATTTTAAGCATGATTAAGTAGCTCAATTGATTGGACTATCAGCTCATGTTGCTTATTGTATACAAAGCTAGTTTTATGTAAATTTTTTTGAAACTATCTAGCATTGTTACCTTTGTATATAATAAAGTTTCTATAATTTCAAAAGGACCACCTTTAATAATTTTGAAAAAGTAAATGATGATTTGATTATGTTGGAAGAATCCAGATCTGTTAATTGGAAGAATAAGGAGCGTACTTACCTAAGTTTTATCAATTGCCAATCTAGAGCTTTTCAGGTTTGCTTTGTTGTTTATGTTTCTTCATTTTATATTTCCATTTTTTTTCATGTGCTATATTTATATGATTTGGTGCTTTTATAGGAATTGAGAGCTACAATGAAGTCTGTCAAAAATGAAGTGTTAAAAACAAAAAGAAACTACTTAGAGGATTTCAAGTACTTTGGTAATATATACTGTATCTCTTCAAGTACTTTATATTGTTTTATGTTCTGTCATATACTATGATGCGGATGTGTGTTGTATAGTGTGTACTAGCTAGTATATGTGTGATGTATGTATGTTTTGATGATATGTTTTTTTCTCCTAAGTTAAAGAAGAATAAATGTAAGTGTTTATGTCTAATGTGACTTTGCTTTACATGTTAATAAAGCAGGTGCTTGCATGTTAATGAAGTAGGTGCTGAGCTTTCATATGGTAAAGTGGCTGAAACAAAAGTTCTCGAGCGTTGAGAAGGAAGAATAGCAAAACAAGAATCAATCTATCCTGGCAGAGTCTGAATTGTATTGCTCTCACGCCTGTGGAACACTTCTGTTAATAGTGTCTACTTAGTATTAGTGTATATATCACTGTATAAAACTGAGATTGAGACAAGTGTATTCACTCAACTATATTGGTATGTTAGTTGGTTACTTTAATCACAACTTAACTTAAATGTTGATTATCATTTTTCTTTTTTAGATTTATTTTGTGACTATCATCATTTTGGGATGTGATTATACTTTTAAAAAAAAATTAAATCTCATAAAACAAAATAAGCTATGGTCACGGTTTTAAGGTGGGGGTGACCATAGATAAGCTATGGTCACAGTAAAAATCGTGACCATAGATAAAGCTTTGGTCACGGTTTTAAGGTGGGGTGACCATAGAGGCTATGGTCATAGCAAAAAACCGTGACTATAGATAAGGCTATGGTCACAGTTTTAAGGAGGGGTAACTATAGAGGCTAAACCGTGACCATAGATAAGGCTATGGTCACGGTTTTAAGGTGGGGTGACCATAGAGACTATGGTCACGGTTTTAAGTGGAGTGACCATAGAGGCTAAAACGTGATCATAGCATCTACGGTCACAGTTTTAATAAAGGGGTGACCATAGAGCAACCTATGGTCACGGTAAAAAAACGTGGTCTAAAGTGTCAGAATTTGAACATTACAACCGTCACCATAAAAACCGTGACCATAAATAAAAAAACTGTGACCATAGGTCTATGACCATGACAAAATAGGCCACGGTGAAAAAACCGTGACCATAGGTCAAAAACCATGACCATAGACCAATGGTAACCCTTTTCACTAGCCATGGTCGCGATTTTTCACCATAACCATAGACCTTTTTTTGTAGTGGTAATATTTCTTTTTTCTTACTTTAATTTCTTTCTTTCTATTTTGCTACTATGATATATAACTTATTTTATTTTTTTTTATTTTTATCCTAAATTTTATTTAGATTGTTTCAAAGATCACACTGTATCTCATCAATAATGCAATTGCATAAATTGTCTAGTTAATAATGAGAAGGGTTTATCAAGAGTAATGAGATAATGCAATTCTAAAATATAAATTTTTTTTACTGATATTGCTACTTGCAAGTTATTGCAATTTAGAGTTAGAGTGATAGAATGATAATCTTTATTTCTTAAATCAAACAACAAATCTTCCCTTGTGTCCACCCTAAATAATAGGCAAACTTAAAATCGTGTTAGTCTAATCACATGAAAGTTAGATGGAGAGAAAGCAGGTTAATCTAATAATTATTAATTTAATAGTAATTCTAGAACATATTTGAGTAAATTATAGTTAAAGCCCAGGTGCGTCCCTCGCTACTTCTAGACCTTAGATTATTCTTTGTGACCTACACTAATTGATTTATTTGCTGGATCTTAAATGCCCTTGCTACATTAAGTACCAAACTTGGGACTAATATTAAATCCCAACAATAGTTTGCTTAGTGATGAATCTATATTTGATGATAATTTTTGTTTTAAATTGAGTAAATTTCATCACATAAACTCGTATTTATTCACTTGAATAATATACTTTTGTGATTTCTCTCTAAATTGTACCTAATTATGAAAATATGCTTTTTTGTGCCTTAATTAATTAATTTAATTCTACTTTTATTCTATTCGATGTCGTGATATATTTTGTTGTGTGATCTCAGGTCCAATAGGCAAGGATGGCTTTGGAAAAGTGGAAGAAAAGCATGCAAAGTGAGAGATTTCATGAAGAAACAAAGGAAAAGACCACACTGTTGTGTGCATACGCACAAAGAGGAATTCAGCCAGTGTGCGTATACACACAACCCTGTGCGTACGCATAAGTCTTAATGCGTGACTCACATTAAAAAATTTCACGTGGCTCGCAATTTGGGGGGACTTTTGGCCCGATTTTGGAGACCCTGAAGTTGAATTGGAAGCTCTATCAAAAGGGCAACATTCCAAGACACACACACATCATATTTTAGTTAGTTTTTAGCATATTTTAGGTTAGTTTTTTAGAGAGGCACTCTCCTCTCTCTATAATTTAGGGTTTTAGGTTTATTTCTTTTCATAGATTTAGGTTTTTATCTTGTTTTAAGTTAGTTTTCCTTACTTTTTATTGTCCTTGTAGCTTAGTTCTCTTAGTTTACTTGTTAATTTCCTTTATTTTGTTACTTTCATGTTCATGAACTCATGTTAATTTTGATTTTTTTAGTGAAATTTGATGTTTTTATGTTTATTGTTGCTTAGTGAGTTATTATTATTGTTTTCTTGCCATTGGTAGCTATAGATTTTATTATTCACGCAATTTACCAAGCTTTTCCTTTTATGCATGCCAAGTGTTTGATAAAATGCCTTTTTTAGTTTTAGTGTAGTTTTTCACACTCTTGGCTTAGGATTGAAGACTTTGGTGACCATAAGTCATTGATGTCCAATATTGGTTGATAGATTAGGGTTGTTAATTGATTTGGTTTTCGCTAATACTAGTCTTTCACTAAGCTAGTTAGTGAGTTGGCTAGGACTTGTGGATTGAGATCAATTATACCTATTTGACTTATCCTCGATGTTAGGATTGACTTATCCTCGATGTTATATATATCTTAGCTTACTCCTAGTTTTATTGCTAGTTATTGCATTTTTATTTTAGTTGGTATATATTCCATAGATATTAGTTGTGATTGGATATTGTGAATAGTAGATAGCTCCTAGTTCATTTCTTCCTAAATGTTCATGATGATTTTTGGATAGTGGAAACTAGGAAAAAGAGCTAGGAATTTTGAATTGCATCCAAGACATACATACATACATACATTCATACATGCATAGGTAATAAGCTTGGTAAAAACAACAAAAGTTTTCAAGAAAATCTCTTTTTAGGTCATTCCATTTATTTGATTCAGAAAATTCTTTTTTTTTCAACTTGCTTGAATTATTTTGTGGAACATAGAAGAGAGATAGAACAAACAACCTTGCGAGTTGTTGAGTTTTTAATGTATGGTTGTATATTTTAACTACAACTTTTATTCTTGTGTGCTATATATGTTCCTTCTATGATTATGATCTTGGATTTGCTTAATTCTTTATGTCCAATGTTTGATGTTTGAATGCATTTAGAACATAGTTATCAGAATCGAACCGGCAATCAACCCAGTGAGATTACTAAGTCACCGGGTTACTAGTTCAACCGGTCGGTTGTAGGTTGAACTGATTGATCCGGTCATAATTAAATAATTATATAAAATTTAATTTTATTCATAATAATTTTTTTATATTACATTAACTTATTTTTATATTTTATTAATTAATTTGTATATATTACCTTATTCAAATATATGTTAAAAAGATTAATATTAATAGATATTACATAATTATGAATAACAAAAATATGTTATGATTAATAAAAATATTTTTGCTTATCTTTCTAATTTATAGATATTTAACAAAATTTAATATTTATTTTAATAATTGTGTAAAATAAAAAATAACTAATTTAAGAAAGAATAAATATAAAATAAAAATTAAATTAATATAAAAACTACTTATTAAAATAAAGAGCCAAAAAGATAAAGAAATTTTAAATTTGCATGACTAAAAGAGTTAATACAAGAAGTTATTAATTTGGATATGTCTACTAGTTTGTAATATATATATATTAAAAAGCATAATATATTATAAAGAACAACTTGGCCTGGTAGGAGAGCATTCTTCTTTATGTTAATGTTTCTAGGTTCGAACCCAAGAGGCAACATATACTAAATTTTTGAAATTGGTATCGTTGATGTCATCTTCCGTGTTGACCGGTCTAGTTCAGTTCGCAGTTGAGCCCGGGTTTAAATGGATTTAACGAGTTTGACTGGTTCGCTTACATGACTGATCAGAATGTTAACCCGGACCGGTTAAGAGACCGGTTCACTAGTTTTCAGTCGAACTGATGATGTTAACCCCTTTTGAGCCTTATTAACCTCCATTGATCTTAATAGTAGCACATCACAACCCTAAGTGAAAAACCATGATTTTCTTGATTTGCATCTTTAATTAGCTTAGGTTGAGGAGAGTGTATCATTTAAGTGTGTGGGAATTTCGGGAAACATTGGTAGAGAATAAAAAAAAAAAGAGAATTGAGAAAATAATGAAAAGGGAGACAAAGGTTACCCCAAAGAAAAAAAATGTGAATAAGGAGTGCATATGTCATTTGAATGGAAAAGAATACATGAATGTGTGGAAAAAGAGAATAATGGATAGTTAGATTGAATTTTAGTGATTAGGTTGATATAGGTTAGGTGGATACTTAAGATAATCAAAGATTCAATTTCTTAGTCCACTTGACCATATTCATCCTACCCTAACCCTAACCCATTACAACCTTAAGAAGTCCGCATGATACTTGCATACATGCATCAAATATTTGTTGATTGTTAGATGAAGAGTAAATTCTAGATAGCATGATTAGAGCATACTTGCATACATGTTAGATGAAGTGCTAGGGGTTCGAATGCTCAATTCTATATCTCCATATCTATTAACATCTTGCAAGTTGCTTCATTCTTTTGAGAACTTGAATCAATTTTTTGGATTGTGATTGCAATAAATTATTTCTTTGCTTTAGCCCTATATGTTTATATGCTTGATTGGAAATTTGTTTGTTTGTTTTGACCAAGTCAATAGAAAACTATAGAATAGATAGAAGTGAATAGCATTAATAAGAATAGTTGCGTGCATATAAGTAGTTTCATTCAATAAGTTGTTTCTCCTTTGGTCCTTCTCCTTTATGATTAGCATAAGGATATACTATTGTTTAAGTGTGGGAGAATTGATGAATCTATATTTGATGATAATATTTTGCTTGAATTGAGTAGATTTCATCATATAAACCTGCATTTATTCACTAGAACAGCATACTTTTGTGATTTCTCTTTAGATTGCACGTAATAGTGAAACCATGCTTTTTTATGCCTTAATTAATCAATTTAATTCCACTTTTATTCCATTCGATGCCGTGATATATTTTATTGAGTGATCTCAGGTCCAATAGGCAAGGATGGCTTTGGAGAAGTGGAAGGAAAGCATGCAAAGTGAGAGATTTCATGAAAAAACAAAGGAGAAGATCAAATTGTTGCGTTCGTACGCACAAGGAGGAATTCAGCCAGTGTGCGTATGCATACAATTCTGTGTGTACGCATAAGTCCTGATGCATGACTCACTAAAAAGTCACGTGCCTCGCGATTTTGGGGTCTTTTGGCCCAATTTTCGAGACCCTGAAGCTGAATTGGAAGCTCTATCAAAGGGGCAACATTCCAAGACACACATACTTCATTTTTTAGTGAGTTTTTAGCATATTTTAGGTTAGTTTTCTAGAGAGAGGCTCTCTCCTCTCTTTAGATTTTAGGGTTTTAGGTTCATTTCTTTTCATAGATTTAGGTTTTGATCTTGTTTTAAGTTAGTTTTTCTTACTTTTTATTGTCCTTATAGCTTAATTCTCTTAGTTTACTTGTTAATTTCCTTTATTTTGTTACTTTCTTGTTCATGAACTCATGTTAATTTTGATCCCTTTTAATGCAATTTGATATTTTTATGTTTGTTGTTGCTTAATTGAGTTGTTATTATTATTTTCTTGCCATTGGTAGCTATAGATTTTATTATTCATGCAATTTGCCATGCTTTTCCTTTTATGCATGCTGTAAGACCCAGAACTTTTGAAAAAGGGCTATCATGAGCTAATTTCAAATTCAGTATTTCTGTAGCTTTAATTTCAGAAATTTCTTTATTAAAGAATATTAAAGCAAGTTTCGATTAATTGAATTTGAAATAAGTTTATTATCCAATTTACAATTATTGAATTATTTTCTATATTCAAATTAGAAAGTTGGTAGTTGTGAAATAATAAGGATTTGATATGATTTGGACTAAATAATTAATATTTTAAAGTATTGATACTGCTGTTTTGGGAAAATAAAGGATTTAATTATATTATTCTTAATTATTGGATTTGGACATTTTATTGAAAATAATTTGTAAAATTGATGAGCAAATAGTACTTTTCTATATACAATTAGTGTTGGATTTAATTTGGGTTTCAATTACTATATTATTCCCAATTTCATTTGAAATTACAAAACTACCCCTAGCTTAACCCTAACCCTAATTTTCAAAATAGTGAAACCCTAATTCCCAACCCAGCCGTCGCACCCCATCTGTTTCCTTTCCTTCTCTCATTGACGCAACATACACAGCAGCAACAGCTGCTACCAAAAGAAACAAAAGAAAGAAAAGTGCTAGGAGGAAACGGGGAATGCAGAGGGAAGCAGAAGAGGAAGAGAGGCACGGGCTAGCGCTGGTGGGCCTCGCTGTCACCGCCGAGCTGCTCGCCACTCGCCGCCATCACGAGGAAGACCAGAACCGAGCAAGGGGGAGAAGCCATGCGGCAAAGGAGAGGAGAAGGGGAACTCACCGTGTCACCGTCACCCATGGAGCCGCGAGCTGCGCCCAGTCGCCGTCAGGGTCACCGCATCGTCGTCCTTGCCAGCTCTGAACGAGAAGCACGATGGAGCTCCGTTTCTGCTTCTCTGGTCCGCCGTGAGTGAGCGACGCTGGGAGAGAGGGAGTCGCCGTGGAGCCCGTCACCGCCGCTACAGCCATTGCCACTCTTAGAGCTGTGCGAAGCCGCCATCACTGCTAGGGGATGACGCTACCAAGGGACCCGCAGAGAGAGAGGAAGAGCGCGACAGTGGTGGGTAACTTCTGCAATACTGCCACTGTGCCGTCGAGAGGGAAGCCGCCGGGTCGTACAGAGGAGAGGAGGCAGAACCGCGCCTAGCCACCGCCGCTTCTGTCGCCAAGAAACCCAGCTGTGCCTCCGGTTGCCGGGAAACGGTGTAGTTGCTATAGGAGGTCGGCACCAGAGCTGCTGCTCCATTCTGCCATTCCTTTTCATCATAGTAAGTCTCCTGCGCTCTGAAACTCAAACCATAATCGTTCTAATTATCTGCGGTTAAGGATTCGGATGAATATATGTTGTAAGGTTAATTTTATAGGGTTTCATGTCAAAAATTGAAGTTTGTTGCTGAGCCACTAGAGCTTCTGACCACTGACGGAGCCACTGCTGGGTCGATTTGGGGCTACGGCTACTACGTTTTGTTAATTCAGTGAGTATTTCGGTTTTCGAAAGCCCTGCGTTAGTGTTCTGTTCTGTGTAATAAAGTATTTGCGATGTTAATGGTTTTAGGAGTTAGAATCCGATTTGCTTGTGCTGCTTGTAGCTGTTTCTGCTTTTGAGAGAGCAAGCAGAGCCGAGGTTTTGATTGCCGGTGGTTTTGGGCTGAGCAAAAAGGAGTCAGTTAACGAGTTTGGGTTATGGTTTTGGCATTTTGAGGTAGGGGCTGTTTTCCGAAAACTATGTTTTATATATTGGAATTATTACATATGGATACTTGATGCGGCAGAAATTGTCCGATTAAGAAATCAATATAGAATAACGTTGTGAGTACAGTTCTTAACCAGCAAAAATCCGCTTATCAATTTAGAAGGGTTGTCACAAACATTAGAATAAAATACTGGGAGTATGAATCCCGGGTCGTCTCCCAACGAGTTGACAAAAGAGTGCTATTTTATTAGTCAGGAATTTTCACGAAATTTTAAGTGTTGAAGAACAGAAAAATAAAGGATTGAGAATTAAAGCAGTGTAAATTAAAAGAGATTTATGTATTCGGAATAAAAAGCCTTGACCAGGGGAATGATTAATTGGAAGTTCTATTCTTGTTGGATTTTCTCAAGTGTAGTATCAAAAGGTTGTTATTTTCACTTAGTTAACCCTTACTGAATAAAGGAAAGTCAAGTGATTGAGCTAACTCTTATTCACAAGTCCTAATCCTCTCCTTTGGGAAGGATTAGCGTTAGTGTCTAGAGAGTTAGCCAACAACTTCCAATTTAACTAATCACTTGAGCATTCTAACTCAAGGGTCTCCTTTTAATCAACCCCCAAGTCAAGTTGGGAGTCTACTCCATTGACATGAAAATTACTTGCACAGAATTAAAAAAGGAATGAAAGGAAGACATGATAAACAATAACTGAAAATTAATTAAAAGTAAAAGTAATCCTTTGCATTAATAAATCCTAAAATGCAACATACGTATCTAAACATGGTTAATAAGTAATCAAAAGAGTAAAGGAATAAGAAAGCAAACTAGAATAATAGCAACTTCAACGGAGGTAAGGACTCTTCTCAATATCCAAAAGCAAAAGCATAAAACTAGAAATCTATGAATGTAAAGGAAACCTAGAGGAAGTGTGATCTCTCTCTAAGATTTAAAACAAAAAAACTAAAAACTATGTGAATGAGGATCTCCCCCAGTCTCTACTTGTCCCATGGCTCTAGTCTATGTTTTTGGGCTGAAAACTGGGTCCAAACTCGGCCCAAAATTGCCCCAGCATTTTCTGTGAATTCTGCAGGTGGCGCATGTCACGCGTACGCGTCAGTCATACGTACGCATCGTTTGGCGGTTTTCCTTGTCACGCACACGCGTGAGCCATGCGTGCGCATCGCTCCTCGCTGGTTGTCTCCTTTATTTCCTGTGCTCCTTCCATTTATGCAAGCTTCATCTCCGTCCTCTAAGCCATTCCTGTCCTATAAAGCATGAAAACACTTAACGCACAGATCACGGCATCGAATGGTATAAAGGGGGATTAAAAATATACAATTTAAAGGTTTGGGAAGCAAGTTTTCAATTATAGAAGAAAGCTAGGAAGGAATTGTAAAATCATGCAAATTGTATGAATAAGTGTGCAAAGGCCTGATAAAAACCACTCAGATCAGCACAAGATAAACCATAAAATAGTGGTTTATCAATCTCCCCACACTTAAACATTAGCATGTCCTCATGCTAAGCTCAAGGAGACAAAAGCATGAAGAGGGGGAAGTAAGACTCATGAGATGCAACCTATGAATGCAACTATATGCTATGATGATTCTGTCTACTTGGTTAAAAGCAAATAAGTTCTCTAAGAGAAACATGAATCGGATTCCACTAATTCAAATCATACAATAAAAGACAAGTAAACTTGTAAGAAGATAGCTCATAAAAGCAGGGAACATAGAATCAAGCATTGAACCCTCACTGGTAGTGTATATCACTCCAATCTCTCAAGTGTCTAGGGCTAATCACTCTACTCTTCTCTAGTCATGCTTTCTAGACTTTGTTCTTCATCTAACCAATCAACAAAAATTTTGTATACCAATGCAAACATCATGAGGTCTTTCCAAGGTTGTAATTGGGCTAATGTAAGGGTGAGGATATACGTATGTCCAAGTGAGCTATAATATGAATCTTTGACTAACCTAAGCTCTTACCTAACACACACACACACATTCTATGTAACTCTAAAATCATACCTAGCTACCCATAATTCCCACTTTTGTATCATATACTCATATACCAAATATTTCTTTAATTTTTATCACATATGCATTGATCCTTTACTAAACTTAACATTGAGGTAATTTTGTCCCCTTATTTAATTACTTATTTATTTTTATATGAAAGCAAACATAACATATCAATGCACATGGACTTTTAATTTTTCTGGTCTTTCATGAGTAGGTACCTAAATTCCCAACATTCAAATAGATTAGAAACATAATACATTCCCATTAACCCGAGTTCCCACAGTTCCCCACACTTAATTGATACACAATCTCTAACTTAAGCTAACCAAAGATTCACTTGGGGTGATTAATTATTTTTTGCTTAAGGCTAGTGATGTGGTAAAATATAAAACAAGGGAGATTAAAAGGCTCAAAGTGGCTAACAAAGGTAATTGGAATGGTAGGCTGTTTGGGATTAGTGAGGTAATAACAAATGATGGCCTCAATCATATGCAAGCATGTAAATATACTAAACAATGGTCATATAGAATGGAACAAAATATAGATCACAATCACAGAGAAGAGAACACACAAGAATAAAATATTATGGTTAAATAATGTAACCATGTAATTAAGCTCAAATCTCACAGGTTGTGTGTTCTTAGCTATAATTCATGTTCCAAATTACAGTCTTCAAACAAGTTTAACACAAAAATTTTAATTTAGATTAGTGAAATACTATAAGAAGGGTCTCGAAAAGAAACTCATTACTCTAACCAAGTAAAACATACATGCAAACAATTATTATCATGCAATCTATCCTATATAACAAAAGAAAAAGTCAAATATTGGTGTTAAGAGAGAGAAAAATTACCTTCGGAAGTCAAGGACTGACCTCCCCACACTTAAGGCTTGGCACGGTCCTCCATGCCATCAGTAAGGAGCAAGGGAAGGCTGGAAGTATCGCCTCCAGTGTCTGGTTCGCCTTGGCTACCTGTGCTACTGGATGAAGGGGGAGTCTAGGGTATCCTTTTGTTCTGGAGGTGGGTGTATACCAGCTATCAGGTCCTTCAGGTAGTTGTATCTGCACTTGTTACGGCACTCCAATTACTCCATTCGCCCGTCTTGCCGGTCGAACCTCTCAAGGATCTGAAGGAACATCTGATGGATGGATGGTGCATGTGGTGTGGATGATGGTGGAGTGGATGAAGGAGGGGTATCCAAAGATGGACCTGCAGGCCAGCTCGCAGAGGGAACTGGCGGCCTGATGTATTTTCCATTCGGGACATACTGGTCGGCTCTAGGGATAATGACCTTCGTGTCTCCTGCCCGAGATGACACACCTGCTGTAGAGACTAAATCTGAAACCAAGGCAGGAAAAGGTAGGTTACCCGCTATCTGTACGTGTCCCATGGCATCCCAGATGTGTCGGGGCAGGTTGAGGGGTTGCTCTGTCAAGATGCACCAGATGAAGACAGCCATGTCTGCTGTGAAAGTCAACTCGTGAATGCTCGAAAAGACATAGTGGGACATAATCTGTGCCCACACGCGAGCCTCCAGGGTGAGTGACTGTGCTGAGATGCTCTTGGGTTTTGAACGATGCTGCCCATAGATCCAAGTGCTACCAGGTTGGGCTATAACTCCAAGTACGCTATCCCAGTCGAACTGATATATCTGGCACTTATGAGATGCATCTTGATATGCATCCCATCCTTCAGGACTAGGTGGAAGGTCCAGTGCTCTCTGTATGGCACTCTCGGAAACAGGATCTTGCTGCTGACGGACGAAGATAGTCTGTAGAGTACGCGAGTAGAAGTTTGAGTAGAATTCAACTAACCAGGATAAGTTGGCCTCTCGCGGCTGCCTCCTCAAAAATCCCCACTGCCTCCTCTCAATTTGGGGCTCCACAAAATCAACAAAGTGTGTTGGGACAATGAGTAGATGCTCATTGTTGTAGTTCCTCTCAGCCAGGATGGGAAACATCTGTTCGCAATAACGGTTAGCAAACTATGTAGAGTCCCGAGCGGGAAAGGCTTTCTCTGATTCATCAACCTTAATAATCCTCTTCACCCGCTTTGTTGGTGTCTTGACACTGGTAGATGGAAGTGCCTTTGCCAGTGTTCTCTTGGTTCCTTTCCTAGCCGGTGGCTTGTCAGTGGCCTTCTCTTTTCCTTTCTTGGTACCCATGCCTAAGGAAGAAGAAAAAGAGGAATGTGAAGTATAGATAACCAAAACCGGAAGGGAGAAAATTCCAAGTGATAATGAATGTCAAAGGAAAGATGTTAGCTCAAATATATGGTAGGTACAACATGTAGGTAAGACATCAATGAAAAGCAATAAGGCAATTCATAATTAAATAGATGCAAGGGGTAAAAGCATGCAAGCAATAGGCATGAGAAGCATAGCTCAAGCATCAAATAGTAAATGTGCCAAATTAAAGAGCATGTGTAATGATAACAATTGTGAATAATAATCCCAAATACATGTGGAGGGAAAGGGTTGTGAAAAAGAGGCATTCAAGTAAAAGAGTAAAACAAAATAGAGTTCAAGATGCCATAAGGGGTTTTTCACAAACACTTGGTGAGCAAGATAGAATAGGAATGAAAATAATATAATCCAAATATATATGAGAGCCAAATTAAAGTATCAATTGTCAAATCACTCCATATAATAACCACAAGCTTCAAGATAATAAGGTAATACCCAAATGAAACTCCAATACCAACATAAGAATGCATTAAAAAGAAAAGAAAAGAAACCATAAATAAGTAAGCTAAAAGAAAGATAGAGAAGAAAGAAACATAAATAAATGCAATAATGAAAGAGTAGAT
Organism: Arachis hypogaea; assembly: GCF_003086295.3. NCBI lineage: Eukaryota > Viridiplantae > Streptophyta > Magnoliopsida > Fabales > Fabaceae > Arachis > Arachis hypogaea. The sequence continues at coordinate 30,554,925 of NC_092046.1, forward strand.
GGGAGGAAGAAAAGAACCTTGATGAAGAAAATGAAGAAGGGAAGAAGAAAGTAGTGGAAAGTAAGAAAGAATACGGAAGAAGAAGGAAAGAAGAAAGAAGAGATAATTAAGATTGAAAAGATTTAGGATTGGGGAAGAAAAGATTTGAAATCAGGCGCTGAAGTGGATAATTTGGGCGTCACAAGCGACGCGTACGCATGCATCACGCGTACGCGTGAGTTGCGCTATTTACAGGTGATGCGTACGCGTCAGGTACGCGTACGCGTGACATAGGTTGTGCAATTGGCGCAAAGGCAGCCCTACGCGCGCACAACTCTCTGTCTTGTTCGCGCTTGTGCCACAATTGGATATGACGCGTGCGCGTCACTGACGCTCAGGCGTGGATGGCCTGGATTGGAAAAACGACGCGGACGGGTCAGGGACGCGTACATGTGGTGGAGTATGTGCTCCCAGCACAGTTCCAGCCCTACACCATTATAACTCTCTGGCCATACACTCATTTACACCGATTTGCAGGGTCACGTGTACGTGTAAGGGACGCGTACGCGTGGACTGGAAAAAACGCAAGCGACGTGTACGCGTGGGCTTGCTTGTGCCTAAGGCATGCTTCCAGCTCTGCTCCCACGCAACTCTCTGGTCAATTCTTCCTTGTTTCGCATACATATATGATGCGTACGCGTCAGCGACGCTTGTGCGTCGTGTGCTTTTTTTTTATGCAGAATGCAAAATACAGCATGCAGATGTATATGCAGAAACTATGAATGACTACTACGAAAATTAAAATAAAATATACTAAGAATGAGAAGAAACGATCATACCATGGTGGGTTGTCTCCCACCTAGGACTTTGCTTTTACGTCCTTAAGTTGGACAGTCCACAAGCTCAATCTGCTTCTGTTGGTGGATCTTCCAAGAGGAAGACCTCTAGCTCTTTATTGTCCTTCATCCTCTCACCATGATATAGCTTTAAGCGATGTCCATTGACCCTGATGAATGTGGAACTTGACGGATGACTCAGATGGAAGACTCCGTATGGCTCTGCCTTCTCTACTCTATAGGGGCCTTCTCATCTGGATATCAGCTTTCCTGGCATGAGTATCAGCCTGGAGTTGTAAGGAGAACCAGATCTCCAGGTCTGAACTCTCTTCTCTTGATATGCTTGTCATGCATAGCCTTCATCTTCTCTTTCTATAATCTGGAGTTGTCATAAGCTTCGAGTCGAAGGGTCTCCAGTTTTGCTAGTTGCAGCTTCCTTTCAGCACCAGCTTTCTCAAATCCCATGTTGCACTCCCTCACAGCCCAGAAAGCCTTGTGTTCCACCTCTACTGGGAGGTGAAAATCCTTTCCGTACACTAAGCGGAAGGGACTCATCCCAATGGGTGTCTTGTACGCTGTCCGATATGCCCAGAGCACATCAACAAGTTTGGTGCTTCAGTCCTTCCTATGAGGCTTGGCTATCTTCTCCAGAATGCGCTTTATTTCTCTGTTAGACACCTCTGCTTGCCCATTGGTCTGGGGGTGGTAAGCTGTTGCTACTTTGTGAACAATCCCATGCTTCTTCAGTAAACTTGCTAATCTTCTGTTACAAAAGTGAGTGCCCTGATCACTCACGCCTCGTGGTAATCCAAAACGACAGATAATATGGCTTCTAACAAAAGAGACAACAGTGTTAGTATCATCAGTATGGGTAAGAATTGCTTCCACCCATTTAGAAACATAATCTACAGCTAACAGTATATATAAGAAACCACCAGAGTTTGGGAATGGACCCATGAAATCAATGCCCCAAACATAAAAAATTTCACAGAAAAGCATAAGCTGTTGGAGCATCTCATCCCTCTTGGATATATTACCAAACCTTTGGCATGGGGAACAAGATTTATAGAAGGCAGCAGCATCTTTAAAAGGAATAGGCCACCAGAATCCACAGTCTAAAATTTTTCTAGTTATTCTCTGAGGGCCAAAATATCCTCCACTCTCGGAAGAGTGGCAGGCCTCTAAAATGGACTGGAATTCTGATTGAGGCACACACCTTTTAATTATCTCGTCAGAACCATACCTTCATAAATATGGGTCATCCCATATATAATATTTGGACTCGCTTTTTAGCTTGTCTCTTTGATGCTTAGTAAAATTAGGAGGGAAAGTATGGCTAACTAGATAATTAGCTACAGGTGCATACCAAGGAACTACTTCAGATACTGCATGCTATCAAATAGAAAAGCATCATTGATAGGAGTGGAATCATCCTTGATGTGCTCAAGGCGACTCAAGTGGTCAGCCACTAAATTCTGGGAACCACTTCTATCTTTAATTTCTAAATCAAATTCTTGCAGCAACAGTATCCAACGTATTAACCTTGGTTTGGACTCTTTTTTAGCTAATAAATATTTTAGAGCTGCGTGGTCGGAGTACACTAACACCTTAGTACCAAATGAATAGGCTCGGAATTTATCCAGAGCAAAAATAATAGCCAGAAGCTCTTTTTCAGTGGTAGTGTAATTAGACTGAGCAGCGTCTAAGGTCTTGGAAGCATAAGCTATTACGAAAGGATCCTTACCTTCGCGTTGAGCCAGCGCCGCTCCTACTGCATGGTTGGAGGCATCACACATAATCTCAAAAGGCTGGCTCCAGTCTGGTCCTCTCACAATTGGAGCTTGAGTCAAGGCGATATTCAGCTTATCAAACAGATTTATGCAGTCCTCACTCAGCTCGAACTCAACATCCTTCTGCAGCAGTCTGGATAAAGGCAATGTGTAACACCCTACTATACTTAATCTTATGCTTAAGTCATAAGACTGAGATAGTAAGGTATTACGACCTCTAAAAATAGTAATATATATATAATAATAGAGAAAAGATACTTAACTAGGAGCCTTGAAAAATGGGTAAAACAAAAATCGCAAAACAAAAAGCGCAACGCTCAGGAAAGGATTACTTGCGTGCTAAGAAACCTAATAGGAACATGATAAAGTTAAGCAAAAGAATAAAGGAAAGCCAAGGAAACAGCATAACTAGCCCCTGACTTAGCCTGCGAAGCTAAGGCTAGCCAGAGGATATATATATATATATATACATATGAACATACATAGGTATCCCCAAAATATACCAAAATACCAAAATAAACTCCTATCTCTCCCTCAACCTCTAAGAGGAGCAGCATACACAAGTTACTTGGAGAGTAAGCTAAATACATATATACATATATGCAAATAGAAAACCAAAATACACCCAAGGACTACTTCGCTTCCCAGGATCCAGACGCCTAGCGAGGAGCCTCTCGACCTGCATCTGAAAAACAACAATACAATATGGAATGAGAACCGAAGGTTCTCAGCATGGTAAAAGTGCCACGCGCATAATAAATAAGGTCTTGAGAATGCCATAGGCAATCCTAGAACTCCGTTATACAATTATCCAACTTAATTACTAAACAGAAGCTATAACAGGGGTAGGTATTCTAAATCTACCTAACTTACTCAATTTCAATCCTAATCTAACACCAAACCATTTCTCCTTTTCCTCCATCCCTCCATCATCCACAATGCAACAGAAACAAGCAACCAAACAAGGTCACGCACAAGTAATGAGCAGATAGTACAAATAGCAAGTATAACAGATAGCAGGTGATATATATCAATTAGGCATACCCAGAAAATGCATGGCAATCAATACAAACAAATGCATATGATGCATGCCTGTCCTATGGCTGATGGGGCCCATCTGTCGGTTATCCAGCCAACCCGACAAGTCCGAAAACCTTAGACTGTCCCCCGTCGCGCATCCCCAAGAGTCTATGCATAGAGTTCACATTCATATTTCATAAAATCACTCAATGGGGGCTATCCATACCCGGGAATTTATACGTGCCCGGTCACCCTTACGACGTAGGGTCAACAGAGTATCGAGATTCAACCTGGAACACGTGATGGCGAGCCACGGCTCTTACCCAGGGAACTCGTATCTCAGATAGCATTATTCATAAGCCATTTCATAGTCATAATCATTATTTAATCATTCATCAAGCCATGGCATATTAACTCCTTTTATTAACAACCTCCCTTTCACATTTTTCATCGTCATTCCCTTATAATTCATCTTGATTACCCTTTCCTGGTCCTGACCAAACTTTTTATCAAACTCTTCTCATCCTTCTTAATATCGAATAATCTTAAAATCAACCCAACTCTAACATTAAATCAATCACATCACACGAGGATTGAACTTTAACTTCTCGAACTCATGACTATCACTAAGACATCCCCGACACTCTATTTTCTTTTCTGTTTCTAATATAGCAAATGAACTCGGAATTGCACAAACTTTATGTCCAAGCGTTCATATTGAAATAAGCTTTCTAACAAACTAAATATCATAATTTTTTGATTTTTCTAGCCTCAGGAATAAAGGAAAAACCGTGACTGCTCTGCAGTGCATAAAACCAGAAAAACAGCAGCAGCATGTGATATTCAAAATTCAATATAAAATCCAAGTTAAATCCAATGACTTTGAAAATTAATGTAGTTAAACTTTACTCATCCAGGTTTCTTTCTCAATTGGTTCTGAGTCAATAACATTTTTAATGAAAAAGTTACATTACCTGGAAGTTAAGTAAAAATGAGACAAAATCTGTTTTAAAAACCAACAAGCTTAGTACCTTTCAATTGGAATAACTTTTATTACAAAACTCCAATTAAGCTAAATTTTGATTTGAGAACTCCTAGCTCATCCAGAAACAAGTGTGTCTTGGTTGCAACCCAATTTCTATTTAAGTCTAAGAGTTACAAGCATTGGAAGTTGATGCATAGCTTGCTGAAATCTGTTTCTTTTCAATTTTGACCACCAATATTCAAAAATTCACAGCTCCCAATCCTCAACTCTTAAAATTCTGAAATTTTAGAGAAATAAAGCAAGTTAATCAAATTTTATAACAAAATTGGTTTCGCTCCAAAACTCAACTCGTAGAAGTCGCAGCAAGACAAACAAGTTGCTGCCCTGTTTGATCTTTTCTGCTGCTGGACAGATTTAACAACCTAACTTCAAAAATTTGTCATAAATTGTATATTTAACAAAAAGGTCCCAAATTTTCCAGTTTAGTTCCTTATATTCCCAAGTTTAGCCCAAACTTAGTCTCATGCAATTCCGATCATTACATAATTAGTTACAGCATATACAATACCACCACAACACAACTCTACATCCTTATTAACAAACACTAATTCTAATCCATCATAAATAAATATAAGAGCACACCATTAATAACTTTCACACCTCATAATTCTAATATATAAATTCACTAACAAATCTATTCTAACAACATTACAAGGCTAATCATTAAATACAACAAACAATCCAACTTATTCTATGGTTCCTCTAACCTAAGTTTTCACAACACCGTAAATATTAAACGTGCGAAACTTAAACCATACCTTGGCCGATTACTTAGTTCACCCAAGGCAGCCTCATAACTCGAAATTACAGCCCCTCCAAGCTCAATCAAACAGTCCCAAAACAAGCCTTGGTCATCAACAAACCTCCAAGTAATCCCAATTCAATTCCAATGCTTATATACCCACTTAATCTACACCTAATACATATACATGTTCCAATTTCAGATTTCTCATCATAAATACAAGATTGGACTAGGGTTTAGGTTGTCCTTACCGTGCCCACACGCATAACAACTCGAGCTCAATAAGCTCCGCAAGCTAAATTAAACCTAAAACACCAAATCATACAAAATCTCAACACCAAAGCCCAATAAATTCAGAACTGGAAATGAGAAAATTGAGGAAGAAAGCATGGCTTTCTTACCTTATAATGTCATGGGCTTTTTAGAGCTCAACGCCGCGGTCGCGTGGCCGCAAACGGATCGTCAATCGGAGCTCGGAGCGAGAAGTTATGTGGATTTGAATGAAATCAAGGGTTTTGGAATCTTCAACATGTTCTTCCCCATTTTGGCTCTGCCCAGCTTGTTCTGCATGCTGAATGGAAATGAAATGAGCTTCAGCTCATTATATATAGTGAGTTGGTTGGGCCCACGGGCCCGGTTCGGGTCCGGTTCGACCGGTTCGGCTCGTTCGACCCAATTTTGGGCCAAATTTTTCGAAAGTGATATCAAAATTCTCGTTTTGCCGAGCTCTATCCTATTTTGATATTAGTTTTGCATATTTAATTTTCCTATTGAAAATTCAATTTATTGACTAATTATATACCGATTTTAGCAGGGTTTACACAATGCGACCTTACTGAAGTCTTTGATAAATCTCCTATAGAAACCTGCATGGCCAAGGAACGAACAGACTTCCCTCACGGAGGAGGGGTAAGGCAAACTAGAAATTACATCTACCTTTTTGGATCTACAGAAATACCAGTATTAGAAACAACGTGTCCTAGGACAATACCTTGTTTTACCATAAAATGATATTTTTCAAAATTTAACACAAAGTTTAAACTAACACATCTGTCTAATACTCTAGCTAAACTATCCAAGCAAAGATTAAATGAATCACCATAAACGCTAAAATCATCCATAAAAACTTCCATACAACTCTCAATAAGGTCTGAGAAAATACTCATCATGCACCTTTGGAAAGTAGCTAGTGCATTACATAATCCAAAAGGCATCCTCTTGTATGCATACATTCTAAAAGGACATGTAAAAGTAGTCTTCTTCTAATCCTCAGGAGCTATATGAATTTGAAAATAGCCTGTATAACCATCTAAAAAGCAGTAATGTGATTTACCTGACAGGCGATCAAGCATCTGATCAATAAATGGCAATGGGTAATGATCCTTGCGAGTAGCTTGGTTGAGGCACCTGTAATCAATGCAAACTCTCTATGAATTATGCACTCTAGTAGCTATGAGCTCTCCATGCTCATTCGTCACTTTTGTGACTCCAGACTTCTTGGGCACCACTTGTACTGGACTGACCCATTCACTATCTGAGATGGTGTAAATAATATCAGCTTCAAGCAGTCTGGTCACTTCCTTCTTGACAACTTCTAAGATGGTGGGATTTAGTCTCCTTTAAGGTTGACGGACAGGCCTTGCTCCCTCTTCTAAAAATATCTTGTGCTCACAAACTTGAGGGCTGATGCCTACTATATCCGCCAAGCTCCACCCAATTGCTTTCTTGTGTCTTCTCAGCACACTAAGCAACTACTCCTCCTGTTGGGAAGTGAGTTCCCTTGTAATGATAACTGGGAGCTTTTGATTGTCCTCAAGGTAAGCATACTTGAGGTGGGATGGAAGTGGCTTTAACTCCATTTTCTGCTCATGGTTAGGCACTTGATCATCTGGAGCTAGTGATAATGGCAAAGTGTCCTCATTGTGTTTAGGGGAGTTTTCCCACACTTGTATCTTGCTCCATGTGCATTTCTTCTACTTCTTCTTGGTGAACTGCAGCAACAGTCTCATCAATGATGTCGCACTGGAAGATGGAATGATCTTCCGGAGGGTGCTTCATAACTTCATCCAAATTGAAGCTCACTACTCTCCCATCTATCTCAAAGGAATAAGTTCTTGAGAATGCATCCAACTTGAACATTGAAGTCTTCAGGAATGGTCTTCCAAGTAGGATGGATGATGGTCTTCCTGAGTCATTAGGGGGGCATCTCCAAAATATAGAAATCAATAGGAAATGTGAGCCCCTTAATGCTCACCAGCACGTCCTCAGCTATCCCAACCATTGTGATTATGCTTTTATCTGCTAAAACAAAACGAGCTGCCGACCTTTTTAAGGGAGGGAGCCTCAAAGCATCATATACATACAATGGCATTATACTAACACAAGCTCCTAAATCACACATGCAGTCAGAAAATGTTACACCCCCAATGGTACACGTAACCATACATGGTCCTGGATCACTACATTTTTCAGGTATATCACCCATTAAAGCAGATATTGAGCTACCTAAGGGAATGGTTTTCTAAATCCTGTATTCTATTCTTATGCATGCATAAATCTTTTAAAAATTTCGCATATTTAGATACCTGGCTAATGGCATCAAAAAGTGGAATGGTTACCTCAACCTTTTTGAAGATTTATACCATCTTTGGGTCGAGCTCCATCTGCTTTTTGGACTTCCTAGCAAGGTGTGGAAAGGGGATAGGGATGGCGTCTCTGGTAGCTTCAGCTTCCATTGGTTCTCTATTCTCTGGTTGAGCTGCTTCTTCTTCAACCATGTCTTGTACTTCATCCTCTTCTTCAGCCTTTTCTACCTCAACAACCTCTTGAGCTTGAATGTTTCCCTTTGAGCTTGGCTCCTCATGATTCCTCTCTTGCAGTGTGGTTCCGGACCTTAGAGTGATGACATTGATGCCACCTTTGGGGTTGGGTATAGGTTGAGAAGGTATTGCACAGGAGCTAGGAGGTTGATTGTTGGAAGTGTTCATTGATCCAATTTGTGAGGCAAGAGCTTGTACAACAGAGGTTGGACTGTTTAAGGTGGAGCTAAGTGTGCTCTGCATGTCTTACTATCCTTGTGCAAGAGAACGAAACATCTCATTAGTAGAAGAGGAAGGAGGGTAAGTGATCTGAGGAGTCTGCTGTTGGTTGTTCTGAGGCGCTTGAGATTGCCTTTGGTGAGGTGCTCTGTAAGGCTGATTTTGGTTCTGCTGTCTGTTGTTATTGTTCCACCTCTGATTTCTATTGTTTCTCTGCCTCCTCTGTTGTAGTTGTCCCTCAATCCTTGGTTGGAATTATCTCTCCATCTCTGGTTGAAATTATCTCTCCATCCTTGGTTGGAGTTGTCTTCCCAACCTTGATTATAGTTTCCACCTTGGTTGTAATTGTCGCCTTGTTGATTGTATCCTTGATTCGGGCGGTCATAGAAATTATGAGTAGCTACCAAGGTATTGTCTTCTTGTTGGAGCTGCGGACACTCATCAGTGTAATGAGTGTAATCAGCACATATTCTGCATACTCTTTGAGGAACCAACTGTTGACTTGGTTGTGGTGGGGGAGGCTGAGGTTGTTGTTGATTTAGCTGTATCTGCTTTAGTAGGTTGGTCATCTCACATATAGCCTGTGTGAAAGCAGTAGTTTCACTGCTAGAGGAAACCTCTGCAACGGCCTTGGGATGGTTGTTCCTGTGCCTGACATTCCGAGTAGACTCTGCTAGATTAGTGATCAGTTGCCATGCTTCATCCGCGATCTTGTATTTTTTCAGAGAACCATTACTCGCACCATCCAATGTAGTCTTATCCTGAGGCTTCATGCCTTGTGTGAAGTAGCTGATCAACACCAACCTATCAATCATGTGGTGGGGGCATGCGTCCAGAAGGTTCCTGAAGCGCTCCCAATACTCATAAAGAGTTTCTGATTTGCCTTGAACAATGCTGGAAATCTCCTTCCTCAGTCTATCAGTAACTTCAGCTGGAAAGCATTTTTCCAAGAATTCTCTCCTGAGCGTATCCCAGTTGGTAACAACTGCTTCAGGTTGAGTGTAGTACCACTCCCTCTCCTTTCCCTCAAGAGAAAACGGGAAGGCGATTAGCAGAATAGAAGTCTCATCTGCACCATGACGCCTAACAGTAGAACAGGCTGTCTGAAAATCCCTAAGGTGCTTGATAGGCTTCTGAGCAGGTAAGCCATGAAACTTGGGTATTAGGTTGATTAGCACAGTCTTTAGTTCAAAATCTGGAGTCAGCTTTGGGTGATGCGCTTGATACAATTGCAGTGTAAAGTCTGGAGCACCTGCTTCCTGGAAAGTAATCCTTCTGGGCTCCACCATATTACCTGCATGTAAATCAATAGAATCAGTAGTAAAGGAGCTTGTTTCTTCCTCAGATGGCGCTTCAGATTCGCTTTTAGAAGAGACTGGTGAATTGGTAGTAACCAGTTCACCACTTTCAGAGGCTAACCCACGCCGAGCTCGCCTAATATGTGAAATAGTTTTTTCAATTTCAGGATCAAATGTGGCTAAGCTCTGATCAGACAGTGAACGCGTCATTCAATGAAAGAAACATACAGCTCAGGTAATAAAATAAAATAAAATATGCAAAAATTAAAAATATGTACACCAACTAATAATTTAGCACACGGTTGCAACTCCCCAGCAACGGCGCCAAAAATTGATGCAGCAGAAATTGGCCGATTAAGAAATCAATATAGAATAACATTGCGAGTACAGTTCTTAACCAGCAAAAATCCGCTTATCAATTTAGAAGGGTTGTCACAAAGATTAGAATAAAATACTGGGAGTATGAATCCCAGGTCATCTCCCAACGAGTTGACAAAAGAGTGCTATTTTATTAGTCAGGAATTTCCACGAAATTTTAAGAGTTGAAGAACAGAAAAATAAAGGATTGAGAATTAAAGCAGTGTAAATTAAAAGAGATTTATGTATTCGGAATAAAAAGCCTTAACCGGAGGAATGATTAATTGGAAGTTCTATCCTTGTTGGATTTTCTCAAGTGTAGTATCAAAAGGTTGTTATTTTTACTTAGTTAACCCTTACTGAATAAAGGAAAGTCAAGTGATTGAGCTAACTCTTATTCATAAGTCCTAATTCTCTCCCTTGGGAAGGATTAGTGTCAGTATCTAGAGAGTTAGCCAACAACTTCCAATTTAACTAATCACTTGAGCATTCCAACTCAAGGGTCTCCTTTTAATCAACCCCCAAGTCAAGTTGGGAGTCTACTCCATTGACATGAAAATTACTTGCACAGAATTAAAAAAGGAATGAAAGGAAGACATGATAAACAATAACTGAAAATTAATTAAAAGTAAAAGTAATCCTTTGCATTAATAAATCCCAAAATGCAACATACGTATTTAAACAGGGTTAATAAGTAATCAAAAGAGTAAATGAATAAGAAAGCAAACTAGAATAATAGCAACTTCAACGGAGGTAATGACTCTTCTCAATATCCAAAAGCAAAAGCATAAAACTAGAAATCTATGAATGTAAAGGAAACCTAGAGGAAGTGTGATATCTCTCTAAGATTCAAAACAAAAAAACTAAAAACTATGCGAATGAGGATATCCCCCAGTCTCTGCTTGTCCCCTGTCTCTAATCTGTGTTTCTGGGCTGAAAACTAGGTCCAAACTCGGCCCAAAATTGCCCCCAGCATTTTCTACGAATTCTGCAGGTGGCGCATGTCACGCGTACGCGTCAGTCACGCGTACGCGTCGTTTGGCAGTTTTTCTTGTCACACGTACGCGTCAGGCACGTGCATGCATCACCGGGCGAACTCCGATTCACGTGCACGCATGAGCCATGCGTGCACGTCACTCCTCACTGGTTATCTCCTTTATTTCCTGTGCTCCTTCCATTTATGCAAGCTTCTTCTCCGTCCTCTAAGCCATTCCTCCCCCTATAAAGCCTGAAAACACTTAACGCACAGATCACGGCATCGAATGGTATAAAGAGGGATTAAAAATATACAATTTAAAGGGTTGGGAAGCAAGTTTTCAATTATAGAACAAAGCTAGGAAGGAATTGTAAAATCATACAAATTGTATGAATAAGTGTGCAAAGGCCTGATAAAACCACTCAGATCAGCACAAGATAAACCATAAAATAGTGGTTTATCAATACCGATGTGAGACAATGTATGTTTGGTGATTGTATTAGTCTTATGTATTGTTTGGCTGTCTCGAATGATTACGAATGTTTGGTTTGATTGGATTGTTGTGCGGCTTTGTGAAACGGAATGTTTTTGAAGTTGAATTAAAGATTTGAGATCGAGTTTAATCCGTTCGGAGTCGATTTGAGTTGAGTTGATTTTATTGAAAATGTGAAAAATAGAATACCCTTTTGGATTCAGTCTGGTTTGCTTTAATTGATTCGATTTTGATAAACGAATTGTTGCTGAATGGTTTCTTTAAAGTTTTGGAAATGAATTTAGTCGGTTGATAATGATTTGATTTTGAAATGGTTCCCTTGAGATATGAAAATGAGTTGAATGTTGGATTCAGTTATTTTTGGACTAATTTTGGGTTTTGAACCGTTGATACGGATTGTGGATTGGTTTGGATGGGACCCGGAAAGGGTGGCAGAGTCCAAGTTTTAGGGGAGGTGCTGCCGAAATTCTGGTAGAACTAGGGACTTTACTGAAACATTATTCGGAAACTTATGAGTTAAAGACTTCTACTATTCTATTTGAATTATTAAGAAAGGGATGACTTATGCTTTTGAAATGAATTATTAAAGAGAAAATTGTGATTTAGTCTTGTTTCTTAAGAAAAGTATTATATCTCCCTTGTGAACCAGTTATTTAGATGAAACTTGTGCTTTAAGGCTGTTTCAAATGTGAAAAGGGTTTATGTCTTTGAATTGGACTTGAGGGTTTCAATTAGAGAAGTTTTAGTGACTTTGAAAGAACCTGAACGTCTATTAACAAGTTTTATTCTAAAATATTTTGGGAAAAGTTTTAAGTACTCTTTAAATTATGAATTTTTGCAAGACTAAAACAATTTCTGGGCAGTTCAAAATGCTTTAGAATTTATCATGGGGGATTGAAGCTGGTTTTGTTTAAGTGAAGGAAGCGGCTTTGAAAAGAGTAATTGATTACATGACTCGATTTGGCTTAGATCCTATTTTATTACTCAAATCCGGAAGCCAAGGTTTTAATGATTTTAAGTGAATTTGAGGAAAATGAGTTATGTTATTCTCCCCTAAGACTTGAGACTCTGCCGAGGAACCTTTGTTATAAAATCCCATTGTTGGATGGATGATTTTGAATATTTCAAAATAAATCCTTGCCATATTTTTGGAAGTTTTGGAAAGATTATGCTGAGAGTGGCTTTGTTTTTAAAAGGGGAACTTACTTGAGTAAAAGGGGCTTATGAGCCTAAGATGATTTGAGAAATGAGAACTTTAAAGCCAAGGATGAAAAGAGTTGAAATTTGATTTCAAAGCGAAGTGAATTGAGAAAAGTGATTTATGGCTTTGAACAATGATTTTATGAATTTGATGATGTTGGATGGTGAAAGTGCTATTTTGTTATAAGCTGGAATGGCTGTGTATGATTATGAATTTTGGCTGGTTCTGGATTGAACTATGAGCTGGATGGCTGACTATGAGTCATGAAATTAAGCCGGATGGCTGAAATGAATGTTGATTCATGGCTGAGAATAAATGCATATATGCTGAGACATTGATATTGTGATTTTGCACTTCCATCTATCTGAGATACAAGTTTCCCTAGGTGAAAGCAGTGACTAGCCACCACATGCTCCAGGTTGAGACTTGATACTCTGCTGACCCTATGTCGTAAGTGTGGCCGGGCACTGTGAAAGTCTCGGATGAGCTCGCCCCGTGAATATACACCAATGAGGGTGTTGGATATGGATTATGATTATGATCACGATGATGATCGAGAAATAACTTGAGTTGGGGATGCACGACAGAGGGACAGTCCAATGGTTAGATACCAGGACTTGTCGGGTTGGCTATATAACTGACAGATTATATCATCAGCCACTAGGACAGGCATGCATCATATGCATCTATGTGACATTGTTTGGGTGTGCATATTGTACTTGATTTGCCTTTGTGATTACTTGTGATTATCTGATAATTGTTCTACTTGCAGTAACTGTTTGTTTGTGCTTGAACTTTCCTACTTGTGTTTGTGACTGGGATTCTGTTGGACCGTGGTAATTGGTTGTTGGTTGGACTGTTTGGGCCTGGGGCCGTGGTTGATCATGATTTGGGCCGAAGGCCATGTTGGTTGGTGTTTCTGGTTTGGAAGAGCATGAAAGGCTAATTTGGTTCAGCTTAGATAAACCCTTTTGAAAGGCTTTTGAGTTTTTAAGAATTGAACGGTTCCTCTTTTAGAGAAGATTTTAGATTTCTCTTTTATAATAAACTGTTGTTTTTTGAAAAGATACATAAGGCGGTTATCAATCACTGTAACGATTTTATCTCTTGTATCCTATTATAGTAATTCTGCAACCCTACGGTGAGAACCCTTTCGAGGATGATGTTCCCACTCCCCTACAAATTTCCCATTTCAGGATTGGACGCAGAAGTCACGAAGAGATTATCTAGTTGTTGTCACGATGCTTTGTATTGCTTGAGTTATTGTTTATTATTCCCTTGCCTTTATCTTTATACTTTCTGTAAGAGGGATAGGAATTGTATTGGTTAATGCTTGTAAAGTTATTTAATATACATATATGTATAAGTATATACTCTTTGAGAGTTTTTGTAAGTTGTATGGTATGTATGGATGTACGTTATCGAACGAAAGTATTTTTGGAGCGGTATTGCGGTTTAAAGTTTTAAACAGGCTCATATTTTAGTATTAAATAGTATAAGAGTCGTCGTAATGTCCGAGCTATCAGAGTCGCACAGCCGGAAGTGTGAGCTTTGATAGTTAGGGTGTTACACATGCCAAGTGTTTGATTAAATATCTCTTTTAATTTTAGTATAGTTTTTCACACTATTGGCTTTGGATTGAGAATTTTAGTGACCTTAAGTCATTGATGTCCAATATTAGTTGATAGCTTAGGGTTGTTAGTTGATTTGGTTTCCACGGATGCTAGTCTTTCACTAAATTAATTAGTGAGTTGGCTAAGACTTGTGGATTGAGATCAATTATGCCTATTTGACTTATCCTCGATGTTAGGTTGACTAAATTGGGTTAATTCTTCACAAATACCATGATTGTGGTCAATGACTAGGATAGGAAGTCTTGAATCTCAACCTTTGCCAAGAGTTCCTTTTTGCCATTTGAACTCCTTTTTTTTTTTGCTTTACTTGCCTTGAGTTTAATTCCTTGCATGCTTATTTACTTTCTTGTCATTTAATTTTCTCGTTAACTATGATCTAAAATCCCATTTTCCATAGCAAATGATGAGCACTTGATTGCAATTCCTAGGGAGAATGACTCGAAGTTTAATACTCTCAGTTTTTATTGGTTTGCATTGTGACAAACAAATTAAACTTTGATTGAGAGTTAATTGTTGGTCTAGACTATGCTTGCAACAAAGTTCTTTTCTATTGAGAAATTCTAGACCAGCAATAATTCTCTCATCAATTAGCTCCTATAAATAATAAGATACACTTTTAAAACCAAAACTCATCACTACATGATTAATCCTAACCCACTTTCCATGCTTCATGCTTAGAATGTATAGCACTTTAGGTTAAAATAATTTTCTTAGAATCTCTCTCTCTCTCTCTCTCTCTCTCTCTCTCTCTCATATAGACATATGTATATCATTTTGAAGTCCCAAATATTATCTTTCTAATGCTACTAGAATCGTCTCATTTGGACCTCAGTAGCTCAAGTTATGATTAGATTAATACGAAGAGCTTAAGATTTACAACATCCAAAACATTCTTGGAACTAATCTTTGCTTGTGAATACACACACCTAGAATCGTTTAGAATTCTATAAAAGTTGTAGAACTTAAGTTCTTCTTTCCAACAACTCTAAGTTTGTTCCAATCCAATCACTATAGCTCTTTGTGATGCATTTTTCTTAAACAATGCCCTCTATTTCAAAACGGAAACTCAAACAAAACTCGTCACGGGCAGGAATTGGATATTAAACCAATTATGCTCAAATCAAAGGCAAAATTCATTCAAGTTATCAATTATCAAAATTAGAAGAGAGAATTCAAAATCAATTGAAATTGCATGAAAAGTGAAAAAAATTTAATTAAAACCCAAATGAATATGCATTTTTTAGTCAATAAATTGAGTTCTATAAACTTTTCCACACTTAAATTATTGCATGTCCTCATGCAATAATCTCCAAAAGATAACAGAATTTAAAGAGAAAGGCTAGTACTTAAACATCTCAACAAAATATCCTAAACCTTATAGGATCTAAGAATTTAGTTTTAGAACTTTGATAATACTCAACTTAAATATATACAATTGAGAAATATTTAATGCTTCAAATATTTGACTATTGCATGTCCTCATGCAACACGCCTATCTTATGCCTAAGCATATATAATATCCTAAGTTACCTAGAGAGTTAGGTTCAAGATAATTTATTGATTTTTCGTCTTAGACTTGTATTGTGCTATATTTCAATAAAAAGGGACAGGAGGCTCAAAGTGGAGAGTTGATGTAAGGGGTAGGCTATATGGTCAGCAGCTCCAAAATAATTAAGGCCTCAATCATTCTAAATATATACATGCAATGCCAATTAAAATCAAAGGATGAGACAAGGTAGGATTACAAATGTAAGAAAAGACTAAAATCACACAAGAAAATAATGTTTAAGTGGTGTATACATGTACTACTTTCTGCTCAAAATCTCACAAATATAAATTCTATGATCAATCAAAACAAGAACAATACGCAACACAATATCCAAAAAAATTCAAGTTTAATGAGAAATAATTAAAATTTCTCAATGTATCAATAAAAAACATGAGTTTTACTAACTATTATTAAAATTCATGATTTCTATTCATGCAAGATGCTAGGTTGGGAGCAATGGGAAAGCATTCTAAGTTAACTATATACTACAAATATATTTACTAACTTACTTAGACTTATGGTATTTTCTTTTTTTTTTTTAACAAAAATCTATTATATGCGTATTCTAGGTCCAAAACGAACATTTACATACTCATAAATATACCCTAAAAAAGTAGAACAAGATTAAACAAACTCCAACAACAATCTAACTAACATGAAATAAAAACAAAAATAAAAAGAGTTAAGGATTAAGATTATCCTGGTGAGTTGTCTTCCACCTAACACTTTTCTTTAACGTCCTTAAGTTAGACGGTTGGTAAGACTTTTGTCATGATGGCTTGTGCTTGAATTGCTCCTTAATTGCCCACAAATGTTTGAACTTGACGTTCTCTCTAGGATCCCAAATCATGTGTGCCAAGCTTTGAAGAATTTTAACACAAATAAAGAGTCTCCAAAGTTGTTTATTGGTGAATTTATTTTTGGGGTCTCAAACTTTGTAAGGCAATCTACCTTTTTGTTGCTCATTATGCTTCTCTTGGAGTAGATGTGACCCTAAATATTTTCTTAAACTCTAGGTCTTAGCCTTGACTTTCTTAAAATGAGATTTGGACCATTCTTGGATCTCAAATCTTGACCTTCCACCCTTGTTGAATTTTGATTATGTTACCACCCAACATTCAATTCCTTCTTGCTTAGCACCCCAAGAAGAGGTCTAAGTTGGCCATCTATTTTTAACAGAGCATATTAGTGTGGGCCAAGAAAGTTAAAAGATGAGATTTTTACCCACTCAAATTGTGTGTTAGATGGTGACTTAGCAAGAGAGATTCCCAATGGATGTACCATGATAGTTCCTACCCCTTCGACTCTTGTTCATAGATTTCCAACTCATTGCAAGCTTCTTCAAGTTTTATCTCTTATTCGCCAACTTCTTCCAAATTTTTCTCCATATCAAGATATATATCCATTGCAATAGTGAAAGAGCAACAAGGTCTTCATTAATAAGTTTGCTTGCTATCTCAACTTGTTCTAAGTGTTCAACCACATTCTAATAGTTAATGCACTCAACAATCTCATCTTTTAGCAATGAATCTCTCAACTCATCCTCTTCTAATTGAGAATGCAATATTTTTTTACACCATTCTCTTTGGTTGACTCTATTTTCGCACATACGTCCAATGGTAGTACAACAGAAGAGATGGTAAGTATGCATGTAGCAATTCAATCCATTAACTCCTTGAGGCAGTCTAATTGCTCGTCTCTCCTTTGGATGATAGATTTAAACTTTTTTTGTTCTTGGATTAATGGTTGAAGAGCTTCTTCCATTGAGGATTATGAAAAAAAAAAGGGTTGGTCTTTGAAAAAAGTCATAGTGTATGAGAGGTAGCTCATAAGAATAAGAATATTGAGGTGGTATTTATGGAGGTTGTGATTCCAAAGGTGTTGTTCATGAGGCTCATAAGGGTGGTGGTAAGGTGAATATGAATTTGAGTCTCATGGAGGTATTTGGTGGTGATAGGGTGTAAATTGAGGATATTGTTGAGGATGGAAGTCATAGGAATATGGTGGTTGAGATTCATAATCATCGCAAAGACCACCATAACCATTAAATTGGTACGTACCATAAGGAGGATTGTGATCATAATAGTGTGGAATAGGTTAATGCCATGAAGATTGTCCATATGAATGTGGCTCCCTCCTTAAGTGATTTTCATCCCATAGTATGAACCATTATTAAAGTTATCATTTCCAATAATATAGTCACAATCATACAACTCAAAGCCACAAAGATGAGAATTCATGAAGAATAACAAAAAAAATTGAGATAAGATAAAATAAACTGTAAGAGCTAACTAAAAATTACCATAAATAACTAAAATGACTAATAAAATTATGCACAAAAAATTAGTAGATGATGTGATGAAGAAAAAAAAACTTAAAGAGAAATAAAAATAGGAGAAAATGCATGAAAAAATAAAAATAAATTAAAAAAGTGGTCAAAATGATAGAGTTTTACAAAAATAGGATAGGGCTTATAAAGTGAGTCTTGTTTAGAATGTCGAAAAATTTCGAAAGACCAAATATTAAAAAAATCTGGGTTGGTTGAAAAATAGGGCAACACCTATTTGTACATCAAAAATACTGAAAAGTGACTAAAACAATAAAATTTATATGCATGCATGAATGGAAAGTAAAATGCAAATATATACATACTTATTAGAATACAACATGCAAAGTAGCTACCAAACTAGACCATAATATTTTTTAAATTTTGAAATTTTCTATTTTTTCTTTTGTAATAAAATAAAAAAGAGCTATCCAAAAGTGAAAAAAAAAAAGCATATATACAATATTTACACTGTATAGGATATCAATAAGCAAAAAATAAACTCCTAACTATTAGTAAAAGCAAGAAAACAAGCAAAAAGCAAGCTATTTATACTATTCACATAATCACAATAGCCAACAATAAGCACACATGCATTGTAATTTTCTGGCAACAGTACCAAAAACTTGATGAATGCTAAGAACCATTTTAAAATTTCACAAATTTAAAAGACTCAAGATTCATTGTAGCTCTAAACCAATAATTTACACTCTTGAAGTTTAGTTAAAAATGTCACAAATTTAAAATAATAACCAGAGTTTAATCACGAGTCATTCTTCCTTGAAATCACAATGCAATACTCAATCATTGGCTATGAAAATTGCAGAGTTTAGTTCACAATTAACAAAAATTGAAATAGCAAGAAATTAAAGAAGTAAGAAATAACTAAATATCAAAAGAAATCAAACTAGGAGCAATTAAAGCAATTAACTAGGGAATGAAAGTAAATTTAAATTCTAAAAAATCTTGGCAAGGGTCGAGGGTTAAGAATTACTATCCTTATCACTAACCACAACATGATAATTACAAAGAGAAAACCCAATTCGCCAGCCTCTAAAAATTGAGAAAAGTCAATTAAACTTAATTAATCCTAATTTACAAGTCCTAACTAACTTACTAATTGAAATTAGTAAAAGATTAGTATTAGTGGAAATAAGATTAATTAACATCTCTAATTTATCAATCAACGTGAACATTAATAATTCAAGATCACCCAAATTTCCAACCCAAGCCAAGAATGTAAAATCTACTCTATAATTAAGTGAGACATTTCATCAAACACTTGCAAGACATAAATACAAAACTTCATAAATTGAAAGAAATAGTAAAAACTATGACTACCCATTATACTAATTCAATGGCAACTCAACTAAGAAATAATAAAGCATAAAATATCAAATTCATAAATAAAAAACATAAATCCAATAAGAATTCATAAACTAAATAACATAACAAGAAACTAACAAGAAATTAATAATGAACTAAGAAAGTAGAACAAGAAAATATAAATAAAATTAAACTAAAACGAGATTAGAAACTAAAATTAGAGAAAAAAATGACAAAAATTAACTAAATCTATTCTCCTAGCATTTTGCAAATCTAATAACAATAATGAAAAAAAAATACCCAAGAAGAAAATACCCAATAAGAACAGATTGAATAAGAAAAGATTGAGGTAGAAAATCGAATAAGATAGAACTCACATTATAATTTGAGAAACTAAAAAGGATCTTTTAGGATTTGCTTCTGTTTCAAATCAGCAAAGCATGTGATGCATCCCACAATGACACTAATCAAGAATCTTCTCCAATCTACCACAATTATTGTTCCTAAAAGACGCCCCATGCGATCACGACCTCACATATCTCCCTGAATGTAGATTTTCTATCTCCATCATCTTCCTATCAACAAAGATGACCATTCAACATTGGGAAAATATGGTTGTTGTTTAGGAAACATCAATTGGAAGAGTTTAATTAGGTAAAATCAAATTTTGCCAACTATTATAGCCATTACTCTTTCTCTCTAGAAATCTCCAAGTCACGTGGATCTAACCCTTAGCAACTTAACGTGCCAACTCAATGCTCTGTTAACAGATATACACTACAAGAATTTGATAGATTAGCGATGAAATCTTGTGAGAAACATTTTTTGTTATTAATCCATCACCAACTAGCAAGGAATTGGTGGAATATTAATGACAAAATTAATGAATGGTCACAAAATATTCGAACTCAAGAAAAACAACTGATTAGTGAGAGATTCACGATGAAGTTAGTTTCTCACAAATTGAGTTTCATAGCTAAAAGAAGAATGAGAAAAATTTCTCGCAAATTTCACACAAATTAATTAGCAAGTAACAATTTTCTAGCAAATTGGTCACTTAGAAATTTAATCAAATAAAAGTAAAATAGCGAAGGATATGAATGTCACTATTCCATTGCAAGTGTTTGACATACAATTGATGAGAGATTTGTTCCTAGCTAATTCTTAGCCATAATTTACCTACATTTTGTGACCAACAATTTACGTACTAATTTATCGCTAGATAAACTTAGTCCGAAAAGTTGTATTAGTAAGAAACAATGTTCCTAGCTAAGCAGTCACAGACTTGAAATTCACTTTGCAACGAATAATTTCCTAACAAATTCATCACCAAGTTTTTTTTAGCGAGCAACTAGTTCCTCGCTAATGCGTTGCATAATATCGTAAAAATTTCAAGTTAGGTTGCGACGAAAAATAGTCGTCGGTAATTTATCGCAACAGATAATCTTCTAGATGGGAAAATGTTCTTTGCTAATTATTCTTTAAAGTGAAAATTTAGATATTGAGTAAGTAGAACTTCACTAGCGAGAAATTCACAACCCCTTAGCTACTCACCTACTTCGTTCTCTAATTTCAAGTTGCTAAGTATCGAGTGAAAATTATTTGTCGCTAAGTCTTCACAATTTTTATTTAGCAAGCGAGATAGCAATTGCAATCTTATCGCAAAATAATATCTATATCCTATCCAATTTGTAGCAAAGTTTTCACTAATCTCATTAGAAATTAGTCGCAGAGTTATAGCAAATCCAAAGTTGATTTGTGAAACTTTTAGATGTAATTAGTTGCAAATGAGTCATAAATCAAAAGCTTTTTAAGTGAGTAATTAAAAACTTCCTCGCTTATTTTATATTTCTTCTAATTTGTGAGAAAAAATGTTAGTCCTTATTTCGTCGTTACTTTAATTTAGCAACTGAATAAATTGTCACAAATTTAATCATAAAATCCAAGTTGTTTATTGGCGACGATGAATTGCATGCGAAATGTAGCTATCAAATATGTTCTACCTAATTTATCACAAATTCTAATATCTGAAAATCCATGAAAAATTCATGAAAAAATTGAAGCAAATTAGTCAAACAAGCTAATGTAATTTATCACAATGTTGTCACTAATCTAAAGCTATTTTTAATGAGAGGATAATTAAATTCTCAAAGTCATAACCAGGCACGAACCCAGCTTGTAGCATGAGGGGGCACTTGCCCCACTGTATTTTCTTTTTTTTTAAAATAGTTATATATAATATGTTTTTATTTTAAATTTTAAATAATCCTATTACAAATAAATTAAATTTAATTGGTCAAAATCTCAAAATTTTTTATTTTTTATTATTTTAACTATTATTTAACCTAATCAAATTTAGTTTTTGGGTCATCACTCTTTTATTTCTTTAAACTCTCTTCTTATTTTTATATTTTCAACCTTTTTTTTCTATTCTTTGTCAAATGGTCATCTTCTCTTTATCAAAAAGTAAATTTTAAATTCTTTATGTTTTTTTATATAGCTCTCTATGACTCTATGTATCTTTCAATTTCATTGTGTCGCTTTTTGTAACACCTTAATATTCAAATCCTTATGCTCGAGTCATAAGTCAATGATATTACGGTGGTACGACTCTCAGGAGGATTTTTAATAAATAAATATAGGTAATTTCGAAAGGAGTATTAACCGAGAAGCCTGAAAAGAGTAGAAATAAAAATCGCGAAGATGTATCACTCACGTTTCGACAACAAAAGATAAACCGTGAAGCCGAAAATGATATACGGACAAGTCGCAGAGGAGATAAGAGATGGATAACAGATAGATATATATAACATAAGTAAATAGCCACTAGTCGCGACCCGCGAAGTTTAGGCCGGCTAGGGTACAGTATGAAAGTAGCTGACAATAGTATATCCTAATCTCTCCCGAAGGAAACATGAGAGCCTCTATAGGCAAATTCAAAGGAGTTCAATACATAATATAACCTTTCCAAAACAAAGGTGGAGAGATTCTAAGCAAAACACAAAGTAGAGAAAATAAAGATCTTCGCCGTCTCTCAGACGACCCACAACTCACTGTTGAGCACCTGGACCTGTATCTGAAAAACAAGAGATATATACGGAATGAGAACCCCGGGCCCATGGGTTCCCAGTACGGTAAAAGTGCCAAATAAATACAATGCACTACAATAAAAACTCACTAAGCATCCTAAGCTTCTTCACCAATTATTCATCCTAGGTTCTCGCTAATCCGTGAATAGGCAACTGTCATAAGGGAGTGCTAAATTTAATTCATGTTTCACATGTTTCCCAACTCGCTGACTCTTCACGAATCAGACTCAGAATCATAAGCAAAACCATCACCAGTTGTTCTGCCTCAGCAATTCTATATCAATACATCATACCCTCGCCTGGAGCTAGTGAAACTACATCACTGCGTCTACCTAGGGAGTTCCAATTATCTCATTCAATAATCATCATCATCATGCAATCGCATCATCAATTCATCTCATCAAGAACAGCCCTCAACACCCACCGACATCAGCATGAGTGGCCTCTCAGTTGTACAAACACAAGCAATACAGGCAAGTAATACACAAATATGGTACAAGTAGAACAAGTAGCATATAGTCAGGTAGCATGGCATATATGATGTAGAAATCTAAAACAAATGGCAAACCCAAACAATTCAAACATATGCAAATGATGAATGCCTGCCCTATGGCTGATGATATCATCTGTCGGTTATATAGCCAACCCGACATGTCCTGGTAGCTAACCATTGGACAGAAACACCCATTGCGGAGAAAGTAGGTTTAAGCTACAACCCCCTTGCTACTACCCGCTCAACCCAGAGCCAGTGGAATAACCACTACTGCGGCTACTACCCAGGCGGGTGTTCAAAAGCTCAACCTGGAGCGAGTGGATTCACCACTACTGCCGCTACTACCCAGGCATCACAATCTCTGACCTGGAGCAAGTGGGACGAACCACAACCCTTGCTACTACCCAGGATCTCAAAACATACATTCATTCAGTTTAGAAGCAATCATCACTGTTATCAAATCTCAAACATTAACCTGGAGCAAGTGGGACGAACCACCACCCTTACTACTACCCAGGTATCACAAATACACATTTATTCAAAACTCCATAATTAAACCCATTTATCATAAACATCATTTCCCGTCTCATACCCGGAGCAAGTGGACAACGCCACTGCCTACTACCCGGGGTCACACATCATATTTCAGCATTTTTCATTATTATCCATTTAACACATTCATTCATTAATCATATATGCATTTATACTCAACCATAAACAGTAATGGCTTTGCCGTAACCCGGCAATAACTCAGCCATCCGGCTCCTGGTTCAATCAAGAACCGGCCATTTATCAATAAATATAGCCCTTCGGCTCATGGCATACACGGTACTTCCACCGTCATCCTCCATATCTCATATAATCATCTTTGATCATCATTGATCATAACCCTTTCCCTTGCTTCACTCGCAAGTTACCACATCCCCTAGCTCCTTTCTCATTGCTAGGCATATCATAATGATTTAATACATAAGGGGTGAGATCGGAGGCTTAGAAGTATGAGATTTGGCTTTAAAAACTCAAAAATCAACTTTGGCATGAAAACAGGGCCACGCGTACGTGCACTCCACGCGCACGCGTGGATGGCCACAAAACTCATCGACGCGCAAGCGTCATACGCGCGGACGCGCGGGTTAAAAAATAGCCAAACGATGCGCACGCATCAGCCACGCATACGCGCGGATACATTTGTGCCCCAGGCACAAAACTGGCACAACTCTCAGGAAAATGGCTGGGCATTTGGTGCAGCGCATCGACGCGCCCGCGCACACCACGCGCACGCGTGGATGGTGCTTTCTTGAAGAACGGCGCGTACGCGCCAAGTGCGCCTACGCGCGGAGGGTCGTTCTGCTAAAAATTTTCTAAGTTAAAAGCTGCAGAATTTACAAATTCAACCCCCAATCTTCCGACGGACATAACTCTCTCATTTTAAATCGTTCTTCACCCGTTCTTCGAACGGCATGGACATCCCGGATCCAATTTCATTTCTAAACAAATTTGGCACAAAACAGAGATCCGTAGTCCAAGTTATGTCTCATAAAAATATACCCAAAAACCATGTTTTCATACAAAACCACAAGGTGCCATTTTCAAAACAAGCCATTCTCAACTATTTTCAAATCAAACAAAACATGCCAATTTCAACCCTTTTTGAAATCAATCAAAATGTTCCAAAATCAACATCAAGCCATCCTAAACTCACACATTGACACTTTACCAAAATTCCCAAAGCCACATCCAACCATTTTAACACTTCTCAATCAAATGGCTAAAGGACAAACACAATATCATGTCATACATCCTTCCTCATCCAATTTCCAATAATACCATTTCCAATCAACCATCGTTATACATAATCAACATCATACTCACTATCACGTGGTTTCTCCCAAAAATCAACCTTAGTCATTCATCAAGCATATATCACAACATACATATCTCTAATGCATCATCATACCATCAAGGCATCAATAATCATAATCACATATATGATCACATAATATATCTCAACCAAACCAAACATACCTCATCTACATAATTTCGCCCAAAATTACCAAATTCCACACTTCAACTCCTCAAACCTTAATATTCAATAACCAACCTAATCATTCATATATTCATTATCTGAAATTCATCCAATCACTTGTGCCATCATACAATGCACACATCAACTTACCTTTCTTACCTCTTTCCGGCCTCCAGCCTAAAATTCACGGCCTCCGGCCCAATTTTCACAATTTAAATGCTTAAACCACAAATCAATACTCATTACCCAGTACATCAAATTCCCAATACACCAAGCATACAAGGCCACACAATTCTCAACCCAATCATTAATTCACATTACATATCAACTATGCATATTAGCACCAACCATTTACACAATCCAAACTTAATCCTAGGGGCATCTAGCCTAGGAATTCTCATCACAACACACGGTACTTAAATGAAACTTAAACCGTACCTCTTGTAGCCAAACCAATTGAGCCTCTTCTTTGGAAGTCTTCACTAACCTTAGCTCCAAGCCACATCAAAGCTCCTCAAGCAATACCAATCTCCCAATTGTGCACCAACATCACCAAATACACTAATATAACCAATATCACCTACATACATCAACCTAGGGCTCATAAAAATGACAAATCACAAGGGTTTAAGCGCTTCTTACCTCAGCCCATATGAAGTAGGGATAGAACCCGCTTAGAATCCATGTTGGAGTATCCCTAAACACCCAAAATCACAAGATTTCAACACTAACTACCCAAAAACGTGTAACAGTGGGGAATTTCGAAAACTGGACAGAGATGAATGGAATACTCACCACAAAACTTAGATAGAATTGTAGAGGATAAGAAGAGCGACGCGTGACCGTAAACGGCTCGTCAATCGGAGCTTCGTAGCTCAAGTTATGGTGGTTTGAAGATCAAAGAGAGTTAGGTTTTCTCTCTTCTCTTCTCTCTTCTCAATTTCAGCGCCCCAACCATTCTTTTTAGGATAAAATGAGCTGAAATGCTCATAACTAATGTTTATATATGTTGGGTCTTGGGCCCACTTAGGCCCGGTTCACTTATTTTTTGCCCGTTTGCCCAATTTTGGGCTAAAACCTTTAAGATTAGCGCTCTAAATCGCACTTTAGATATTTCTATCTTCCCTAATTATAATTCCTCATTTCTTAATCTTATTTACTCATAATCAATTTCCTCAGCTGTAGTACCAGACAGATCTCAGCCGGTACTGCCGGTCAAAATTCCACTACGCACTTTTACGCAGAAAACTATGTTTTTCGACTCAGAAAAATTCACTGAATCCAAATATCATATTTAAATTATCAAATTCCAATTGCCAAATCTTCCAACCATATCAGCTCCTATTTAACTTATTATTTATTTAATTTCGGTTAGACCGGGTATTACACTTTTTAAAATTTTCAATTGTAAATTTTAATTCAAACAATTATAGTTTAGATATTAATCTAATGTTTTATTTTCTTCATGACTTTATATATTTTATTTTATTCTCAATTTATTCATTCTTATTACTTATTTTATATCTTTTGTTCTATTATATGTATCTATGTTGCATATAAAATTTTAAAATAAATTGATTAATTAACTAATTTAGAATATATTTTTTATTTTTAAAAATAGTAATAAAAAATATTTAAATTACAACACATAATTAAACAGATGCATAAAATCTTTCATCTAATATTATATTAAAATTAAATTAATTAAAAAATATATAACAAGTTTAATTATTTTAAAAAGAAAGAAAAAAATTATAAATTATGTTTCTATTATTTTATATAGGTTTAATTACTCTGCAGGTCCCTATAGTTTCATCGAATTTTCAATTAGGTCTCTATACTTTTTTCTTTTCAATTGGGTCGTTAGACGTTAATTTTTTTTCAATTTAGTCCCTGTTGTGACAAAAACGTTTGAGATAACAGAATATTCTGTTTAAAAATCGAATATTCTCCTAATTAGATTAGAATTACTAACTAAATCCACCCCCATTTTTTTAAAATACCAAAACTAACCCTTAGCATTTTGTCCCAAAAGTGAACCCTAGCCATCACTTGTTTGTCGTCGTCCCTAGCCATCGCTTCCGTCGCGTTCCCTCGCTTGGCCGCACCTCACCTTGCTGCTCTACTCTTCGGGTATCGATGATGATGGTAGAATCTTCAAGAAAAATGCCCTATTCTAATCTAAGGTTCGGTGGGGAGCTATGGAGCTTATTTGGCTGATGGGTCAGAGAACTGGTGAGATCTTCAAAGGACTAATATCAAGTATTTAAGAATTAGCTGTAATTGCTTATTACTTGTGGTGCTTGTTATATTTTCTTATCTTTTGTGTAGCCAGTTAATTGATCAATATATTTAATGATATTCTATATATGATGATATTCCAACCTTGCTTCTTCATCTTGGCGTCCCGTTTTAATCTCTTGGTTTTTGAAAGGGGACAGTTTGTGAGGTTGTGCAAAATGAGTTTATATGTCAATTTTGCATGCATATATAGTTTTGAACTTTTTCTGCATATAAACATTTTAATCTTACCATTATTAAACGTATTGAACTTTTTGAACCACTAGTTTCTATAACATCCATCTTATGCATGAGCTTGTTGTGACAAAATAAACTTTGGCAAATTTGTTTACTCTAAGAAAAACGTAAAACAGAATGTGATGAAGAGAGTTGAACTTGTGATGAAGAGAGTTGAATTTGAGGGAGAATTGATTGATTGAGATTGGAAATAAGGAGAAGCTGAATGTTTTAGGGGTGTTCTATTCGTATTGTGTTGCTTTTTTTCAGTTTTTTTAGTTGTTTTCAGCTCCTGTCTCTCAAGCTATGAATTCTTAAGTTGTGTGAATTTGTAGTTCAGTTTCAGTTTTGCTTAATTGTTTGCAACTTCTATTTGTTTCTCAAATTATGAATTTGTTTTTCATTTCTGCTTTACTTTTAGAGTTTTCCATTTTTATCATCAATTATTCAAATTTGGTATATATATATATATATATATATTCTAGTTCTCTGCTTGTGTTCAAATTTGGTGGTTGGAGAGACTGCAGGGATTGCCACTACGGAATACCACGGTTGGGAACCCGGGGAGGTTGGTGGGTGGCAAGGAGAAGCCTTCTAAGCATGAGGATGTCCCCGGGAAGTCAATGGATTTAGGAGAAAAAGAAGGAGAATTTTTTGAAAGATGAATGCTTCAGAGTTTAGATGTATTTAGGAGGAAAAGAAGGAAAATTTTATGTTCTTGTAGAGTTTGTAATATAATTAGATTATAGATGTAGATTGAGAGCTTAGTTGGCTTTAAAAATCTAAGGTTACATATTGGTTTATTGTGTGTACAATAGAAGACGCAGTAGATCGGCCAACAATGTCCACAGTGGTTGTTATGCTAGCGAGTGAGACAATGACACTTTCTATTCCTAATCATCCTGCATTTTCAGTTGGAAGAAATATCAAAGAAGAGCCAAATCAAATGCTTTTGATAAGGATCCTTTGGTCAATGAAGTATTAATTTCAAATATTCTACCTAGATAATCAGTATAAGTGTTTTGTTTTGAAATTGTTCGAATTGTATAAGTAAATCATGTCTCCCATTTTAAATCATTGTTGTTTAAATTTGTTGTAGTGTAGTAGATTCTACTCATCATTTAAATATATAGTGATAATTTCTTCTTTTTTTAGTTGATTGAGTATGTTATATCTATTTGTTTAACAAAAATTTGAGCTATTCTAGGTAAAAACCGATCCATTGATTAAATGTTGTAGTTATTGAACTGTGTTGAGATTTGAGAATTGATCCTGTAAATTCCTAATATGTCTAATAAGGCTATGCCGTTGTGTTCTATGCTGAGATCAAGATTTCGACTGCTACTACAGTATGAAAAGAAGCTGCAAACAGATAAAAGAGATTTTTGGTACAATTTGTATATAAATAAGCAAAAAGAATAATAGTGACAAAATAAAAGGAATTATATGAATAATTTTCATTGATTATTTATAGTTTCACCGAATTTTCAATTAGGTCCCTATACGTTTTTTTCTTTTCAATTGAGTTCCTAAGGGTATACAAGTAATTTCACAATTTATTAACATTTTTTTTATGTTTAATGTTAACAGGGACTAAATTAAAAAAAAAATAATGTATAGGGACCCAATTGAAAAGAAAAAAGTATAGAGACCTAATTAAAAATTTGGTGAAACTATAGGGACCTGCAGAGTAATTAAACCTTTTATATAAACATATTCTTTATATACAAATTTAGTTTTTCTTGTTTTCATTAATTATTCTAGTTTTAAATTATAAATACTAGTATATCATAAGCCTTAATCTCATCCAAAGATTCAAGATTCAAATGATTCAAGAGATTAGTTATTATCAATTTCTTCTAGAAAAACAAAAATTTAATTGTTGGGATTTATTTCTATATTAGATTTGAATTATTGAGATTTGATTTGAATTTAAGTAGGTAGTTATCTTATCATTCTTAAAGATAAGATTAGGGTTAGTTTTGAATTTGAATTTTAGGACTTAGGATATAAATAAGTGAACGAGGTTCACAAGAGAGGCAATCTGGACTACCCGGATCACACACCTCTCTCATCATTGGGATTAGTTTCTTCTTCATAAGTCACTAAACCTCCTCTGTTGAAGTTAGGAGCTCTGTTTGGTTTTAGGATTAATAATGTAAGTGTTTTTTTTATTTCAATTCATGCTTCTTTACTTTTTCAAGATTGAGTTTTGTTCTTTATTAATAATGGTTAAAACTATTGGAAAATATTCTAATTCTATCTTGGATTCTGATTTTATATTTGGAAAAATTAATTTCGGAATTAGCTTGAAAATTGTCACATAATCTTCAATTATCTAGATCTAGTTTGAATCAATGACATATAATTTGGCTAGTGATAGTTCTTGAGAATTGTGTGGCTTAAAATCAAAACCGTTCTTCACCTTTTCTGTTGATTAGTTGACCAAGAAATTGGCGATTAATTGGGTTTAAAGAAACTAAATCACCATGGAATTAGGGTTTGGTTATAAATAATTTGCTGTGAAAGATTTTTGCATGAATTAAATAAGAAAGCATAAGCATTATTTTTTCAAGAATCAAACATCTCTGAGGCGTTCAACATCCTCACCTATTGATTTTCTTCCAACTTCAAAGCATTCTCTCATTCTCGTCTTCTCTGTTTCTTCTTTTCTTCAAAATCCACAATCCAAAATCTATGGTTCAATTGATCTAATTAGAAATTTAATTAGACATTGGTTGCCTTAATATGTTAATCCTCGTGGGAACGATATCCACTCATCGTGGTATTACTTGAACGATCTGGTGTACTTATCAATATATGTGAGCATTAGTTTTCGCTCATCATATCTGCGTCTTTACCAGTGGATTTATCGGCAGTTTAGGAGTAAAATTCGTCATGTCAAAATATTACTAGCAGATTTTCGTTTCTGACGATAAAATCGCCAGTAATAATTGGAGGGAAAACAGGAAAAATATGCACGACATTTAGGGTCGGATTTACTGGTGGAAAAATTTGACGGTAAACCCACTTACTGGAATGCTGCATTTTGGGAACTCGTAATACGTTACCGTTAGATTTATCTGCCGGTAAATCCGACGGTAATTGTGACTTATATTCGAACCGCGAACCCCTCTTTTCCCTCATTTTGAATTACTCTCTCTCTTTAATCCACTCACCTCCCACTCTCTCTCTAACCCTCTCCCCCTTCCATCAACATTTCCTTTGGTAGCCTCCTCTGACGGCCCCTCTCGTCATCTAAACCAAATCGCCGTTACTGGTCCCACTTCTTAAATTTGTGCTTTTGTTGTGTTGTTGTTTATTGTCTAAATTTTAACTAATTAGGTACTCAACTAAATTTTAATTAATTAGGTACTAAATTAATTTGTGTTGTTATTTTTTGTTGTTTCTTATGTTGTTGTTTGATGTATTGTTCTAAATTTTACTTAATTAGGTACTCAACTAAATTTTAATTAATTAGGTACTCAATTAATTTATGTTGTTTATTGTGTTGTTGTTTGTTGTGTTATTGTTTGATTGTTTGATTGTTGTTTCTTGTGTTGTTGTTTGATTTATTGTTCTAAATTTTACTTAATTAGGTACTCAACTAAATTTTAATTAATTAGGTACTCAATTAATTTGTGTTGTTTGTACTGTTGTTGTTTGTTTGTTGTTTGTTGTTTGTTGTATTGTTGCTTGATGATATGCATGTTTTAGTAGTGTTAAAGTTTGAGAATAGATTCTCTAATGGATTAGTTAGGTTTAGATTCAAGGGTTCTAACTTTGTCAAGTTTCGTATTTGAATGTGTTTTGATTGTCGTGTGGCTTATCACCGTCATGGTTAGCACCTTTTTAGGGGAGGTTTTGTCAAAATTTCTCACAAACAATATAATTGTGGTATGTTCTTTGCAGACATGATGACAGGTAGTAGAGGTGTCATGGATTGGCCTCATGGTCGTGGTCGTGGTAGAGGGAGAGTTTCTACTGGTACCCTAGGACTTTCAGTTGCCCCTTCTACTGCGACTACCCCGGTGATGTCACTGGCAATGGGTGTTGCGGACTAGCCGTTTATCACGGTCCCTAACCCTAACAACAGGGCTCCTTCTACCTCGACGACGCTACCTCCATCCGCTCAGCCGGCCAATACCTCGACGACGACGCCTCCATTTGCTCAGCAGCCCACTATCTCGATGACGCCGACTCCAGCGACAGACACAGTGGTGCCAGAATCCTCTCATGGATCCCAGCCAAATGTCCCTCCACCACCTTCTATTGTACGGATGATTATTTGGCCTTATGGGACTTTGGCTTGAGTACTATTTTAAGTCTTTTATATACAAACTATTTTACTTAGTCAGTTTAATTTAGTTATACTCAATTTTCTAATTTTAATAGATTTAGGTTGTTAAGATAGGTTTGATTTAGATTAGTAGGTTTGAACTACTAAAAGTGTTTGATAATTCTTGATTGTTGAGGGATGTTGCTGCTTAAGTCAGATAATGTCATATAGATGAAACTACTAATCTTAATTAATTAAACTACTTATTGTTGATCGATGGATGTTGCTGCTTGATTCTTGATTCTTACTTGTTTAATTATTGATAAATATTGTTGTTTAAGTGAATTATATTGTTGATGGATAGAGTTTTTGGCGCATTCTAGTTAGAGATGAAACTCTGCCAAAATTTCTAAAAAAATCTAAATATATTTGAAGTTTATCGATTACTTGAGCTAACTTTTTATTAAACTACTAATCTTAATTTTTCCATTGATAGGTTTACGCCAAATAACAATGCATGTACACAATAGTGTACCAATGCCATCAAACTGATGTACGACCACCCTTCCCCGACAACCAATGATGGCCAACAACCCTAACCAAGAATCGCATGTACGGGCTTAGATCGTTCTTTGCCGACAGCCTCCGCAATCCACATTGACACATTCATCCACCTCTGCCACCAGTCGGCCCGTCGATCCCGAGGACGGTGTATATTTGAGGGATTTGGTGTTGCTCCTTACTCGGAGCCTTTACCAACAGGCTCAGTAGCTGCGGGAGTCTGAGGTGAGGTATCAGGTGATCCTCTCATACATGACAGATATAGATGACCTCAAGCTGGAGTGGATGTGGGAGCTGGAGTAGCTTCAATGGATGGAGCGACACATGGCTCCGCACAAAGATTAGATGCGCGCTGGTAGCAGCGGTGCTGATGGAGGGGCACAGACATCACCGCCTAGGCCGCCACCTTAGCAGCAGGACCAGCGGGACGATGACCACGACGATGATGACGACTTTGAGGATCTTTAGTGACTAGGATTATTTTTATACACTATTTGATTTTATCATATCCTCTGTTATTTGACTTTTTATTTTATTTATACACTTAATAATTTAACATATTTGGCTTTTATTATTTAGAATTTGACTACTAATTGTACAAAAAAATAAAAATAAAAAATTTAGAATTTGACCACTAATTTCATCAAAAAATCTAAAAAAAATAAAATATTAAACTTACCGTCAGATTTTTTAGGAAAAAATATTATGGTAATAATGTGGGAACAAAATAGTTTGGCGCCATAGTTACCGTTGAAAAAAAATCTAACAGTAACTGATACCAAATATTCATAGCTTAAAAAACCAATTCCACTATTAAATTCGCTGCAAGTTACCAGCGAACAACAAAATCTGACAGTAAATAGTTATTGGTGAGGTTTATACTGTCGAATTAAATCTGACCAAAAATCTAACGGTAGATTTATTACTGGCAGATTATTTTTATTTTTCTGCCGGTAAATCCAATGATACTCAGCGATTTTCTGTAGTGCAATCAGGGAGAAGCATGTTAAGCTAATGGCATAATCTCAGGTTGCTGAATCCACCCCTCCCTTCATTACACTGGATAAAAGCGAACCTCTCAGCACTTGGTTTGAAGTTTGTAGATTAGAACCAATTGAACCTCCTCTAATCTACACGTCAGGCTTGTGAAGAATGCAATGGGAATTATTCATGGTAGAGGAGTTGGATCCAGGTGAGTTTCGGGATGAAAGCATTATTTTGCTAGTCATCCTTATAATATTAAGAGTAATTACCCAAATCAGTCTCCAAAGATTTTAAAAGCGGACATTTTAGTTCTAAAAAAATTAATACACAAAAGTATCTCCAAGATTTTATTTTGGCAGACAAATTAGTCCCCATGATAGACGAATTTTGAGTTAATTGATAATTTAGTGATCAATTTGATATTCAAGTAAAAATAGACGAATAACTTTGATTATACTTAATTCCTAGCTATCACCCAAACTAAGATATATAAAATATAAAAATATCAAATAGTTTTAACCTTGAGTTTTTTTGTAGAATAATCTCTAATAAATTTATTGAACATTATTATTATTATTATTATTATTATTATTATTATTATTATTATTATTATTATTATTATTAACAACAACAACATTGTTCAATTAAGTTGTTAGAGATTATTCTACAAGAAACTCAAAGTTGAAATTATTTGATATTTTTGTATTTTATATAACTTAACTTGGTGTGATAGCTAGAAATTAAGTATAATCAAAGTTATTCTTCTATTTTCACTTGAATCTCAACTGGATCTCTAAATTATCAATTAACACAAAAGGCTAACTAAATTTCTACTTCATAATTAGACTAACTTAACATAAACATCCATGTGGCACATACATATTATTTTTCTTTAATTTGTAATGTGTGCAAAAATCATGTTAACATAAAAAAGTGTCAAATTTGCATTCTCCATTAGTGAGTTACATCGAAAAATAGACGGAGGATTATTATGTCGGACAGAAAAAAAACGTTAAAAATTTATCTATGTATTAATTTTTTTGGGACTAAAATATCCGCTTTTAAAATATTTGGAGACTAATTTGGGTAACTACTCCGCCAGAAAATAGATTGAGAACTGATTTATCTGCCGAAATAAAATTTTAAGGATGTTTTTGTGTATTAATTTTTCTTGGAGACTAAAATATTTACTTTTAAAATGTTTAGGAACTGATTTAGATAATTACTCTAAAATAAAATAATGTAACAGATAATAAAAATCAGCATGTGTCAAAAATATAAAATTAATTTTATTTCTTTATTCATGAAAGTATTAGTTCTTAAACAAATAATACGATTATTACGTGGTTGTTACATGTAAGAACCATAATTAAATCGACCGTTTAGCTGATATAAAATAATTTAATTACCCATAATAGGTTCGAAAAATTAGAGGTCTTAATTTTAAAATTTGGAAGTGAAATTTGAATTCAATAGAATTTTTCGAGTTGGAAAATGTAATTTTCTGCGGAAAATTGCGTAAAATCGCGTTCTGGTACTTAAGCCGGCAGTACTAGCTCTAATCTGTCCGGTACCACGTATTGAAAAAAATAAGATTTTAGAAATTGAATTTATTGATTTGGAAAGATAAAAATAATTTAGAATTGAAAACCGGGCGCTAAACTTAAAGGTTTTGACCCAAAGTTAGGTCAAACGGACCTAAAACGCTAACGGGTTAGACCGGGTCCAAGTTGGGCCCAACCCTAACATATATATAACACAACTAATGAGCATTTCAGCTCACTTCTAACCCTGAAACAAGAAAAGGGCGCTGCTGAAGTGAGAAAAGAGGAGGTGAGGGTTTGCACTATTCACATCAACCTTGTTTTGCTCATAACTTGAGCTACGATACTCCAATTTGCGTATTGTTTGCGGTCACGTGAAGCTCTCGCTGAGCCCGTTATTTCTAACTAAGCTTTGCTGGTAAAAATTTGTGTTTCATGCTCCAATTTTCTGCCCTAAGTAATTTCACATTTTTACGTTTGGTTTTTGAGTAGATTTTGTGATTTTGGTTATTTAGAAGTAATCTAGTATCGGAATATTATTGAGTTTTGTTGCTAATATCATTGGGTAAGGTTAGACATAGTGTCATTGGTATATTATATGATGTTGGATTGAGATTTGGTGTTTGTTGGAGTTTTTTTGGCTACTTGGGGCTTTGAGATTGAGTTTTGAAGCTTTCGAACTAAGCTTGGTGGCCTTGTTTTGGTGTTTTGAGCGCGTTGGGAATCGGCCAAGGTATGGTATCGGTTTCCTTTAAGTAATATGTAATGTTTTGTGAAACTTAGGCCAGTGGCCTTTAAGATAAGATTGAATTGTATGTGTTGTATGAATTGATCTTTTAATATGGAGTTGTTGTTGTGACATGAAGTTGGTATTGATGATAAGTTGTGATATTTGTTGTTGTTGGTGGTGATTATTATTGATTTTGATTGATAATTATAGATGAATATTGATGTTGTTGATCATGGATGGTGTGTTTTTATATTGTTGGTAAATGATGTGGATTATGAGTCTTGAGAATGATAGATTGATGCTTGGATTGATAAGTGGTGAAGGAGTTGATAAATTTGGATATTAAAGGTTAGATGTTGTATAGTTGAATAATGATGGAAATTTATAAGTTTTGATGTGATTCAGGTTGAATTTAGAGTTGGATGAGATGAGCATTAAATGGTTTAGATGATTGAATGATTGATATGGTTGAGGAACGTTTGGTATAGATTCTTGAGTTGTTTTGGTATTGTTGGGTTGCAGGACAATTGGTTTTGAATTGAGAGTTTTGGTAAATTTGAGTTTAAAAGATTTTTAGTAAAAACGGATTTTTCACCCACTTCGGCGGATCATAACTTGAGCCTCGGATTTTGGATTTGAAAGAAATTAGTTTCAAATTAAAGATAATTAAAAGAGCTTTAAAACGGTATAGATTTTGTAGAAATTAGAATTTTATAGAGGAAGTTATGAACATTGGAAGTTATGGTCAAAAGTCTGAGTTCTATGATGTTGCAGAAAATTTGAAGTTCTAGTTTGTGTGCCCACGCACACAGCTGTGCCCACACACCGAACAGTACGGATGTTTCAAGTTGTGCGTGCACACAACATCATGCGTATGCATACGTCGGGAAGAACCTACTGTTGCGTGCGTATGCACACCCTTATGAGTACGCACAAGATGGAAATTTTACTTTGTGTGCATACGCACAAGCCTTATTTTTCAATAAAAACTCTTTTCAATCATTTTACCTTCCCAGCAAGCTTGAAAACTTTCGTAATGTTTGTTTAAGATCCGTTAGCTTATTTTAGGCTTTAAAACATAGAGAATATAATAATTAAATTTAATTAGACATTTAGATATTTTTCTATTATGAGTTTAGAAGACGGAGACTTAGGTTTCTGAAGGACTAAGGATAGACTAGTTGGGTAATTTGACGAAGTACTGTATTGATGATGAACTTGTAAACTTAAGGAATTGAGTAGTTGTTTGGGGACTTGGAAATGAATGAGTATGGTTAATGAGGTTGATGACTTGAGCATGAATGGACTTGGACTAAATGGACAGTGATTACTGATATATGTTATATACTATTTTATACTGAGACTATTGAGTTGCTATGCACCTGGAAAGGACGGTAGGTTAATCCCGCTTGTCGAGGTCGCGGCGCCAGCATAAGGACGGTAGTTAATCCCACTTACGTTGAGATGTGAGGTCCACGGCAAGAGTATCCCGCTCGCATCCCTTCGAAATCACTAGGGTGTGCAGGCACTAGTAAAGTAAAAACATTAAAACAGTAATTCAGTTGTTTTCAGAAAGGGACTATACTCTTGCCAGGATATAGTGCCTGCACACTCTAGTGATTCCGAAGGGATGCGAGTGGGATACTCTTGCCACGGACCTCACATCTCAACGTAAGCGGGACTAACCACCGTCCTTCTGCCGCCGCCATGACCTCGACAGGCGGGATCCAACTGCCGTCCCTGCCAGGCGCATAACGTCTCAACAATATCAGTGTAAAACAGTAATTCACTTGTTTTCAAAAATTATTTTCATTATTAAGTCCACCCCGAGTCCCAGACTCCTCTCAACCCTTATTTATTCTTACTTCCACAGTTTACCATAATCATCATCATCATAATACTCCAACGGTCCACCCGTAAACTTCAGAAACCTAAGCCTCCGTCTTCTAAGCATTTTTCCAGAAAATACCTAATTAAACTTACCTAAAGCATCCTCTATGTTTTCATGCCTAAAAATAAGTTAAAGAATCTTAGATAAGTGTTACGGAAGTTTACAAGCTTTCCAGAAAGGTAAAACAATGAAAAACAGCGCAGTGTGCGCACGCATAGGGTCGTGCGTACACACTCCCCAAAGAGTTTTCTAAAAGTGTGCATACGCATAGAGGTGTGCGTCCGCACAGTATATAAAAGATTTCATTTTAGACGCACGCATAGATACGTGCGAACGTCCACAACAGAATGCACTTCTCAGCGTGTGTGTACGCACAACTTCCAAATTTCACAAGGTGTATGTGCGCACCAAAGTGTGCGATCGCTCTCAATAGTAGGCATCTCCCTGTATGTGCGTGCGCACCAGTGTGTGCGCACCAGTGTGTGCGTATGCATTTTTTTTGAAAATCACAGGGTGTTCGTGCGCACAAGGGTGTGCGTACGCACAAGTCAAAGCGTAGCCTGATCAGAGCACGCGCACAGCCGTGGGCGTGCGCACACAAACCAGAATTCACAAATTCTGCAACATCACAAAATTCAGATTTTTAACACCAACTTCTAATGATCATATCTTTCTCTACAAAATTCAGATTTTCACAAAATCTATACTGTTTTAAAGTTATTTGAATTATCTTTAATTTGATATAAAATTCATTCAATTTTAAAAACTGTAGCTCAAGATATCATCCGTCAAAGATAGCCTAGAATCTATTTTTACCAAAAATACTGAAAACTCAATTTTGCCAAAACTCTCAATTCAAACCACTTATTCCATATCCAAAACAGTTCTAATGCACCTAATTTATATACATACACCTTCTCATCAATTCACAACTTAGCAATCTATATTATCAACTATTTCATACACCAAATTCCACTTATAAAACTTCAAAGCTCAATAATTTAACATCATAAACCATCATTTTACCTTCCTCGCATTTATCAACATCCACAGCCTTATCATTCATTATCAATCCTCATAATCTTTATTATCCACCCCACATCATAAATCAACATCATCATCCATTAAAATCATCACAATCATCATAAATCAATAATCATCAACAACCAATTCAATCCTATCCTAAGGTCTACTAGCCTAAGTGTCCAGAAATATTATATATTACATAGAGAAAACCGAAACCATACCTTGGCCGATTCCCAGTATGTGCTATACACCAAAAATTTGTACCCAACAAGCTTTCAACCACAACCAAGCCACGAACTCAAATCCAAAGGCTCCTAAAATCACAATAATCAAGCTATATACAATTAATTCATAAAATCAATACTTAGAGTTCTATATATACGTAAAACCACAAGTGATTTGTAATTACATACCTTGCCTAATGTGGATTGGGATAAAACGCACTAATTACCCGGTGCTAGATTGAACCTAAATAATCAAAATCACAAGAACCACTCATTCACCATAGCCAAAATTCAAATCTGTTATAGAAGGAAGAACTAGGAAGGGATTTTCAAGAAGCTTACCATAATACCTAGCTAGAAGTGGTGAGCTCGACGAGAGCTTCGCGTAGCCGCTGACGGCACGCGAATCGGAGCACCGTAGCTCAAGTTATAACCAAAAGAGTGAGGAAGTGAATAGTGTTTGTGGAACCCTAGCTCACTTCTCTCTCAATTCACGTTGCTTCAGCCTTCAAGTGCTGAAAGTGAGTGAACTTGTCACTTAAGTGACCTTTTTATATGTTGAGCTTGGGCCTAATTTGGACCCGGTCAAACCCATTAGTATTTTTGACCTGTTTGGCCCAATTTTAGGCTAAACCTTTAAAATTAGCACCCGGTTTTCAACTTTAATTTATTTCTTAATTTTTTCTGTTGTTTTTATCATTTTTGCACAGTACCGGATATACTTAAGCCGGTACTGCCAGTTAATTTACCGGTATGCATTTTTATGCAATATTCCGAAGAAAATTACATTTTCCAACTCAGAAAAATCTACCGAATCCAAATATCATATTTAAATTTTCTAATTAACATTCTAAATTTTTGGAACCTATTTTGGACAACTAATTTATTATTATTTTATGTTAATTAATTGTTAATTATTTTTTATTCTTACACTCGTTCTTAGCGTGTATCCACATGTTGATACTGAAACTAATGTCGAGAAGATGTGGAAGAAATTAAAGGAGTTATATGAGAAGAAGAATGTGCAAAACAAAACATTCTTGATTCGGAAGGCAGTCAATATGAAATATATTGAAGATAAATCAATGCCGGAGCACTTGAGTATATTTCAGGAGACTATGAACCAACTAACAAATAATGACATCACTTTAAATGATAAGTTGCAAGCTTTATTGTTGCTGAGTTCTTTACCTGGTAGTTGGGAAGTTCTGGTTATGACACTGATTAACTCAGCTCCAAAAAAGAAGTTGATGTTAAAAATGGTTAAATAGAGCATGTTGAATGAAGAAGCTAGAAGAAGAGAGCGAGGTCTAATTAATGCATCCTCCCAGCCAGAAGCACTTGTTTCAGTGTCACGGGGGAGAAGACAAAGTAGAAAACCTCACAGTTCTGACAGGTCAGAGAGTCGAAGAAAGTCAAGAGAAAAGTATAAGCCAAAAAAGGAGTTCATTTGTTACCATTGTGGCAAGTCGGGGCATATCAAGAGCTATTGTATGTTCTGGAAAAGAGAACAATCAAGGAAAAGAAACGAAGACAAAGGTAAAGAAAGTGATAAAGAAACTGTTGCTATTATTGATGAAGATGTTCTTATCATATATAATGAAAATTAGGTTAATATTGTCTGTGATTATTCCACTTGGATTATGGATTCTGATGCCTCATGTCATGTCACTCCGAGGCGTAAATTTTTCACTTCTTATACTGCTGAAAATTTTGGCAAGATCAAATTAGAAGTTAAAAGGGGGTGTGATATCATTAGTATGAGTGATGTGTGGCTTAAAACAAACATGGGATGCAAGTTGCAGTTGAAGAATGTTAAATATGTGCCAGATATGCGGTTCAATTTGATTTTAGTGAAGGCATTGGATCAAGAGGGTTATTGCACTTCTTTTGGTAGTGAAAAATACAAGATTACCAAAGGATCTCTTATTGTTGTTAAAGAAGACAATAGTCTCACTACTCTCTACCAGTTAAGAGCAAAGTAGTGTAAAGAAGAGGTGAATGTATCTGATGATTCCTCCTCTGATTTGTGGCATTGGTCACTTAAGCAAGAAAGGACTAAGCGTTTTAGCCAAGAAGCACTCACTTCTAGTGAAAGGTACAACTTTAAATACTTATACTCATTGTTTTGTTGGAAAGCATGCTAGAGTATCATTTCATATTTCTAGACCTCATAGGAGATCACATGTTCTAGATTTAGTTCACACTGATGTTTGCACTATGGATGCTAAGACACTAGGCGATACATCATACTTTGTTACTTTTATTGATGATTATTCTCGAAAAGTGTGGGCTTTTGTTTTGAAATCTAAAGACCAGGTGCTCAATATCTTTAAACACTTCCATGAAAGTGTTGAA
This sequence comes from Arachis hypogaea, assembly GCF_003086295.3. Lineage (NCBI taxonomy): Eukaryota > Viridiplantae > Streptophyta > Magnoliopsida > Fabales > Fabaceae > Arachis > Arachis hypogaea. Next base: position 30,596,257 of record NC_092046.1, read on the forward strand.
AGAGAACCAGGAAAAAAATTAAAATGTGTTCGAGTAGATAATGGTGGTGAATATAGGGGTCCGTTTGAAGAGTATGGTAAAGAACATGGGATCAAACTTGAGAAAACAGTTCCTAAGACTCCTTAATGTAATGGAGTTGCAGAGCAAATGAATCGAACTATCAATGATAGATTCAGATGTATGCTCTCTCATGCAAAGTTGCTTAAATCCTTTTGGGGTGAAGCGATGAGGACTGCAGTAGATCTAGTCAATCTTTCTCCTTCAGTTTCATTAAATGGTGATGTTCCAGAAAAATTTTGGAGAGAAAAAGATGTCTCCTATAATCACTTGCGAGTGTTCGACTGCAGAGTTTTTGTTCACATTCCAAGAGATGAAAGGTCCAAACTTGATGGGATGTCAAAGCAGTGTATCTTTATGGGTTATGGTCACGAAGACTTTGGTTACAGATTATGGAATTCGGTGAGCAAAAAAATAATTAGAAGTCGAGATGTGATTTTTCTTGAAAACCAAACTATTGAAGACCTTGAGAAGATAGATACGCCAACAATAACTGTTGGACGTTCTGCTGATGATGAACTTGGTCCTTCCACTAGACATCTCGTTGATGGGGGAGATATACAAGTTGATGATGATGTTGATGATTTGCATGATAAACCTACACCTCAATATAAGGTGCCAGATGCAGAAGTTCCACCAGATGTTGAAGTTTCACTTGAACCACTAGTTGAGCCTGAATTGAGAAGATCTACTAAAGAGTGTCATCCTTCTCAGAGACACTCTCCTCATGTGAATGTGATGAACACTGAGACTGGAGAGCTAGAGAGCTACCAGAAAGCTATGTTTGATGAGCGTAAAGAAGATTGGTTGAAGGCCATACAAGAAGAAATGAAATCCTTGTATGAGAATAATATGTTTGAATTGGTGAAGTTACCGAGTAGTAAGAAAACATTCAAAAATAAATGGGTGTTCAAATTGAAAGCGAATGAAAATGTCTCATGGCCAAGATACAAAGTTCGGTTAGTTGTGAAAGGATTTGAGCAAAAGAAAGATATTGATTTTGAGGAGAATTTCTCTCTAATTTTGAAGATATCCTCTATTCGAGTTGTGCTTAGATTGGCGGCTAGCTTGAATTTAGAGGTTGAATAGCTTGATGCGAAGAAAGCATTCCTTCATGGTGACATAGATAAAGAAATTTATATGGAGTAACCAGAGGATTTCAAGGTTAAAGAAAAGGAGCATCTTGTATGCAAGTTGAAGAAGAGCTTATATGGGCTAAAGCAAGTGCCAAGACAGTGGTACACGAAGTTTGATTCCTTCATGAAAGATCATGGGTATAGTAAGACTTCTTCTTATCATTGTGTGTTTGTTAAGAAATTCTCTGGTGGTGATTTTATAATTCTCTTATTTTATGTTGATGACATGTTGAATGTTAGTCATGACACTAAGAAGATTGAAAGTCTTAAGAAAGACTTGGACAAATCTTTTGCTATGAAGGATTTGGGTCCTGCAAAAAAAAAAAATCCTTGGCATAAGTATCACTCGTAATAGGAAGAATGAGAAATTGTGGTTGTCATAGCAGAAGTACATTGAGAATGATTTAGAGAGGTTTAGCATGAGTAATTCCAAACTTGTTAGTACTCCACTTACTAGTCATTTCAAATTGAGTTCACGGCAATGTCCTACAAGTGAAAAAGAAAAAGTAGAAATGAAGAAGATTGCATGTGCATCTATAGTTGGCAGTTTGATGTATGCTATAGTTTGCACGAGGCCAGATATTGCTCATGCTGTTGGAGTTGTTAGTTGGTTTCTTTCTAATTTTGGCAAGAAACACTGGCAAGCAGTGAAGTAGATTCTTAGATACCTTGATGGTACTTCGAGAGTTTATTTATGATTTGGGAGTGGCCAACCTGTGTTGGATGATTACAAAAATATGGATATGGTTGGGGATCTTGATTCAAAAAGGTCTACTTCTGGTTATATATGATGACTTTTGCAGGGGGAGCTGTGTCGTGGCAATCCCGACTTCAGAAATGTGTTGCTTTGTCTACTACAGAGGCATAATACATTACTGTTGTTGAAACTTCTAAAGAACTCTTATGGATGAAGAAATTTCTACAAGAGTTAGGCATCAATCAAGAGAAGTTCGTGTTATTTTGTGATAGCCAAAGTGCTATCTATCTCAGCAAGAATCCGACGTTTCACTCTAAATCGAAGCACGTAGAGGTGAGGTATCATTGGATACGTCAATTATTGAGATGTCCTAGTGCTACCAGAAAGACTGATTGTGTACACATTATTTTGATAATGGAAGATTTTACTGGACTAGATCCTGTGAATTTTTTGTTCCCCTTTTGAGAATTTTTTCACGATAAAATTCTGGTATTTGATTATTTAATTTTTGTCATTATATTTGCTGCTTGAAATATTTTTGGAGTTGCTTATTTAACTGCACAAGTTGTGAAAAAATTATTTCTAGTACTTTTGCTGTTAGACATGTTCTTATTTAAGCTCAATTTTTTTCAACAAGATCTATGATTATTAGAATTATTTAAAGTGTTAAATTAAACGTTAGAAAAAAAAAAAATATATATATATATATATATATATATATATATATATATATTAAATCATATTTTATAAAACTATCTTTTGTAAATATTTGATAAAAGTAATTTCTCAAAATTTCTTAAAAAAATATTTTTCAAACACATGCTTAAATTTAAACAAATGCATTAATTTTAGATCGCTTTTATTGAGTCAACATCACTAATCAACGATTCTTTGCTTGTTCTCATTCGAGTTTAAACAAGTGCTTATTATTAATTGTAAATGTAAATGAAATCAATGTAAAAGTTTAACTAATCGCGGCCATGGAATACGATGATCCACATATATGAATAAAAATCTCTTTCTTTTCTTTCAAAAGAAAAATAAAAGTGATGACGGTATGATCTTTGAACGCAGTTTTGTTTTTGTTTTTGTACTTTCTAATTTAACTTACATACATTCTACACTTCTTTATTAACAAATTGACGTCAAACTAGTGCTAATATTTGACCAAGTGTGTCTGATTCATGTTTCTAGATATATATATATATATATTACAGCTTTTATGTTTTAAATCTTTGCCGAAAGCAGTATCCTTGTACCTTAAAAAGCACTATCAAATGCCGCATGAATTAATCTTGGCAAGCAAAACATCTATCCTACATATAAACACTAATTAAATACCATAATTTCCATACAATATTAATGCGAGTACCAAACCTTATTTCAAACCTCCCTTGTTTTTTACTTGAGAGAAAGTATGCTTTAACATCCAAACCCTTAAACTTTATATTACACGTATCGTTTTATTTGATAAACAAAGTTCAAGTAATTTGATACTACTCATCTTACAATAGTCAAGGAATGTCTTCAGATTTTTAATTTGAGAACTTATAAAAGTATTTACAAATTACTTACTAAAGTAATAATTTTATCGAAAGTAAAAACTGAACATGGATTCTTGTGAAAATCATTCACTGTACAAAATATTTTAACACAAACTTCACTTGTTTTATCCTTTCTTTAATTTTCAATTTTATTTTCCTTTTTACCATTAAATTAAAGTGTTGTTAATTGGTTATGCTACATGTCGTGGTTGCCAAAACTTTACAGGGCATGGTCTTCACATTTGGATGTCATTTGTTGGGGGAAGGAAAAAAAACATGAGTTGAAAAATATAAAAAATATAAAAAATTAACCATTACCAAGATATAATACTTTCATGAAGATAACAACTCAGTTATTTTTATGTAAAATTGCTAGTTGAGAATAGTTAGATAATTTATCATGTTTGATTAAATTGTAACACGACTTTCAACTATCAACTTTATATGAAGACAAATCTGCATGTATATCTTCATCTCTCTCGGATTATTGTTAAGGATCGAATTTCTCTATATGAAATTAAAAAAAAATAATAAACACCTGACTTTTATTTATTTTATTTTATTTTTTTGGCTTTTTCCACGCTTAATTTTGGTCCACACTATTATGTGAACTGTATTTAAAAGGAAAAAGCTTTTGGCGTTTCCATTTTATTCAATTCATCCCTTCTCTTCTTTTTAATTGTTCCTCAATACCATGTTGGTCTTTGATTATTATCAATCTCTATCAGACACACAATAAAGAAACGAAGCCCCCCTATGCTGTGTTCATGTTTCCATTGTTCAATGTTCACACCTCCATTTACACATCCTTATCCTCTTCTATAAATTCCTTGCTTCAACTCCTCCCTCTTACACCTTCAACACTCTCTCTTCACTTTTCATCTATATTGTCAATTCTACCTTTACCTTCTCTCTAACAAACATGAGAAAGGTCACAGCCCTGTTCTTCATTATCACTCTGTTCCTCTGCTTCAGCATGCTCACCCATGCTGCACGCCCTCAACCATCCTTTCAACATGTTCAATCCTTCCCAAAAACACACCATCTGGTAATAGTTCATTAGTTATCAAATTTTTAGTAAACCACTATTTAGTCCTTAAAATAATATCATTACACCTACTATGCTATGTATACACAAAAAATAGTCACTAAATCAGTTATCTGTATAAAACACATGTTAAAATATAAAATATATGTTAAAAATGAGTTAAATAATACATGTATATGATAACTGATTTTGTGATTAATTTTTGTCTGTACATAATATTTTTATTATTACACTTATGAGAGTTTAATTCCCAAAAAATGCAAACACATTAGTGGCCTCCAAAGATTAACGTTTGACAAAATAAAGAAGGGACATTTTCTTGTAAAACATCATTGCTAATTGGAGGACTCCATCTCCATCTGCGTTTCTTTCTTTCAAGAAGTTAATTATTGTTGGAGCCATATAATTTTAAGGACAAAATTGATAGTTTATTATTAAATTTTATATATTCTAAATGAACTTTATATTTCAACAAAAATTACCAATTTTCACGTTGACTGCCCATATGATTAGATGAAAGTGTAAAATATTTTAGTGTATTAAAATTTGATTAACTTTAAATTCCTATATAATATATCGAGTGTATGATCCTAATAATTTTTTAGTGTGTAGGGTGGTGATGAGGGCGCTGACGATGTTAGCTGTGAAGGCATAGGAGAAGATGAATGCTTGACAAGGAGAACACTTGCAGCTCACACTGATTATATCTATACACAGAAGAATAACCCTTGAAGCAAAATATAACAACACTCTTTGTTTTAGTAGTTTAAAGAATTAAGCATGATTACTTGTTTGGAATTTGGATCGTCGTTAAAACTCTACTCTTTTTTTTTTTCGTGCTTGCTTGTATGTATGTATGAAAGTGAAACAGATTAGTAGAATTTGAAACCAAGTTGTCTAGTAGTTAGCTCGCTAGTTCGTTTAATTAAAATGTCGAGAGTTTGAATTTATCCTTAAATAGAATTTCAATCTGTAATAGATTGATCTTTATTCTGTTAGGTTAAAAGATACCGTTAACAAAAAAAAAAAAATTAATAGAACTTGTCGAAAGTCTCAAATTTAGTGTAGTACACTTAATAGTTAGTTACATTTACTCATTTAGAATTGCTTTTTCTTATAGCAATGAACAATATCAAATACAAAAAGGTATCCATGATAACTACTTTAACTAGATATTTTTGTTTTTTAGGTTGAAAAGGGTTGTCTAATTGTGACCAAACAAATACAACGAAAGCTCATGTGAATATCTGAGCTAACATGGATCTGCCTTTCCACCTCTAGAACTTTTAATACTTTATTTGTTATAATATTATTAAGGTTTGGTTATTATTTTAGGACAATAGCGACCAAGATGTTAATTAGGGCAAAAAACTAGAATAAACCAAGGGAAGTTGCAAATCACCTAAATAAGTCAAAGTGAAATTCGTTTCTGCAATGAGCCAAACCCTATATTTATATAATTCGAACCAGTGTGGTTCGAACTCTATTAATAAGTAATTCGAACCAGAGTGGTTCGAATTATGAAGAGGGAAATTCATTCAAGTAAATCGAACCAGGGTGGTTCGAATTACTTGGGAGGAAAACGTAGCACATAATTTGAACCACGCTGGTTCGAATTATATAGGGAGAAGCTGCATCAAGTAATTCGAACCAGGCTGGTTCGAATTACACAAAATGAATTCGAACCAGTCCGGTTCGAATTAGTGGTAGACAGTGCAGTATATATATGGTTCTAAACGTGAGTTGCTCTCATAGAGGGTGTAATATGGCTAGTGAGGAGAGTTTCGGGGTTTTGGTTCACCATAGAGGATCCATTAAGAGAAAAACTCGCTCCGGTGTGAAGTTCACAGATAAGGATCCTCTCTGTATCGTCGTGAAACCAACGACGAGCTATGATGATCTTGTTAGATCTGTGCTGATGAAACTCGGTCTGGAAGGTGCGAAGCGAGTGAAGAAGTTTTTCTATCGCATTCCAATCACTGTCTTGCAGGATACGGTGAAGTATGATTGCTTCACGATTGGTAGTGATGAGGACCTGCAAGTCATGTTTCTATGTCGGAGGCAGTTTCCCGAGGTTAGGACACTAGAGTTGTTGGCAAAGTTGGTTGATGTGGTATCCAGCTCAGGGGGTTCGAACCGGAATGCCACCACTGAAGCAGCGGCAGCCGGTTCGAGTTCCAGGCCTGCCGTTGCTTCTTCGTCCGTCCCTGTGTACGAGCCAGCGGTCGAACCAGTCGCCTCCCCGTCTTTTGCTGTTGATCTGAATGATGGAGTAGGCGACGTGGTAGGATCAGTTGATATTCTGCCGAACGCTTTACAGGGAGTTCCACCGGTTGGCGTCGGTGACGGAGTGTTGGGTGATGTAGAGGAGGACGACGTCGAGCCGGATATGATTGAGGATGACAGCGGCGACGAGGTTGGAGCGACTGAGCCTGCATTGGTAGTCGGTGGTTCTAGTTCTGGCACACAGCAGTATCCACCACATTTTTCCTCTTTGGACCTAGATGCCATGAGGCAAGAGGGTGTTTCAGGGCACTCTGTTGGATTCGGAGCTAGAGATGCTGAAGGGACTGCTGGTTTGACAGAGTTCCAGGTTGGTCAGCAATTTCAGGATAAAGACGAGGCCCTGTTAAGTGTGAAGACTTACAGCATCCGGCGAGGGGTACAGTACAAGGTTGTGGAGTCTGATCATCGCCGTTATGTGGGCAAGTGTTCTGAGTTTGGGAATGGGTGCACATGGTTGATTCGACTGAGTCTGCAGAAGCGCAAGGGCATTTGGGAGGTCAAGCGGTACAATGGACCTCACACTTGTCTTGCGACCTCCATCTCGAGTGACCACAGGAGCTTGGATTATCATGTGATTTCCGCGTTCGTTATGCCAATGGTTAGGGCTGATGCATCCGTCAGCATCAAGGTGCTCCTAAATGCCACGGCAGCACACTTCGGGTTTAGGCCGACTTACAAGAGGGTCTGGATGGCGAAGCAGAAGGCAATTGCCCTCGTATACGGTAACTGGGATGAGTCATACAACGAGCTCCCCAGGTGGGTTTTGGGAGTCCAGTTGACGATGCCCGGTACGGTTGCAATCCTACGGACGAGCCCCGTTCGAGTTAGTGGACAAGTAGACGAGTCTCAAGCTTTTTTCCACAGATTTTTCTGGACGTTTCCACCGCTCATCCAGGCATTTCGCCATTGCAAGCCTTTAGTTAGCATTGATGGGACCCATCTGTATGGGAAGTACGGGGGTACTTTGCTCATCGCGATTGCACAGGACGGGAACTCCAACATTCTACCCGTTGCATTCGCACTAGTAGAAGGTGAGAATGCAGAGTCTTGGTCATTCTTTCTCTCCCACCTTAGACGGCACGTGACACTGCAGCCCGGTCTTCTGGTTATATCGGACAGGCATAACGGCATAAAGGCTGCGCTTGAGGCTCCGGACGGAGGTTGGTTACCTCCATCTGCATACCGTGCATTCTGCATTCGACACGTAGCGGCTAATTTTGCCCTTACCTTCAAGGGCAAGGATGCACGTAGGCTTCTAGTGAATGCCGCATATGCCAAAACCGAGGTTGAGTTTGATTACTGGTTTGATATTCTTCGGTCTGAAGACCCGGCGATGTGTGATTGGGTGAACCGGATTGATTATTCCTTATGGACTCAGCATCGTGACGAGGGACGGAGATTCGGTCACATGACGACGAATATCTCGGAGTGTGTGAACTCAATCCTAAAGGGTGTCAGAAACCTCCCTGTTTGCTCTTTGGTGAAGGCAACATATGGAAGGCTTGCGGAACTCTTTGTTCGCAAGGGTAGAGAGGCTGAGGCCCAGATGGGAACCGGACAGCAATTCAGTCAGTACTTGGTGAAGTGTATAGAGGCCAACTTGAAGAATTCGAGGTGCTTCACGGTGACTTTGTATGACCGGGATAACTCCGAGTTCACCGTAGCCGAGACCACTCCGACGGGCTCTTTCTCATTAAGTACCTACAGAGTATCGCTTGCGTCCCGGACTTGTGACTGCGGGTACTTCCAGGCACTTCATTTCCCGTGCCAGCACGCACTTGCATGCTGCGCCTACTCACGGGTTACCTGGTCCTCTTATGTTCACAGCGTGTATCATATTAGTTCAGTGTTCCGTGTGTACCAGATGGGATTCACACCGCCGATACCGGAGGGATTCTGGCCACCTTACGACGGGCCAACCGTGATCCCGGACCCTGCCAAGAGGCGTGCGAGAGAGGGTCGTCCGAGATCCACTAGGATACGGACGAACATGGACGAGGCAGATCCGAATCGGCCAAAGAGGTGTGGCCTTTGTCGCCAACCCGGACACACCCGCAGGAGTTGCCCACAGCTTGGAGGACCGTCTCACACGGGGGCCAGTAGTAGCAATCTTGTTATTGTTATTGTTCATTGATTTTATTTTTCCTGTTACTTGTTATTTAAGATGATTTGTGTTATCTGTTTATCCTTTTACCTTCTAGTAATGAAAAAGTTGCATCTGAATTTGAATATGGTTAGAAATCCCATGACTGCAAAAGTTGATAACTACAGTGTTATATGATTCAATGATAATACATAGTCACTTATCCACTAGGTAAATAACAGATTTTTAAGTACAATAAGATGAGGAAACAACAAGGAAAAATAGCTCTAAAGTAAATCATCTAAAATACATGAGTGAACCCTAACGTCCAAAATACATGAAATGTAAATCATCTAAACAAGTGGGACCCTGTCCCACAACGACGGGGAACCCGTGGCCTCTGACCTCTACGGATAAACGGCTCCTCATCCTCTATCTCATCTGCGTCCTCATGCGGGGCAGGCTGTGCGGGTGGCGTAAAATGGAGTGGTGCGGCAGACGGCCCGGCGACAGACTGTGATGCAGCGGTGTAAGCGGAATGTGGGGTACCTCCCAAAGCAAACTGGTCACCAACAGGTGTCGTAGCAGGCTCGTTCAGATCAACATCTAAGGGTGCCTGCGTGCCAGGGGTCTGAGGACGCCTCCTGCCCGGCTCGTCCTCCTGCATGATAGCCGAAATCTCCGCTAGAAACCGTGGACTGCCGAAGTCCGCATCAAGCGTATCTGCCCCAAGGAAGTCCTGCCACTGTGATCCGGGAATAACCCATGGAGTACCGTCCTGCTGAGGCTGGTCGTCGGTGGGTACTCCAACAAAGTAATGTCCAAAAGGACCGGACCCAAGTCCAGCGTCACTAGGCTCAGCCCCGTCACCCATCCCGGAGCCATACCACTCACCTCCGTGAACCCCATCCTGGGTACTACCACCAGCAACTGAAGCCGCCCCTGCACCATCCCCGCCCTCAGGCCCATGCTGATCATCGTCATCGTCCTCAGGGTCAGGTGCAGCGGCATGAATCGCAGCACGCCCTCTACCTCTGCCAGGATGATGTCGTCGTCGACCCCTAGCGGGGCCGGCCTCGTCGCCAGCCTCCATAGCACGCTCAAGCCACCCCCAGTCACGCTGGCTACGACGTGTGCCCACGCGAGCTCTCCTATCAACCCGCCTCCTGTCCGGCACGTCGTCAGGCCGATCCATCTCAGGTACTTGCCCAGCTCCCCGCTGTGAGGCCTCAACAGGAATAGCCACGGCTCTCGGATCACCCAACTGCGGATCCGGAGACAAAAACCTCTTCCCGTGCTGACTCCACCAATCCAAGAACTGATGCGACGGACCAGGGTCAGCAACAACATCGAATCTCAGCACGCTCTCCGTACGGTCGTCCCAATACTAATGCCATTTCTGCAAATGGGACGGGAACCATCGATCGCCGCCTCTACCGTCCTTCGACATCAGAAAGTTGATGTTCAGGGCGGCCTGTGGACGGGGCTACACCCCTCCAAACTGCGGAAGAACCCTGTCTACCTGATGCCACTCTATGACGGCAAAGTAGATAAGCGATGTAACAGACCGCCACAGCACCATATGCCGAGGCTCCAAAACCTCGGGATGCACGACCTGAAGTACGTCAGGGCTACTGTACGGCATCCAGATAAACTGCACCCAGAACGATACAATGTCAGGGCAACTCGTGATCCCAACTCGTAAATCGTGGTTAAATAAAAAAACTTATTAAGTAACATACTGACCTCTCTATCCTGCAACCGGTCTATCTAGAGCCTCCACGTCTGAACTCTAGGACCCTTCTCGCTACTGGAAGGGATGTAACCTGACCACATGCAACATGCACATGTGTTACCGCTACTTAAATGTGTGCTTAGGGTATCCAATACATTATGAATGAACACGCGATTATGTGTAGTAAATTGAAATAGACAAAGATTAGGGAAGTACCTCGAGGCCAATGGCCAGCTGAACGTCTCAAATCCTGCAGGCCTAAACCGAGGAAATCGCCAGAAAATCCATGACTGAAGTAGCTGAAGTGGGCCCGCTAGCTTGATAACATTTCTGTTCGCCACACGGCACATGCACCGGTACAACCATGCCAGTGCTGCAGAACCCCAGCTATAGGTCCCCATCTCCTCCAGCCTAGCTACAAACGGAAGCCATCTGATGTGAACGCGGTTGCCCGACTTGTCCGCAAAAAGCTGCGTGCCCAACAACATCATGATGTACGCTCGGGCATAACGACGCACAGTATCCTCATCAGCTCCCTCCGGGCACTCACCAAATGTCTCCTGAAACCAGCTGCAGTTGACCGCGTACTTCTGAACCTGGCTAGGAGGAGGTACCACTCCAAGCAACTCCTCGAACCAAACCCAGGCTGGACGGCCACCATCGATGTATACATGGAACTCTGATAGGCAGCCGCTGACGTAACGCCCGTCCACTGGCAAACCCAGCTGGTATGCCACGTCCTGCAGTGTGATAGTGCACTCTCCGAACGGCATATGAAACGTGTGCGTCTCCGGACGCCATCGCTCAACAAACGCACTGACAAGGGCCTCGTCCAACCAGAACCATCTATCGTTCAGTCTTGCAAGATGGTAAAGACCAGCCATCTGCAGGTACGGAACGTATCTGTCATCCAGGACCATGCCCTGCTGCCGCCGCATGCTCCTGATGCATCGCTGAGGCTGCGGAAGAAATGAACCGCATTATTAGAACCAACTTAATTACCGGTGACAAACATAATCAACACGATAATCCCTAAACCAAAAAATCTTACTATGCATAGCCGCTTAAAAATCCAAGAACGAGAACCATTTGCATAAGAAACTTAAATTAGAAACCACCATAGCCTACTGACATCAAAGATCTAACATTATAAAACCACAACTAAACCGCTTACATAAACCACTAACGTAAACCGCTTACATAAACCACATACATAAACCACTAAGATAAACCACTAACATAAACCACTAAGATAAACCACTAAGATAAACCACCAACATAAACCACTAACAAAAACCACTAACATAAACCATTAACAGAAATCACTAACATAAACCGCTAAAATAAACCACCAACTAAACCAACATCTAACCCGCATGCCAAACCACTAACTCACATGTACCGGTAAAATAAAGTTATTTCTGTACTAACCTCTTCGTTGATGACCCCAGCTATATGGGCGACTCCGTCCAAGCGATATAACCGTGCCGGATCGTCCCCCATGAGCAGAGTATTCCGTTCAGGTCTTTCTCGGAGAGAATCTGGATCGTTTTCTCTGAGATTTGGTGGGGCAGGGGAAGATGAGAATGGTTCGAATGAGGCTGATTCGAACTCCTTATATAGCCGAATCACTAGTAATTCGAACCAGGGTGGTTCGAATTACTAACAATCTAGCTTAAGCGTAATTCGAACCAGGGTGGTTCGAATTACATGAAGAACTCATTTCCCCATAATTCGAACTGGAGTGGTTCGAATTACTTGCATAGGTAGTTCGAACCAGTCTGGTTCGATTTACATTCAATTTTTTCTTTGAAATTCGAACTGCTCTGGTTCGAATTATTTGAAGATGAAGTTCGAACTAACCTGGTTCGAATTACATAAAAATATGATCTGGCTCATTGCTGTATCGATTTTCATTTTGGCTCATATAGGTAAATTTGGATTGACGTTGGCTTATTATAGTATTTTGCCCTGTTAATTAAGTACAAATAGATATTTAAAAGAGCGAAAGCGAATAAATATACTGAAAAATTATCTTTATCTCACCATAATCTTTATGAATAATATTAAGAGTAATGTTAGGGAATTAATTTTTTTCATCCAACATAAATTAATTTTTTTAAATTATTTTATTTATCTTAAATTCTAAATTTTAAATCATAAATCCTTAGTCTTAAATCCTAAATATTAAATCTTTTAAAATATAACATTTTTAAAATTTAAAAAATATTAATTATTATTGACTAATTAAAAGTTAGTTTTATATATTTTTTCCGATATTAAATTAACAATCTTTAAAAAAGCAATTAGAAGCAATTATAAACTCCACAGTGTGATCTAGCTAAACTCAAGTAATAGCTAATTTTGATGAATATAAAAATGTACACATACATCTTTTAACAAGCTAGCTAGCTACTCTTCTTCTTAACAAAGCAAATTTGCAACCAACCTCACACTCACTATTGTGCATTTTTCATTATTAGTATTAAATGTAATAAACCACTAGGTAGCTTTTTCAACATGGGAGTTCGATAAAATTGGTTGATGGTTCATTTGCAGTTACTATAACATTAGACGTAAATTAAATTAAATCTTCCTATTTAACATGTGAAGATAAAGAAACCTCGAAGAACACTTAAAAAAAAACTATGAAAAATGTACATTTGGCTTCCTTTTGCTTTTAAGCTGTAGCAGCATGCATTCACATACCTTGATTCTTCAATAATTGACGTGTTCTTTCCCAAGCAGCCTATAGGTGAAGGAAAATGTTGGATCATCAATAATTTGTACTCTCATTTTCTCTAAAAAAGAACTGGGAAAATAACTATTTCTAATTTCTATATTGTGAGTTCTAAATAGTAACTAGTAGAATAGCCGTGCTACTAGAATTGAAGGGCTACCTGTTATTTTTATTCCCTTATTTATTTCTGTTGTACTTAGATAAAGTATTTTAAAGTTCGAGGAGATTTAAAATTTCAAAAAATGCAATGTATGTCTAAATTCAATTATACCTCAACTATAATTTAAGGAAGATTAAGTGACATGAAATTTGAGGAACAGTACAACACATATGCTGCCTATTAGGAATTATTAGGGACATAGGGATAGAGTTAGTTTATTGAACTGATATAGTTAGTTAATTAGTTCAAAGAGCTGTTATATTTGCTAAACATTGAAAAAAGTTAGTTATGTTGTTATTGTGTATGGCTAGTTGCTATTCTTGATTGGAGTCTTGGTCAGTATACTAGTGTTGATCGAAAATATTTAGTTTCGAGAAATACATACTCAAAGTATAATAGACTTTTATTTCAAGGCATGTATTGAGAATGGTTTGTCAAGAAATGAGAATCAGGAACACGATTAGTTGCAAAAGAATACACTCAATAGGAGGGGTTTGATTTTCTTTTGACACATTTAGTCTCGTGGCCAAAATGACAACTCTACATATTTTTTTAGCTATAGTTGTTGCCAAACAGTGACACTTGTACCAGTTAGATGTTAATACGGTTTTTTATATATAGAGATTTATTTGAGGAGGTATATATGCAAATTTCTCAGGGTCTAAATGTTCCTAAATCTGGCCTAGTATACAAGCTCAAAAAATCTCTATTTGGTTTGAAACAAGTAAGTAGACAATGAAATGTTAATCTCATCTCTATGCTACTTTCTCTCGGATACTCTCAGTCTAAGAATAAATATTTTCTTTTTATAAAGAATACAAATGGCAAATTTACTGCTGTCTTGATTTATGTTGACGGTGTTATACTCACTGGTAATGATTTTACATCAAATTGAGTTTACTAAGTCCCTACATGAAGCTTTTCGTATTAAAGACATTGGAGATTTGAAATTCTTTTGAAGTTTAGAGATTATTAGAAGCAGTAAATATGTTCCTGTTCATCAAAGCAAATATGTGCTAGACTTGCTCAAAGACTATGGCATGACTAATTGTAAACCCATTTCAACTCCTATGGACTATTCCACTAAGTTAGGAAAGAATTATAATCCCCCATATTCGAATTTTGCTACCTATTGAAGGTTAATTGGATGCTTATTTATCTCACCACCACTAGGTCAGATATCTCTTTTGCAGTTGGAAAGTTTAGCTACTTAGAATATTTTTCACTATCTTTATATTAGTTAGACTCTTTAAATTTATCCTTAATTAATTTTGATGCTAAATTTTATTTACAATTAAAATTTTCCATCTATTTATATCTGTTAAGATCTATTTAAATTTTAAAATTATTTTACTAAATTTATTATCCCGTGTGTTTATTGAAAATCATTTTTAGTTTGATTTATCAAATATAAGTACTATAATTTAAAAAAATAAAAAAAATAATAAATTTTTTGTGAATAATAAAAAATTTACTAAACCAAACTTAAAAGTGATGCCCAAGCAAGACACACCCGTGTGATTATAAATAATTTCTCTCCTTTTTTTGTCATTATATAATTTCTCTTCTTTTTTCTTTATTAGATAGATTGGACCATCTCTAATCTTAAACATTACGACATCACAATCTCGCACACACCACATTCATACAATTTCTCTCCTTAAAAAGTTACAAACATAATTAAATTCTTTTGCGACCGAAACAGAATAAAACTGAAATGTTTTTTTTTGGGGGGGGGGGGGAGGGGGATAAAACTGAAATTGTAATTGTAATTAAATGGGCCTATGAGACTTATATACGTAACTTAATATGGGCCTTAGAGGGCTTGAAAGACATAAATGGGCCTTCCAGGGCATGAATGCGAAAACGTTTCCCTTCGGCTATCGGTTCTGGTAGTTGGCACTCGGAAGATCCGAACTACAATCAAATCAGAGTCCCGAATTGGCAGAAAAGCCGCAAAAATCAACCTTGATATGTTTCGAAGCAGATTCCTCTCTTTCCCTATGGTCATTGGTGCAGTCATGTAAGTTTCATTTCATAACCAAATCATTCCTCTCTTTCGCAGTTATCTAATTCCGCCATCAGAAACTTTCTTAACAGCTTAATCAAATCTGTCCCATGACTTTGATTGATTGATCTAGTTATATATATAATTTGAATTTTTAAATTTGGTATATGCAGAATTGGTGTTGTTTCTGGTAAAGCTATATTTGGACCCCCACTTGATGACTACTGGAAAAAGAAGCGTCAGGAAGAGGAAGCGGCCTCCGCAGCAGCTACTACTAACAAGGCGACCGAATCTAAGGCAACGTAGCTACTTGTTAAATGCACCTTTGAGTTTTCCCCCTTTTGTTTTTTTCAACTAGTGAACTGCAGTTGTTGGTGAAACACACTGCACTTGAGGAAGGGCTTCTGCTCTCCACAATTAAATCTTGTATCCACCTAAATTTATAGTTTTCAAAAACGAAAATGCTAATTCAACAACGGAGGAATGAGTTTGATAACCACACGTTCAAACAAAATAAAATATGCTCGAGGAAAATGTCTATTTTATCTTTTATTTGTTTAATAAAAAACACTTTCTTTTTCTCTTCTTTCTACTTTGATTCCTTCTAAATTTTCTATTTTTCTCGTCTGTCTCTTCTTTGTCTTCTCTTCCTCCTCCTTATCTCCTCCTTATTTGTGTGCCTCCTCCTCATCCTCGTCCATCTCGCTACTGTCAGAATTTTTATCCAGATTTATTATGGTAGATTCTAGATGCAAATAGCGCAATACAAATAAACTAGAATGTCTCCTACCTCGCAAAATAATGTGCAAGACTATTGAAAATTTCCAAGAGTATTCACTAAAAGAACCAAATGATTATTCAATTGAGTGATTTTTATTGTGCATGTTTGTAAGGAAAGTTAATTGTAAAGAGTAAAGACATCACCAATAAAATTGGATTTGAATTTTTCTAAATTTTTTGTACGAATTCAATATGATATATATAGACCAAGCTATCTACCTTTTGAAACGATTAAAATTGTATGATTCTAATAGACGTATTTAAAATATCATGTGTGTTTATTATCATTTTATAACATGGTGTTTGTGAGATTATTTGAACAAATTATTTGATTACAACATTCTTTTTCACAATTTAAGATGTTAATTCACTGGACTAAAATTTAAGATGTTAATTTAAGTTAGGGACGCTATTCAATTTCGTCTTCTTTTTGCTGGTCAAACAATTAAGAGAATCCAAACTTTAGCAAGATTAAAGTGTAAATACTCAAAAAATCTGAAGTTTGAGGCTTTTTGAGACTTAAAATGTGAGTAATGTGTTTCATTAATGGTTCATGTGAGGCTTGTTTTCTGGAGCAAAAAATGGTAGCGTGTGTGGCTGATATTGACTGTTCACTATAAAACTAAGCATATTATTTTAAAGCTTGAGATGTTAGCTTTTTAATCTCCTTGAAATCGCCTCATTTGGACATATATAGCTTAACTTATTATCAAATTATTATATAGATGTCAAGATTGATAGCATCTAGAACATTCTTGACACTAATCTTTAGTTGTGAATTACGCCTAGAATCCTTGAGAATTGGAGAAAATATTCAATATAAAAATTGTAGAACTTGAGCTCTTCTTTGTATCAACTCTAGGTTTGCTCCTATCCTATCACTATAGCTCTAAACGAAAACTCAAACAAAACTTGTCACGGACACCCGTTGGATATCAAACCAATTATCTTCAAATCCAGGTGAATGTATCGATTAAAAAACTTGATGCTCAAAATTCGTTGTAACTCAAAACCGACAATTAACACTATTAAAGTGTAGTCTGTTAAATATTCATCTCTTGTATATTTATATTTTTACTCTTCCAAATAATGAATTTCAAATAGTGTTTTTTTTTTATTACTCCCCAACAAAATCCGAAATTGTCTAAGTGAAGATTCACTTCTTGTCGTGTTTGCTTGTTAGTTTGGAGCATTGGAAGTGAGAGATGTTAAACACCATACTGGTGAGAATTCTACGGAAGAACTGCTTGCATTGGTTTATGTGCCAAGTGATGGAACAATGGCTGTGCCACAATGGGAACTCAGTTCTATAGTATATGTTTGTATTGCCTGCATTCTGTATCTTGATATTATAAATAGTAGATTTCCACAATAATTTATAACTTCAACTACTTAAGAATATCTTTCAACAATACTTTGTTTTAGTACATATTGGCTTATTCACTCGTGAAAAAATAAATAAAAGTTGAAGGCATTTTATAACCTCAAATAACTTCGTCTTCCAATATCAATGCAAAGGAGTTATATGTGTAAAGAGCAGTAATAAACTAATAACCACACATAGAACAATGGCCGGTAGAAAGTAGCTTTTATTTACACAAATAAGCTTTCCAGAGGCTGATCACAGAATTGTAGAGACTAAATATATGCAGATATTCACAAAATAGAAGAGAATCAAATCATGTCACATGAATGCCATCAACATTAAGCCACTCACTAGGATCCTTGTTCTCAAGATTTTAGTGCTCTAGCATGCTCGGAACATTCGTTTCCAGCAGCATTCTTCATAATTTATATATACTTATCGGAGTTGAGCGAACCACTTAAATGAATCCAGTCTCCAGTGCCTTTGTTAAAGAATCAGAATTTGATGCAAGTTTGTTTATAACTCATGGGAACATAACCTTAAACATCATCCTCCTCAAGGTCACTAAATGAGACATCATCGTCATTTGCAGTAGGGTTTGAAGTTCCAGTGAGACCAGCCATTTCAGGAGTATCATCCTCTTTCAACCAATCATCATCCTCATCCAACTCATCAGAAATTTTATTTACAGAACTAGATGATGATTGGTCTATAGAGGGTTTCACTGGAGCTTCTTTAACCATAGATTTCTTGGTATCCTGAACTTGAGTGCTTTGGACAGGATTATCCATCTTGACATCAGAAACAACCGCAGATGGGGCTGCTTCAACAACAGATGTCTGCAGAGGTTGGGATTCTTGTTGAACGCTGGTATGCACTGGCAAGTGCTTTTTGGTTTCTTTGGACTGAACAGTGCTATTCTGGGCAGGAGGATGTTTATCCATCTTGGCATCAAGCACAACAGATGGGGCTGCTTCAACAACAGATGTTTGCAGAGGATGTGATTCCTGTTGAAAACTGGTTGGCACAGACAGACCATGTTCTGCCTTTTCTGTGGGAACATTGCTAATTTGGACATGTTTATCCATCTCGACATCAAACATAACTGCAGATGGGGCTGCTTCAACAACAGGCATGTGCTGAGGATTGGATTCCTGTTGAGCACTGGTTGGCACAAAAAGAAAGTGTTCAGCCTCTTCTGATGGAACACTGCTGCCGGCAGATAAGTTTTGCTCTTGCTTTTTCTTTTTCCTTTTGTCTAACACCTCAGTTAACATTGCTCTGGCTTCCATTATCTGCAGGTAGAATAAAATGGTGACAATGCAGGTTAGAAGATTATCTATTGACGCCAAAAGCAACAACTAGTTGAAAGTCAAATGTCACAAGCATAAAGAATTGTTCAATTACACCTTGCCTAAAAATAAAATAAAATATAATAAAATTGTTCAATCCCAGCATTTTTCAGACCTGTGTAAAAATTTGGTGAAGGAAAATCACATTTGATATAACAGCATTCCGTTCAATAGATCAGATTAGCATAGTGAGTAGTGACACAAGTTTATGCTACAATTCCAGAGATTCATATGCCAAGAGCCAAAGACTAAAAAAATAAAATTAATAGAATTGATACTTTTTACACATTCAAGAATGTGGCTATGAGACAATGCATCTGTACAGCTGTACTTAGGCTGTGGAAATTCCAAAGAAAATATGGAAAGAAAAAATGAAAGAGAAAGAAAACCAATTGCAAGCAAATTTTCACTCACTGGTGGGGTTGATAAAATGACAGCATCATTTTTGTCGAGTCTAGGGTGCAGGAGTACAAAGTATATCTTCCAAAAGCAACCATCGCTCATGTATCCAGGACAAAGTTCCATTCTTAGAGCAGCTAACCTTGGTGCCAACCGTTCAACAGCCAGAGCATGTTCTTGTTGGAAATCCGATAACTCAAAATCTATTAAACAAAATAAAAAACATAAATTAGTAAAAGGTCAAAGACAAAGAAATAATAATAGGGAAAATCATAAAGCAGCATCTTAAGAGTTAAGACACAGAAGCTGTCTCTCTCACTACAAACTAGGAACCTGAGAGAACAAAATTAAAATTAGCCCGAGTAAATCACTTGAAAACATTCAAATTTTCATTTGATTTTGTACCAGAGTTGTGTACAAATCTAACATAGATTCCAATCATGATTTGCTGAACAATGCGCAAAAATATCATAATTTAGTATCGATGTCTTGTGTACTCATTCTGTGTGTTTCGTACACAAACAATACCTAAATATTATGAACTATATAGCACTTCTCGCAAATTAGTGACATTGCATAGATTCCAATCATGATTCTAAGTTGCCGTCTACAACTGCCTTGCAAAACAATTGCAACCCTAATTCATTTTCACAATTTAAAGCAACCACAATGTAAAATACAACCACTAAAAACAGTTTAAAACCTGATCCCAATACGTAACCCTAACCATGTACACCACTACACATGGAATTGAAATCACACACTTAAATCTTACTCGAATCGAAAAGTTGAGACTGAAAATAAAATGATAAAATTATAAAAAAGGGGAAAAATACCATCAGATTCAGGATCATCGGGCAGAGGGAAATCGAGCCAAGTCTCGGGGTGCATGGCTATGCTCCTGGCGAATGAAACTACGTCTTCATTAAATCCAACGACGCCATTTAGATTGTAGTCGCTGAGAGAGCGCTCCTCTTCAGAACCAAGCTGGAGAAAATTGGAGGCTATTTTGGTAATCTCAGACACGGCCTTGTTTTCAGAGAGCTTAGAGATTCCGCTCCTGAACCTTCCACTTATCTCGGCGAAATCGCTTCGGATCCCTGCAATTAGGTCCTCATCGGTAGCACGTTCGGGATCCGAGATCTGAGGTTCGGATTTTGGTTCGGGATCGGAGGGAGGGGCGAGGAAAGAAGCGACGCCCCATAATCGGCGCGAGATGGTTTGTTTGAGCTCGGAGAGGTCTTCTTTGACGCCCCGTGCAGTGGGAGTGGATGGTTCGGATTGTGAGTCGGGTTCTGGTTTGGTTGAGGATTTGGGGTCAACGGTGGCGGTTTCCGGATTGGGAGTGTGTTTATTGTGGTTTTGCTGTTGTGGTTGTTGATCATCAACGTCGACGTCGTCGTCGTCGAGTCTGAGTGAGTTCGTGATTGATGATAGCCATGACATGGTTGATCCCCCGCGTTCGGTAGAACTAGGCAATAATTGTGCTGTTTGTATTTCTTAAACAGGACAACAAAGTATTAGCTCCGACTTAACTTTTCACTCAACCAATAAGGTATTATTAATTTATGAGTAAAAAAAAAAAAAAAAGGTGCGAATTAGCCAATAACATTTAAAAAAAAAAAATTTTAAGCATTCATTCTATTAGATAAACATTAAAAGTTATTTTTTTTTTTACAGTAAATTATCATTTTTATTCACGAAAGTTAAAGACGCTAACAAATCTACCTATAAAAAAAATTATCATTTTGACCCATAAAACATAGGTTCTATACAATAAAATTATCTAAACATTAAAAAATCATGTAAAAACTTCAAATTACCCTTATCATCATCCGTATCATCTTTTCCCTCCCCACTAACCACTCCATCATCCTCATCTGCTCGTTACCTTACCATCATCACTACCACTAACCCCATCCTCTATCTCTCACTAATAATCAATTGATTTTCAAACAATCCTAGCGGAAATCTTTTCAGCCACGACCTACCTCTCCTCCTCCATGACAAATGTTGTAGCCTCTGTTTCCTGTCCTGCAGCTTCCAGCGTTAGCGACCACCGCTGCCGTTGATAAACCACTATTTTGTGGTTTATCTTGTGCTAATTTGAGTGGTTTTTATCAACTCTTTACTCACTTATTCATACTATTTGCATGATTTTACAATTCCTTCCTAATTATGCTCTATGATTGAAAACCTGCTTCCTAAGCCTTTAAATTGTGTACTTTTAATGTCTTCTCGTACCATTCGATGCCGTGATCCGTGTGTTCAGTGTTTTCAGGCTTTACAGGACAGGAATGGCTTAGAGGATGGAAAGGAAGCTTGCAAAAATGGAAGGAGCACAAGAAATAAAGGAGATAACCAGCGAGAAGCGACGCGAACGCATGGCTCACGCGTGCGCGCGAATTGGAGAAATTCACAGCAACGCGTGCGCGTACCTGACGCATATGCGTGGACTAGAGTTCGCGCAATGACGCGAGCGCGTGCCTGACGCACACGCGTGGCAAGGAAAATCGTCGCGTACGCGTGACTGACACGTACGCGTGACATGTAAGGCCCAAAATCTTTGAAAAGTCTTATTATGATCAAGTCTCAAATCCTACAGTTATTTATAGCCTTAATTTCAGAGATTATTTTATTAAAGATAATTAAGGCAAGTTTTGATTTATTGGATTTGAGATAAGTTATGATTATTATCCAATTTTATAATTATTGGATTATTTTCTATATTTAAAGTATAAGGTTGATAGTTATGAAATAATAAGGATTTTATAAGATTTGGATTAGATAAGTAATATTTAAATATTATTACTGCTATTTTGGAAAAATGAAGAAATTAAGTATATTATTTCTAATTTTTGGATTTGGGCATTTTATTGAAAATAATTTGTGAAATTGATGAGCAAATAGTATTTTCTATATACAACTAGTGTTGGATTTAATTTGAGTTTCAATTATTATATTATACCCAATTTTATTTGAAATTACCAAATTACCCCTAAACCTAATTTTGCCTAAACCCTAACCTAGCTACCCTTTTCCCCCTGAGCTCAGCAGCCATAGCACGCACAGTTTCCTTTTGTTCTTTCTTCATGAAAGAAAGGAACAGAAGCAAAAGAAAAATGAAATAGAGGGGAGAA
Source organism: Arachis hypogaea (assembly GCF_003086295.3). Classification (NCBI taxonomy): domain Eukaryota; kingdom Viridiplantae; phylum Streptophyta; class Magnoliopsida; order Fabales; family Fabaceae; genus Arachis; species Arachis hypogaea. The sequence continues at coordinate 30,618,788 of NC_092046.1, forward strand.
GAGGGAGGCGGCGCGGTGGGTGCCACTGCCACCGTCGCCGCCGTCGCTGACTGAGGGGAGGGGAGCTCTGAACGAGAAGAGAGAGCTCGCGAGACAGGGAGAGATGGACCTGCGCCTTGCCGTCGACCCACGTCTCGCTGCCACGCCACTGTCTCGGTGCCACCGTCATTCAGTCTATCAACGAGCCGCTGCCAGAATCGTGCGAGGAGCGTCGCCGTCCTATGGAGCCGTGTCGTTGCCGCTCAGTCCACTGCCAGAGACAGACGCGAAGAGGGAGCGGGAGTCTCAAAGCCAGCTGTGTCCTCACCGCCGCAAAGGAAATCGTCGCCGTTCCCTGAAGCCCGTGTCGCCGTCGAGTCCAGATGAAAGGAGAGACCGGGCCTGAGCCTCGACGAGCTGGGAAGAACCAGCGCCACAGCTGCGCCGTCGTCGTGGACACCACCGCCTCCGTTGGAACGGCCATAGCCACTGCCACCATCTGAGCTCGCCGTTGCTGGTGATGGTTAGTTGAACCGTTGTCAGGAGAGGGTTCAGATCCGCCGCTGCCGGAGCTTCTAGCCGAGCCTCAACCGCCGGGAACGCTGCTGCCGCCACCGAGCTCCACTGCCGGTAAGGCTTTTAAGTTGAGTTTCCCTTCTGTTGAGTTTCCTGGAACTTCATTGTCGCTGCGTGTGGTTCAGATCGCCGCTGCTGCTTGGGGCTGACTGCCGGGTTGCCGCCGAACCGGTTCGGAGACCGCCGCTGTTTCGGTTCAACCGTTCTTTCTTCGGTTCGGTAAGCGTTTTGATTTGAAAGCCCTTTTGTTACTGTTCTGTTATCATACGCTGAGGTTTGTGGCGTTAATTGCTATACGATTGAGTTTCGATTGTTGTATGTTGCGATTAGAGTTGTTGAGACCGTTGCGAAAGTGGCTTGGAACCGAGGTTTTGGCTGTCGGGATTTTGATTGTTGACCTCGGGTCAAGGCGGAAAGGATTATGTGACGCGTTTGGGCTATGGAATTGCGTTTTGAGGTAGGGGCGCTTTCCGAAAACTATAGTTTATTATTGGAATTATTACATATGGGTACTGATGTGAGATATTGTGTATTTGGTGATTGTACCTTCCTTATGTATTATTTGATTGACTCGAATGACTAAGGATGTTGGTTTGGCTGAATTGTTGCGCGGCTTATGAAATGTAATGTTCGAAGTTGATTCTTTAAAGATTTGAAATGAGTTTAATCCGTCGAGGATTGGTTTGAATTGAGTCAATTATTTTGATGATGTGAAAGATAGAATACTCTTGAAATGCTCTGTATTGCTTTAGACTATTATTTGTACCCTCGCCTTTATCTTGAGATATTCTGTAAGAGGGATAGGAATTGTATTATCTAATGCTTGTAATATTTTATATATATATATATATATATGTATATATATATGGATGTACTCTTTATGAGCTTTTCTAAGTTGTATGGTATTTGTGGATGTACGTTATCGAACGAAATTATTTTTGAGAACGGTATTGCGGTTTAAAGTTTTAAACAGGCTCATATTTTAGTATTAAATAGTATAAGTGTCGTCGTAATATCCGAGCTATCAGAGTTGCGCAGCCGGAAGCGTTGCCTTTGGTAGTCAGGGTGTTACATTATGGTATCAGAGCAGTTCTTCCTGTAGAGCCTGAGGAATGGACTGACTATGCTTCAATTGTATACTCTGAGTGTTTGTCATGTATTAGGTCTTGTCGAATGACGAGGATTAGAGCTTTATGCACATGACGATCTATTGATTAACGCTGTTAGTCTTGCATTGCATGATCCTTGGTATTAAGTTTGGCCGGCTTAATACTAGTGAATTATGTATATGGAAGCACTGATGGGTTATCATAGATGATATACGAGTTTTGAATAAAGCGAATCGCGAGTTTTGGGAACATTGGAAACTATTTCTCGAGGCTATTCAGTTTTGTGTCTTGAATTCTGTTCGAGTCGACCTGTTCTTTTATACCCTAACCTGAAGTTCTTGTTTGCTAATCCTCTTGAAAAGCAGCTTGGTTTTTCAACTCTATTCCTCCAATCATATGCATTCCTGTTTGATCTTAAGTGCATATGCTTGTTTGAAATCCTTGTTGCATCTGTCCTTTCTCTGTTTGAGTTCTTCTTGATTCAAGTATTCTTTGATATAGTCTTGGACTTGTCTTAATGTGCTGTGACTTTTAACTCCGGGTCCCGTGTTCATTCTTAGAGAACTTGTTGATTCAGTTTTCCTCTTATTTGACAGTGATTACAGCTAATTTTGGGATTTTATAAAAATTGCTGTTGATTAGATATATACTTATCTATATATGAAACTTTGAGATTTCTTATACAGTTTAACAACTACTTATCTCTAATACCTCGCTTGTATTTTTACTGGTTTACGGAATTGCACTTACTTTAAAAGTAAATTGACTTTCTAGTAATTTTACTATAGTTCTAATGCATATCTTCATTGATTTATGTATTTGAATATTTTTCAAAATCTTGGAAAGGAAAGATTTTTCACTTTTGTCCCGGTTGAGTTTTGTTTGATAAACTTCACTTAATTCATTTTGATTTGAGTCTGATTTAGCATACTACATGGTTTATGCCATTGTTGTTCTTTTGAAAACGTTGGACTCATAGCTTTCTTCCTATGAACGGACTAAATTCTCTATTAAATCTTCCATTTCCATGAATGTCATGTTTGACCTTGTTTTTAACTGATCTTTTACATCTTGTGGATATTGCCATTGATCTTGGTTTTTCCTCTTGTGTGAATCTCACTCTTATGTGAGTCAGCTTGATTTGTTTCAATTTCATGCACCGTTTATCCTCTCATTGTCTTTACAAGAGTTTTTAGTCAAAGATTTATCCTTGAGAGATTACTAATGGTTGAGTTGTCTTTTTCTATGACTTTTGTATTCTTTTGGATCAATTTAAAACTTGTTTAATGTTTCATGTCTAGTGGATCTTGTTTGAACTACTTTAAATTAAGATCCTTTCTTACAAGGCTTGACTCCTTTTTAAGTGCATCTTAAACTTCTTGAATGTTCTTCTGAGATGGTGATTTCAAGAACACTTTTGGAGTCTTGTTTTGAACCTTTTAAAGGAATTTTGGATTTTCTTTGAAGAAATATTAAATGGAATTTATTTTTTTGTTGCTTGATTGAGATTGAAACCATTGCCCAATTTTGACGAAATTAATTTAAAGTTGGCATGCGCCATTTTAAATGAGGTTTTGGGAAAGCTCCCTTGTTTAGTGGAAATTGGTTTGTTTGTAACGCACCACCTATTTCCTTACCAGATTGTAAGCAAATTTTTACCTCGGAATTTTCTTTCTAAAGAGAGTTTAATTTTCTCTTTCATCTTTGCCATGATTTTATACACGCTTGTTTGAATATGAGCTTTGGGAATTTTTGATCAAGCATTTGATTTCTTTTCTGAGTTTTATGATTGCCTTTGGTTAAGCTGTGCACCTAATTATTTTTCTAAAATATTTGAGGAAATATTTTAGCTTTTAGCCAAACTTGTGTGCACCTTGTTTTTAGAATTCTACATGATCTGTTTCAACATGAAGTTGTATTATAGCAAAGTCACGTTTATTCTTTTGTTACTCTCTTGAAGAATGTTTATTACTTGACTTTCTTCCAGACTGCGAAATGATTTTTCCGCAAGTTTTCGATTCTTTTATGAACAAAGTATTCGGAAGTATTTTAATCGTGCTCGAGTTCTGTGAGCTTTGTCTTGGGTCTGAAATATTCTCTTCTATAAACCTCATACTTCTCGACCCAATTTGAATTTGGTTCAAATTAATGCGCTGATCCTCCTCTTTGTTGATCCTATTGGATTTCTTTGATTCAAGGGTTATTTTTGGGGTTGTTAATTGAATTGTGTCTAGAAAACTTCATTGCTTGAGTATCCTTGGTTATCTGGGATTGGATATATTCTCTCAAATCTATTATTGCTATCCTTGACATTTGACTCTCCTTTTTAAATCTTGTATCCTTCTGAGTAGACTCGAGAATTGTTTTGATATCACGTGCGATCTATAGATATACTAACGCGATGCGTTAGTTCTTTAAGACGTGATGTGTGCATACGAAAGTTGAAGCGGTAGGTGTGCAACATTAAGAGTTGTGGGTGTTTTGTTCCTTGCAAACGGGTTTGCGGTCGTTAGGCTTATGATCGGATATGGGGATTGTTAAGTGCCTGATGAGGTTGGATAGTTGAAGCCCTGAGGCTGATATGAGATTAGTGTGCGGATGTTAAGCACGTTGTTTTAACCCTATCCTGTTTTATAGCCTTTGATGCCTTGCCCTTCTATCACATGATTGACCCGTGTTATCTTTTGCATTGAGCCTACATTGTAACGTTTGCTTTGCAATCACACTCCTACCTTTACATCCTTATGCTTATGACAATCAAAGTATTTGAAAATCGTATATATGATTATATTTTCAGATATTTTTGCTTCTTCCTTAAATGTGTTCAAGGGTGAACTGTTATGGAATTTCTTTCATTTTGTATCAATTTTCGAGGGCGAAAATTTTTATAAGGTGGGTAGAATATAAGGCCCAGAATCTTTGAAAAGTATTATTATGATCAAGTCTCAAATCCTACAGTTATTTATAGCCTTAATTTCAGAGATTATTTTATTAAAGATAATTAAGGCAAGTTTTGATTTATTGGATTTGAGATAAGTTATGATTATTATCCAATTTTATAATTATTAGATTATTTTCTATATTTAAAGTATAAGGTTGATAGTTATGAAATAATAAGGATTTTATAAGATTTGGATTAGATAAGTAATATTTAAATATTATTACTGCTATTTTGGAAAAATGAAGAAATTAAGTATATTATTTCTAATTTTTGGATTTGGGCATTTTATTGAAAATAATTTGTGAAATTGATGAGCAAATAGTATTTTCTATATACAACTAGTGTTGGATTTAATTTGAGTTTCAATTATTATATTATACCCAATTTTATTTGAAATTACCAAATTACCCCTAAACCTAATTTTGCCTAAACCCTAACCTAGCTACCCTTTTCCCCCTGAGCTCAGCAGCCATAGCACGCACAGTTTCCTTTTGTTCTTTCTTCATGAAAGAAAGGAACAGAAGCAAAAGAAAAACGAAATAGAGGGGAGAAGAGGGAGGCGGCGCGGTGGGTGCCACTGCCACCGTTGCCGCCGTCGCTGACTGAGGGGAGGGGAGCTCTGAACGAGAAGAGAGAGCTCGCGAGACAGGGAGAGATGGACCTGCGCCTTGCCGTCGACCCACGTCTCGCTGCCACGCCACTGTCTCGGTGCCACCGTCATTCAGTCTATCAACGAGCCGCTGCCAGAATCGTGCAAGGAGCGTCGCCGTCCTATGGAGCCGTGTCGTTGCCGCTCAGTCCACTGCCAGAGACAGACGCGAAGAGGGAGCGGGAGTCTCAAAGCCAGCTGTGTCCTCACCGCCGCAGAGGAAATCGTCGCCGTTCCCTGAAGCCCGTGTCGCCGTCGAGTCCAGATGAAAGGAGAGACCGGGCCTGAGCCTCGACGAGCTGGGAAGAACCAGCGCCACAGCTGCGCCGTCGTCGTGGACACCACCGCCTCCGTTGGAACGGCCATAGCCACTGCCACCATCTGAGCTCGCCGTTGCTGGTGATGGTTAGTTGAACCGCAGTCAGGAGAGGGTTCAGATCCGCCGCTGCCGGAGCTTCTAGTCGAGCCTCAACCGCCGGGAACGCTGCTGCCGCCACCGAGCTCCACTGCCGGTAAGGCTTTTAAGTTGAGTTTCCCTTCTGTTGAGTTTCCTGGAACTTCATTGTCGCTGCGTGTGGTTCAGATCGCCGCTGCTGCTTGGGGCTGACTGCCGGGTTGCCGCCGAACCGGTTCGGAGACCGCCGCTGTTTCGGTTCAACCGTTCTTTCTTCGGTTCGGTAAGCGTTTTGATTTGAAAGCCCTTTTGTTACTGTTCTGTTATCATACGCTGAGGTTTGTGGCGTTAATTGCTATACGATTGAGTTTCGATTGTTGTATGTTGCGATTAGAGTTGTTGAGACCGTTGCGAAAGTGGCTTGGAACCGAGGTTTTGGCTGTCGGGATTTTGATTGTTGACCTCGGGTCAAGGCGGAAAGGATTATGTGACGCGTTTGGGCTATGAAATTGCGTTTTGAGGTAGGGGCGCTTTCCGAAAACTATAGTTTATTATTGGAATTATTACATATGGGTACTGATGTGAGATATTGTGTATTTGGTGATTGTACCTGCCTTATGTATTATTTGATTGACTCGAATGACTAAGGATGTTGGTTTGGCTGAATTGTTGCGCGGCTTATGAAATGTAATGTTTGAAGTTGATTCTTTAAAGATTTGAAATGAGTTTAATCCGTCGAGGATTGGTTTGAATTGAGTCAATTATTTTGATGATGTGAAAGATAGAATACTCTTGAAATTCAGCCTGGGTTGCTTTAACTGATTTGGTTTTGATAAATGATTTATTGCTGAACCGATTCTTTAAAGCTTTAGAAATAAGTTAAATCGGTTGATATTGAGTTGATTTTTGGAATGGTTTCCTTGAGATATGCCACTGAGGCGACTGTTGGATTTAGCTTGCTTTTGAATTGATTTCTGGTTTTGAACTATTGAAAAGGAATGAGAAACGGTTTAGTTGGGACCCGAACCGGGTGGCAAAAGTCCAAGTTTTAGGGGAGGTGCTGCCGAAATTTCTATAAAATCCGAGTCTTTATTGAAATGTTGTCTGGAAAATGACGAGTTAAAGACTTCTACTATTTTATTTGAATTATCGAGAAAAGGATGATTCATGCTTTCAAAATGAATTAATAAAGAGGAAATTGTGATTTAGTCTTGCTTCTTAAGAAAGGCATTGTATCTCTTTCAGGAGAAGGTTATTTAGATGAAACTTGTGTTTTAAAGCTGTTTGGATGTGAAAAGGGTTTATGCCTTTGAATTTGACTTGGGGGTTTCAATAAAAGAAGTTTCAATGACTTTGAAAGAACCTGAATGTCTATTGACAAGTTTCATTTTGAAATGTTTTGAGAAAGGTTTTTAAGTACTCTTTGAATTCTGAATTCTTGCAAGACTAAAACAATTTTGAACAGTTGAAACGTTCTAGAATTTATCATGGGGTTGAAGTTGGTTTTGCCTAAGTAAAGGAAACAGCTTTGAAAGAAGTAAATGATTACATGACTCGGTTTGGCTTAGATCCTATTTGCTTACTCAAATCAGAAAGCCAATGTTTTAATGATTTTAAATGAATTTGGCGAAATGAGTTATGTTATTCTCCCCTAAAGACTTTGGACTCTGCCGAGAAACTTTTGTTATAAAATCCCATTGTTGGATGGGTGATTTTGAATATCTCAAAGAGGCTTTTAACTTGCCATGATTATGGAAGTTTTGGAAAGGGGATGCCGAGAGTGGCATTGTTTTTAAAAGGGGAATTTACCTTGAGAAAAAGTGGCTTATGAGCCGAAATGATTTGAGAAATGAGATCTTTAAAGCAAAGGCTGAAAAGAGTTGAAACTTGATTTCGAAGTGAAACGAATTGAGAAAATGATTTATGGCTTAAATGCCGGTTTCATGAATTTGATGATTTTGAATGTGGAAGTGCTGTTTTGTTGTGAGCCGGAATGGCTGTGTATGATTATACATATTGATTGGTTCTAGATTGAACCGTGAGCCGGAATGGCCTTGATTGATATGAGTATTGGCTGGTTCTGGATTGAACCGTGAGCCGAATGGCTGAGATGGATGTTGATCCATAATTGAGAATGAAAGCATTTATGCTGAGATATTGATAAGTTGTGAGGTTGCACTTCCACTATTGGAGATGAGGGTTTCCCTGGGTAGTAGCAATGGCTAGCCACCATGTGCTCCAGGTTGAGACTCGAAGCTCTGTTAACCCAATGTCGTAAGTGTGGCCGGGCACTGTGAAAGGCCCGGATGAGCTCGCCCCCATAAATATTCACCAGTGATGGTGATGGATAAATATTCACCAGTGAGGGTGATGGATATGGATCATGATTATGATCAAATTTATGATGAGTATAACTCGAGTTGGGGATGCACGACAGAGGGACAGTCCAATGGTTAGCTACCAGGACTTGTCGGGTTGGATCTATAACCGACAGATGATATCATCAGCCACTAGGGACAGGCATGCATCATATGCATTTGTGTGACATTGGTTGGGTGTGCATATTATACTTGGTTTGCCTATGTGATTAATTGCTAACTGTTCTACTTGTAATAACTGTTTGTTTGTGCTTGAACTTCCTATCTGTGTTTGCATCTGGGACTCTGTTGGATTGTGGTGATTGGTTGTTGGTTGGATTGTTTGGGCCTATGGCCGTGGTTGGAAAGAGATGAACTGATGGTTGATTTCGGTTTTGTGTTTCTGGTTTGGAATAAAATTATGAAAGGCTATTTTGGTTCCGCATAGATAAACCGTTTTGAAAGGCCTTTGAGTTTTTGAGAATTGAACAGTTCTTCTTTTAGAAAAGATTTCCGACTTTACTTGTATTGTAAACAGTTGTTTTTGAAAAGAGGCATAAGTCGGTTATTAATCACTGGTACGGTATATCTTCACGTATCCTATTACAGTAATTCCTAAAAACCCTCTACTGAGAACCCTTTCGAGGATGATGTTCTCACCCCCCTACATTTTTCCCTTTCAGGATATGGGCGCAGAAGTTACGAAGAGTTTATTTAGTTGTGGGGGTGGATTGTAAGGCTCACATCGGTTTGAGAGGGGAACGAAGCATGCCTTATAAGGGTGTGGATACCTCTCCCTAGCATGATGCGTTTTGACGAGTGAGTGTGGGGGGCTTCGGCTATCATCCCTATCGTCAAAGGCAAAACCGTGAGGCCTTGTGTGCCAAAGCGGACAATATCGTGCTAGCGGGTGGTCTGGGCTGTTACAGATGGTATCAGAGCCAGAACCCGGATCGATGTGCCAGCGAGGGCGCTGGACTCCCTTAGGTTAGGGGGTGGATTGTAAGGCTCACATCGGTTGGAGAGGGGAACGAAGCATGCCTTATAAGGGTGTGGATACCTCTCCCTAGCATGACGCGTTTTGACGAGTGAGTGTGGGGGGCTTCGGCTATCATCCCTATCGTCAAAGGCAAAACCGTGAGGCCTTGTGTGCCAAAGCGGACAATATCGTGCTAGCGGGTGGTCTGGGCTGTTACATGACATACGTGATTTGCAGAAATTACAGAAAACACTAGGGGCGATTTCTGGCCGAGTTTTGACCCAGTTTTCGGCCCAGAAACACAGACTAGAGCCAGGAAACAGCAGAGACTCAACACACATTCTCATTACGTATAGTTTTAGTTTAGTTTTGGAATCTTAGAGAGAATTCTACTCCTTCCTCTAGGGTTCTTCACATTCATAGTTTGAGAATTTCATGTTTTTGCTTTTGGATGCTGAGAAGGATCATTACCTCCGTGGAAGTTTCATTATTCTAGTTTGTTTTCTTATTCCCTTACTTTTTACTACCCATTAACCCTGTTTGGATAAGTATGTTGTATTTTGGGATTTATTAATGCAAGGAACCATTTTTACTTTTAACTGAATTTAAATTATTGTTTATCATGTCTTCCTTTTATTCCCTTTTTAATTATGTAGAGTTTATATTCATGATAATGGGGTAGTTTCCTAACTTGATTGGGAGTTGATTAAAAGGAGAACCTTGAGTTGGAATACTCAAGTGTTAATCCTAATGGGTAGTTGATGACTAACAACTCTAGTCTCTTACTCTAATCCTTCCTTAGGAAAGGATTAGGACCTATGACATAGTTGGTTAGTTAGTTACTTGACTTTCCCTTATTAATTAAGGGATGACCAAGTAGAGCAACAACCTTTTATTATTACACTTGGAAAATTCCAACAAGGATAGAAATTTTAATTAACCTTCTCCCGGTCAAGGCTTTTAATTGAATTATATAAATTCTCTCGTTAATTTCCGTTGCTTGATTTTACAATTTTTTTTTCTGTTTCTCAAATCAAAATTTCTGGAAAAACCTCTAACCAATAAGCTGCACTCTTTTGTCAACTCGTTGGGAGACGACCTAGGATTTCTACTCCCAGTATTTGCTCTTAATTTTGTGACAACTCTTTTCTAAATTGATAAGCGGATTTTTGCTGGTTAAGAACTGTACTTGCAACGTATTTCTATTATTAATTTCTTAATCGGCCAATTTCCGCCCGCATCAGTTTTTGGCGCCGTTACTGGGGAGTTGCAATAGTGTGCTAATTTATTGGTTGGAATTTATTTATTTGCATTTTATTTTATTTTTTTATTACCATGAGCTATATGTTTCTTTCGTTGAATGATGCGTTCACTGCCTGATCCGAGCTTAGCCGCATTTGATCCTGAAGTTGAAAGAACTCTTTCACGTATTAGGCTAGCTCGGCGTCGGTTAGCCTCTGAGGGTGGTGAAGTGGTTGTTGCCAATTCACCAGCCTTATCTGAGAGCGAATCTGAACCACCATTTGAGGAAGAAACAAGCTCCTCTACTACTGATTCAGTTGATTTACGTGCAAGTAACATGGCAGCACCCAGGAGGATTACTCTCCAGGAGGCAGGAGCCCCAGACTTTACTCTGCAATCGTATCAAGCGCGTCACCCAAATCTGGCTGCAGATTTTGAACTGAAGACTGCGGTAATCAACTTGATACCTAAATTTCATGGCTTACCTGCTCAGGAGCCTATAAAGCACCTCAGGGATTTTCAGACAGCTTGTTCTACTGTTCGGCATCATGGTGCAAATGAAACTTCTGTTCTGCTAATTGCCTTCCCATTTTCTCTTGAAGGAAAGGCGAGGGAGTGGTATTACTCCCAACCTGAAGCAACTGTTGTAAAACCCGGTTAATTAACGGCTAATTAACCCATAAACGAAAATTTATTCTAGAAAGCCAAAAATGTTATTTTTATGGCTTAATATGATAGAGGAGATTAGGACGAGAATTTCGGTACCAATTTTATAGAAAACGGACCAAGATTGGACCGAACGGGCCAAACCGGTCCAACCGGACCCAAAGTAGGCCCTTGGCCCAACTAAACTAAACCAAAACCCTAGTTTTCAGCATTCTCTCTCCTCATTTGTTACACACACACGCTGAAATGGAGGCCATGGAAGGAAGAACACTCTCTCAAGTTCTCTCCCTTGGTTGATCTTCAAACTACCATAACTTTTGATCTAGAGCTCCGATTGCCGCACCGTTTGTGGTCACGCGTTCACCGCGAAGAGCTCTACAAAACCCATACAATCAATCTTAAGGTAAGCCATGTTTTCCTCTTCAAAATTCCAGCCGTTGTTTTCGAGTTTCATGGGTAAAATGTTGAGATTTTGGGTTCTTTGATGTTATAGGACCCAACTCTCTTGAAGGAGAAGGTTAATCTTGTCTCCTTGGACCTTGGGTGTGGTAAGATTCTCAACCCTAGTGTAATTTGTTGTTCTATGATGTTTGGGTATTGAGATGTTGTGTATGGGTATGATGATTGTGGCTTAGGTTGTGTATATGTGAATATTGGAGCTTGATTGGTGATTTTGGAAAGCTTGGAAAAGGGTTTTGTGTGATAAAATCTGTTCTTGGAGGTGTTGATACCTTGAGAGCTTGTGGACAAGTGGTTTGGAAGTGCTCCGGTTGAGCGTGGGAAATCGGTTAAGGTATGGTTTCGGTTTCCCGTATCTAATATGTAATGTGGTAGGAAATACTTAGGCTAGAGGCCCTAAGATAGGCATTGAATTGTTGATATTGTTGAATGGTTGAGATATATGATGTGATTATATATGTGATTATGAATATTGATGCCGTGATTGTGTGATATATGAGAAATGCATGTTGTGATATATGCTTGATGGATGATTGAGGTTGAATTGATGGGTGATACCATGTTGATGGTGAGTATGATGTTGATTATGTATAATGATGGTTGATTGAAAATGGTATTATTGGAAATTGGGGGTGAGGGAGGATGTATGACATGATATTGTGTTTGTCCTTTAGCTATTTGATTGAGAAGTGTTAAAAGGGTTGGAGGGTGATTTTGGAAAATTTGGTAAAATATCAATGTGTGAGTTGAGGATGGCTTGACGTTGATTTTGGTACATTTTGATTGATTTCAAAGAAAAGGGATGAAATTGGCATGTTTTGATTGATTTTGAAAAGAGTGGAAAATGGCTTGTTTTGAAAATGGCACTTTATGGTTTTGTATGAAAATACGGTTTTTGGGCATACTTTGACGGGACATAACTTGGACTACGGATCTCTGATTTGTGCCAAATCTATTTAGAAATGAAATTGGATCTGGGATGTCCATGCCATTCGAAGAACGGGTGAAAAACGATTTAAAATGAGAAAGTTATGTCCGTCGGAAGATTGGGGGTTGAATCTGTGAATTCTGCAGCTTTTAACTTAGAAAATTTTTAGCAGAATGACCCCCCGCGCGTAGGCGCACTTGGCGCGTACGCGCCGTTCTTCGAGAAAGCACCATCCACGCGTGCGCGTGGTGTGCACGAGCGCGTCGATGCGCTGCACCATATGCCCAGCCTTTTTCCAGAGAGTTGTGTCAGAGTTGTGCCAGTTTTGTGCCTGGGGCGCAAGAGCACCCACGCGTATGCGTGGCTGACGCTTGCGCGTTATTTGGCTAATTTTCAATCCGCGCATTTGCGCGTCGATGAGTTTTGTGGCCATCCACGCGTGCGCGCGTAGTGCGCGTACGCGTGGCACTGTTTTCATCCCAAAGTTGATTTTTGAGTTTTATAAGCCAAATTTCATACTTCTAAGCCTCCGATCTCACCACTTATGTCTTGAATCATTATGATATGCCTAGCATGAGAAAAAGGGCTAGGAAATGTGGTAACTTGCGAGTAAAGTAAGGGGAAAAATGAATGATCATTGAGGATCAAAGATGATTATGTGAGATGCGGAGGATGGCGGTGGAAGTGCTTGTTGTGCCATGGGCCGAAGGGCCGTAATTGTTAATGAATTGGCTGGTTATTTATTTAACCGTGAGCCGGATGGCTAGATTATTGCTGTGTTACGGCGGAGCCATGATTATGGCTAAGTATAAATGCATATATGCTGTTGAATGAATTGTGAATGTTTGCACTTCCACCATCGGAGATGAGGGTTTCCCTGGAAGGAAGCAGTGGCTAGCCACCACGTGCTCTAGGTTGAGACTCGAAGCTCTTTTGACCCTATGTCGTAAGTGTGGCCGGGCACTGTGAAAGGCCCGGATGAGCTCGCCCCCGTAAATATTCCCCAGTGAGGGTGATGGATATGGATCATGATTATGATCAAGTTTATGATGAGTATAACTCGAGTTGGGGATGCGCGACAGAGGGACAGTCCAATGGTTAGCTACCAGGACTTGTCGGGTTGGCTCTATAACCGACAGATGATATCGTCAGCCACTAGGGACAGGCATGCATCATAAGCATACTACATGAATTGTTTGAGATTGCCTATTTGACTGCATATTACTTGCTAATTGTCTAAATGCCTTATTCGTTCCTATTTGTAAATCTCTTGTCTGATATAACTGTGTTTGCTATATTATACTCCTGCTGGTGGTTGGGAGGTTTGAAGGAATTGGAAAGGGAAGTATTAGTTAGACTGAAGGATCTTTAGTCAGTTGCCACTTACGGTTTAGTTTGTTTATAAGCTTTGATATTATCTGGAGGAAGTTCTAGGATTGCCTTCGACTTTCCTCTATTATTATGTATTATATATGTGGAAGCTGTTACCGTGCTGGGGACCTCTGGTTCTCACTCATGCGGATTTTGTAGTTTTCAGATGCAGGACACGAGACTTCTCGTTAAGGCATGCTGGAGACTTCCGGATTAGCGAAGATATTTGTTCTCGGGGATCCGTTTTGGTTTATATGTTTTGCATAGATACTTTTATCTCCATTAAATAATACAAACTATGATGACTCCTTCTAGATGAGATTTTTGGAGAATAGGGTTCTGTATTTGTGTCCCTTTGGGTTTCCTTTGGGGTTTCCATATTTTATCATATGTATATATTACTATGCTCGGACCAGTTATCTTCGCAACCGGACTTTGAGTCTTGATATTCCCGTTTTTGACACTCTTTGTATATATATGATCTCGCGTTAGCTTATCCCTGTTAGTTACGTTATCGATCGGAGTGTTGCGCGTTCGAGTTACGGTTTTTATTTACCCCTCTTTCTACAAAGGCTCCTAGTTATAATCAATTATTCATACTACTATACGTTCTAAATTTTTGTTTTAGAGGTCGTAATATCTTGCCATCTCTGAATTATGACTTAAGCATAAGACTCTGTATGGTAGGGTGTTACATTATGGTATCAGAGCAGTTCATTCCTGTACAGCCTGAGGGACGGACTGACTATGCTTCTGTGCATTCTCTGTATGTGTGTTATGTGCTGTTAGTATATCTACTTGATATAATTGGCATAAACGTTCATGAGCATATATTTGGGACTTTGAAGCACTAGACTTCCGATATTGAGACTGATCAACTTAATATCAATTGTTTGGTGTGTATAGGAACCAGATGGTGCCTCGTGGATGCGGTAGAGGTTGTGGAAGGAGTCGTAATAATACTCGTGCACCGGAGAATAACCCTAATGACCCGGTGAACTTTATGACTGCGTTGGAGAACATGGCTGCTGCTATGCAAGCCACTGCTGAGGCTCTTGGTCAACAGATGAACAACCATGGTAATGACGGAGGTGGAGTTCAGGGCCCGATGACACTGGCGAACTTTTTGAAGGTTAATCCCCCGAAGTTCAAGGGAACTACTAGCCCGACTGAAGCCGATACATGGTTTCAGGTTATGGAACGAGCACTACAAGCGCAGGTGGTACCTGAAGGGCAGCGTGTGGAGTTCGCTACCTATTTGCTCACTGGTGAAGCGTCGTATTGGTGGCAAGGAATCCGACGCCTCCTGCATCAGGGTGATGATTATATCACCTGGGATGTCTTCCAAGAGGAGTTCTATAAGAAGTACTTTCCGACTTCTGCTAGAACGGCCAAAGAGCTTGAATTGTTGCAGCTGAAGCAGGGTACTATGTCTGTATCTGAGTATACTGACAAGTTTGAGGAGCTGTTCAGATTCTCTCGTATGTGTTAAGGGACTCCGATGGAATATGAGGAATGGAAGTGTGTTAAGTACGAAGGAGGACTCCAGAGCGATATTTTTAGTTCGGTGGGGCCAATGGAGATTAGGACTTTCTCTGAGTTGGTGAACAAGTGTAGGGTTACTGAAGAGTGTGTGAAGAGGGCAGCCACTGAGAAAGGAAGTCACAAAGGATCATTTCCACAGAACTGAGGGAAGAGTTTTGCACCTAGAGGTCCATCTTTCAAGAGGGGAGGTTCCTTTAGGAGGCCCAATAACAACTACTCCCAAGGGAAAAGGTTTGGGAAGCAGCCTCAGAATGATCAAGCTTGTACTAGGTGTGGGGGTCACCATCTGGGAGTACCATGCAAGGCCGGATGGGGTTTGTGCTACAATTGTGGAAAGGCGGGGCATAGAGCCGCAAGTTGTCCGGAGCAGCGAAGCAAGGTGATGGGAAAGCACAACAGACCGGTCGGGTGTTCACCACCTCAGCTAGGGGTGCAGAGGGATCCGAGACACTCATTCGAGGTAACTGTGAAATGGCTGGTCAAACTTTAAATGCTTTATTTGATTCGGGAGCATCGCATTCATTCATTGCATTTGAGAAAGCCCATGAGTTAGGGTTGAAGATCGTAACCTTAGGTTATGACCTAAAAGTATATAATGCTACCCATGAAGCCATGGTAACTAGGTTAGGATGCCCGAAAGTTTCGTTTAGGTTCAAGCAGCGTGATTTTGTCCATAGTTTAATCTGCTTACCGATGATCGGTCTTGATCTTATCTTGTGATTGGACTGGTTATCTGAGAACCATGTCCTGTTTGATTGTTCTACAAAGTCGGTGTACTTTATGCCGGAGGATACGGAAGGGCCGATCGTGGTGAATAATTATTACTTGAATTCGATGATGGTTAACTGTTCTGGAATCAAATGTCAGAGTATCCTGTTGTTAACCGCGGGTGTTTCGGGTGATGACCAAAGGTTGGATCAGATTCCGGTAGTGTGTGAGTTTCCGGAAGTGTTTCCCGATGATATTGAGAAATTTTCACCTAACCGAGAGGTCGAGTTTGCTATTGAATTGGTGCCTGCGGCAGGACCAATCTCAAGTGCTCCTTATAGAATGTCACCGTTAGAGATGGCTGAGCTAAAGTCTCGGTTAGAGGAATTGTTGGGTAAAAACTTTATCCGAACAAGTGTTTTCCCGTGGGGTGCTCCAGTGTTACTGGTAAAGAAGAAAGATGGAAGTATGCGACTCTGTGTGGATTACAGGCAGCTGAACAAGGTCACCATAAAGAATAAGTACCCATTGCCGAGAATTGATGACCTCATGGATCAGTTACAAGGAGTTGGGGTTTTTTCCAAGATCGATTTGCGATCCAGTTATCACCAGATAAGGGTGAGGGGTGAGGATATCCCTAAGACCGCTTTCAGGACTCGTTATGGTCCTTACGAGTATACTGTAATGTCTTTTGGGTTGACGAACGCTCCTGCAGTGTTTATGGATTACATGAATAGAGTGTTCCGTCCGTTTCTGGATAAATTCGTTGTTGTCTTCATTGACGAATATACTAATTTACTCCAAGACTGAAGAGGAGCATGCGGAACACTTGCGGACCGTGTTGCAGATTTTGAAGGAGAAGAAACTCTATGCGAAACTGTCTAAGCGTGAGTTCTGGAAGAGTGAGGTGAAGTTTTTGGGTCACGTGGTGAGTAAGAAGGAAATAGCCATAGATCTAACTAAGGTGGAGGCTGTGATGGATTGGAAGCAACCAACCACAGTAACTGAGATAAGGAGTTTTCTGGGTTTAGCTAGCTATTACCGAAGGTTCATCAAAGGCTTTTCGCAATTAGCCTTGTCGTTGACAAAGTTAACCCGCAAAGACACTCCGTTTGTTTGGACTCCTGAGTGTGAGGAGAGCTTTCAGACATTGAAGAAAAAATTGACCACTGCACCTGTGTTAGTGTTACCTGAGCCGAACGAGCCTTTTGAGGTGTACTGTGATGCCTCACTAAAGGGTTTAGGATGCGTGCTGATGCAGCATCGTAGTGTGGTGGCGTATGCCTCACGACAGTTGAGACCTCATGAAGTTAGTTACCCTACGCACGATTTGGAACTCGCTGCGGTCGTGTTTGCCTTGAAGGTGTGGAGGCATTATCTCTATGGGGTTAAGTTCCAAGTCTTCTCCGATCACAAGAGCTTGAAATATCTCTTTGATCAGAAAGAGCTTAATATGAGGCAAAGGAGGTGGATGGAATTATTGAAGGACTACGACTTTGAGTTGAATTACCATCCGGGAAAGGCAAATGTAGTGGCAGATGCGTTAAGTCAGAAGTCGTTATATGCGGCTTGGATGATGCTTCAAAAAGAGAAGTTGCTCAAGGGATTCGAGAGTCTAAAAATTGGTGTTCGAGAAGTATTTGGAACCTTGTGTTTGAGCCGATTAGAAATCTTGAGTGACTTTAAGTCCGAACTCCTAAAGGCTCATGAAAATGATGAAGCGTTATGGAAGGTGTTACCGGCTATTGAGCAAGGAAAACAGTGGAGAGTGTCAGAAGAAAAAGATGGGTTATGGAAATTCAAGGGTAGGATCATTGTGCCGGATGTTGGCACTTTGAGGCAAGATATCTTAAAGGAGGCACACAAAAGCGGATTCTCCATTCACCCGGGAAGCACTAAGATGTACCATGATTTAAAGGCGATGTTTTGGTGGCCGAGTATGAAGAATGATGTGGCGGAATATGTTTCAAAGTGCTTAACTTGCCAAAAGGTAAAGATTGAACATCAAAGACCTTCTGGGATGTTGCAACCTTTAGAGGTTCCACAATGGAAATGGGAAAGTATTGCAATGGACTTTGTGTCAGGATTGCCAAGGACTAGGACTGGTTTTGATGCTATCTGGGTGATAGCTGAGACCACTGAATAAGTTAAGAAAATCCGAGATAGGATGCTTACGGCACAGAGTCGCCAAAAGAGTTACGCCGATCAGAGGCGGAAGCCCTTGGAATTTGAAGAATGAGATCATGTTTTCCTGAAGGTTACTCCAACCACAGGAGTAGGTAGGGCGATTAAAGTAAAGAAGTTGAATCCTCGATACATTGGTCCATTTCAGATCCTGGAGAGGATTGGACCGGTGGCATATCGAATGGCTCTACCACCTTATCTTTCGAACCTGCACGACGTATTTCACGTGTCGCAGCTTCGGAAGTACACTCCTGATGCTAGCCATCTATTAGAACCTGAATCGGTTCAGTTAAGAGAAGATTTGACGCTTCCAGTGGCTCCAGTCAGAATCGAAGATACTAGTATCAAACGGTTGCGTGGAAAAGAGGTTTCATTGGTCAAAGTGGCTTGGAGTCGAGGCGGTGTTGAGGATCACACTTGGAAACTTGAGTCGGAGATGCGAACGGATTATCCGCACTTATTCTCAGGTAATTGAATTCGAATTTTGTGGGCAAAATTTCCAATTAGGTGGGTAGGATGTAAGACCTGGTTAATTAATGGCTAATTAACCCATAAACAAGAATTTATTCTAGAAAGCCAAAAATGTTATTTTTATGGCTTAATATGATAGAGGAGATTGGGACGAGAATTTCGGTACCAATTTTATAGAAAACGGACCAAGATTGGACCGAACGGGCCAAACCGGTCCAACCGGACCCAAAGTAGGCCCTTGGTCCAACTAAACTAAACCAAAACCCTAGTTTTCAGCACTCTCTCTCCTCATTTGTTACACACACACGCTGAAATGGAGGCCATGGAAGGAAGAACACTCTCTCAAGTTCTCTCCCTTGGTTGATCTTCAAACCACCATAACTTTTGATCTAGAGCTCCGATTGCCGCACCGGTTGTGGCCACGCGTTCATCGCAAAGAGCTCTACAAAACCCATACAATCAATCTTGAGATAAGCCACGTTTTGCTCTTCGAAATTCCAGCCCTTGTTTTCGAGTTTCATGGGTAAAATGTTGAGATTTTGGGTTCTTTGATGTTATAGGACTCAACTCTCTTGAAGGAGAAGGTTAATCTTGTCTCCCTGGACCTTGGGTGTGGTAAGATTCTCAACCCTAGTGTAATTTGTTATTCTATGATGTTTGGGTATTGAGATGTTGTGTATGGGTATGATGATTGTGGCTTAGGTTGTGTATATGTGAATATTGGAGCTTGATTGGTGATTTTGGAAAGCTTGGAAAAGGGTTTTGTGTGATAAAATCTGTTCTTGGAGGTGTTGATACCTTGAGAGCTTGTGGACAAGTGGTTTGGAAGTGCTCCGGTTGAGCGTGGGAAATCGGCTAAGGTATGGTTTCGGTTTCCCGTATCTAATATGTAATGTGGTAGGAAATACTTAGGCTAGAGGCCCTAAGATAGGCATTGAATTGTTGATATTGTTGAATGGTTGAGATATATGATGTGATCATATATGTGATTATGAATATTGATGTCTTGATTGTGTGATATATGAGAAATGCATGTTGTGATGTATGCTTGATGGATGATTGAGGTTGAATTGATGGGTGATACCATGTTGATGGTGAGTATGATGTTGATTATGTATAATGATGGTTGATTGGAAATGGTATTATTGGAAATTGGGGTGAGGGAGGATGTATGACATGATATTGTGTTTGTCCTTTAGCCATTTGATTGAGAAGTGTTAAAAGGGTTGGATGGTGATTTTGGAAAATTTGGTAAAATGTCAATGTGTGAGTTGAGGATGGCTTGATGTTGGTTTTGGTACATTTTGATTGATTTCAAAGAAAAGGGATGAAATTGGCATGTTTTGATTGATTTTGAAAAGAGTGGAAAGTGGCTTGTTTTGAAAATGGCACTTTATGGTTTTGTATGAAAACACAGTTTTTGGGCATACTTTGACGGGACATAACTTGGACTACAGATCTCTGATTTGTGCCAAATCTATTTAGAAATGAAATTGGATCTGGGATGTCCATGCCGTTCGAAGAACGGGTGAAAAACGATTTAAAATGAAAAAGTTATGTCCGTCGGAAGATTGGGGGTTGAATCTGTGAATTCTGCAGCTTTTAACTTAGAAAATTTTTAGCAGAATGACCCCCCGCGCGTAGGCGCACTTGGCGCGTACGCGCCGTTCTTTGAGA
Organism: Arachis hypogaea; assembly: GCF_003086295.3. Lineage (NCBI taxonomy): Eukaryota > Viridiplantae > Streptophyta > Magnoliopsida > Fabales > Fabaceae > Arachis > Arachis hypogaea. The sequence goes on from NC_092046.1 coordinate 30,639,023, forward strand.
AAGCACCATCCACACGTGCGCATGGTGTGCGCGAGCGTGTCGATGCGCTGCACCAGATGCCCAGCCTTTTTCCAGAGAGTTGTGCCAGAGTTGTGCCAGTTTTGTGCCTGGGGCGCAAGAGCACCCACGCGTACGCGTGGCTGACGCTTGCGCGTCGTTTGGCTAATTTTCAATCCGCGTGTTCGCGCGTATGACGCTTGCGCGTCGATGAGTTTTGTGGCCATCCACGCGTGCGCGTGGAGTGCGCGTACGCGTGGCCCTGTTTTCATCCCAAAGTTGATTTTTGAGTTTTAAAAGCCAAATTTCATACTTCTAAGCCTCCAATCTCACCACTTATGTCTTGAATCATTATGATATGCCTAGCATGAGAAAAAGGGCTAGGGAATGTGGTAACTTGCGAGTGAAGCAAGGGGAAAAATGAATGTTCATTGAGGATCAAAGATGATTATGTGAGATGCGGAGGATGGCGGTGGAAGTGCTTGTTGTGCCATGGGCCGAAGGGCCGTAATTGTTAATGAATTGGCTGGTTATGGATTTAACCGTGAGCCGGATGGCTAGATTATTGCCGTGTTACCGCGGAGCCATGATTATGGCTAAGTATAAATGCATATATGCTGTTGAATGAATTGTGAATGTTTGCACTTCCACCATCGGAAATGAGGGTTTCCCTGGGAGGAAGCAGTGGCTAGCCACCACGTGCTCCAGGTTGAGACTCGAAGCTCTTTTGACCCTATGTCGTAAGTGTGGCCGGGCACTGTGAAAGGCCCGGATGAGCTCGCCCCCGTAAATATTCACCAGTGAGGGTGATGGATATGGATCATGATTATGATCAAGTTTATGATGAGTATAACTCGAGTTGGGGATGTGCGACAGAGGGACAGTCCAATGGTTAGCTACCAAGACTTGTCGGGTTGGCTCTATAACCGACAGATGATATCATCAGCCACTAGGGACAGGCATGCATCATAAGCATACTACATGAATTGTTTGAGATTGCCTATTTGACTGCATATTACTTGCTAATTGTCTAAATGCCTTATTCGTTCCTATTTGTAAATCTCTTGTCTGATATAACTGTGTTTGCTATATTATACTCCTGCTGGTGGTTGGGAGGTCTGAAGGAGAAAGGGAAGTATTAGTTAGACTGAAGGATCTTTAGTCAGTTGCCACTTACGGTTTAGTTTGTTTATAAGCTTTGATATTATCTGGAGGAAGTTCTAGGATTGCCTTCGGCTTTCCTCTATTATTATGTATTATATATGTGGAAGCTGTTACCGTGCTGGGGACCTCTGGTTCTCACCCATGCGAATTTTGTGGTTTTCAGATGCAGGACGCGAGGCTTCTTGTTAAGGCATGCTGGAGACTTCCGGATTAGCGAAGATATTTGTTCTCGGGGATCCGTTTTGGTTTATATGTTTTGCATAGATACTTTTATCTCCATTAAATAATACAAACTGTGATGACTCCTTCTAGAGGAGATTTTTGGAGAATAGGGTTCTGTATTTGTGTCCCTTTGGGTTTCCTTTGGGGTTTCCATATTTTATCATATGTATATATTACTATGCTCGGACCGGTTATCTTCGCAACCGGACTTTGAGTCTTGATATTCCCGTTTTTGACACTCTTTGTATATATATGATCTCGCGTTAGCTTATCCCTGTTCGTTACGTTATCGATCGGAGTGTTGCGCGTTCGAGTTACAGTTTTTGTTTACCCCTCTTTCTACAAAGGCTCCTAGTTATAATCAATTATTCATACTACTATACGTTCTAAATTTTTGTTTTAGAGGTCGTAATACCTTGCCATCTCTGAATTATGACTTAAGCATAAGACTCTGTATGGTAGGGTGTTACAACTGTTACAAACTGGGACACGCTCAGGAGAGAATTCTTGAAAAAATACTTTCCGGCTAAAGTTACTGACAGACTAAGGAAGGAGATTTCCTACATCATCTAAGGTGAATCAGAAACCCTTTATGAGTACTGGGAGTGCTTCAAGAATCTTCTGGATGCATGCTCCCACCACATGATTGATAAGATGAATGGACATCGCTTAAAGCTGTATCATGGTGAGAAGATGAAAAATACCAAGGAGCTCGAGATCTTTCTCTTGGAAGATCCACCCACAGCAGAAGAATGAGCTAATGGACCGTCCAACTTAAGGACGTTAAAGAAAAGTGCTAGGTGGGAGACAACCCACCATGGTACAATCTTCCAGTTTCCTTCTTAACTTTATTTTATTTTATTTTGTTTTGTTTTTCTCAGTATCCAATTCTCATCTCTGCATGAATTAGCTGCATACTGCATCATGCATAAAAAAAACGCACACGACGCAAGAGCGTCACTAACGCGTACGCGTCATATGTGTGTGCGTGCAACATATGGATTGAACAGTGAGTTGCGTGGGAGTGGCGCAGGAAGGGTGCATTGTGCACAAACTGAGTCACGCGTATGCGTCCCTGACGTGGGCGCATCGATTGACATTTTGGCACACCACGCGTATGCGTCAAGCACGCGCACGCGTGGATGTTGAAATCAGCGTAAATGAGGTTATTGGCAAAGAGTTGTGATGATGTGGGGTTGGAACTATACTAGGCGCACAAATCCTGTCACGCGTACGCGTCCCTGATGCGTACGCGTCGTTTTGCCATCCAGCCCATCCACGCGTGCGCGTCCCTAACGTGCACGCGTCACCTCAAATTATGGCAATGGTGCGTATTTTGACAGAGAGTTGTGCATGCGCGAGGCTGCCTCCGCGCCAATTGCGCAACTCAAGTCACGCGTACGCGTCCTTAACGCGTAGGCGTCGATTGAAAATAGCGCGACCCACGCGTACGCGTGAAGCACGCACACACGTCACATGCGACGCACACCTTAAACACCTCAGCGCCTAATTTCACATCTTCCACCCCTCCAATCCTAATTCTTCTCAATCTTAATTATCTTTTCTTTCTTCTTTCTTTCTTCTTTCCTATTCTTTCTTACTTTCTTCCTCCCTTCTTCTTCTTCTTCTTTTTCAAGGTTCTTCTCTCCTTCCCCTTTTACTTTTCTTTCATTATTATCTTACTTAATGTTTCCTTCTTCTTTTTCTTTTACATTCATGATTCCTTTTACTTTCTTCTTCCATGCATTTTTCATGTTGGTGTTGGAATTTTATTTGGGTCTTACCTTACTTTAATGAAGCTTGTGAATATTATGAGGAGTGATTTGACAATTGATATCTTATTTTGGGCTCTCTTATATATTTGGATTACATTATTTTCATTCTTATTATCCATTGCACACCACGTGTTTGTGATAAAGCTTTTATGGCACTTGAATTCCTATTTTCTTTTACTCTTTTACTTATATGCCTCTTTTTCACAACACGTGGATTCCACATGTATTTAAGATCATTTTTTCATAATTGTCATCATTACACATGCTCTTTTATTTGGCGCACTTATCACTTGATGCTTGATTCATGTTTCTCATGCCTACTACTTGCATGCCTTTACCATCTTGCATCTAAATTTATGAATTGCCTTTTTGGTCTTTATTGTTGTCTTACATACATGTTATAGCTACCATGTTGTTGGGCTAACATCTTTCCTTTGGCATTCATAATTACTTGGAATTTTCTCCATTTCGGTCTTAGTATCTGTATTTAATATTCTTTCTTTTCTTTCTTCTTTAGACATGGGTACCAAGAAAGGAAAGGAGAAGGTCACTGACAAGACCCCAGCAAGGAGAGGAACCAAGAGAACACTGGCGAAAGCATTTCCATCCACCAGTGTAAACCACCAACAAAGCGGGTAAAGAGAATCGTTAAGGTTGATGAATCAGAGAAAGCCTTTCCCACCCGAGACTCCACACGGTTTACTAACCGTTATTGCGAACAGATGTTCCCCATCCTAGCTGAAAGGAACTACAACAATGAGCGTCTGCTCATTGTCCCAACACACATTGTTGATTTTATTGAGCCCCGCATAGAAAGGAGACAGTGGAAGTTTTAAAAAGACAGCCGCGAGAGGCCAACTTATCATGGGTCGTTGAGTTCTACTCAAACTTCCACTCGCCCACTCTGCAAACTGTCTATGTTCATTGGTGTACGGAAATCGTGACAGTTCATTCCTTGGTAACGGCGCTGAAAACTTAATACGCACGTTCATAATCTTAGTTCTTTGTCACAACTTCGCACAACGAACCAGCAAGTGCACTGGGTCGTCCAAGTAATAAACCTTACGTGAGTAAGGGTCGATCCCACGGAGATTGTCGGCTTGAAGCAAGCTATGGTCACCTTGTAAATCTCAGTCAGGCGGATTTAATTGATTATGGTGCATTGATAATTAGAATATAAATAAAACGTAAAATAAAGATAGTGATACTTATGTAATTCATTGGTGAGAATTTCAGATAAGCGTATAGAGATACGTTCATTCCTCCTAAACCTCTGCTTTCCTATTGTCTGCATCCAATCATTCATACTCCTTTCTATGGCAAGCTGTATGTTAGGCATCACCATTGTCAATGGCTACATCTTGTCCCCTTAGTGAAAATGGTCCAATACGCTGTCACTGCATGGCTAATCATCTGTCGGTTCTCGATCATACTGGAATAGGATCCATTGATCCTTTTGCGTCTGTCACTACGCCCAGCACTCGCGAGTTTAAAGCTCGTCGCAGCCATCCCTTCCCAGATCCTACTCGGAATACCACAGACAAGGTTTAGACTTTCCGGATCTCAAGAATGGCCGTCCATGGATTCTAACTTATAACACGAAGACTCTGATTAAGGAATCCCAGAGATACTCATTCAATCTAAAGTAGAACAGAAGTGGTTGTCAGGCACGCGTTCATAGGTTGGAATGATGATGACTGTCACGATCATCACATTCATATTGAGGTGCAAATGAATATCTTAGAATCGGAATAAGCTTGAATTGAATAGAAAAATAATAGTACTTTGTATTAATTCATGAGGAACAGCAGAGCTCCACATCTTAATCTATGGTGTATAGAAACTCTACCGTTAAAAATACATAAGAACAAGGTCCAGGCATGGCCGGATGGCCAGCCTCCCAAGGAGGGTTCAATCATCAAAACATGATCAAAAGATGTAAATACAATAGTAAAAAGTCCTATTTATACTAAACTATTTACTAGGGTTTACAGAAATGAGTAAATGATGCAGAAATCCACTTTTGGGGCCCACTTGGTGTGTGCTTGGGCTGAGCATTGAGCTTTACACGTGTAGAGACTTCTCTTGGAGTTGAACGCCAGTTTGTAACCTATTTTTGGCGTTTAACTCCACTTTGCAATCTGTTTCTGGCGTTTAACTCCAGAATGCAGCATGGAACTGGCGTTGAATGCCAATTTTTGTCATCTAAACTCGGGCAAAGTATGGACTATTATATATTGCTGGAAAGCCCTGGATGTCTACTTTTCAACGCAATTGAGAGCGCGCCATTTGGAGTTCTGTAGCTCTAGAGAATTCACTTTGAGTGCAGGGAGGTCAAAATCCAACAGCATCTGCAGTCCTTCTTCAACCTCTGAATCCGATTTGTGCTCAAGTCCCTCAATTTTAGCCAGAAAATACCCGAAATCACAGAAAAACACAAAAAATCATAGTAAAGTCCAGAAATGTTATTTTTTATTAAAAACTAATAAAAATATACTAAAAACTAACCAAATCATACTAAAAACTATGTAAAAATAATGCCAAAAAGCGTATAAATTATCTGCTCATCACAACACCAAACTTAAATTGTTGCTTGTCCCCAAGCAACTGAAAATCAAATAGGATAAAAAGAAGAGAATATACTATAAATTTCAAAATATCAATGAAACTTAGCTCCAATCAGATGAGTGGGACTAATAGCTTTTTGCCTCTTGAATAGTTTTGGCATCTCACTTTATCCCTTGAAGTTCAGAATGATTGGCATCTATAGGAACTTAGAATTCAGATAGTGTTATTGATTCTCTTAGTTCAGTATGTTGATTCTTGAACACAGCTACTTTATGAGTCTTGGCCGTGGCCCTAAGCACTTTGTTTTCCAGTATTACCACCGGATACATAAATATCACAGACACATAATTGGGTGAACCTTTTCATATTGTGACTCAGCTTTGCTAAAGTCCCCAATTAGAGGTGTCCAAGATTCTTAAGCACACGCTTTTTTTTTTTTGCTTTGGACCTTGACTTTAACTGCTCAGTCTCAAGTTTTCACTTGACACCTTCACGCCACAATCACATGGTTAGGGACAGCTTGGTTTAGCCGCTTAGGCCAGGATTTTATTCCTTTAGGCCCTCCTATCCACTGATGCTCAAAGCCTTGGATCCTTTTTATTACCCTTGCCTTTTGGTTTTAAGGGCTATTGGCTTTTTGCTCTTGCCTTTTTGTTTAAAGAGCTTTTGGCTTTTTCTGCTTGCTTTTTTCTTTTTCTTTCTTTTTTTCGCTATTTTTTCTCTTTTTTTTCTGCAAGCTTTTGTATTCACTGCTTTTTCTTGCTTCAAGAATCATTTTTATGATTTTTCAGATTATCAAATAAAATTTTTCCTTTTCATCATTCTTTCAAGAGCCAACATATTTAACATTCATGAACAACAATATCAAAAGACATATGCACTGTTCAAGCATTCATTCAGAAAACAAAAAGTATTGTCACCACATCAAAATAATTAAACTAATTTCAAGGATGAATTCGAAATCATGTACTTCTTGTTCTTTTGTTTTTAGAACATTTTTCATTTAAGAAAGGTGATGGATTCATAGGACATTCATAACTTTAAGGCATAGACACTTAGACACTAGTAATCATATAGTAAAGACACAAACATAAATAAAACATAAAGCTCAAAAATCGAAAAACAGTAAAATAAATAGACAAGGAGATTAAGGAATGAGTCCACCTTAGTGAGGGTGGCGTCTTCCTCTTCTTGAAGAACCAATGGTGCTTTTGAGCTCCTCTATGTCTCTTCCTTGCCTTTGTTGCTCCTCCCTCATAGCTCTTTGATCTTCTCTAATCTCATGGAGAATGATGGAGTGCTCTTAGTGTTCCACCCTTAGTTGTCCCATGTTAGAACTTAATTCTCCTAGGGAGGTGTTGATTTGCTCCTAATAGTTTTGTGGAGAAAAGTGCATCCCTTGAGGCATCTCAGGGATTTCATGGTGGGGAATTTCCTCATGCTCTTGTTGAGGTCCATGATCTCTTATTTGTTCCATCCTTTTCTTAGTGATGAGCTTGTCCTCTTCAATGAGGATGTCTTCCTCTATGTCAATTCCAGCCGAATTACAGAGGTGGCAAATGAGGTAAGGAAAGGCTAACCTTGCCCAAGTGGAGGACTTGTCAGCCACCTTGTAACGCTCTTGAAGTATAATCTCATGAACTTCCACCTCCTCTCCAATCATGATACTATGGATTATGATGGCCCGGTCTATAGTAACTTCAGACCGGTTACTAATAGGAATGATTGAACGTTGAATGAACTCTAGCCATCCCCTAGCCACTGGTTTGAGGTCATGCCTTCTTAGTTGAACAGGCTTGCCTCTTGAGTCAATTTTCTATTGAGCTCCTTCCTCACATATGTCTATGAGGACTTGGTCCAACCTTTGATCAAAGTTGACCCTTCTTGTGTAGGGACGTGCGTTCTCTTCCATCATTGGCAAGTTGAATGTCAGCCTTACATTTTTCGGATTGAAATCTAAGTATTTCCCCCGAACCATGGTGAGCCAATGCTTTGGATTCAGGTTCACACTTTGATCATGGTTCCTAGTGATCCATGCGTTTGCATAGAACTCTTGGACCATTAAGATCCCGACTTGTTGAATGGGGTTGGTGAGAACTTCCCAACCTCTTCTTCGGATCTCATGTCGGATCTCCGGATACTCATTCTTTTTGAGCTTGAAAGGAACCTCAGGGATCAGTTTCTTCTTAGCCACAACTTCATAGAAGTGGTCTTGATGGACCTTTGAGATGAATCTCTCCATCTCCCATGACTCAGAGGTGGAAGCAATTGCCTTCCTTTTCCTCTTTCTAGAGGTTTCTCTGGCCTTAGGTGCCATATATGGTTATGGAAAAATAAAAAGCTATGCTTTTACCACACCAAACTTAAAATGTTTGCTTGTCCCCGAGCAAAAAAAGAAAGAAAATAGTAGAAGAAGAAGAAGAACGGAGGAGATGGAGAGGGGTGTGTATTCGGCCAAGGGAAGAAGAAAGGGTTGTGTTGTGTGAAAATGAAGAAGGAAAGAGGGGTTTATATAGGGGTGGGATGGGAGTTAGGGTTCGGCCATTAGGGTTGGGTTTGGGAGGGAAAATAGTTTGAATTTTGAAGGTAGGTGGGGTTTATGGGGAAGAGAGGATGGATGTGAGTGGTGAAGAGGTGATGGGAAAGAGTGATTGAGGTGATTGGTGAAGGGTACTTGGGGAAGAGAATTATGAAAAGGAGTGAAGAGGAGAGAAGAAGTGGTAGGGATCCTGTGGGGTCAATGACTTAACATCCCTGCTCCAATTAGGCGTGTAAAACGCCCTTGCTGTGCAATCCTGGCGTTTAACACCAGACTGTTGCTTGTTTCTGGCGTTAAACGCCCAAATATAGCCTGTTTCTGGTGTTTAACGCCAGGCAGATGCTTGTTTCTGGCGTTAAACGCCAGCTTGGTGCCTGTTTCTAGCGTTAAACGTTAGACAGATGCTTGTTTTTGGCATTTAAATGTCAGACTGCTCTCCTCCAGGGTGTGCTGTTTTCAATGCTATTTTTCATTCTGTTTTTTGATTTTTCAGTAGTTTTTGTGACTCCACATGATCATCAACCTAATAAAACACGAAATAACACAAGGAAAATAAAATAGATATAATTAAATAACATTGGGTTGCCTCCCAACAAGCGCTTCTTTAATGTCAATAGCTTGACAGTGAGCTCTCATGGAGCCTCACAGATGTTCAGAGCATTGTTGGGACCTCCCAACACCAAACTTAGAGTTTGAATGTGGGGGTTCAACACCAAACTTAGAGTTTGGTTGTGGCCTCCCAACACCAAACTTAGAGTTTAACTGTGGGGGCTTTGGTTGACTCTACAGTGAGAGAAGCTTTTCATGCTTCCTCTCCATGGTTACAGAAGGAGATCCTTGAGTTTTAAACACAAGGTTGTTCTCATTCAGTTGAAGGGCCAACTCTCCTCTGTCCACATCAATCACAGCTCTTGCTATGGCTAGGAAGGGTCTTCCAAGGATGATGGATTCATCCTCATCCTTCCCAGTGTCTAGGATTATGAAATCAGCAGGGATGTATAAGCCTCCAACCTTTACTAATACGTCCTCTACTTGTCCATAAGCCTGTTTTCTTGAGTTGTCTGCCATCTCTAATGAGATTCTAGCAGTTTGCACCTCAAAGATCCCAAGTTTCTCCATTACAGAGAGTGGCATTAAGTTTATTCCTGACCCCAGGTCACACAGAGCCTTCTCAAAGGTCATGGTGCCTATGGTACAGGGTATTAAGAATTTGCCAGGATCTTGTTTCTTTTGAGGTAATTTCTGCCTGTCTAATGCATTTAGTTCATTAGTGAGCAAGGGAGATTCATCTTCCCAAGTCTCATTACCAAATAATTTTGACATTCAGCTTCATGATTGCACCAAGGTACTTAGCAACGTGCTCTTCAGTAATTTCTTCATCCTCTTCAGAGGAAGAATACTCATCAGAGCTCATGAAGGGCAGAAGGAGGTTCAATGGAATCTCTATGGTCTCTAGATGACCCTCAGATTCCTTTGGTTCCTCAAAGGGGAACTCCTTATTGGTCACTGGACGTCCCAGGAGGTCTTCCTCACTAGGATTCACGTCCTCCTCTTCCCTTGTAGGTTCGGCCATGATGGTCAAATCAATGGCCTTGCACTCTCTCTTTGGATTCTCTTCTGTATTGCTTGGAAGAGTACTAGGAGGAGTTTCAGTGACTCTTTTACTCAGCTGGCCTACTTGTGCCTCCAAATTTCTAATGGAGGACCTTGTTTCATTCATGAAACTCACAGTGGCCTTAGATAGATCATAGACTATATTTGCTAAGCTAGATAGATTCTGCTCAGAATTCTCTATCTGTTGCTGAGTGGATGCTGGAAAAGGCTTGCTATTGCTAAACCTGTTTCTTCCACCATTATTAAAGCCTTGTTGAGGCTTTTGTTGATCTTTCCATGAGAAATTTGGATGATTTCTCCATGAGGGATTATAGGTGTTTCCATAGGGTTCACCAATGTAATTCACCTCTGCTATTGCAGGGTTTTCAGGATCATAAGCTTCTTCTTCAGAAGAGGCCTCTTTAGTACTGTTGGATGATTCCTTCAATCCATTCAGACTCTGAGAGATCATATTGACTTGCTAAGTCAATATTTTATTTTGAGCCAATATGGCATTCAGAGTATCAATTTCAAGAACTCCCTTCCTCTGAGGCGTCCCATTACTCACAGGATTCCTTTCAGAAGTGTACATGAACTGGTTATTTGCAACCATGTCAATGAGTTCTTGAGCTTCTGCAGGCGTTTTCTTTAGATGAATGGATCCACCTGTAGAATGGTCCAATGACATCTTTGATAATTCAGACAGACCATCATAGAATATATCCAGGATGGTCCATTCTGAAAGCATGTCAGAAGGACACTTTTTGGTCAGTTCCTTGTATCTCTCCCAAGCTTCATAGAGGGATTCACCTTCCTTCTATCTGAAAGGTTTGAACATCCACTCTAAGCTTGCTAAGCTTTTGAGGAGGAAAGAACTTGGCTAAGAAAACCGTGACCAGCTTATCCCAAGATTTCAGGCTGTCTTTAGGTTGAGAGTCCAACCATATTCTAGCTCTGTCTCTTACAGCAAATGGGAAAAGCATAAGCCTGTAGACCTCGGGGTCAACCCCATTGGTCTTAACAGTATCACAGATTTGCAAGAATTCAGTTAAGAACTGAAAGGGATCTTCGGATGGAAGTCCATAAAACTTGCAATTCTGTTGCATCAGAGAAACTAATTGAGGTTTCAGCTCAAAATTGTTTGCTCCAATGGCAGGGATTGAGATGCTTCTTCCATGTAAATTGGAATTAGGTGCAGTAAAGTCACCAAGCATCTTCCTTGCATTGTTATTATTTTCGGCCATGTCTCCTTCTTTTTCGAAAATTTCTGTCAGATTTTCTCCAGAGAGTTGTGCTTTAACTTCCCTTAGCTTCCTCTTCAGAGTTCTTTCAGGTTTAGGGTTAGCTTCAACAAGAATGTTCTTATCCTTATTCCTGCTCATATGAAAAAGAAGAAAACAGAAAAGAAGAGGAATCCTCTATGTCACAGTATAGAGATTCCTTATGTAAGTATAAGAAGAGAATAATGGAGGAAGGAAAAGATAAGAATCCAAACACAAGGGAGAGGAATGAGTTCGAATTCTTGGGTTAAAGAGGGGTGTTAGTAGATGAATAAAATAATTAGAAGGAGATGAGAGAAAAGAATTTTCGAAAATTAAACAAAATAAAATAAAAATATTTAAAAATTAAAGTTAAAATTCGAAAATTAAAATTGAAATTAAATTAAATTAAATTTTTAAAACAATTAGTTAATTAAAAAGGAATTTTGAAAAAGAGGGAAGGGATTTTCGAAAATTAGAGAGAGAGAGTTAGTTAGGTAGTTTTAAAAAAGATAAGAATCAAACAAAAAGTTAAGTGGTTAATTAAAAAAGATTTGAAAATCAAATTTTGTAGAGATAAGAAAATAGAAAAGATTTTGAATTTAAATTTTGAAAAAGATGTGATTGAAACTTAAATTGAAAAAAGATTTGAAAAAAAAATTTAAAAAAAGATTTGATTTTGAAATTAAAGTTGATTACTTGACTAACAAGAAACTAAAAAGATATGAGTCTAGAGTTTAAAGATTGAACCTTTCTTACTAGGCAAGTAACAAACTTAAAAATTTTGAATCAATCACATTAATTGTTAGCATTAATTTCGAAAATATGAAATAAAAATAAGAAAAAGATTTTGAAAATCAATTTGAAATTTTCGAAATTATGAAAAAAAAATGAAAAAGATTTGATTTTTGAAAAAGATTTGAAAAAGATAGAATTTTTAAATTGAAAATTCGATTTGATTCATAAGAAACAACTAAATTTTAAAAAGTTTTGAAAAAGTCAACTCAAATTTTTGAAAATTTATGAGTGAAAAAGGGAAAGATATTTTTTTATTTTTGAATTTTTAATGATGAGAGAGAAAAATACCAAAAAGACTCAATGCATGAAAATTTTGGATCAAAACAAATGATACATGCAAGAACACTATGAATGTCAAGATGAACACTATGAATGTCAAGATGAACACCAAGAATACTTTGAATGTCAAGATGAACACCAAGAACTTATTTTTGAAAATTTTTAAGAAAAGAAAAACATGCAAGACACCAAACTTAGAAATTTTCAATAATTAGACACTAACAAATTAAAATTGCATATGGAAAACAAGAAAAGATGCAAAACAAGAAAACATGAAGATCAAACAAGAGGATTCATCAAGAACAACTTGAAGATCATGAAGAATGCATGATGAATTTTCGAAAAATGCAAGAAAATTATAAAAATATGCAATTGACACCAAACTTAAAAATTGACACAAGACTCAAACAAGAAACACAAAATTATTTTTGGTTTTATAATTTTATTAAATAAATTTTTTTTTTGGAAATTTTTCGAAAATAAAAGAATAAAAAAAACTTAAAATTAAAATAAAATTACCTAATCTGAGCAACAAGATGAACCGTCAGTTGTCCAAACTCGAACAATCCCCGGCAACGGCGCCAAAAACTTGGTGCGCGGAAATCGTGACTGTTCATTCCTTGGTAACGGTGCTGAAAACTTAATACGCACGTTCATAATCTTAGTTCTTTGTCACAACTTCGCACAACTAACCAGCAAGTGCATTGGGTCGTCCAAGTAATAAACCTTACGTGAGTAAGGGTTGATCCCATGGAGATTGTCGGCTTGAAGCAAGCTATGGTCACCTTGTAAATCTCAGTCAGGCAGATTTAATTGATTATGGTGAATTGATAATTAGAATATAAATAAAACGTAAAATAAAGATAGTGATACTTATGTAATTCATTGGTGAGAATTTCAGATAAGCATATAGAGATGCGTTCAATCCTCCTGAACCTCTGCTTTTCTATTGTCTGCATCCAATCATTCATACTCCTTTCTATGGCAAGCTGTATGTTAGGCATCACCATTGTCAATGGATATATCCTGTCCCCTTAGTGAAAATGGTCCAATGCGCTGTCACTGCATGGCTAATCATCTGTCGGTTCTCGATCATACTGGAATAGGATCCATTGATCCTTTTGCGTCTGTCACTACGCCCAGCACTAGCGAGTTTGAAGCTCGTCGCAGCCATCCCTTCCCAGATCCTACTCGGAATACCACAGACAAGGTTTAGACTTTCCGGATCTCAAGAATGGCCGTCCATGGATTCTAACTTATACCATGAAGACTCTGATTAAGGAATCCCAAAGATACTCATTCAATCTAAGGTAGAACGGAAGTGGTTGTCAGACACGCGTTCATAGGTTGGAATTATGATGACTGTCATGATCATCACATTCATATTGAGGTACGAATGAATATCTTAGAATCGGAATAAGCTTGAATTGAATAGAAAAACAATAGTACTTTGTATTAATTCATGAGGAACAGCAGAGCTCCACACCTTAATCTATGGTGTGTAGAAACTCTACCGTTGAAAATACATAAGAACAAGGTCCAGGCATGGCCGGATGGCCAACCTCTCAAGGAGGGTTCAATCATCAAAACATGATCAAAAGATGTAAATATAATAGTAAAAAGTCCTATTTATACTAAACTAGTTACTAGGGTTTACAGAAATGAGTAAATGATGCAGAAATCCACTTCTGGGGCCCACTTGGTGTGTGCTTGGGCTGAGCATTGAGCTTTACACATTTAGAGGTTTCTCTTAGAGTTGAACGCCAGTTTGTAACCTGTTTCTGGCGTTTAACTCCACTTTGCAACCTGTTTCTGGCGTTTAACTCCAGAATGCAGCATGGAACTGGCATTGAATGCCAATTTGCGTCATCTAAACTCGGGCAAAGTATGGACTATTATATATTGCTGGAAAGTCCTAGATGTCGACTTTCCAACGCAATTAAGAGCGCGCCATTTGGACTTTTGTAGCTCCAGAAAATCTACTTTGGGTGCAGGGAGGTCAGAATCCAACAGCATCTGCAGTCCGTCTTCAACCTCTGAATTTGATTTTTGCTCAAGCCCCTTAATTTCAGCCAGAAAATACCTGAAATCACAGAAAAACACACAAACTCATAGTAAAGTCCAAAAATATGATTTTTTATTAAAAACTAATAAAAATATACTAGAAACTAACCAAATCATACTAAAAACTATGTAAAAATAATGCCAAAAAGCGTATAAATTATCCGCTCATCATTCGTCATTAGCAAGTCCCTGTCTCCGAGAGAGCCATACAAAGAGCATTGAACCTTCCACCTAGTCCAGAGGGATGGGTGATGTGCGGAAAACGATCCGACACAAAACTCACCGGCAAGTGTACCGGGTCGCATTAAGTAATAAAACTCACGGGAGTGAGGTCGATCCCACAAGGATTGAAGGATTGAGCAACTTTAGTTTAGTGGTTGAATTAGTCAAGCAAACAAGTGTTGATTGTGTGAAATTATGTTGACAAGAATCAAATTGCATAGAATGTAAAGGGGAGTGGGTGATTTGCAGGAAATTAAAGGGAACAAAAAGAAAAAGAGCTGAATCTTAAAGTGCAAGTAATGTAAATTGCAGAAACTTAAAGTGCAAGAAATATAAATGACTTGAAAAATGAAAGGGGAATGGGAATTGGATCTGCAGGAATTAAACAGGGAAAAGCAAAACTTAACAGAATGAAGAGTAGTTGATGTAATTAGTTGAACCGGATCTCAAAACTAAAAGGAAAATAAACTTGGTGTAGTAATTAAACAAGGAAATTAAAATGGAAACCAATAGATCTCAGGACCCAAGAGACTAGATAACTAAGTCTAGATCTCAATGCCTTCTTAGATCCAAATTTAGAGAGCAAATGCCAAATTAAAGAAGAGAGCAATGTAGAAATGTAAATCCAAGTTCAATTTTCCAGAAGCTGCAGTAAGAAAAACAGAGAGATCTCAAGGTGAGATTGAGACAGAATTTCCTCAATTCTTCCACACCCAAGACTCAAGACAAGTGTAGATGAAATTAAAAAGAAAAAAGAAAACTAAGAGGAAGAGAATTCAATTCTCCTTCCCCAAGACTCAGAATCTCCAAACAGCTCAAAACCCAAAAGCTCTCTACTGTGAATACTATGAAAATTCTTAAAGAAAACTCTAAAAAGAAAAACTCTCTTAAAACTTCAAATCCTAAGCTATTTATACACTTTCTTCAAATGATCATTAAGCCTTGAATTGGGCCTTTAGTCTTGATGGAATTGGGTTGATAATAGCCTCCGTTGATTGTTCTTGGTGTTGAGAAGAAATCCATTTGTGAACTGGGCCATGAACCATTCATGTTTGAGTCAACGTTTGAGGCAAACGTTGACTCAAACGTCCCTTGTGTGAGGCATTATGCAGATAGCCCATTTGTTGTTATCCACGTTTGAGCCAACGTTTGAGGTCAAACGTGAGCTCAAACGTGGGTCTTCCTAGGCTCCCTTTTTGGCCAACGTTTGGCCCAACGTTTGAGGCAAACGTTGGCGCAAACATAGCTCATCTAACCCATCAATCAAGGGTGCTCTTCCATGCTCTTTCTTGCCAAAATGTAGCCAACGTTTGACCTCACGTTTGAGGCAAACGTTGGCTCAAACGTTGCTGTGCCCATGAGTGCTATTTCTCTTCTTTTTGGCGCCAACGTTTGACATCACGTTTGAGGCAAACGTTGGCACAAACGTTGGCTCCTTCCCCTGTTTCTTCTTCAGCCAACGTTTGCCTCAACGTTTGAGGCAAACGTTGGCGCAAACGTTGGCGACATCCAGGGGTGTTCTTCAGCTGCTTCTCACGTTTGAGTTAACGTTTGAGGCAAACGTTAGCTCAAACGTTGATCCCTCTTTTCAAGCCCATTCTTGCAACCTTCTTCCAAGCTTTATTCCACCTATCATCAATCAACAATTGTATCAAAGCTATGCCATAATCATAAGAGTTGTTCTTCTTCTTGTCACATGAGCAATTATGGCACAAAAACTCATGAAAATGCATCGATTTATCCCTGGTTGATTGAATCAAAGGAAACATGAAATTCAACCCAATTGGCTTACTTATGGCTTAAGAAAGTGCATAAAACTAAATGAAAACAAAGGAAAAAGACTAGTGAAACTAGGCTAAGATGACTTGTCATCACAACACCAAACTTAAAACTTGCTTGTCCCCAAGCAAGAACAGAATTATTAAGAAGAAAGAATGAAAACAAAAGAGAATGCTCATGTTAGCAGAGTATTATTGGTAGCTCATGGGGTTTTATGCAGATATGTAACTACTCACTTCTTATTGACAAGTAGGCCTAGAAAGTTTCCTCTAAGCATCAAGCAACACACTGCTATGACCTCTCATTATTCCTTTGTCCTTGTTTACTGAATTTTTTTTCTTTATAAACTTTAGTTCAGTGTCATGTGTAACAAGCTCTTTTCTTTATTTATGCTTGACACATTATTCACTTTAGACACTTGGCTCACATGCCTTCTTAGAACATTGATGCCCAGCACCTCTTTGGGTTACTAAATGTCTTGTAGCCAGGTTGCTCTTGATAGTGGACTTTCAGTTGATAATCCCGGGTTAGTTAACCCAAGTTACCAAGTGTTGATGCACTCCACAGAACTTAATAATCCAAGCAGATCCTAGTACAAAGACACCACAGGCATATATTCTAAGGTTCAAGCTATTGGTGTCTAGCTTTGTTTCTTTTTTTTCTTCCTTTTGTTCTGTTGCCACTTTTGGCTTTTTCTTTTCTCTTTTTGTTTTTCTTTTCACCCAAGGACTTTTATTTTGTTGAGATTCATAGACAGTGAACTACTTTCTTCTTAAAAAGAGAACAGTCTATTCCTTTTATTCACTAATAGTGAGTTGCCACACAATTACACATACATGCCACCACTTACTATTATTTGACTTCCAGCTAGCAATGAACCATCTTACTTCATGTTTTAAACATTTCTTTTATTGAATTGAAAAGACTTAGGGAACAAAGCATGCATTAGTTAAGTGAAAGTAAACACACAAGTACACTTAGACTAGCATTCTTATTTCAAGAAAGATAAACATAATGCAAAGATTACTAATTAAAATAACCACTAAAGATGCAAAGACTTCTTAAACAGATAATGATGCATGCTTTTTTTTTTAGAGTGATGATCAAGGAGCAAATCCACCTTTCATTTATCATGCTTTTTCTTCCTTCTTTCATTTGCTTGAGCACTGGTGTTCCCTGTGTCCATGTCTGTTGTCTGTTGTCTGTTGACCCCGCCAGAACCCAGCTCTATTCATCGTCTCCTCTACTCTATCTTCAAGTCTCATAGCCTTGCTTACTTCTATCTCACTTTTCCCTTCGAAGAATTCATCGAAAGTTGGAAATGCTGGATCCATGTTGTGTAGATGCTCTCCAATATAGTTCAATTTGATTTGACTATTTATGTTGTAGTCAGCTTGGACTTCATATCTTGCATCTTGAAGGGTTGTGAATTCTTTGAGAGCCCTCATATTTTCAGCTTGCATTTGTGCCAACTTCCCAAATGATTCGTGAGATTGAAAAGCATGCTCCTCTTGCATCACGAAGAATTTTGACTCAAACTCTGTTGGTTTATCATTTTCAGCCGCCATTCCTCTTGCTCTTGTTAGTATTTCATGTATTATGAATGGTATTCCTCTTGCCTTTCTTGAATTCTCATGTACTGTTGTGATAATCTTCCAATTGCTTCCTGCATCTGAGTCATATCCAGAGTGTTATGTGGTGGAATGTGTTGCTGTTCCTCTTCCTCTTGTGGCTCTTCTTCCTCCATTGGTTCATTTCTTTGCTTTCTTCTTGGTGGTCTTCGGCTCTACTGTGCTTCAGTAACAATCATCATTCTTTCAATGGTTATAGGCATGCCCGGGTTCAACCATATTGGGTTTGCCTCCTCCATTGGCACTTTGGCTTTCATGCATAAACGCATAATGGTGCTTGGGTAGTGTAGCCACCCTTCGGCTGAATTCTTCTCTACTATCCTTTGAATGTCACTTGCAATGATCTCATGAACCTTCACTTCTCCTCCCATTATTATGCAATATAACATGATAGCTCTCTTCTTATTGACCTCCGAGTTGTTTACTGTGCCTAAGATTGGTCTCTTCAGTAGCTCATACCAACCTTTTGCTTCAGGGGTGAAATCTCCTCTTCTCAAGTACTTGTACTTGTTTTTAGTAGTTCCTACCCACTTTGTGTTGACCACACTAATTTCACTGGCAATCTCATCATAGTCTTGCTCTTCATTTAGCCTTTGATGGTATCCTGGCTTATCAAAATGGGCTGCCCTCAGCTTCAATACTTTCATGATAGTATTTGGGCTAAAATCCACTTCAGTCCCCCGCACATAACTCTTGTAAGTTGGAGCTTGATTCATCTCGATCCTTGGGGTATTAGCATAGAATTCCCATATGATGTTCGCATTGATCCTGGTGATTGGTGAAATGAGCTCTTCCCACCTCCTCTTCCTAATCTTGGCTTTCATTTCTTGGCACTCATCGTCCGGCAATAGAAGTGGAACTTCCGGGTATATTTTTTTTATCTCTCATCCATCCCCATTGTGTTTGATGATACCATGTTCTGAATTTCCACTGATCAAATTCAAGGGTGCTTTCTTCAACCATGGGCTCCTTTCCTCTCCTTCGTTTGGTTCTTGAGGAAGAGGCCATACTTGATCTTTTTGAGGTTAAGGTTGTGTGTGGAAGGTTCAGGGTTTTGGTATACTTTTGGAAGAAGAGATTTGTGAGTTTGAGATTATATGATGAGTAATGATGAAGGGAATGGAGTTTGAATGGTTGGAATGCAAGGAGTGTATGACTTCTTCGTTCATGTGCATGGTTTGAGGGTGGTGCTTTATAGTAACTTATTTGAACAATGGAGGATTGGGATGCAATTGGACATCTTACAAATCAACGGTGTGCATGCAAGTTGAATAAGGACAAAGCTTGCCTCCTTAACGGTTTTCAACGTTCTCTTTCCAAGAGTGTGCAGAATTACCCCTTGAAGCATGTGATGCATCTTTGTCTTCATTCTATGCCCCTCCTTGTCTTGTCCCTTTCATTGAATATTCCTTTGACCACCTAACCATCATCACAAGAAAACAAATATAACTATGTTTAAGTAATGGCAAGAGAGTTTCTAAAAATATATGTAAACTATCATTCCTTCTGCTTAATTAACCGTGACTTCTTTATACATGGCTACGGACGACACCAAACTTAATGTTTGGTCATATGGTCCAAAATATCACTTCCTCAAACCATTGTTCTTTGAAGTTCCTACTTTAATTAATTAATATATATATATATATATATATATATATATATATATATATATATATTTTAAGGAATGCTTTATCAAATTTCCTTCTAACAATTATAACCATTGTTAGACCTCCATGATATTCAAAACTTAAAAGACCATTGACTTTCATGACTTGTTCCCACAATTTGTTTAGTGTGCCCCGTGGGTACACCAAACTTAGAATTCGATTTTATGCTCTCCAATGTCATGAATAGTTGTCAATTTTGTCCACAAAGAGTTGAATTCATATTGGTGCAACAATTATTATTCATATTGAAATATTAAAGACAAGAAAATTAAATCATGGGTTGCCTCCCATGGAGCGCTCGTTTATTGTCACTAGCTTGACATTGATCCTCTTAGGGTGGTTGATGGTTAAAATGTCGCAGCTTATCCCCCTCACTGTGAGCCTTCTTTGTGTGCCTTGGTGCTCAATTTCAACGTGCTCAAGAGAGAGTACTTGGTTAACAGTGTAGTGATCTTTTGCTCCCAGCTGTTGATATACTAATTGCACCTTGTCACCTTCGGAGAATCCTTCAGTTGGGGTTCTTTTATTCCTCCACCCTTTGTTAGCCTTCTTCTTATTTTTCTTCCTTTTTCTTATTAACCTTTCTTCCTTGACAGTAGCTTTAGTTGTGGCACTTTTCTTCTTGTTTATCTTCCAAGTTTCTTTTTGAGTACCTTCTTTTCCTTGCATATGTTCATTCTTCTGCTTTATTGAATTGTTGATTGCTTGCCTTGGGAAATAGTCATTGATTACTTGGCTTCTTTCTTCAGACTTTTGTTGTTCTGGAAACACTTTCAGAGTAATGCTTTTCTCATGCATCCTGAGAGTTAGTTCTCCTTGCTCTACATCTATGATGGCTCTGGCGGTAGCTAAAAATGGCCTTCCCAAGATAATCGAATTGTTTCCTTCTTCTTCTGTTTCCAAGATTACAAAATCCGCAGGATAAATGAACTTGTCAACCTTAACTAAAAGGTTTTCGATCGCTCCTTTGGGATGTACTACTGACTGGTCCACCAGTTCCAATGACATCTGTATTGGTTTCACCTTCTCTATGCCAAGCTTTTTTACTAAAGAGGATGGAATCAGATTTATGCTTGCTCCTAAATCGCACATCCCCTTGTTGATAAATAGACTTCCAATGGTGCAAGGTAGGAAGAAACTTCCTGGATCTTCCAACTTGGGAGGGAGTCCTTTTCTGATGAGTGCACTGCATTCTTCAGTGAGAAGTACAATCTCCTTCTCCAGCCAGCTTCTTTTCTTGTTAATGAGTTCCTTCAAGAACTTGGCATATAAGGGCATTTGTTCCAATGCCTCAGCCAGGGGAATGTTGATTTCCAGCTTCTTGAAAGTCTCCAGGAATTTGCGGAAGTGTTGATCTTTGGGTTCTTTGTTGAACCTCTGTGGATATGGCAGCGGAGGAATGAAGGCCTTCTCCTTTTTCTGTGCTTCTTCCTCTCTCTCATGTATTGATTGGCTGGTCTTCTTTTCTTTTGGGGTTCTCTGTGTTCTTGTTTGGCACCACATTTTGATCATTGGCTTCCTCCGTATCTGTTGGCTTTTTGCTGCTCTCCACTTGTTTCCTTGTAGTGTCATTGTTGCTCATCAATGTTCTCCCACTTCTTAACTGTATTGCCTTGCACTCTTCCTTAGGATTTGGAATTGTGTCACTTGGTAGTGAACTTGATGGTCTCTCTGTTGCAAAGTGTTTAGAGAGCTGGCCTATTTGTCTTTCCATGTTCTTGATAGAAGCTTCTTGATTCTTGGCCATCATTTCTTGGTGTTTCCACATTTTGTCTATCAAGGTTTCCAGGTTAATGATTCTTTGAGATTCTGGTGATGCTTGTGGTTGGTTGTGAGATGTGGGTGGTGGATGATAGGTGTTTTGGTTAATGGGTTGGTTATGGGTTGGATAATGGTTAGAGTTGGGGTAAGTGCTTTGCGGTTTTCTGAATGAATTTTGGTTGTTTTGCTGGTTGTTCCTTGGGTTATTTTGGGTTGTGTTTCTTTGCCATGGCTGTTGGTTATGGTTATGATTATCTCCCCATCTAAGGTTGGGGTGATTCTTCCAGAAAGGATTGTAGGTATCACCATAAACTTCATTCTGTCCAGAGTTTTGGTTATGCATGTACTGCACTTGCTCCTGTTGTTGCTCTTCTTGGCTTTCTTCATTCTGCACCCATACAGTTGATGGGTGGCTTGTGTTCACAGCTGCTACTTGAAGGCTGTCAATCCTTTTGGCCATTTGTTCAAACTGTTGTTGAATTTGTTGTTGCATCATCTTGTTTTGAGCCAAAATGGAGTCTACTCCTTCCAGTTCTAGTACCCCCTTTCTCTGTGATGGTTGGCGGGTTCTTTGATGAGCAAAGAAATATTGGTTGTTGGCCACCATGTCCATAAAATTCTGGGCTTCCTCAGCAGTTTTCATCAGTTGTAATGAACCTCCAGCAGAGTGATCTAATGCCTCTTGAGATTTTAATGTTAGGCCTTCATAGAAATTCTGCAGCACATCCCATTCATTGAACATCTCCGGAGGACACTTTCTGATTAAGGCTTTGTACCTCTCTCATGCTTTATACAAGGATTCGGCGTCTAATTGTGTGAAAGTCTGCACTTCAGTTTTCAGCCTGATGATCCTTTGGGGTGGGTAGAATTTGGCTAGAAATTTAGTCACCAAATCATCCCAACTAGTGATACTTCCTTAGGGAAAAGTTTCAAGCCATTGTGCAGCCTTGTCCCTTAATGAGAACGCGAACAACAGAAGCTTGTAAGTTTCAGGATTCACGCCATTGGATTTGACAGTGTCACAAATCCTTAAAAAGGTAGATAAATGCTGGTTGGGATCTTCCAATGGGCTGCCTCCATAGGAACAATTATTCTGGACAAGTGTAATAAGTTGTGGTTTTAGCTCAAAATTGTTTGCATTGACATTGGGAGTTAAGATGCTGCTTCCACAGTGCTGGGATTTGCAAAAGTGTAGGAGGCCAACACTCTCCTCTGTGGTGGATTGGGGTTAGATGGATCTCCTTCCATCTCGTGGTATTCTTCCTCAGATTCTTCCTCTCCAACAATACCTTTCCCTCTTTCAGCTCTTCTTAATCTCCTGAGAGTCCTCTGGTCAGCTTCGGATAAGATAGGAGTAGCTCTCCCTGTACCTGACATACAAACAAAACAAGAGAAACACACAACCAGTGATACTTCAATCTATTGCTAGAATGAAGTTTTAGTTAGCTTAAGCAAAAATTCAAACAGTTAGTAGGTTAGTCAAAATTAAAGAAAAAGTGCTTGATCTAAACTACCACCTCACTTAATCATTGTCAATCTATTCAATCCCCAGCAACGGCGCCAAAAACTTGATGTGCGGAAAACGATCCGACACAAAACTCGCCGGCAAGTGTACTGGGTCGCATCAAGTAATAAAACTCACGGGAGTGAGGTCGATCCCACAAGGATTGAAGGATTGAGCAACTTTATTTTAGTGGTTGAATTAGTCAAGCAAACAAGTGTTGATTGTGTGAAATTGTGTTGACAGGAATCAAATTGCATAGAATGTAAAGGGGAGTGGGTGATTTGCAGGAAATTAAAGGGAACAAAAAGAAAAAGAGCTGAATCTTAAAGTGCAAGTAATGTAAATTGCAGAAACTTAAAGTGCAAGAAATATAAATGACTTGAAAAATGAAAGGGGAATGGGAATTGGATCTGCAGGAATTAAACAGGGAAAAGCAAAACTTAACAGAATGAAGAGTAGTTGATGTAATTAGTTGAACCAGATCTCAAAACTAAAAGGAAAATAAACTTGGTGTAGTAATTAAACAACGAAATTAAAATGGAAACCAATAGATCTCAGGACCCAAGAGACTAGATAACTAAGTCTAGATCTCAATGCCTTCTTAGATCCAAATTTAGAGAGCAAATGCCAAATTAAAGAAGAGAGCAATGTAGAAATGTAAATCCAAGTTCAATTTTCCAGAAGCTGCAGTAAGAAAAACAGAAAGATCTCAAGGTGAGATTGAGACAGAATTTCCTCATTTCTTCCACACTCAAGACTCAAGACAAGTGTAGATGAAATTAAAAAAAAGAAAACTAAGAGGAAGAGAATTCAATTCTCCTTCCCCAAGACTCAGAATTTCCAAACAGCTCAAAACCCAAAAGCTCTCTACTGTGAATACTATGAAAATTCTTAAAGAAAACTCTAAAAAGAAAAACTCTCTTAAAACTTCAAATCCTAAGCTATTTATACACTTTCTTCAAATGATCATTAAGCCTTGAATTGGGCCTTTAGTCTTGATGGAATTGGGTTGATAATAGCCTCCGTTGATTGTTCTTGGTGTTGAGAAGAAATCCATTTGTGAACTGGGCCATGAACCATTCACGTTTGAGTCAACGTTTGAGGCAAACGTTGACTCAAACGTCCCTTGTGTGAGGCATTATGCAGATAGCCCATTTGCTGTTATCCACGTTTGAGCCAACGTTTGAGGTCAAACGTGAGCTCAAACGTGGGTCTTCCCAGGCTCCCTTTTTGGCCAACGTTTGGCCCAACGTTTGAGGCAAACGTTGGCGCAAACGTAGCTCATCTAACCCATCAATCAAGGGTGCTCTTCCATGCTCTTTCTTGCCAAAATGTAGCCAACGTTTGACCTCACGTTTGAGGCAAACGTTGGCTCAAACGTTGCTGTGCCCAGGAGTGCTATTTCTCTTCTTTTTGGCGCCAACGTTTGACCTCACGTTTGAGGCAAACGTTGGCTCCTTCCCCTGTTTCTTCTTCAGCCAACGTTGGCGACATTCATGGGTGTTCTTCAGCTGCTTCTCACGTTTGAGTTAACGTTTGAGACAAACGTTAGCTCAAACGTTGATCCCTCTTTTCAAGCCCATTCTTGCAACCTTCTTCCAAGCTTTATTCCACCTATCATCAATCAACAATTGTATCAAAACTATGCCATAATCATGAGAGTTGTTCTTCTTCTTGTCACATGAGCAATTATGGCACAAAAACTCATGAAAATGCATCGATTTATCCCTGGTTGATTGAATCAAAGGAAACATGAAATTCAACCCAATTGGCTTACTTATGGCTTAAGAAAGTGCATAAAACTAAATGAAAACAAAAGAAAAAGACTAGTGAAACTAGGCTAAGATGACTTTTCATCAATGGGACACCTATCAAGAGGCCTCTCTCGAGCGCCAGACATACCAGTTCGACTGGAATAGCGTCCTTGGTGTCATAGCGCAACCTGGCAGCAAGTGGATTTACGGACAGCATAAGACTCGCCCTAAGAGTATCTCAGCCCAGTCACTCATCCTGGAGGCTCGCGTGTGAGCCCAAATCATGTCCCACTATATCTTTCCGAGCACTCACGAGTCGACCTTCACAGCAGACATGGCTGTCCTTATCTGGTGCATCCTGACAGAGCAACCCCTCAACCTGCCCCGACACATCCGGAATGCCATGGGACACGTACAGATAGCGGGTAACCTGCCCTTCCCCGCTTTGGTTTCAGATTTAGTCTCTACAGCAGGTGTGTCCTCTCGGTCGGGTGACACGAAGGTCATGATCCCCATAGCCGATCAGTATGTCCCAAACGGGAAGTACATCAGGCCGCCAGTTCCCTCTGCAAACCGACCTGATGATCCATCTTTGGATCCTCCTCCCTCCTCTACTCTACCATCTTCTACACCACAAGCACCATCTACCCATCAGATGTTCCTTTAGATTCTTGAGAGGTTCGACCGGCAAGACCGGCGAATGGAGCAAATGGAGCGCCACAACAAGCGCCGATACGACTACCTGAAAAAACTCATACTTGGTACACACCCACCTCCAGGACCAGAAGACACCCCAGACTCACCTTCATCCAGTAGTACAGGCAGCCAAGGCGAACCAGACACTGGAGGTGACGCTTCCAACCCTCCCTTGCTCCTTACTGATGGCACAGAGGACCGTGCGAAGCTTTCAGTATGGGGAGGTCGGTCAGTACCTGACTTCCGGAGGTATTTTCTCTTTCTTAACACCAATAGGTTATTTTTCTTTTGTTAGGATAGGATAAATTGCATAGTAATAAGCGTTTGCATGCATGTTCTATTTGGTTGAAAAAATAATAAGTTTCTTTTTAAGACCCTATTTTTGAAATTTCACTAATCTAAATTAAAAAAATTTTGTGTTAAAACTTGTTTGAAGATTGTAAATTGGAACATGGTTTTTCAGCTAAGAACACACAACCTGTGAGATTTGAGCTTAATTACATGGTTACATTACTTAACTATAATATTTTATTCTTATGTGTTTTCTTCTCTATGATTGTAATCTACATTTTGTTCCATCCTATATGTCCAATGTTTAATGTGTTTATATGCATGCATATGATTGAGGCCGTTACTTGTTTTTGCTCACTTATCCCAAATAGCCTACCCCTTTAAAATCACCTTTGTTAGCCACTTTGAGCCTTTTAATCCCATTTTGTTCTATATTTTACCACATCACTAGCCTTAAGTAGAAAAATAATTAAACACCCCAATTGAATCTTTGGTTAGCTTAAGATGGAGATTGTATATCAACTAAGTGTGGAAAAAACTGTGGGAACATGAGTTAATAGGGAATGTGTTATGATAAAATATTGGGAATTTGGGTACCTACTCATGTAAGATCAGAAAAATTAAAAATCCATGTGCATTGATAAGTTATGTTTACTTTTAAAAAAATATTCAATAAATAAATAAATGAATAAGGGGACAAAATTACCCCAAATGCTAAGTTTAATAAAAGATCAATGCATATGTGATAAAATTAAAAGAAAAGTTGATGCATGAGTATGTAATGCAAAAGTGGGAATTTTGGGTAGCTAGGCAAGAATTTAAAAGTATATAGAGTGTGTATAGGTGAGAGCTTAGGTTAGTCAAG
Organism: Arachis hypogaea; assembly: GCF_003086295.3. NCBI lineage: Eukaryota > Viridiplantae > Streptophyta > Magnoliopsida > Fabales > Fabaceae > Arachis > Arachis hypogaea. Next base: position 30,665,454 of record NC_092046.1, read on the forward strand.
GATTCAATTTATAGCTCACTTAGCCATATATATACCCTCACCTTTACCTTAGCCCCATTACAACCTTGAAAAGACCTCATGATATTTGCATTGGTACATTAAATATTTGTTGATTGGTTAGGTGAAGAACAAAGTTTAGAAAGCATGACTAGAGAAGACTGGAGTGATTACCCCATACATTTGAGTGATTAGAGTGCACATATACTATCAGTGAGGGTTCAATGCTTGATTCTATGTTCCCTGTTTTCATGAGCTGTCTTCTTACAAGTTTACTGGTCTTTACTGTATGATTTGAATTAGTGGAATTTGATTTATGTTTGTCTTGGAGAACTTGTTTACTTTTAACCAAGTAGACAGAATCATTTTAGCATATAGTTGCACTCATATGTAGGTTGCATTTCATGAGTCTTACTTTCCCTTATTCATCCTCTTTGTCTCCTTGAGCTTAGCATGAGGACATGCTAATGTTTAAGTGTGGGGAGTTTGATAAACCACTATTTTGTGGTTTATCTTGTGCTAATTTGAGTGGTTTTTATCAACTCTTTACTCACTTATTCATACTATTTGCAGGATTTTACAATTCCTTCCTAATTATGCTCTATGATTGAAAACCTGCTTCCTAAGCCTTTAAATTGTGTACTTTTAATGTCCGCTCGTACCATTCGATGTCGTGATCCGTGTGTTCAGTGATTTCAGGCTTTACAGGGCAGGAATGGCTTAGAAGATGGAAAGGAAGCTTGCAAAAATGGAAGGAGCACAAGAAATAAAGGAGATAACTAGCGAGAAGCGACGCGCACGCATGGCTAACGCGTGCACGCGAATTGGAGAAATTCACAGCGACGCGTGCGTGTACCTGACGCGTACGCGTGGACTGGAGTTCACGCAACGACGCGAGTGCGTGCCTGACGCGCACGCGTGGCAAGGAAAATTGTCAAGCGACGCGTACGCGTGACTGACGCGTATGTGTGACATGCGCGATCTGCAGAAATTACAGAAAATGCTGGGGGCAATTTCGGGCCGAGTTTTAACCCAGTTTTTGGCCCAAAAACACAGACTAGAGCCAGGGAACAGCAGAGACTCAACACACATTCTCATTACGCATAGTTTTAGTTTAGTTTTGGAATCTTGGAGAGAATTCTACTCCTTCCTCTAGGGTTCTTCACATTCATAGTTTGAGAGTTTCATGTTTTTGCTTTTGGATACTGAGAAGGATCATTACCTCCGTGGAAGTTTCATTATTCTAGTTTGTTTTCTTATTCCCTTACTTTTTATTGCCAATTAACCCTGTTTGGATAAGTATGTTGCATTTTGGGATTTATTAATGCAAGGAACTATTTTTACTTTTAATTGAATTTTAATTATTGTTTATCATGTCTTCCTTTTATTCCCTTTTTAATTCTGATAATGTGGTAGTTTCCTAACTTGATTGGGAGTTGATTAAAAGGAGAACCTTGAGTTGGAATACTCAAGTGTTAATCCTAATGGGTAGTTGATGACTAACAACTCTAGTCTCTTACTCTAATCCTTCCTTAGGAAAGGATTAGAACCTGTGACATAGTTGGTTAGTTAGTTACTTGACTTTTCCTTATTAATTAAGGGATGACCAAGTAGAGCAACAACCTTTTATTATTACACTTGGGAAATTCCAACAAGGATAGAAATTCCAATTAACCTTTTCCCGGTCAAGGCTTTTAATTGAATTATATAAATTTTCTCGTTAATTTCCGTTTAGGATTTTAATTGAATTATTACAATTATTTATTTTTCTGTTTCTCAAACTCAAAATTTCTGGGAAAACCTCTAACCAATAAGCTGCACTCTTTTGTCAACTCGTTGGGAGACGACCTGGGATTTCTACTCCGAGTATTTTTGGTGGTTAAGAACTGTACTTGCAACGTATTTCTATTATTAATTTCTTAATCGGCCAATTTTCGCCAACATCAGCCATCCTCCTTCCGCTATGGCCAGCCTTCCTTCTTTCCTTCCCTGTCTCGTCCTCGCTGACCAGAGGACCTTCGCACCAGCCCCTGTTTTGCCACCGCCAGCAACCCCAGAGCCACAGTGCCCCGCCTCTCCTCTCTTCATTGTTGACTACCTTCACTTACCGTGGCTACCTTCTCCTTATCACCGAACCAGTGCCACCGATGAGCCACCGCGCTAGCCTCCACCACTGCGGTCCCCTTTGCGAACCAAATCCGTGGCGAGCTCTCTCTCTCTCTCTCTCTCTCTCTCTCTCTCTCTCTCTCTCTCTCTTTCTAACTCTTTAGCCATCTATTTTAAACCACCGAATCCTAATTCACTTCTCTTTCTCTTCTTCTTCCCCTTCTTCTTTCCTCTTCAAGAACCAGGGACCTTCGAACCACCATCACAGCCCTGCCATCATTGCCGTCCGCACTTTCAGCCACCAGAACTGCCGCGAACCACCGTCATTTCTACCATCTGCGACAAACCCAAGCCACCCTCACCATCCTAGTCGTTCTTTCTCTCGGTCCAGACCACCACCAGGGAGCTACCACCAGTCTTGCACCTCCTTCACCGAACCCTAACTCAGCTCCTGTTCTCACTCTCTCTTCTACTCTAACGAGCTGTCAGCGATGTCACCATTATCATCAGCTTCTCTGACGCCGGAGCAAGTAGAGTTAGTAAGTTAATTATATTAGTTAATTGTAATAAGGGAATACAAGTCCCATATTATTTAAAATTGTGAACTTTGTGTTATGTATTAGTCCCACATCGTCTAAGTTATAAAGGCTTTTTCTTCTCCCACTAGTATAAATAATTCATATACCTTTTATTTATGAAATAGAGTTGAAGTTTATTTGAATATGAAATAAGTTGTGTGCTTATTTTCTCTATACTCTTTGAGAGTAGGAGGTGTATCCTTGGCTTAGCCAACTAAGGTGGGTTTATGGCTATTTTCACCATAATGGGATTTGTAAGAACCGCGACTAGTTAACTGCTTAATTAATTAAATTAATTGCCCAAAATAAAATCTAAAAATTTAGAATGTTAATTAAAAAAATTTAAATATGATTTTTGGACTCAATTGATTTTTCTGAGTTGGAAAATATAATTTTTCTGCGAAAAACTACGTAAAAATGCGTACCGGTAAATTAACCAGAAATACCGACTTAAATCTGTTTGATACTGTGTGAGAGTAGTAGAAAAAGAAGAAAAACTTAGAAAATTAATTAAAGTTAAAAACCGGACATTAATTTTAAAGGTTTGGCCCAAAGTTGGGCCAAACGGGCCAAGATTGCTAACGGATTGGACCGGCCTTAAGTTGGGCCCAAGTCCAACATATAAATACACTCAAATGAACCCTAACACATCCCATAACATCATAAAATACAGCCATAGCAGCTGCATTAAGAGGAGAAGGAGAAGAGAGAAAAAACTATTCACATATAACTTTCGGTAGTCATAACTCGAGCTACAGTACTCCGATTCGCTTGTCGTCAGTGGCTACGCGAAGCTCTCGCCGAGTACGTTAGTTCTATCTAACTTGTGTAGGTAAGAATTCGAAATTTTCTCTCCTTTCCTCTGCCCTATGAAATTCAAAAATGTGGGTGTTGGTTTTGAGTAAATTTTTGTGTTTTGATTGATTAGGTAGTATTTAAGGTTGGGCTATTAGTGGTTTGTGCCCCAAACACCATCAGAGAAGGTAAGAAAACTCTTTACCTTGTAAATTTATGAATTTGATGAACCCTAGGTATTGAATTGTAGTGCATTAATGTGTATAGCTTGGAATATTAATTGTTGATGCTTGTTGGAGTTGATTGGTGACTTGATTGAGTTTAGAGAACTTGTGGAAGCTTGGATTGGGGTCAACTTGGTATTTTGCACATATTGAGAATTGGCCAAGGTATGGTTTTAGTTTTCTCTATATAATATGTAATATTTCTGGACACTTAGGCTAGTGGACCATTGGATAGGATTGAAATTGATTGTTTATAACTATGATGTATGATGAATTTGATGATTATGGTGAATGATAATGTTGATGTATGATGTGGGATTTGGATAATGATGATTTTGAGGATTGTTAATAAATGATGAGGTTTATTGATGTTGATAGGGGATGGTGGAATGATATTTTGTGATGTAAATTGTTGAGATTTGAGTTTACAAGTAGAATTTGGTGTATGGAATGGGTGATTTTATGCGTTGCTAAGTTATGGAATGAATAAATGGTGTATGAATATGATTTAGGTACATTAGGACAATTTTGAATGTGGAATAAGTGATTTTGGATTGAGAGTTCGGTAAAATTAAGGTTTAGAGATTTTCAGTAAAAATGGATTTTTGGTGAAATTTGATGGATCATATATTAAGCTATGATTTTTGAAATTGAATGATTTTTATATCAAATTAAAGATCATTCAAAGATCTTTAAAACGGCATATATTTCGTAGAAATCGGAATTTGTAGAAAAATATATGATCGTTGGAAGTTGGTGTCAGAAATCTAAATTCTGTGATGCTGCAAAATTTGTAATTTCTGGTTTGTTTGCGCAAGCACACTGTTGTGCGCGTGTTCTGAATAGTGGCTATATTTTGACTTATGCGTACGCACACACTGGTGCGCACGCATACACAGGGAGATGCCTACTGTTGGGAGCGCTAACACACTATGGTGCGCACACACAGCCTACGAAATTTGCAAGTTGTGTGTATGCACAACATCGTGCGCACGCACACACTGGGAAGTACCTTCTGTTGGGGGCATTCGCACATTTCTGTGTGTGCACTCAACAAGAAAAATTTTGCATTCTGTGCGTACACACACCTCTATGCGTACGCACACTTTGAGAAAACTCTTCTGGGAGTGTGTACGCACAATTCTATGCATACACATACTGCCCTATATTTTTAAGAAAACCTTGTTTTTAACTGTTTTACCTTTCCGGCAAGCTTGTGAACTTCCGTAAAGCTTATCTAGGGTGTCTTAACTTGTTTTTAGGCTTTGAAACATAAAGAATACCATAAGTAGCTTAACTAGAAAATTTTTGGTAAAAATTTTAGAAGATAGAGCCTTAGGATTCTGGAGTACTGATGGTGGATTAGCTGAGTGAAGTGGTAGAGTACTATAAAGATGATTAGTCTGATGAAATTGTGGAGTTGTGGACTTGATGATGCTTGAGATGAGCCTAGGACTCGGAGTGGACTGAATACTAAAAATGATTTCTGAAAACCACTGAATTACTGTTTTATATTGAGATTGATGAGACGCTATGCGCATGGCAAGGACAGTTGGTTAATGCTGATTGTTGAGGTTGCAGCGGCGGTATAAGGATGGTTGGTTTATCCCACTAACGTTGAGATGTGAGGTTTTGTGGTAGAGTATCCCGCTCGCATCCTTTCGGATCACAGGAGTGTACCCGACACAATAGCCGTGGGGGGTTCCCGTAACTATATACGTGATCGAAAGGCAACATCTCCATAGAGATGTGTCAGGTTGACAGTTGAACCGACAATGTGATATCACAGCCAAATAGGATAGGTGACGAACAGAATTCTGCTAGTAAAAAATTTTTACAAATAAATTCCCGTTGTAAGTATAGTTTCTAAACCAGCAAAGAATCCTTTCGTACAAAAGTTTGGTTGTCATAAGTAACAAACCCCTAATAAAATTGATAACCGAAGTATTTAAACCTCGGGTCGTCTCTCAAGGAATTGCAGAGGAGTATGATTTATTATTGGTTATGGAAAAAGGTATATTTTTGGGTTTTTGAAATAAGGAACAGAAAAATAAATTGATAAGAAAGTAAATTAATTATCATGAAAACCATTGCAAGGTATAAGAACTAGAAATCCCATCCTAGTTATCCTTATTAGGTGTGATGAGAATTGTTTATTGCTCCCACTTAGTTAATCCTTACTAAATAAAGGAAAGTCAAGTGGACTAATTAATTTGATTCCTCAAGTCCTAGTCAACTCCTATGGAAAGACTAGCTTTAGAGGGATCCAAATTAATCAGCAAATTCCAATTTTCAATCAACAGCTGAGTTTGATAACTCAAGTGTCACCAATTACTCAACCAAAGCAAAGGGGGAAAAATCTAAATTATTTATATCATAAATAGAAGAAAGCAATCATAAATCTAAAATACCTCAAATTGCATTTAAACATAAATTCAAATTTAACATGAAGAGTTCATAAGCCAATTTGGCAACATAAGTAATTAACAAGTGAAAGCACTAGAATAAATAAAAGTAGAAGAGAAACTAAATTAAAGGAACATTGAACCTGGAATTGAGAAAACGAAGAAATCCTAATCCTAAAACTAAGAGAAATCCTAAATCCTAAAACTTAAGAGAGAGGAGAGAGCCCCTCTCTCTAGAAAACTACATCTAAAACCTAAAATTGTGAATATGAATGTTGTATGAATGAATAGATCGATTCCCCCACTTTATAGCCTCTAATCTGTGTTTTCTGGGCCAAAAACTAGGTCAAAAACAGCCCAAAAATCGCCCCCAGCATTTTCTGTTAATTCTGCAGATCGCGCTTGTCACGCGTACACATCGGTCACGCGTGCGCGTCATTTGGCGAATTTCCTTGTCACGCGTACGCGTCGTCCACGCGTGCGCGTCTTTTGTGCAGACTCCAATCCACGCGTACACGTCAGGCACGCGCACGCGTCGCTGTAAATTTCTCCATTCCGCGCGCTCGCGTGAGCCATGCGTACACGTCGGTACTCGCTGGTCATCTCCTTAGTTTCTTGTGTTCCTTCCATTTTTGTAAGCTTCCTCTCCAATTTCTAAGCCATTCCGGCCCTATAAAGCCTGAAACACTTAACACACGGATCACGGCATCGAATGGTATAAAGGAGAATGAAAATATACAAATTAAAGATCTCTAGGAAGCAAGTTTTCAACCATAGAATAAAACTAGGAAGGGATTGTAAAATCATGCAATTAATATGAATAAGTGGGTGAAGACTTGATAAAAAAACCACTCAATTAAACACAAGATAAACCATAAAATAGTGGTTTATCAACCTCCCCACACTTAAACATTAGCATGTCCTCATGCTAAGCTCAAGAGAAGCTATAAAGGAGTGAAAAGGAATGGTAGAACGTATGAAATGCAACCTATCTATATGAATGCAACTACATGCAAAATATTTTTACCTACTTGGTGAAAAGTAAATAAATCTTTCAAGAACAAATATGAACTGGATTTCACTAATTCAAATCATAAAATAAAGTACAAGTAAACTTGCAGAAAAATAGCTCATGAAAGCCGGGAACAAAGAATCGAGCATTGAACCCTCACCGGAAGTGTATACACTCTAATCACTCAAGTGTTTAAGGTTTGACTATCTCAATTCTCTACTAACCTTGCTTTCTAAGGCTTGCTTTTCTTCTACCAATCAACACTAATTTGATGCACAAATACACATATCAAGAGGTCTTTTAAGGGTTGTAATGGGGTTAGGGTCAAGGTAGGATTGTATTTGGCCAAGTGGACAAAAATCTGAATCCTTAATTAACTTAAACCTTCCACCTAACTTAGACAATCCATGTAATCATAATACAACATCTAACTATCCATTAACCATATTTTCCACATATTCATGCATTCTAATTTCAAGTACAGTACATATACATTGCTTTCACCACTTACTTTGGAGCATTTTGTCCCCTTTTTATTTATTTGCTCTTTTTCTTTTCTTTTTCTCCTTTATTTTTCTTTTTTTTTATTTTTTTATTTTATATATATATATTTTTTTTTTCTTTTGTTTTTCTTAATGCATATGATTAAATTATTGAATGCATGAACATGTCCTAAACATTTCTTTCACATTTTCAGAAAATTCTAACATACTCAATTCTCAAACCAACTGTTTCCAAACCCAATTTTTCCACACTTAAATCATAAGCACTCTCACTAGTCTAAGCTAACCAAGGATTCAAATTAAGGACATTATTGTTTTTTTTTCTTAGAGTTAGTGATGAGCTAAAGTAAAGAACAAAGGGGTATAATAGGCTCAACATTGGTTTGCAAAGGATAATGAAAGGGTAAGGCCATATGGGTATGTAAGCTCAGTAAAACAAAGGCCTCAATCATATAAGTGCATGCATACATCAAACCATTGAGATATAGAATTAAGCAAGACAAAGATCACAATTTTAGAGAGAAAAACACACACCAAAAATAAAATATTGGTTGATAAAATGCAACCAATCAAGTAGGCTCAAAAATCTCACAGGTTTTGTGTGTTCGAGTTCTAAACCATGTTCTAGTATAATATTCCTTCAAACAAGTTTATAAAAATTTTAATCAAATTAGTGAAATATTATAAAAAGTTTATTGAAAAAGAAAATATTACTTTAACCAAGTGGTGGTAAAATATGCATAAAATCAAACAAATATGTAATCAAACATGCAAATACAACAATGAACAAACAAAGAAAATAAAACATTGGTGTTTGAGAAGGAAATAACTAACCCACGAAAGTCGGTATCGACCTCCCCACTCTTAAAGATTGCACCGTCCTCGGTGCATGCTGAGATGCGCAAGTGGGCGGGTTGCTCCAACTGATGCTCTTTCTTTAGTGGATTATGCAGATGGACTTGTTGTTCGCCCCATTTAGAAACTTCTCCTTTCCCTTCTCGGTGGCCACTCTGAAAGAAGAGGAACATGAGGAAAAGTAACCCAGGAGCAAAGATAGAAAACAAATAAAATATGGGTGGGTTTATGCCAAATAATGAGAGTCTCAATTACATGGTAGCTACAACATGCAAGTGAGAAAACAATAGAAGCAAATGGCATATCAATAGTGCAAAAAGTGCAATAATGGGGGAGAGAGTGTGGGTAATGTAAGAAAATATAAATTTATGTCCATGCAAAAGGGATACAGGTAACATAAAAGATTGGCAGTGACAGATAAATAATATCATCCAACAGTGTAAAATAAGTCACTAAGCACCAAAATAATACCAGAAAAGATACAACAGTTGAAAAAGAAAATTTAACACCAATAAAAAAATAATAAATTTAGAAAAAAATAAAAATATGCACAAAATTAAAATGCAATGAATGAAAGTATGCAGATAAATTAAGTAAAATAGAATAAAAGAAAAGAAGGATGAGAAGTTAAAGAGATGAAGAAGAAGGATGTAAGAAAGGAAGAAGAAAGAATAAGAAAGTAAGAAAGAATTAAGAAGAAAGAAGGAAGAATGATAATAGAAAGATAATTAGGATTGGTGAAGAAAAGATAAGAATTCTGGCACAAATCTAGTTAAACTGTGCGTCGCATGCGACGCGGACGCGTGGAGCACGCGTTCACGTGGTTGACGCTATTTTCAGGTGACGCGTACGCGTGGGTGAAGCACACGCGTGACCTGATTTGTGCTATTGGCGCAAGTGCAGCCTCGCGCACGCACAACTCTCAGTTTCATACGAACATTGCCAAAATTTAGGGTGACGCGTGCGCGTGGGTGACGCGTGCGCGTGGGTGACGCGCACACGTGAATGGCCTAATTTTGAAAAAAGATGCGTATGCGTAGGTGACGCGTACGCGTGATGGAGTTTGTGCTTTCAGCACCATTCCATCCCCACTCCATCATAACTCTCTGCTATACACCTCTTTACGTCGATTTTGTAGGGTCACGCATGCGCATGAGTGACACGCACGCATGGGAGGCTGATTTTTCAAATGACGCGGACGCGTCAAGGATGCGTTCGCGTGGGCTTGTTTGTGCCTAAGGCATGCCTCTATCCACGCTCCCGCGTGACTCTCTGCTTCTTTTCTTCCTTGTTTCGAATGCACATATGACGCAGACGTGTCAGTGACGCTTGTGCGTCGCGTGCATTTTTTTTTCAGTATGCAAAAAAATACAGATGCTGATGCAGGCATTATGAATGAACACTAAGAAAAATAGAATAAAATAAAACTAAGAATAAAACAAAACAAAATAAAACTAAAACTGAAAAAGAATGATCATACAATGGTGGATTGTCTCCCACCTAGCACTTTTAGTTAAAGTCCTTAAGTTGGACATTCGGGGAGCTCCTTGTCATGGCGGCTTGTGCTTGAACTCATCTTCAAACTGCCACCAATGCTTGGACTTCCAATAAGCTCTGTCTATTCCATGTAAATTTCCCAAGCCTTGATGGAGTTCTTCACAAGCTTTGAGCTCCCAAAGTTGATATTCTTGTATGCCAGGATCCCAAATCTTGATTCTACACCCGTCTTCAAGTTGATCATCATGGTTCCATCTGGGTGGCAAGCACTCTGAATTCTCTACGGAGTACCAAACTCTTCTTTTAGATCTAACTAATTTATCACCAGTTGAGCCCTTACATCTATCTCTTGAAGTATCAACCTTGATGAGCCTTGATTTGCAATTCCAACCACTGAACATCCTTCTCTTACGCTTAATGCCACAAAGTCTCCTAAGTTGGCCATCCGTTTCAAGAATACCATATTCAGGTGGAATGGTAAGGCGAATAGAGACAAGCCTTATCCACTCAAATGAAGGAGTAGATGGCAACCTAGGTGGAGAAGTCTCCAACGTTCTTGACAAAGCGTACTCAACTCTCGTCCGCCCTTTTATAAGAATTTCCGCTTCCACATCATTCTCAAACTCGACCAGAGAAGAGTCTTCATATTCAAGGAGTTCATTTGTGGATGTAGATTTATCACTAGGAGGACTTGATGCATGATCCTCATCACCAAGGGAACTTACTTCTTGATCTATCCCATCCAAGTCTTCATAAGGAATATGCCATGGAGGTTGTGCACTGGCCTTCTTGACATCAATTTCAATCTTATTGGAGGATTACTCTACAATTCTAGATTCCCATGGAGGTTCAGCATCTCCTAAATCTTCAATCACTTCTTCCTCTGCAACTATTATGGCTTCCTCCACTTGTTCCAATACAAAGCCATGTTCTTCATTGTCCACCAGAGTTTCTAGTGTCTCCTTCATGCTACGCTCTTCTTTTGATTCTCCACATGTAGCCATGGGAGTACCTTGAGTGCTCAGATGTTGGGAAGCTAATTGATTTACTACCTCGGTTAAGGCAGTCGCGAATTCTAGTACTCCCCGTTTCATCTCTCTTTGCCCTTGAAGAAGAACACCAAGAGTGTCATGCATTGAAGGTTGAGGTGGATATGAGGGCTCATTACTTGGGAGGAAAGGTTCATGATAAGAGGGTGGTTCATCATAATAAGAATGTGGTGGTTCATCACTCTCCATCTTTTCCACTTGTTGCATAGCACACTTCAATTCCTTGTTCTCAAGTTGAGATTATTTAGCCATGAAAGCTTCGGCTGCTATTCGGTTTACCACCCGGTCCAATTGACACAGGGTTGCTTGAAATTGATCCACTGTTTCCTTGAGACAATCTCTTGACTCTTGTTCTGCTTGGATATCATAAGTAGGACCATAAGGCTCTTGGATTGATGGATATGGATGTGGTGTATATGGAGGTGGTGGTTCTTGGGAGTAATTGGGTTGGAATTGGGGTGGATCTATGTATGGCTCATATGGCTCATAGGGTGGTTGATACGGTGGATAAGGGTTAGGATCATGTGATGGTGTTTGGTATTAGGGGGCTTATGAGTATGGTGGTTCAAAGCTATGTTGAGGAGGTGGTTCATAGGCATATGGTGGGGCTTGTTGGTAACTACAAGGAGGTCCACCATATTCATCATCTTGGTACGCTCCCTGGAATGGCTCTTGACCATAGTAATTTGGTGGATGTGGTTTGTCACGAAAGGGTCCACCATAACTATTTTCTTGGTATGCATCACAGAATGGTTGTTGGTGATAGCGCATTGGAGGGGGTTGTTTCCAAGAGGGTTGATCAAATCCTTGTGGCTCCTCCCATATTTGATTCTTCCAACCTTGATGCCTATTTTCATTATAGTTTCCATTCCTTACAACAACATTAGAACCAAACTTGAAACCAGAGGGGTGAGAATTCATAGTAGCTAATAAAAATTAAAAACAAAAAAAAAACAAATAAACAAGCAAAAACAAATATTTACAATAATCAATAATAAGGCACACGTTTGCAATTCCCCGGCAACGGTGCCATTTTTTGACGAACGGATTTCTGCTAGTAAAGAATTTTCACAAATAAATTTCCGTTGTAAGTATAGTTTCTAAACCAGCAAAGAATCCTTTCGTACAAAAGTTTGGTTGTCACAAGTAACAAACCCCTAATAAAATTGATAACTGAAGTATTTAAACCTCGGGTCGTCTCTCAAGGAATGCAGAGGAGTATGATTTATTATTGGTTATGAAAAAAGGTATATTTTTGGGTTTTTGAAATAAGGATCAGGAAAATAAATTGACAAGAAAGTAAATTAATTATCATGAAAACCATTGCAAGGTATAAGAACTGAAAATCCGATCCTAGTTATCCTTATCAGGTGTGGTGAGAATTGTTTATTGCTCCCACTTAGTTAACCCTTACTAAATAAAAGAAAGTCAAGTGGACTAATTAATTTGATTCCTCAAGTCCTAGTCAACTCCTATGGAAAGACTAGCTTTAGAGGGATCCAAATCAATCAGCGAATTCCAATTTTCAATCAACAGCTGAGTTTGATAACTCAAGTGTCACCAATTACTCAACCAAAGCAAAGGGGGGAAAATCTAAATTATTTATATCATAAATAGAAGAAAGCAATCATAAATCTGAAATACTTCAAATTGCATTTAAACATAAATTCAAATTTAACATGAAGAGTTCATAAGCCAATTTGGCAACATAAGTAATTAACAAGTGAAAGAACTAGAATAAATAAAAGTAGAAGAGAAACTAAATTAAAGGAACATTGAACCTGGAATTGAGAAAACGAAGAAATCCTAATCCCAAAACTAAGAGAAATCCTAAATCCTAAAACCTAAGAGAGAGGAGAGAGCCCCTCTCTCTAGAAAACTACATCTAAAACCTAAAATTGTGAATATGAATGTTGTATGAATGAATGGATCGATTCCCCCACTTTATAGCCTCTAATCTATGTTTTTTGGGCCAAAAACTAGGTCAAAAATAGCCCAAAAATTGCCCCCAGCGTTTTCTGTTAATTCTGCAGATCGTGCTTGTCACGTGTACGCGTCGGTCACGCGTGCGCGTCATTTGGCGAATTTCCTTGTCATGCGTATGCATCGTCCATGCGTGCGCGTCTTTTGTGTAGACTCCAATCCACGCATACGCGTCAGGCACGCGCACTGATGAGCGGATAATTTATACGCTTTTTGGCATTGTTTTTAGTATGTTTTTAGTAGAATCTAGTTACTTTTAGGGATGTTTTCATTAGTTTTTATGTTAAATTCACATTTCTGGACTTTACTATGAGTTTGTGTGTTTTTCTGTTATTTCAGGTATTTTCTGGCTGAAATTGAGGGACTTGAGCAAAAATCAGATTCAGAGGTTGAAGAAGGACTGCTGATGCTGTTGGATTCTGACCTCCCTGCACTCAAAGTGGATTTTCTGGAGCTACAGAACTCAAAATGGCATGCTTCTAATTGCGTTGGAAAGTAGACATCCAGGTCTTTCCAGCAATATATAATAGTCCATACTTTGAACGAGTTTAGATGATGTAAAAGGGCATTGAACGCCAGTTCTACGCTGCTGTCTGGAGTTAAACGCCAAAAACAAGTCACAAGCCAGAGTTGAACGCCAGAAATACGTTACAAACTGGCGTTCAACTCCAAGATTGACCTGTACACGTGTAACACTCAAGCTCAGCCCAAGCACACACCAAGTGGGCCCCGGAAGTGGATTTATGCATCAATTACTTACTTCTGTAAACCCTAGTAACTAGTTTAGTATAAATAGGACTTTTTACTATTGTATTTGACATCCTGGATTGTATTTTTGATCCTGTGATCTCATTTTGGGGGCTGGCCATTCGGCCATGCCTGGACCTTTCACTTATGTATTTTCATACGGTAGAGTTTCTACACTCCATAAATTAAGGTGTGGAGCTCTGCTGTTCCTCAAGGATTAATGCAAAGTACTATTGTTTTTCTATTCAATTCAACTTATTCCGCTTCTAAGATATTCATTCGTACTTCAACCTGAATGTGATGAACGTGACAATCATCATCATTCCCTATGAACGCGTGCCTGACAACCACTTCCGTTCTACCTTAGATTGAATGAGTATTTCTTGGATCTCTTAATCAGAATCTTCGTGGTATAAGCTAGATTGATGGCGGCATTCATGAGAGTCCGAAAAGTCTAAACCTTGTCTGTGGTATTCCGAGTAGGACTCTGGGATTGAATGACTGTGACGAACTTCAAACTCGCGAGTGCTGGGCGTAGTGACAGACGCAAAAGGAGGGTGAATCCTATTCCAGTATGATCGAGAACCTCAGATGATTAGCCGTGCTGTGACAGAGCATTTGGACCATTTTCACAAGAGGATGGGATGTAGCCATTGACAACGGTGATGCCCTTACATAAAGCCAGCCATGGAAAGGAGTAGGATTGATTGGATGAAGACAGCAGGAAGCAGAGGTTCAGAGGAACGAAAGCATCTCTATGCGCTTATCTGAAATTCTCACCAATGATTTACATAAGTATTTCTATCCTTATCTTATGTTTACTTATTATTTAATTTCGAAAACTCCATAACCCTTTTGATATCCGCCTGACTGAAATTTACAAGATGACCATAGCTTGCTTCATACCAACAATCTCCGTGGGATCGACCCTTACTCGCGTAAGGTTTATTACTTGGACAACCCAGTGCACTTGCTGGTTAGTTGTGCGAAGTTGTGATAAAAAGTTGAGATTACAATTGAGCGTACCATGTTGATGGCGCCATTGATGATCTCAATTTCGTGCACCACGCACGCGTCGCTGTAAATTTCTTCATTCCGCGCGATCGCGTGAGCCATGCGTGCGCGTCGGTACTCGCTGGTCATCTCCTTAGTTTCTTGTGTTCCTTCCATTTTTGCAAGCTTTCTCTCCAATTTCTAAGTCATTCCTGCCCTATAAAGCCTGAAACACTTAACACACAGATCATGGGATTGAATGGTATAAAGGAGAATTAAAATATACAAATTAAAGATCTCTAGGAAGCAAGTTTTCAACCATAGAATAAAACTAGGAAGGGATTGTAAAATCATGCAATTAGTATGAATAAGTGGGTGAAGACTTAATAAAAAACCACTCAATTAAATACAAGATAAACCATAAAATAGTGGTTTATCAACAGGCATTCATCATGTGCATCTTCTATCTGTTTGCCTGCTTTGCTGACTTGAATTGCTTGCCTAATTGTATAACATGATTATTTGCTTGAATTTCTTGATATATATGTTATACATACTTGTGTTTTACTTGCATTGCTATTACTTGTGTTTTCTACTGCAATTGAGGAGGTTCGGAAGGTAGTGGCAATGGGATCGCATGGCGATTAGGCTGGCGAAGGTTGTGGGATAGCGGTGTATCTGTTAGTTTAGAAATCCCCTTAAGATAGAATACCCCGTTTCATTATGGTTATAAGTAATTGTCATAAATTTACTTATGTTTTAAGCTTGAATCTCATGATGGATATGAAGTTCTAGGATTGCCTCTGACGTCCCAGAGTCTTATATCTTACATTACTGGGCACTATTACCATACTGATAACCTCCGGTTCTCATTCTATACTTTGTTATTATTTTTCAGATACAGGCCGTAACCCGCCTTGGTGAGCTATGTGATGGTGACAGAGCGGAGGATCTTGATTATCCTTTGGAAACTTTTGATTTCTTTTGCTTAGATTCTCTCACTTTTGTATTTATATTTGCCTTAGAGGCTTACTTTGAGAGAAATATTGTATATGCTGTTTTAACTTTCAAAACTCAGTATGTTTGTATTTAACTAGTCGGCCTAAACTCCGCGGACTGAGGCTAGTTCCTTATGACTATTATACTCTCTTATATACTTATATCTTATTATCTTGTATCTTTATCTTGTGCCTTAAGTTTGTAGCTTCGTACAAACATTTTACGCTTTTATAACTCTGTTTTTGAGCTTGTTTCTTCATCGGGCTTCTAGAATTGTTAATTTCATCTATATATATTTATGTATAAGCCTTAGAATTGTCGTAATCTTTGATTAACCTTTGCTTTACGGCATGAGGTAAGACTTAGGGTAATTAGGGTGTTACAGGTTTGCTAACCTCGCCAAGATTGGTGAATCTAAACTATGTCACCATAGTAGGATTGTTAACCTCGCCAAGTTTGGTGATCCAAGCGACGTCCCAGCATCAGTTTGGTATCAGAGCAAGGTCAGTCCTCGCGACCTTTGATAAACCCCGATTTCGTGGTTTATCTTGTGCTCATTTTAGGGATTTTTATCACCTTTTTTCACATTTATTCAATGAAATAGCATGATTTTGTAATTCTCCCTTGATTTGTGCTTAAGTGTAAAAACATGCTTTTGAGGCCCTTAAATTGGTGAATTCACTTTAATTCCATTCGATGCCTTGATGTGTTTGTTGAGTGATTTCAGGTTCATAATGCAAGTATTGGATGGAAGAAATGAGGAGAAAAGCATACAAAGTGGAGAATGCATGAGGAAACAAGAATTGGGAATACATCGATGGGCGCGCACGCGTACAATGCGTGCACGCGCAGAAGTGACTTCGCATAGAGATGCGCACGTGTACATGCTGCATACGCGCGGATAAAGAAACAGCCAATCGACGTGCACGCGCACATAGCGCGTACGCGCCGATACTCTCACGTGACCCACTTAAAGGCAAAACGCTAGGGTGATTTCTGAGCTGCCCAGGCCCAAATCCAACTTGTTTCTGAGTGTATTTCATGCAGTATTGAAGCCCAAGCAAAGGGGAAGCAATTAGTTAGTCAACATGAGCCTTTAGTTAGTTTTCTAGAGAGAGAAGCTCCCTCTTCTCTCTAAAATTAGGTTAGGATTAGGTTAAATTGTCTTGGATCTTGAATTAATTACTTGATTTCATCTTGTTTCTTTTACAATTTCTTATTTCTACATCTTGATTGTCTTAGTTGTAATGTTAATTTTCTATTTTGCTCTCTTTTATGTTGATGAACAATGTTAGATCTACTTTCCTTTTAATGCAAATTCATGTTTCTATGTTTCTTTTATGTTGATCTTGCTTGCTATTATTGATTTCTCGCTTATGATAGTTATGGGTTTCCTTTAATTCTTGCATTTTATGATGTTTGTTTTTCTTGCACACTAGGTGTTTGATAAAATTCTTCCTATAATTTTTGAGTAGTTTCCTTTACTCTTGGCCTAGGCTAAGGGAATTGAGTGATCTGGAGTCCCTGGGCTCTATTGAATTGGTAATTCTAGAACCCTTGGGGATCAATTTGATAACCATTGACTCTACCCTACTACTAAGTTGATTAGTAGCTAGGTTGGGACTTATGGATTGATGTTGATCAAGCCATTTGACGTACTCCAAGCCTAGGAGTAGATATTACGTACTTAAGGCTCTAGTGAGTAGACCTAATGTGCTCGGTTCCTCCTAATTACCAATATTTGAATTGTTGATAAGGATAGTGATCTCAGTTACCTAAGTCTAGCCAAGAGTTCCACTTTCTTTTATATTGTTCTTTTACTTTGCCTGCCATTTACTTCTTTTCCAAAATATAAAACCAAATCCCTCCTTGCATTTTCATAGCCAATAATTGAGCACCTCATTGCAATTCCTTGTGAGACGATCCGGAGTTTAAATACTTCGGTTAATTTTCATTGGGATTTGTACTTGTGACAACCAAAATTTTTGATGTGAGAATTGTTTGTTGGTTTGGAGCTATGCTTGCAACGAAGTAATTCTTTTCTATAAGAAGAAAATCTAGGCCATCGAGCAAAAATCGTTCATCAACCTTCACCTTGCTTTAGTAGAATTTTATTTAATTTGTGGTGCAGGTTTTTGGCATGGAGTCGCTAATGGAATCTTTTGGTATGGATTCCTCAATGAGATCGTTTGCTGCCACGTATCTTGTAAAATTTTATTTGATTCGTGAGTGCGGGTCTTTGGTGTAGAGTCACCAATAAGATCTTTTGGTGTGGATTCATCAATGAGATCATCGACTGTCACAAATCTTTTCATGCAAGAGTTCTTTTCAACTCAGAGAGAATGACGCGGGAGTAAGTAGAGTTATATATATATATATTCTCTACCATATACATATATATAAAAAAAAGAAAAAAGAAAAAAATAAGAAAAAGAGAAAGAGAAAAAGAAAGCAATAAAAATGGGACAAAATGCTCCAAGGTAAATAGTGATAGCAATGTATATGAATTATGTTTAAAATTGGGATGCATGAATATGTAGAAAAGATAGTTAGTGGGTAGTTAGGCTCTGCGTTTTGATTACATTGATTGTTTTAGGTTAGGTGGGAAGTTTAGGTTAATCAAGGATCCAAATTTTAGTCTACTTGACCAAATACAATCCTACCTGGACCCTAACCCCATTACAACCCTTGAAAAGACCTCTTGATATATCTATCCATGCATTGAATATATGTTGATTGGTAGAAGAAGAGCAAGCCTTAGAAAGAAACATTAGTAGAGAATTGAGAGAATCGACCCTTAAACACTAGAGAGATTAGAGTGTAAACACTTCCGATGAGGGTTCGATGCTCAATCCCTTGTTCCTTGCTTTCACGATTCTTCTTGCAAGTTTATTTATACTTCATGTTGATATTTGAATTGGTGGAATTCCTGAATTATCATACTATCTTAGCCCTACATGTTCATATATGTTCTTGGAGATTGATTCATTTTTAACCAAGTAGGTAGAAGCATTTTGCACATAGTTGAATTCATGTAGATAGGTTGCATTTCATAAGTCCTACCATTCCCCTTCACCCCTTTGTGGTTGTCTTGAGCTTAGCACGAGGACATGCTAATGTGTAAGTGTGGGGAGGTTGATAAACCACAATTTTATGGTTTATTTTGGATTGAATTGAGTGGATTTTGTCAATTCTAGTCACACTTATTCATATAAAGTGCATGTTTTTAAGATTTCTTCCTAATTGTGTGTTATGGTTCAAAACATGCTTCTTAAGCCTAAAAAATGCTAATTTTTAATCTTCTCTTATTATCATTCGATGCCATGATGCCTTTGTTAAGTGATTTTAGGGTTTATAGGGCAGGAATGACTTAGAGGATGGAAAGGAAGTATTCAAAAGTGGAAGGAACACAAGAAATAGAAGAATTGAGAAGTTGGTATCGACACGTACGCATGATCAAGTGCAATAGTCGGCTGACGCGTACACGTGGTTGACGCGTAGGCGTGACAAGCGGCATGTGCCTCAATAAAGGGAATACGTTGGGGCGATTTCAAAGCTCCTTCTGGTCCAGTTTCAAGCCCAGTCTGAAGATTAGAGGCTGGGGAGTGAAGGAGGATGGGACATACATGCGATTAGTTTAGTTTTTACATAGTTTTGAATTTTAGAGAGAGAAATTCTCACTTCTCTCTAGGTTTTAGTGTTCTTTGTTTATTTTCACTTGAATTCTTGGATTAGATCCTTTTCAATTTCAGTTCTTGTTGCTTTAATTGTAGTTTCTACTCTTTAATTCTACTTAGCACTCTTGTAACTTTAGTCATTTTGAGTTTTGAATTTGGATCTTGTTGGAATTAATTTCTATTAATGCATTGAGATCTTTTCATGTTCATTGGTGTTATTTGGTTTGTTATTATCAATTGTTGTTAGTGGGTAGCCTTGATTTGGATTTATTTCTCAATTTTATAATGTCTTCTTTTAGTGCACACAAGATGTTTGTGAAAATGCATCTTATGATTATGGAGTAGATTTCTACTCTTGGCCTCAGGGTTGAGTATTGAAAACTCTTGAATTGTCAAGTCCTACTGTGGATTGGTAGTTGAAGCTTGCTAGTTAGCTTGAACTTCACTAAAGCTAGTCTCTCATTAGGAGTTGACTAGGACTTGTGGACTCAAGTTAATTGTATTCACTTGACTTTCCTTCATTTGTTAGAGGATAACTAAGTGAAAACAATAGAAAATTTTCATCATAATTGAAGATGACAATGAGGATAGGGATTCCAATTCTCTCCCCTAGCCAATACCTTTATATTGATTGATTGTCATTCACTCTTACTAGTTTTGATTCCCTAGTTCTCTTATTCTAATTTCATATCTTTTATTCATATATGCTTTTAATTGTAGTTATCTTGATGCATGCTTGTTAGTTAGACAAAGCTTGATTGATATTTCTAGTTATCTCAATTTAATTGTTAGTTGTTTGTTGCTTTTATATACTTGTCATTTTACTTCTTCCGCAAGCAGTCCAAAACCCCAAAATTCCTAATCAATGATGTGCATCTTAGTGCAAGTCCTAGGGAAAACGACCTGGAATTCTACTCCCGGTTATTGATTTGATTGTTGTGACATTCTTTTAAACTTTGATTGAGGATAATTTGTCAGTTGGGACTATACTTTGCGACATTGAATTGGAAAATTAATGAGTGGATATTTTATACTCTTTTTGGTACTATTTTCTTAGTATTTTTAGGTATATTTTGTTAAGTTTTATTATGTTTTAGTAGGTTTTAGTGAAAAAGTCATATTTTGGATGCTATTTTTGAGTTTTTGTAATTTCCTTATGATTTTAGGTGATTTTTGGGTGAATTTGGCAAGTTTTAGCAAAGTCTGATTCAGAAGCAAAGAAAGGATAGCAGATGCTGTCAAATCCTGACCTCTATGCATTCAAATGAGCATTTTTGGAGCTACAGAGATCCAATTGATGCACTCTCAATGGTGTTGGAAAGCTAACTTCTAGGGCTTTCTAGAAATATAAAATGGTTTATACTTTTCTTTGGAATGGACTGCCCAAAATGTACGTTGAACGCCCAACTTACCCCCATTCTGGCATTCACTGCTCAAGAAGGAGCAAGGCCAGTGTTGAACGCCCAAAACTGGCGTTCAACACCACCAAGTGAGCACAAGGCAGTACAAACACCCCTAGTGGGTGTTCAACACCCACTCATCCAAGTTGAACACCAAACTCAGCCCAAACACTCACCAAGTGGGCCCAGGAGTGGATTTTCGCACCTTTTGCTTAGTTTATCTCATTTTTTGTAATTTTTAATTATTAGATTAGTATATATAGGCGAAGATCACCCATCTTTAGGATTTTCAGCCTCTCAAAACTTATCACACTTTATTTTCTATAAAATATGAGCGGCTAAACCTCCTAGGTTAAGGATAGGAGCTCTGCTCATTCCTATGGATTAATATCATTACTTTTCTACTTTAATATATGTTTGATTCCATTCTATGATGTATTATCGTTCTTCATCTTTATGAATCTGGGGTGAAACGAGAGTATGACCCCTTATTCTACATGAGCTCTTGCAAAGCCTTAACCGGATAGTATTGAGCTACTGCTTGAGAATACATCACAGATTCCAACAAGTTATCTGGGCTAATTGAGATACTTGACATATAATCTCATTATTCATGGGTAATTGAGGTCTCTGTGGCGCTAAGGCTAGAATCATAAAGCTTCATTCTCCAATCCAGAAGATCCAACCTTGTCTGTGGCGTTTTGAGTAGGATCATCAGAAATTGAATTGCGTGAGCTTCACCCTCGTCCAGATTGACTGACTAGTTCTGGTGTTTGGTTTGGATCAGAGGAGATTAATGGCCACTACCCTTGGCTTAATCACTTATAGCCTTGTCATTGAATGAATCACTCATTATTAAAGTAGTCAGTCAGAAGTATTACTCCGGAAGAATAAGCATCTCCGAGGCCTGAACTGATTCCTTATTATTGTTTCTACGTTAATTCATTATTGCTTTCTTTATTATTCTATTTTATGCGCCTACAACAACCATTATCTTTTCTATTCGTCTGACTAAGATCTACAAGATAACCACAACTTGCTCAATCCAACAATCCTCGTGGGATCGACCCTCACTCACCTGAGGTATTACTTGGACGACTCGGTGCACTTGCCGGTTCAGTTGTGCGAGTTTCATTTTCGCGCACCAAAAATCCTTTGGTCAATTCTTAACCGACATTTATCTTCCGTCAATAAGCAAGCTCTTCGTCCAAATTATCATCTCGCATCACATTTTCAACCCGATCCGGTTCATCCTCACCTAAAATACCCGGAATCATACGGGGTGACCTAGCTATCCCAATTGCAACAGATAGAGTATCAGCCAACAGACAAACAGGTACAACGACAGGCATCGAGGTAGAACCACCCCCACTGTAGTTGACTGAGGATTCGGTGCTGATGTCCCAGAACAGTCGACGCCATCTTCCAACTTGACATATAGCTTGTGTATTCTCACTTTTGGAAAACTTTGCCGACAATGAAACAAAACCTGCATATCTTCGTCCGACCCTATCATCAAGGTTTCATACTTCACACCAGTTGACACAACTGCAATAAAAATCTTGTAGAACAACTTTTTCACCCACTTTGTCTCACACAATCCCACCTTTTGTAATATATTCGTTTTTGGATCTGACAACATATTTGTTGACCGGATAAAAATACTCACCAGTTCTCTATCAGTAAACTTAACGTTGTGCTTTTTGCTTTTTTGAATTTTTTCAAAGTAATGGATTAGAACTAAAAAACTCTCCTCACTATCCATTCGTGAATTTGTAAAAATGACAATCTTCTACTACACCATTGCCTCCTGCTTGGTATTTATAGGCATTTCTAACCAAACAGAAACCGCTATAGCCTCACACGGTTTCCTATGTGTTCGATTTTTGAAGAAACTGCTATAGGAGTGTCATGGTCTCTTCATTGTGGAGTTCGTTTAGAAACTACTACAGGGTAGTAGTTTTTTCTCATCACGCATCCCAACGTAAACCGCTACACCTTGTAGCAGTTTACGTGCAATTCAGAATCCATTATACCCCTCTCGCGGTTTTTATAGAAATATAAAAGTTGTATTTGAGTCTGCAATGTTCAAAAATTGTATTATGGTAATATTGGTTTTTGAACATTTTATTTAGGTAAATTGCCCAACTATATATGTATTTATGCACATAGTGATTTTTTTATGGACAATTTACCTAAATAAAATGGTTGGGAAAAATCTTTACTCAAATGCAACAATTGTAATTCCTTTACTTGCGTGTCCTGATTCATTGTTATGTAAACCGTGGTAAGTTACCACGTTTTACTTTTTACACATAAACCGTGGCAGGTAAGCACGGTTTACAAATGAGACAAAATGAGCATAAACCGCGGGAAGTAAGCACGGATTATGCATGAATAACGTGGGTGAAAATCGTGCTAGGTTCCCACGGTTTATGAGTAGTCTGTGTGATCATAAAATCCCCTAAGTTAGCACGGTTTATACGTGGAGTACTATAAATACAAAATTCACCTATTACATTGACTAAACTTATTTATTTACGTAAAATTTATTTATGGACTCAGCAAACTTATTTACATTTTAATACGATTTGAATTGTATTAGTATATTTTTATAAGTTTTAATCAATTTAATTTTATTTAAATAATTAGATTTTTAAATTATAAAATTTGTATTAATTTGTAATTTAAAATTTAAATAGATATAATTTAAATTAATGATTTATAAAATTGTATGTATTTGTATTATTGTACTCATATGATTAATTATATTTATTCGATTTTTAAAAAATAACCGTGGTTAATTTTTTTTATTTAAATACATTTATATTATTTTTAAATTAAAAGAATATACTTATTTAAAATAATATGAGTACGTTTATTTAAATTTAAAAAATTTTAAAATAATAAGAGTATGTTTATTTAAAATATTAAAATTTAAAATTTTAAATAAACTTACTTATATTAAGTTTAACTTTTATTTAAATATGTTTATTTAAATTAAAAAATTAAAATAATAAGAGTACATTTATTTAAAAATTTTAATTTAAAAATAATATAAGTGTATTTATTTGTTTGTTAAAAATTAACAACCGTTACTTTTTTTAAAATCGAATAAATATAATTAATCATATGAGTACAATAATACGAATACATAAAATTTTATAAATCATTAATTTAAATTATATCTATTTAAATTTTAAATTACAAACTAATACAAATTTTATAATTTAAAAATCTAATTATTTAAATAAAATTAAATTGATTAAAAATAAAAATATATTAATACAATTTAAATCGTATTAAAAAGTAAACAAGTTTGCTGAGTCCATAAACAAACTTTACGTCAATAAATAAGTTTAGTTAATGTGATAGGTGAATTTTGTGCAAACTTTATGAAAACACAATAAAAAAAATAAATCCTAAAAAATAACATGATTTTTTTTAGAATTAAATTTTTTTTATATTTATAATAGAAATAAAAAATCTGATTAACATTGAGCTGGTCTAATATTCTATATAATTTTGTTTTTTAGTGTAATTCGAATTGCATCCCTTATAATTCGAATGAGTATAATTCGAACTGGGTCAACCTGCATGCATAATTCGAATCAGGTAGGTTTGAATTATGTACGAATTTTGGCTGCATATTTTGGATTGATCAACTTTGAATTACTGTTGGTTTGTAATTCGAATTAGTTTGATCCATGTTACATTTTTTGCTTTGGTTGAATCATGTAATTTCTCATCCGTTCTGGTTTAATAGTGTGATTTGCCCTTATTATTTAGAAAACCCTCTTCCTCACTTGCCATTGTAAAATACTTCTCTTCAACAGCTTGAATCTCACTCATATATATAGAATTTTTCTCTTCATAAACCGTGGTAAGTAACAAAGATTTTTGCATTTACATATCCCTTATAAACTGTGGGAAGTAACAAGGTTCATAAACTGTGGGAAGTAACAAGGTTTTATTATCAAAGTTTTCTCTTCATAAACCGTGCTTAGTTATCACGGTTTATGCTCATCTTGGTTACTTCATAAACCGTGCTTACTTGCCACGGTTTACATAATAATAAATCAAGACATGCAGGTAAAGAAATTGTAATTGTTGCATTTGAGTAAAGATTTCTCCCAACCATTTTATTTAGGTCAATTGTCTTTTTTTATTGACTGATTTTAATATATAAATAATATTTTTGTAGTAAATATCATATTGATTTTTGAAATAGATAATAATTATTTTAAACTTTAATTCTTTCATAATGTGTGCATAAATATACGCATAGCAATTATGACTTATGACCATGAGAATTAGAAGTTGTTTTAGGTAGGAAGAACGCAATAAATATATTTCTCAAACAACAAATTAAAAAACTAGCAATTACCCAAAATCAGGATAAAATCAAACAATAGACAAATATAACTAAAGTAGTTGGGGAATCAGCAGCATTATTCTTCTACAACAGAGTCCAGAAATAATTGCTGATTTACGATTGAAATTTTAAAAGGAATAACAGTGTGTGTGTGTTGAATCCTTCAACCATCCACACAATCGATCTTACTAGCTAGCCCCAACAGAATCCTGCTGGATTCCAAGCTACTCAAGGTTCCTGGGCTAATAGGTGGGAAGTTACACCATAAATTACTATAATAAGATGGTGATCTTCCCATTACCCCATCATCTTGGAAATCCCGGTTGGAGTACCAGTTATCATCATTATTATTATTATTAGTGCACACTTCTGCTTCTGCAACAAAATTGGAATTGGAGTTATTAGTAAGAATAGTTTCAGTTTCAGCACGTGCCACGCTCTGAGGGGGTTTCATGAACTGCTCTGTGGCACGTGCACCGGTAAGCTGCTGAACGAGTTCTCTGAAGTTCACGGCGTCCACTTTGTAAACTTTGACGGGTCTCGGCGGCATCGGTGCCACGTGTAACTTATTCCTCCACGGCTTGCTTTGAGATTTCTTCACTGAACGAAGCATGGAATGCGGTTGAAAAGGGTATGCAGGTTTCACTACCCTCTTTGATTCCACCATGGACTTGGATGATGAAGAAGAAGAATCAGAGCTAGAATAATAATAAGCTTCCATAGTTATACAAATATTACAAATTCAGAACGACACAAAGCAAACCAGAGTATGTACAAAGCTGTATTTTTACGGTTTTTTTTTTTTTTAATTTTACGATAAAGTATGTAGTGTGTATATAATTGTGTTTTGTAGTGAATATGCTAGCTAAGAAGATGTATATATAGACATAGTTGTGAATTAACTTATGACAAGGTATGATACTTGTGACTTCTATTTATTTATAGGCGATTTTAGTCAAGGAATAAGTTGGAGAAAACAATACTCTCTATTTCGGTTTTGTTGGAAGGGAATAAAACTCAGCCAACAAACAAATTGACACATTTAAAAATCTAAAAATTATTATTACAAATTTTATTTTTTTTAAAAATATGATATATAAAGTGTTTATAATAATAAAATATCTATCATTTCTTTAATAAATTTTTGAATTAAATTAAATTTACTCAATTTTAAATTAATATCAACATCTGTACCTCTAACGACACCCAAAAAAAAAAAAATCTGTACATCTAAAATTTATATTAACTTGTTGTTCATTATTTGTTTCATTTATTGTTTCTTCAAATTGATCCTATTGATTTATAGCACGTTGGGGTTGAATTTCAATAAAAGACAACGACCAAACTGTGCGGGCAGCCATGTTGTGATGAATCTCAGCAAGAAATTCAAGATGTTTTTTATTTTTTTTTTATTTTTCTTTTTGTCTTGACCGTCGGCGGCGAGGGTGGATAATGTATAGAGTGACATAAGAAAACCAATGAGTGGTCAAAGTAATGTAGTTGGATATGGCTCAGGTTCTTAATCACATTCTAGATTAAACAAACAATAAAGAAATTCTGTCTAATTTATTCATGCTACGAAGTCATGCTTATTCAACAGTGAGCAATTATCCTGTGTGGAGACTTAAGATCGGTCAGGCTTTAACAGAAAATGTTTAAATGAACTTTTGAGGGAAAAGAAATTTCGATATGGGTTAATTGGGAGCGAAAACCCTAAAATAAAAGAGTTATGGTACGTGTACATTAAAATTAGTCACCAAATTCAGTTATAAATATAAAATACATGCTAGAATATAAATATACATTAAAAATAAATTAAACTGCACATATATTTATACACAAATATATTTGTGACTGCGCCAATGAGTAATAGCTCAAATGGCATAGACTCCACATACTCAATTAAGAGGTTGTGGATTCGAGTCTTCTATCTTTCCAAATTTGCCAATGAGTAATAGCTCAAATGGCATAGTCTCCCCATACTCAATTAAGAGGTTGCGGGTTCGAGTCTCATATCTTTGGTAAAAATATATATATATATATATATATATATATATATATATATATATATATATATATATATATATATATTTGTGACTGCGTTTAGTAGGGATGGCAAAATTCTCCGAGACGCGGGGATCCCTGCGGGGACTGCCCCGAATGGGATCCGATTGTGGAGAATTTTTCCCGCGGGGCGCGGGATGGGGATGGGGGACAAAATTCTCCCGAAGCAGGTGCAGGGACCCGAGCGGGGATCCCCGCCCCGTCCCCGCTATTCTCCGAAATTTATGAATTCCTTGAATTATCCTTAATAGTTTATTTCTCATATATGTTTTTTAGACATTTCTCACACACACATATATATAGAAACCCAAAACTCCTAATCTTTATTTGCATAACCCTTCTTCAATTCAGAGATTCCTAAGGCAGTCCATACTTCATCCAACCTCTCTGCAGCCACCCCCTCGTCACCCTTCTCACCGCATCGTTACACCTCACCATGCCATCACCCTTACCGCGTCGTAATTTCTTTTTGCGGCGTTCCTTTTCGTAATCGTAACTCTGCCGTCGTGTCAATTCTCCTCTCTGTTGCCGCGTCTCCCACCTCGTCTACTACTTTGTCCTTTGGCTCGTCGTTGCGTCCCCATTGCGTTATTTCGAAAGAAGTCATCATCGTGTCATTTAGACCTTTTGTATAAAATCTTGCAGTTTTTGTATAAGATAGATACTTGCAACTCTATTCATATGGAAATTAATAATTAGTTAGAACTATTATGTACATGGGGAATGGGGTCCCCGCGGGGAATGGGGCCCGTGAGAAATGGGGATGGAGAGCAATATTCCCTACGGCGGGAAATGTGGCGGGATGGAGAGCAAATCTGAGGGCGGGGATGGGGAGCAGGGAAGCATCCCCCACCCCACCCTGCCTCATTGACATCCCTAGCGTTTAGTAGTTTATTTTAGTGTACAAATGGCATTTTTAAAAATAAAATTATATGTTTTAAAAAAAAAAACAAATCAACTTCGTTAAGTAACTAATAAGGGGCTGCAGCCAATTAGTTATTTTTTTTTTAATTTTTTTTAAGAAAAATATATTCAAATTATCATAAAAACATCAAAAACCTAATAAAAAAATCTAAAATCTAAAAAAATTATCTAAAACCAAATAATAACAAACATCCAAAATCATTGTAAAATCATTTTAAAAATTTTAAAATAATTTTAAAAATTCCTAACAAAAAAAACATGCGAAACGTAATAAAAAAAACATCTAAAATTTTTGGAGAGAAGTGAATTCAAATTATCACGAGAAATATCCAAACTAAATGAAAAAAATATCCAAAATCTAAAAAAATATATAAAACCAAATAATAACAAACATCCAAGATCATTGTAAAATTATGCGTTAAGTACGATTTTGGTCTCTTAGGTATATGTCAAAAAAATTTTTCTTTTCTAAACTTTTTTTGCATACAAAATCTTCCTTTTTACTTAAATATTAAAATTTTGAACCAAATTATCCATAACAAAAAAATTATAAAATAAAAAAATATGAAAAAGAGAGTGTTTCTACTCCTGCGAAGGGGAAAAGAAAGAAGAAGAAGTTGTCCACAATCCACCTTTGCCTCCGCTTCAACCACCCTTCCGTATGATTTTGGCCCCTAAGTAATGACGATTTTAAAACCAAGTTAAGCCTTAGGGATGATTTTGTATGCAAAAAAAGGTTGGGGACGAAAAAATTTTTTGGCCTATACTTTAAGGACTAAAATCGTATTTAACCCTAAAATTATTGTAAAGACTCATTTTAAAAATTCATTTTAAAACTTCTAAAAATTATTTTAAAAATATCAAAATTCATTTTAAAAATTATAAAATTATTCTAAAAATGCTTAATAAAAAGAAACATTCAAAACATAACAAAAAAAAACATCCAAAATCTAATAAACATAAGACATCGAGTAAAATATTGAAAAAAGAACATCCGAAGATTAAGAAAAGAAGCATTTAAAACTATTAACAAAATCATCCAAAAAAAAAAAAAAAGAAATATCCAAAACATTCAATGACCGCGATAGTCCTTGACCGGCAGCTCCTTCCTCGTCTTCTTCCTCTTCTCCCTTTCTTCTTCTCTCCGTGTGATGTTGACAATGTATGCTCATGATGCGATTGAACGAGTGAAGAATATGAAGCTTTTAAATTGACATTAGGCACTGAATGTGTTTTTAATCGCGGGTTAAGTGAGTTCTTTGGGATTTGGGTTGATTTGGTCTGATTCGATTTGGATAATGTGCAAAAAAAAAGTTTAGAGTTAAAATTAAAATTTTGAATAAGATTAAAATTAAAAAAAATATTTATTAATATTGACTGTTAGAGGTAAATTAAAATTTATTTGAAACGTTAAGGATAAAATTATTAAATTAAATTAAACGTTAAAAATAATTTTATAATATTTTAAAAATATTCTGAACAAAAAATATTTTTTATTTAAATATAAATAATTTAAAAAATTATATAAGTATAAACATAAAACTTAATTTATTTATCTTAAAAATCCCGTCGGAGAATAGCAGCCGCCTGTTAATTTATTTCCTCCTGCAGTTCTGTTACTGTCATATTTGAAGGGGATTGGCATGACGTAACATATATTCCAATTCATGCAACAATCTGATATTAATCATGACTTTGACAAAGCTCCGCCATTTCTTAATGATCTAACGTAACATTGCTGGAGACTAAGTAAACGGCGCGTGGCGTACGAGATCCTAGCTCCTAATTGATCTTGAAATTTTAAGTAAACATTGCCCGTGATAATCATTTCATCAATTGGTATAATGCGGCTTAAAATAGATATTTCATAGCACAGAAATCGCAACTAATAATAATAATAATAATAATAATAATAATAATAATAATAATATATAATTAACGCTGTTTAAGTCAAAGTTGCTCTACTAGGATTTCTTTGGTAGAGTTCCCTTGCCACTTACGTCAAGTGGTTCACACTAGGAATGTTCAAACCGATCTGGATTGAATAAAACTGATCAACCGAACCAAAAAAAATTAAGAACTGAAAAAATTGAAAACCGAAAAATCGAAAAATTCATGTTTTGTTGTTTTTTATGCGGTTCGATTCGGTTTTCGGTTCTGACACTAAAAACTCTAAACGAACCAAACCGAACCGATAATTAAAGAAACCCTAAAAAATCCTTCAGTTAACCCAACTTACTAGGCAGCCCATTACTCCACGGCCCACCTTCCCACCCCCATTAGAAAACTTAGCTTCCTCATTACCCTACCCCCACATCCCCACACAGCCAAAACTCTCAAAGAAATCCCATTACCCTAACCCTCCCAGCAGCACCTCCCAGCCCCGCCGAACAGTGTCTCCCAGCCCCTCCTAGCAGCCCCTCTCAGCCCCTAACTCTTCTTGCCCCTTTGCCTCCAATCCTCTCAACTCTCAGCGCCTTTTGCTCTCCCTCTTCCTTCCTCGTCCTCCCTCTGCTCCGCGCCTCCACCATTGCTGCCGACTGATGAGCGGATATTTTATACGCTTTTTGGAGTTAATTTCATATAGTTTTTAGTATGTTTTAGTTAGTTTTTAGTTTATTTTCATTAGTTTTTAGGAAAAATTCATATTTCTGGACTTTACTATGAGTTGTGTGTTTTTCTGTAATTTTAGGTATTTTTCTGGCTGAAATTGAAGGAGCTGAGCAAAAATCTGATTCAGGCTGAAAAAGGACTGCTGATGTTGTTGGATTTTGATCTCCTTGCACTCAAAGTGGATTTTCTGGAGCTACAGAACTCGAAATAGCGTGCTTCCAATTGCGTTGGAAATTAGACATCCAGGGCTTTCCAGCAATATATAATAGTCCATACTTTGCTCAAGGATAGATGATGTAAACTGGCGTTCAACGCCAGTTCTCTGCCCAATTCTGGCGTCCAGCGCCAGAAAAGGATTAAAAGTTGGAGTTCAACGCCAGAAATGGATCCAAACCTGGCGTTGAACGCCCAAAATGGCCTTATGCACGTGAATTACTTAAATCTCAGCCCCAGCACACACCAAGTGGGCCCCAGAAGTGGATTTCTATACCATCTGCTATAGTTTACTCATTTTCTGTAACCCTAGGCTACTAGTTTAGTATTTAAACAACTTTTAGAGACTTATTTTGTATCTCATGACATTTTAGATCTAAACTTTGTACTCTTTGATGGCATGAGTCTCTAAACTCCATTGTTGGGGGTGAGGAGCTCTGCTGTGTCTCGATGAATTAATGTAAGTATTTCTGTTTTCCATTCAAACACGCTTGTTCCTATCTAAGATGTTCATTCGCGCTTAACTGTGATGGAGGTGATGATCTGTGACACTCATCACCTTCCTCAAACCATGAACGTGTGCCTGACAACCACCTCCGTTCTATATACGATTGAATGAGTATCTCTTAGATTCCTTAATCAGAATCTCCATGGTATAAGCTAGAACTGATGGCAGCATTCATGAGAATCCGGAAATTCTAAACCTTGTCTGTGGTATTCCGAGTAGGATTCAATGATCGAATGACTGTGACGAGCTTCAAACTCGCAAGTGCTAGGCGTTAGTGACAGACGCAAAAGGACGAAGAATCCTATTCCAGTATGATCGAGAACCGACAGATGATTAGCCGTGCTGTGACAGAGCATGTGAGCATATTCTTCACTGAGAGGATGGGATGTAGCCATTGACGATGGTGAACCCCTACATACAGCTTGCCATAGGAGGACGTGCGTGCGTGAACAAGAAGACAGAGGAAAGCAGAGATTCAGAAGACAAAGCATCTCCAAAACTCCAACATATTCTCCATTACTGCATAACAAGTAACTTTTAATCCATGCTCTCTTGTTTATTCGCAATTCAACTGATAAACATAATTGACTTCCTGACTAAGATTTACAAGATAACCATAGATTGCTTCAAACCAACAATCTCCGTGGGATTCGACCCTTACTCACGTGAGGTATTACTTGGACGACCCAGTGCACTTGCTGGTCAGTGGTACGAATTGTGAAAAGTGTGATTCACAATTTGTGCTCCAAGTTTTTGGCGCCGTTTCCGGGGATTGTTCGTGTTTGGACAACTAACGGTTTATTTTGTTGCTTAGATTAAAAAAAAATTTCTCTTTTTGTTTAGAGTCTCGTATTATTGCCGTGTTAAAACTTTAGAATCCTTATTAAAATCTTTTTCAAAAAAATAATTTTTCTATTAAATCCTGTGCCAAACTTTAAGTTTGGTGTTTTCTTGTTGATTCCTCTGTGTTTTTCAAAAATTTTAGTTTGGTTTTCTAAAAATTTTAAGTTTGGTGTTCCTTGGTGTTTTCTTTCCAAAATTTTTGAAAACTAGGAGCATTAGATCTAAAAATTTTAAATCTTGTGCTATTTTATTGTTTTTCTCTTTCCTCACTAAAATTCAAAAATATCTTTTCTCTCTATTTCTAAAACAAATTTTCGAAATTTATTTCAAAAATTCAGATTTTTTTTTTTAAAATCTTTTCCAAATAATACCTTTTTCAAAACTTCCTAATCACTTTCTCTCTCCTCATTTTTTCAAAAATCTTTCACTCATTTTTATTTATTTTATTTTGATTTATTTTGTTTTCGAAATAAATAAATAAATAAATAAATAAAAATAATTTTTCTATCTCACATCATCTCCCTTTCTCCATCATGGACCTAAGCGAAAATGATCAGTCCAGGAGGACTCTGGGGTCATATTCTAACCCTCTACTGCTTCATATGGGAATAGCATCTGCATACCCTCCATTGGAGTCAGTAGCTTTGAGTTGAATCCTCAGCTCATTATCATGGTGCAGCAAAGTTGCCAGTATTCCGGTCTTCCACAAGAAGAACCCATAGAGTTTCTGGCACATTTTCTACAGATTGCTGACACAGTACATGATAAAGAAATAGATCAGGATGTCTACAGATTATTACTGTTTCCATTTGCTGTAAAAGATCAAGCTAAGAGGTGGTTGAATAACCAACCTAAGGCCAGCATAAGGACATGGAAACAACTGACAGAAAAATTCCTGAATCAATACTTTCCCCCAAAACGGATGACACAGCTAAGGCTGGACATCCAAGGCTTCAAACAAGGAGATAATGAATCTCTTTATGATGCCTGGGAGAGATACAGAGAGATGCTACGAAAATGCCCCTCTGAAATGTTTTCAGAGTGGGTTCAGTTAGACATCTTCTATTATGGGATTGCAGAAGGGGCTCAGATGTCTTTGGATTACTCAGCTGGTGGATCTATCCACATGAGAAAGACAATTGAAGAAGCCCAAGAGCTCATTGATACAGTTTCCAGGAATCAGCATCTGTACCTAAGCAGTGACCCTTCCATGAAAGAAGAGGTCAAAACAGCAACTGTTGAACTCAGTCCTGTAAAACAAGCTGCTGAATTCAATCAGCAATTGGACTTTCTAACAAAGCAGTTAGCCGAATTCAAAGATAGACTACAAGAGACAAGGATGGCTAATATACATATGGACGAACAGTTTAAGCAAACAAAGCAGCAGCTGTCAAGGCAAATAGCAGAAGAATGCCAAGCAGTTCAACTAAGAAGTGGGAAAACATTAAATACCCCACCTGAAGGCAGCAAAAAGCTAAGAAATGAGCAAACCACCCAAAATTCACCTGAGGACAGTAAGCGCCCAGGGAAAAGTAATTCTGGAACTAAAACGCCAGAAAATTGGTGGAAGGCTGGCGCTGAACGCCCAGACCATGCTCAGGACTGGCGTTCAACGCCAGAAACAAGGCAGAACTGGCGTTCAACGCCAGAAATGGGCAAGGATCTGGCGTTGAACGCCCAAAATGGGCAAGATCTGGCGCTGAACGTCCAAAATGGGCACAATTCTGGCGTTCAAATGCCAGGAGCAGACAAGGAGCTGGCGTCCAGTTTCACTCCAGCTTCTAACTCTGGCACTCAATTGCCAGTGAGGGATCAGACACACACAAATGCTGATAACAACCCCTCTAAAAAGGCTTCTTCAACCACTTCTGTAGGCAATAAACCTACAGCAACTAAGGTTGAAGAATATAAAGCCAAGATACCTTATCCTCAAAAACTCCGGAAAGAGGAGCATGATAAGCAATTTGCTCGCTTCGCAGATTACCTCAGGACTCTTGAAATAAAGATTCCATTTGCAGAAGCACTTGAGCAAATACCTTCTTATGCCAAGTTCATGAAAGAGATATTGAGTCATAAAAAGGATTGGAGAGAAACAGAAAGAGTTCTCCTCACTGAAGAATGCAGTGCAGTCATTTTGAAAAGCTTTCCTGAGAAGCTCAAAGACCCTGGGAGTTTTCTGATACCATGCATATTAGAAAGTCAATGCACCAAGATAGCCTTATGCGATCTTGGGGCAAGCATCAACCTAATACCTGCATCCACTATCAGAAAGCTTGGCTTAACTGAAGAAGTTAAACCAACCAGGATATGTCTCCAACTTGCTGATGGCTCCACTAAATACCCATCAGGCGTGATTGAAGACATGATTGTCAGAGTTGGGCCATTCGCCTTTCCCACTGACTTTGTTGTGTTGGAAATGGAGGAGCACAAGAGTGCTACTCTCATTCTAGGAAGACCCTTCCTAGCAACTGGACGATCCCTCATTGACGTCCAACAGGGGGAAATAACCCTGAGAGTCAATGATGATGAGTTTAAGTTGAACGCTGTCAAAGCCATGCAGCATCCAGACACATCAAAAGACTGCATGAAAGTTGATCTTATTGACTCTTTGGTAGAAGAGATCAACATGGCTGAGAGTCTTGAATCAGAGTTGGAGAACATCTTTAAAGATGTTCAGCCTGATTTAGAGGATTCAGAGGACATGAAAGAGCCTCTGAAATTTCTTCTGAAAGAGGAAAAATCTCATAAACCCGAGCTCAAGCCATTACCACCATCCTTGAAATATGCGTTTCTGGGAGAAGGTGACACTTTTCCAGTGATCATAAGCTCTGCTTTAAATTCACAGGAAGAAGAGGCATTTATTCAAGTGCTAAGGACACACAAGACAGCTCTTGGGTGGTCCATAGGTGACCTTAAGGGCATAAGCCCAGCTAGATGCATGCACAAAATCTTATTGGAGGATAATGCCAAACCAGTGGTTCAACCACAGAGGCGGCTAAATCCAGCCATGAAAGAAGTGGTGCAGAAAGAGGTCACCAAACTACTAGAGGCTGGGATTATTTATCCTATTTCTGATAGCCCCTGGGTGAGCCCTGTCCAAGTCGTCCCAAAAAAGGGAGGCATGACAGTGATTCATAATGAAAAAAATGAACTGGTTCCTACAAGAACAGTTACAGGGTGGCGCATGTGTATTGACTACAGAAGGCTCAATACAGCCACCAGAAAGGATCATTTTCCTTTACCATTCATAGACCAGATGCTAGAAAGACTAGCAGGTCATGATTATTACTGCTTTTTGGACGGCTACTCAGGCTATAACCAGATTGCAGTAGATCCTCAGGATCAAGAGAAAACAGCATTCACATGTCCATCTGGAGTGTTTGCTTATAGAAGGATGCCATTTGGGCTATGTAATGCGCCTGCAACCTTCCAGAGATGCATGCTCTCTATTTTCTCTGATATGGTGGAAAAATTTCTGGAAGTCTTCATGGATGACTTCTCAGTATATGGAGACTCATTCAGCTCATGTCTTGATCACCTGAAACTTGTTCTGAAAAGATGCCAAGAAACTAACCTAGTTTTAAACTGGGAAAAATGTCACTTCATGGTGACTGAAGGGATTGTTCTTGGGCATAAAATTTCAAACAAGGGAATAGAGGTGGATCAAGCAAAAATAGTGGTAATTGAAAAATTACCACCACTTGCCAATGTTAAGGCAATCAGAAGCTTTCTGGGGCACACAGGATTCTATAGGAGGTTTATAAAGGATTTTTAAAAAATCGCAAAACCTCTAAGCAATCTGCTAGCTGCGGACACGCCATTTGTGTTTGACATAGAGTGCCTACAGGCGTTCAAAACGCTGAAAGCTAAGCTGGTCACAGCATCAGTCATTTCAGCACCAGACTGGACGTTACCATTTGAGCTAATGTGTGATGCCAGTGATCACGCCATTGGTGCAGTATTGGGACAGAGGCATGACAAGCTTCTGCATGTCATTTATTATGCTAGTCGCGTTTTAAATGATGCCTAGAAAAATTATACAACCACAGAAAAAGAATTACTTGCAGTGGTTTACGCCATTGACAAGTTCAGATCATACTTAGTAGGATCAAAAGTGATTGTGTATACTGATCATGCTGCTCTTAAATATCTACTCACAAAGCAGGATTCAAAACCCAGGCTCATCAGATGGGTGTTGCTTCTGCAAGAGTTTGATATAGAAATAAGAGACAGAAAAGGGACAGAGAACCAAGTAGCTGATCATCTGTCCCGGATAGAGCCAGTAGAAGGGACGCCCCTCCCCTCTCTTGAGATCTCTGAGACTTTTCCGGATGAGCATTTATTTGCCATTCAAGAAACACCATGGTTTGCCGATATTGCAAACTATAAAGCTGCAAGGTTCATACCCAAGGAGTACAACAAGATACAAAAGAAGAAATTAATTATTGATGCAAAGTACTACTTGTGGGATGAACCTTATATCTTTAAGAGATGTGCAGACGGAATAATCCGTAGGTGTGTGCCTAGAGAAGAAGCACAGAGGATCCTGTGGCATTGCCATGGATCTCAATATAGAGGCCATTTCGGAGGTGAGCGAACAGCCACCAAGGTCCTCCAATGTGGCTTCTATTGGCCCACACTCTATAAAGATTCCCGAGAGTTTGTACGTAACTGTGACAGTTGCCAAAGAGCTGGTAATCTGCCTCATGGTTACGCCATGCCTCAACAAGGAATCTTGGAAATTGAGTTGTTTGACGTATGGGGAATTGGCTTCATGGGACCTTTCTCACCATCATACTGAAACACTTATATTCTGGTGGCAGTTGACTATGTATCAAAATGGGTTGAAGCTATTGCCACACCCACCAATGATACTAAGACAGTGCTGAAGTTCCTCCAGAAACATATCTGTAGCAGGTTTGGTGTCCCTAAAGTACTAATCAGTGATGGGGGCACTCACTTCTGTAATAAACAGCTTTACTCTGCCCTGGTTCGGTATGGAATTCGCCACAAGGTAGCTACTCCATATCATCCACAAACTAATGGGCAAGCTGAAGTCTCTAACAGAGAATTAAAGAGAATCCTAGAACGGACAGTAAATACCCGTAGAAAGGATTGGGCACGGAGCTTGGATGATGCTCTGTGGGCTTACAGAACAGCATTCAAGACCCCTATAGGGACCTCTCCATACCAACTCGTGTATGGTAAGGCATGTCACCTGCCCGTGGAACTGGAACATAAAGCCTACTGGGCAACCAGATTCCTAAACTTTGATGCCAAATTAGCAGGAAAAAAACGATTGCTCCAGCTAAATGAGCTAGAGGAATTCAGATTCACAGCTTTCGAAAATGCCAAGCTTTATAAAGAGAAATAAAAAAAGTGGCATGACAGAAAGCTGTCATCTAGAATCTTTGAACCAGGACAGAAGGTTCTGTTGTTTAACTCTAGACTCAGGCTATTCCCCGGGAAACTGAAATTCCGGTGGAGGGGACCATACGTGATTACAAGTGTATCACCATATGGTTTTGTGGAGCTTCAAGATATTGATTCTGATAAGAAGTTCATTGTCAATGGACAGAGAATCAAGCACTATCTTGAAGGCAACATTGAGCAAGAGTGCTCAAGGCTGAAGCTAGATTAAAAGCTCAACAAGGTCCAGCTAAAGACAATAAAGAAGCGCTTGCTGGGAGGCAACCCAGCCATGGGGCAACAATCCTCTAAGCATTTTGCCCTATTTTTATTTTTATTTGTTTATATAAAGTTCACTGACACTAAGGTGAAGAATCATTTAAGTCCACAGAGTTACAGAAGGACTCGGCACACAAAACAGAGAAAAAGAGCTCACTGGCAAGAAAACGCCAGTAAAAGTGTAAAAATGGGCATCCACTGGGCGTTGAACGCCAGTAATGGTAGCAATCTGGGCGTTCAACGCCAGAAATGGGCACCCACTGGGCGTTGAACGCCAGTAATGGCAGCAGCTGGGCGTTGAACACCCAGGAGAGCAGCATTTGGGCGCTGAACGCCCAAAACAGGCAGTGTTTGGGCGTTCAAACGCTAGGATGGTAGGGAGGAGACAAAACTCATTTTTATTCAAATTTTTTTCATTCTAAATCTTGATTTTCATACTTCAATACATGATTTCTTGCATAAACATGTTAAGAACCTTGATTTCTAAATTCCATAATTTCTAAAAACCCTACCCTAAAAATATCAAATGTATTTTAATCCATAAGCACCAGACCTCTTTGCAAATTCAATCCAACTCTTTTCAATACTTTTTTTACAAATCTATCTTTTCAACTCATCAATATCTTTTTCAAAACCTCCACTTTATCTTTTTCAAAAATTAAATCTATCTTTCTCAAAAATCTTTCATATCCTCTCAATTTTAAACTATATCTTCTCTTATCATATCTTCTATCTTATCTTTTCCAAATAAATCTTTTTATCATATCTTTATCTCTTTTTTTTGAAAACCCACCCTCCCCCCTATAAATTTGAGTTCGGCCTCCCTCCTCTCCCATCAACAATTGCACCTAGCTCTCCTTCTATCCCTCTCCTTTCTTTTCTTTTGCTTGAGGACAAGCAAACCTCTAAGTTTGGTGTGTTTATCCGCGATCACTAAGATCATGGACCCCAAAGGAAAACAACCCACTCCAAGAGGCAAGAAAGAGAGCGTTCCAAAACCACTTTGGAATCAAGGAAAGTTCTTATCTAAAGAACATTCGGACCATTATAACAAAATAATGGGTCTGAGATCAGTGATCCCGGAAGTTAGATTCGATCTGAAAGAAGATGAATATCCGGAGATCCAGGAGCAAATTCGAATCAGGAACTGGGAAGTCCTAGCTAATCCTGAAACGAAGGTGGGAAGGAATATGATCCAGGAGTTCTATGCTAATATGTGGCAGACTGACAAGCAAAAACTATCTGGAACTGCCTTCTATGAATATCGGACCATGGTCAGAGGAAAGATTGTTCATACCACCCCTGACAAGATCAGAGAGATCTTAAAGCTACCTCAGCTGAAAGATGATCCAGATTCCTTCAACAGGAGAATGATGAGAACAGACAAGGGTCTGGATAAGATTCTAGAGGACATATGTATCCCTGGAGCCAGGTGGACCACCAACACAAAGGGTGTCCCAAATCAACTCAAGAGAGAAGATCTCAAACCAGTCGCCAGCGGATGGCTGGACTTCATTGGGCATTCTCTGTTGCCTACTAGCAACCGTTCTGAAGTCACAGTTAAAAGAGCAGTGATGATCCATTGCATCATGATGGGAAAGGAAATGGAAGTTCATTAGCTGATCTCAGCTGAACTCTACAAAATTGCTAATAAAAATTCTAAGGAGGCCAAGTTGGCTTATCCAAGCGTGATATCGCTGCTCTGCAAGGATGCTGGAGTAAGGATGGGAATAACTGAGTACATCTCAGTTGAGAAACCAATCACCAAGGCATCAATGGAAAAACAACAAGCGCAGGGGGATCCCACCAAGAAGAAAACGCAGGAATTCCTCCCAGAAATCCCTCAATCTGAATATTGGGAGTATCTTGAGACGTCTATCACTAAGATACGGGAAGCTATGGAGCAAATAATAAAAGAACAGAAGGAACACAGTCAAATTCTTACCTATATGTTTAAAGAACAAGAGGAGCAAGGGCGTGACTTAAGGGACTTGAAGCGCCAGAAGTTATCTCTTGCAGGACCGAACACCCCAAGGATCAGAGGAACCCCTGTTCCCCCAGAATAAAGGTTGTTAAATTCCAATTTCTGCTTTAAATCTGTGATAGTGTCATTAGAAAAGTTCACCTTAGGAGTCATATAGTAGTAATTAGTATCTATTTTGATCTTATCTCCAATTAAGCTATAGTTTCTTTTTCTCATCATCAGCAAACATGAATAAAATAGTAGATCTTTTGAATAAGAGGCAATAAAATTTCGAGTTTTAATAAGAGAAATTCTAATTAGTTACATGTGGTGGCAATAATTTCTGTCTTCTGAATGAATGCTTGAACAGTGCATATGTCTTTTGAATTTGTTGCTTAAGACTGTTAAATATGTTGGCTCTTGAAAGAATGATGAACATGAGACATGTTATTGATAATCTGAAAAATTATAAAAATGATTCTTGAAGCAAGAAAAAGCAGCAAAAAAAAAAAAGCAGAAAAAGCCAATAGCCCTTAAAACCAAAAGGCAAGGGTAATAAAAAGGATCCCAAGGCTTTGAGCATCAGTGGATAGGAGGGCCTAAGGGAATAAAATCCTGGCCTAAGCAGCTAAACCAAGCTGTCCCTAACCATGTGCTTGTGGCGTGAAGGTGTCAAGTGAAAACTTGAGACTGAGCGGTTAAAGTCAAGGTCCAAAGCAGAAAGAAGAGTGTGCTTAAGAACTCTGGACACCTCTAATTGGGGACTTTAGCAAAGCTGAGTCACAATCCAAAGGGTTCACCCAATTATGTGTCTGTGGCATTTATGTATCCAGTGGTAATACTGGAAAACAAAGTGCTTAGGGCCACGGCCAAGACTCATGAAATAGCTGTGTTCAAGAATCATCATAATGAAATAGGAGAATCAATAACACTATCTGAATTCTAAGTTCTTATAGATGCCAATCACTCTGAGCTTCAATGGATAAAGTGAGATGCCAAAACTGTTCGGAAGCAAAAAGCTGCTAGTCCCGCTCATCTAATTAGAATCTGAGCTTCACTCAAAAACTCTGAGATATTATTGCTTCTCAACCTATTAGTCTTCTATTTTATTTGTCTATTTGCTTGAGGACAAGCAACAGTTTAAGTTTGGTGTTGTGATGAGCGGATATTTTATACGCTTTTTGGAGTTAATTTCATATAGTTTTTAGTATGTTTTAGTTAGTTTTTAGTTTATTTTCATTAGTTTTTAGGAAAAATTTATATTTCTAGACTTTACTATGAGTTGTGTATTTTTCTGTAATTTCAGATATTTTTCTGGCTGAAATTGAAGGAGCTGAGCAAAAATCTGATTCAGGCTGAAAAAGGACTGCTGATGCTGTTGGATTCTGACCTCCCTGCACTCAAAGTGGATTTTCTGGAGCTAAAGAACTCGAAATGGCGTGCTTCCAATTGCGTTAGAAAGTAGACATCCAGGGCTTTCCAGCAATATATAATAGTCCATACTTTGCTCAAGGATAGACGATGTAAACTGGCGTTCAACGCCAGTTCTCTGCCCAATTCTGGCGTCCAGCGCCAGAAAAGGATTAAAAGTTAGAGTTCAACGCCAGAAATGGATCCAAACCTGGCGTTGAACGCCCAAAATGGCCTTATGCACGTGAATTACTTAAATCTCAGCCCCAGCACACACCAAGTGGGTCCCAAAAGTGGATCTCTATACCATCTGCTATAGTTTACTCATTTTCTGTAACCCTAGGCTACTAGTTTAGTATTTAAACAACTTTTAGAGACTTATTTTGTATCTCATGACATTTTAGATCTAAACTTTGTACTCTTTGACGGCATGAGTCTCTAAACTCCATTGTTGGGGGTGAGGAGCTCTGCTGTGTCTCGATGAATTAATGCAAGTATTTCTGTTTTCCATTCAAACACGCTTGTTCCTATCTAAGATGTTCATTTGCGCTTAACTGTGATGGAGGTGATGATCTATGACACTCATCACCTTCCTCAAACCATGAACGTGTGCCTGACAACCACCTCCGTTCTATATACGATTGAATGAGTATCTCTTAGATTCCTTAATCAGAATCTCCGTGGTATAAGCTAGAACTGATGGCAGCATTTATAAGAATCCAGAAAGTCTAAACCTTGTCTGTGGTATTCTGAGTAGGATTCAATGATCGAATGACTGTGACGAGCTTCAAACTCGCAAGTGCTGGGCGTTAGTGACAGACGCAAAAGGACAAAGAATCCTATTCCAGTATGATCGAGAACCGACAGATGATTAGCCGTGCTGTGACAGAGCATGTGAGCATATTCTTCACTGAGAGGATGGGATGTAGCCATTGACGATGGTGAACCCCTACATACAGCTTGCCATAGGAGGACGTGCGTGCGTGAACAAGAAGACAGAGGAAAGCAGAGATTCAGAAGACAAAGCATCTCCAAAACTCCAACATATTCTCCATTACTGCAT
Organism: Arachis hypogaea; assembly: GCF_003086295.3. Classification (NCBI taxonomy): domain Eukaryota; kingdom Viridiplantae; phylum Streptophyta; class Magnoliopsida; order Fabales; family Fabaceae; genus Arachis; species Arachis hypogaea. The sequence goes on from NC_092046.1 coordinate 30,707,938, forward strand.
AACAAGTAACCTTTAATCCATGCTCTCTTGTTTATTCGCAATTCAACTGATAAACATAATTGACTTCCTGACTAAGATTTACAAGATAACCATAGATTGCTTCAAACCAACAATCTCCGTGGGATTCGACCCTTACTCACGTGAGGTATTACTTGGACGACCCAGTGCACTTGCTGGTCAGTGGTACGAATTGTGAAAAGTGTGATTCACAATTTGTGCTCCACCGGCCTGCCTCTGGACAACACCAAGAATAGAGCCTAAGTCAGGTTGGTTCTTCTACTTCCTCCCCATCGGTGTCTGCAAGCAGTGGTTTCAATTTTTCCCTTCTCCTTTATCTTTGTTCTGTTGTTTCTTTCTAAACTCATTGCATCTTCCATTTATTTTTTCGTGGTTTTTTTTTTCAATAAAATTTGGCATTGGTTGATCCAAGTTTAACTGTCTAATTTTGAGAATTTGTTGCATAGCGTATAGCCTCACTGTTTCATTTCTAACTTCGATGCTTAGTTTGCTTTCGATTCTTTTCTTGTTGATGTTTGTATATGATTTCTTATAACTGTAAGATAATTTTGGTGATTTTTGGTTAATATCCATTTATTTGTTTTAGAGTTGGTCCAATGGAGGATAGCCAGAAAATTGAGGAGCAGGTGCAGGAAGAAGTGATTTCAGACAATGGAATTGAAAAGAAGCAGGAAACTCGTGATGAGATGCTTTCGCAGCACAAGTGATGTTTTAGGCTTGTCATTTTAGTGAATCTATTTGGTTCTGTATGTTCATGTAGTAGGATCTATTTGTCATGGAATCTATCATATTTAGTAGAAATTGTTGTAGTTCATTTCTGTTGCTAAGCAAGAGAGAAGAGTTTATGGTGAATTCGTGGTGTTTAGACAGCACTGTAGCTTAAATAACCTAGTTAATCATATAAGGGACACTATATATAAGAAGAGTATCCAGGATAATGTTTCAGTAGATTAACATGTTGAACTTGAAAGTAATCATGGAATACAAACTTCACTTGTAAAGTATTCATTCTGTTGATCAAATGTATTTCAGATGCCTTCCTAATTATTGATTAGAAGTAGTATCAATGTATCTTGTAATTGGTATATGTCGGCTTTCCCTCACAACATAGATATAGGCATATTGTCTCCTAGTAAATATATGGGCAAGGCTGTTTCTTTTTCAAAACCTTAGCAAATTTCTTGACACTCAAAGGAAAGGTTTCTATAACTATACTTAAGGCATGATTCATGGACTTCAGAGTTCATTGCGATTGGTGGCTGCTGCTATTTTTTGCATCTATTCTTGATCCTAAAGTTTTTTTTTATGTTTTAAGTTTTATACGATTCTTTCTCTTTTAATTTTGTATCACTATGTGCTCATATTGTTCATTATTTTTGTTTGAATTAATTAAAAAACCGAACAAACTGAACCGAACCAAACCGATTTTAATTGGTTTGGTTTGGTTCGGATGATCTTGATAAAAAAACGAACCAAACCGAACCACAGTTTTAATAAACGATCGGATCGGATGGCTTTTTCTTAAATAACCGAACCAAACCGCACCGCGAATACCCCTAGTTCACACACACACACATGAACTGAGTACCTATTAGAGGTAGGGGTGTTCAAAACCAATCCAAACTGAACAAAATCGATGAACCGAATCAAAAAAATCAAAAACCGAATAATTGAAAACCAAAATAACCGAAAAATTATGTTTTTGCTGTTTTTTGTTCGGTTCGGTTTTCGGTTTTGGTTGAGAAAACCTGAACCACACCAAACCGAACCAGTATATAAATAAAACATTTAAATTACCCTAACCCTAATGTGAAGCCCATTCATTCACCCTCACCTCAGCGCCGCAGACCTCACTGCCTTGCCCTACTCTGAACTCTCAACCCTCGTTTTCCACTCTCCTCTGCCATCCTCCGGAGTCCAGACTGCAGTAGCCGCGAAGGAGCCTTTCTCCTTCTTATCCCCTCCTTCTCCCGCTCCCTTTCTCGTACCCGCTCTCTCTCCATCGTCTCTCACGCAGTGAAACATCAGCAGCAGTGCAGCACACACCAGCACGCACCATCGCCCTTTGTTAAGCACAGCTAAGCGCAGTCCAGCCGCCGTGTCTTTCGTCACACAGGTTTATTCTTGATTTTCTTTCTGAGTTTTCATTCTCTATCTGCCATTTTTTCCTTTTCTATTTTTGTTATAATTTTCTTCTTGATTATTGATTGGTATTTTTTATTTTAATTTTGTTTTCTTGGTTCACTGCTATTATTAATTTTTGTAATTTATTCTTCATTTTAATTTGTTTTCCAATTCTTCTAGCCTCGTCGCCTCTGTTGCAGCATCCCCCTCTGTCGCAGCATCACTATCGTCCTCTGTAATGGAGCCTAAGCCTCAGGTTTGTTTTTTTTGTTTTGATTCTATTTTTTTAAATCTGGTTTAGTAATCTTATTGATTCTAATTTGGGATGAACACTTGGTTGGCTTGTTCTTGATTCTATGGCTGAGTTGTTAATTCTAATTTTGTTTTTTAATTCTGAATTTTTTATTCTGTTTGATTTAGGGTAATTCTTGTTTAAGGTTGATTCTGAATTTCTTGTTTATTTAATGTTAATGCAGGAAAGGAGAAGGTGAAAGAGGAAGAATTTGTGGAATTAGTGCACTACATGAAAATTTTTGGAATCAGATTGGTTGTATTTCTAATTTAGTTTGGTTCTATTTCTGATTCAGTCTCTTGCCTTTTTTTTGCTTCTTGATTTTTCTGAGTGAGGTTGATTATTGTTCCATCTTCTGCTTCCCCTATTTCTACAAAATTTTTGTTGATGATTTTAATTTGTTGTGTTTTTACTACTTTGTTAATGATTTGAGTCAAGTTGATTACTTGTTAGTGACTTTGGAATTAGTTTGGTTGTATTCAATGATTTTGTTTGTAAACTATGTTTATTTGCTAAAACTTGTTATGATTCTAATTTTGAAAATAATGCAAAAATTGAGGCAGGGCCCTATTCTCCTAATTTAAAGATTGAGAATCGAGAATACCTTTTAGAGGTACATTTTTAGTTTAGTTAAGCATTTATACTACTGTTTAACATTCATTTTTTCTTAAATATACAACCCTATTTGGTATTAATTGTTATAACTCAATTTCTGATTTCAGGTTCTTTGTTCTTTGTTTGCTGAAGAATTTTTTGCAATCTTGCTAGGAAACATCAAAATTTGGCTGCTTTGCTGTACAAATTAATGGAAGCAACTTTTTTTTCTTTTTATTGTGTTGAACTTTTCATGTTTTTCATTTGTTGTATTTATAATTTCTTTTGTTGTTGAACTTCTTGTATCAAGATTTTTGTTAGTTATTATGTTGTATGACTGTATTTATGACTTTGTGAAATTAAACTTGTTATTTTGTTGTATATGTTTTTGTTGAAAATAATATAGGACAGAGTTTTAGTACATGGGAAATAACTGGAACTGAATTTATTTTTTGAGTTGAAAAACCGAATAAACCGAGCCAAACCAAACCGATTTTAATTGGTTTGGTTTGGTTCGGATGGTCTCAGTAAAAAGACCGAACCAAACCGAACCGAGTTGCTCTACTAGGATTTCTTTGGTAGAGTTCCCTTGCCACTTACGTCAAGTGGTTCACACACACACGAACTGAGTACCTATTAGAGGGATATGGCTGACACCAGTGATGGTTGAAGGACGGAGGCCATACGGGCAGAAACAGATCCAGAATTATTATGAGGCCATACGGGTAGAGATAGATCCAGAAATATTATTATGAGTTAAAAATATATATAATATTAAAAATTATGTAAAAAAATTATATAATATAAGATATACTACAAAAATATATTTTAAAGTATAAAAAAATATATGTGTACTTTTTACTAATGAAGTGGCCAATTCATTGTATCATAAAATTTATCGATAATAGAATTTGTGTCAAATCTTTTAATAATTTTCTTCTCAATGTAATTAAAAGATAATTAGTAAGAAATTTATCTTTCATTTTGTTTTTGAGTTAATCTTCACAATATTCATAACTAAAAAAGATCTCTTAGTTATAGCAATTAAAATAAAGAGAATTAATACCAAACGAATTAAGAAGGACAATCACAAGAAGAAAAAGAATTCACTTTATGAAATTTGAACATTTTTATTTAATTAAAAGATATTAATAATAATATCTTTTTTTAGATTTTTTTAATATTGTTATTTATTTTTTAGATATTAGAGATTATTAATATTTAAATTGGATTTGACTTTTATTTGTACTAGACTAAATACCAAATATATTTTTTTAAAAAATAAAATCATACTTGATAACTTATTACTGTTACTTTTTTTTAAAAAAAAGCTGGGGGGAGGCCTCCACTCGCCCCTTCCCCCTTACATCCGTCCCTGCATACGGGTGATAAAGATCAACAAGAGAATTGGAGAGGAGATTGTGGAGAAAAGCTTACAACTCATTTCTCTAAGTCTAATATATAGGGAGAATTCTGGCTGAAGGTTTAGTGTGGACACAATCGAAGCAGCGATGATTATGATCTGGTCATATCCACAAGGATTAAAGGAAATGGATTTGGGGACAATATTTTTCAATTCTATTTTGAATCTAAAGTGGACTTGATCAGAATGCAGAGAGGTGTTTTATGGCTTTTCAAAAACTACGTTGTCAATTTAAAGCGATAAACAGAAGAGGAGTGGTAGGACCAATTGATGCGTGAGCATCTATCCTATATTTTCCTAGTGAATTTGCATTCAAATTATTGAGTTTAATCAAGAATTAATCATCTTCTAGCCACTATGAATTCTACTTTGAGTTATGTGCAATTCTGTTTATTTCAGGTAGCATTCGGATGGATTTGACGGAGTTTTGTAGCAGAAAAGGGAGAAAGTGAATGATGCTGTCAACCCTGACCTTCTTGCACTCAAACAGAAATAATTTGAGCTATAGAGGTCCAATTGACGTGATTTTAGCGACATTGAAAAGCCAACTTCCAGATCTTTCTAACGATATATAATAGTCTACATCTTTTATATGGAATTACTGGCCTAGTGGTGCCAAACTTGGGAAATTCCAAGTTTGGCGCCATGATCATCACAACGCCTTCCTTGCTTGCTGCCTTGGTGGCGCCAAACTTGAGAAACTCCAAGTTTGGTGCCAGTTCAATGAATCAAAGTGATCCCAACGCATGATCAAGGCCTACACGAAGATCCTCATTGATTTTGATTAAACTTTTATTTTATTTATAAATAGAAAAATATATTATTTAGTTTTAGAAAATATAATTTACATTAATTAGAATTAGATATAAAAGGAAAAAGAATCAGTCCTTAGGGCTCATCTTCTCTTCTCTTCTCTTCTCTTCTACCTCATTCCGCACTTTATAGTTTTTCTAAATCCTAGTTTTCTCTCTGAATCATGAGCAACTAAACCTCCACTGTTAAGGTTAGGAACTCTGTCTATTGTATGGATTGATACTATTATTTCTCTATTTTAATTCATGTACTGATTTCTATTTCAAGAATTATTTTCGTTCCTTATCTTATGAATCTGGGAGGAACGGAAGTATGATCCTTGTTCTAATTGAGTTCTTGTATAACTTGGAAAAGCTCTTTACTTGAACAACAACTTGAAAATAATTTCTCCTAAATTTCTAATTATCTGGACTTAACGAGATACATGATATATAATCCTCTTATATTTGGGTAATTAGGGTTTTTATGACATATAAACTAGAATTGAACTTCAACCTCTAATTGAAATTAAGTGACCAGGAAATTGGCGGTTGATGAAGGTTAGAGAAGACCAAAAAGGTCTAAGGAATTATGGTTTAGTCACATATAGTTTGCCATGAATTGAATCTTGCATGATTAAAATAGTTTGTAAGAAAAGTCAATCCGGAATAGATAACTCTGAAGCCTTAACTATTTCTCCATATATACTTCACAACTTGTTTATTGCTTACTTTTCTGATTCGCTGAATTACTATTTGATGCATTTGAACTCTCAACACTCTTTTCTGTTTGTCTAACTAAGTAAATCATTCAATCATTATTGCTTAGTCCATCAATCCTCGTGGGACCCTCACTCACCTGAGGTATTACTTGGTACGATATGGTGCACTTGTTGGTTAGTTTGTGGGTTATAAAATCCGCATCAAATTTTTGGCTAGTCTCAATTTGGATTCAATTTCGGAGCACTCCTGAGCACTACAAAATGAAAGATCTTAGCAAGATAATTGCGAAGAATTTTAGGAAGGTTATGGATGTGGATTTCTTTGCTGTTAGAGGGTGAGAAGCGAGAATTATTAAGGCACAAGTCTTATTAGATGCCACGAAACCACTCAAAAGGGAGTTGAAGATTGCTGGGCCAAATAAAAAGATCATTGAACTCTTTGTGAAAGATGAACGTATAGACTATTTTTACAATTATTGTGACCATATGGGACATGAACAGAGAGTTCGCAACGAGATGACGCAAGATTCGATCAAGGGAGAAACTAATAAGGAAAGATGGGGGAATTGGCTGAAAGCAGAGCAAGAGGGAAGGTGAATGAATAATAAGAAGGAGAAGTCTCAATGCTCGACTTCTGTAAGTCTACTTCGGAGTTTGGCAAAGCTCTTGGTAAAAGAGAATGGTGGAGGAGAAAGGAAGGATGAACATAGCTTTTACAGAAGAATCAACAGAAGTACCATTAAGGATACAAAAACACAAACCAGGAGAGAGGCCAGGAGGGATAAGAAAGTTGCTTACTAAGAATAAGAACTTGCAAGAGTTAAATGACAATGATATTTTGGCCATCAATTACAATGGTCAACAGGTGGAAGGAAGGGTTGGAGATGTGGTGGGGGGAGAGAAGGCAGTTTTCTATTTTGGGAAGAGTGTTGCGATGGGGAGAAAGGTAGAAAGAAAATTCAAATTAAGTAGCTAGCTAGGACGAAAGGAGGAAGGCCAATTGTGAGGGCAGGTGAGAAAAGGGGACCTATGGAGCTGAAGAAAAACAATCTTACCAAGAAACAATGTGTGAAAAAAGATGACTAAATATTGAAGAGGTGGGTGCCAACCTTAATATGGCACCCTAAGGTCAATGAAGATGGTCATGTGAAATTGTCGGAGTTTGGAAAAATTTCTGACAATTCACAACAACCAAGAAATTAAAAATTCTCATTCCCTCGAGGTATTATTTTGATGCGAAACCAAAAATAATGCCTTGAATATCATTACTTAATGCACGAAGAAGGGTTTCATAAGTGTGCATTGTGTGAACCCACAAGCTTTGGAGGGTGGACTAATGTTGGCACGGAAAGAAGGAGCAGTTGTTACAGTGAAAATGGAGGCTGAATTCTTCATTCAATTTAAATGGGAGGACTCAATTTCAATGAGGTGCTGGAGCATTTTTACTGTCCACTTGTATAGTGAAGAAAGAACACGTAATGAACAATATGTTATCATTCTAAATCACATTGAGTTTACTAGTCCTTTCTATATGGTTATGGGAGATTTCAATGTGATTACAGCTTAACATGAGAAGGAAGGGGACGTATGAAGATAACATCCTCAATAAATGATTTTATTAGAGAAGGAGGTTTGGTGGACTTAGGGTTTAAAGGTAGAAAATTTACATGGACCAATAGACAATTTGGAGGTAGCTTAATAATGGAAAGGCTGGACAGATGTTGGTTTCTGGGCAATGTAGACAGGAATATCCCAGAGCTATTGTTACTCACTTAGAGGATCATGATTCTGACTAGAGACCAATCCTTCTTGATGCTGACACAGTACAACAAAGGACAAAAAGGAGGTTCAAATTCTAGAAACATTGGTGTGAAGTTCCAAAGATTTGGAAAATTGTGGAAGAGACATGGAAAGAAGCCATTACAGGGCCCTCTATGTTCATTCTACACTTTAAACATAAGAGATGTAGGCAACAGATTGTGGAGTGGAAAAAAAAAAGCTCAAGCAACTTTAAAAGGCAAATTCAAGATCTCAGAGGCTGAATGAAGCAAGAAAAGTCTCGGACGGATCTAGCTAATGGGGTAGTTATTTGCACATTGGATGAATAGCTAGAGGAAGCATTTATAGGGGAGAAGATGTATTGGAAGGAGAAATCACGGGGCCAATGACTGACATGGGGAGACAAAAGCACTAAGTTCTTCCATACTAAAGCACAAACTAAAAATCGGAGAAATAGATTGCAAAAGTTAGAGGATACAAGAAGGGGAGTGATGAATCCACATTTCATGATATTTATTTTCTCTATTTGGGTGGATTTCATCAACTTTTCCTACACTTATTCCTTTAAATAGCATAGTTTTGTAATTCTCCCTAGATTTGTGCTTAATTGTGAAAACATGATTTTTAGGCCTTAAAATAGCTAATTTTATTTCACTTTTATTCCATTTGATGTCTTGATGTGGTTGATGAGTGATTTTAGGTCCTAAAGGCAATTTTGGCAAGGCAAAAGTGGAAGGAAGCATGCATAAAGGGAGAAAACATGAAGAAAACAAAGGAGAAGCACACATTGGAGTGTGCGTGCGCACAACCTAGTGTGCGTACGCACAAAAGCCACAAAACCATGTGTGCGTATGCACGACAACCTGTGCGTACGCACGACAACCTGTGCATACGCACAAGAGGAAAATTAGCATGTGTGCGGATGCACGCACCTGTGCGTCCGCACACGTCCCAGCGCGTGACCTTATTAATGCAAATCGCTGGGGGCGATTTCTAGGCCTCCAGAGCCCAATTTTTGGACCTTCTAAAGCTGATTCTTCCTATATTAGACAAAGGCCTCACTCCATGTGAAGGGGGAGCAATTAGGGTTTAGTGAGCATAATGTAGTTCATTTTTTAGAGAGAGAAGCTCCCCCTTCTCTCTAGAACCTAGGATTTTTAGTTTAATTTCTATGTAATTTCTCTTTTTAATTCTTGTTTTCATCTAGTTTCTTCTACCTTTCTTTATTTTATTGTCTTAATTTTCTTGTTTATTTTGTTAATTTCTCATTTTATTTGTCCTTTATGTTTATGCACACTCTTGTTACTTTAATTTACATTTAATGCAATTTTATGTTTTATGTCATTTATTACTTCATTGAGTTGCTATCTTTATTTTTCTTGTTTGGTAGTTGTAGCATTTATTATTTCTTGTTATTTTATCATGCTTTCTTTACATGCCCACCAAGTGTTTGACAAAATACTTAGTTGGATTTTGGCTTAGTTTCTCACACTCTTGATTGGGAATTTAGGTGTTTGGGTGAACTTGAGTGGTGGATGTCCATTCCACATTGTGTGAGGGTTGATAATTAATTTAGTTTCCCTTGACTCTAAGTGACCCACTAGTGTTGACTTAGGACTTAGGGATTGAGATTAATTATGCCTAGTTGACTTATCCTCGATGTAGGGTTAACTAATTGGGATTAATTCACACACAATTACCATGTTTGTAGTCCACAACTAGGATAGGAATCCTTAAGTACCCACTTCTTGCCAAGAGTTCCTTTTTAGCTTTCAATTTCCATTTCTATTGCCTTTCCTTGCCTCCATTTAATTTCTTGCATGCTAAGTTACCTTCTTGCACTCTAATTTCTTGCCAATTGCTATCATCCAACCCCCATTTCTCTCTCATAGCCAATAATATGACATTTCAATTGCAACTCCTAGGGAGAATGACCCAAGAGTTTAATACTCTCGGTTATTTTTGTATTGATTGTGATATTTATAGATTTGAATTTGATATTAGTCAATTCTTGGGTTTGGAACTATACTTACAATGCCAATCTTATTTTGAGATAAATTTCGAACCCACTTTGGGCTTGTATAAGGAAGTTCGGTTAGATGCTAAAGGAATTGGAGAAATAGATCAACAATACTTTTAGAACTTATTTAGTTCTTCCAATCCAAGGGATCCACAGGTAGAAATTGATTCAATACCTTGAAAGGTCTCTAGAGTATTAATCGAATTCTTACAAGGCTAGTTGATGAGAAGGAGATTAAAAGAGTAATTTATTCCATCAACTCTTTGTCATCTCTCAAGAAGGATGGATTTACTGCTAAATTTTTCAATTCTTCTAAAGCATAGTGAAAGAAGACAAAATCAAGGGTATGAAGAGTTTCTTTAATGGAGGTATAATTCTAAAGGCTTTCAACCACACCCACATCTGCTTATTCCCCAGGGTAGATGGTGCTTCTAATATGACTCTGGTTAGACCCATAAACTCGAGTATAGTTTTTCATATGATAATTTCTAAGGTGCTAGTCCATAGAATACAATTTGTGATGAATGCTATGATAAGTGATAATCAAAGTATTTTTATTAGAGGAAGATTGTTTAGTGACAATGTGCTTGTTGCTCATGAATTTATGCATTTTTAAAGAATAAGAGATATTGTGACTATGATCTTGCACTAAAACTTGACATGAGTAAGACATATGATAGAGTCGAATGGAGCTATTTATGGTAGATGATGAGACAATTAGGATTCTGTGATAGATGGATTGGCTAGTTAGAAGAGTGCACTACTACTGTTTTCTATTCTGTTAAAATAGATGGACAATCTTAGGGATTCTTTAAGCCTGCAAGAGGTCTCCGACAAGGGAATCCTCTTTCTCCCTACTTTTCCTTAATTATTTGTGCAGAGGGGCTATCCCACCTGCTCCACAGAAGAGAACAAAGTATTGATATTACAGGTCTTAAATTGAACAGTAAATGCCCTACTATAAGCCACCTTTTCTTTGCAAATGATTCTATTTTATTTTTCAAATTTACTAACCACGAATGTAGGAAGGTGATAAAGATCATGAGAATCTCTGGTGAGATTAGTGGACAGGAGGTCAGTTTTAATAAATCATTAGTTTTCTTCAGTCTAGTACACCTCAAAAAATCTGATACGTCTTTCTACTATCCTAAGTGTTTCTCGTATTAGCTTTTAGGACAAGTATTTATGGTTGCCTTTGATTATTCACAGATCGAAGAAGGTAACGTTCAACTATATACAGGATAAGGTGACTAGAAAACTTCAACTACATACAGGATAAGGTGACTAAAAAACTCCAACACTAGAACTGTAGTTTACTCTCGACAAGTGGAAGAGAAGTTTTATCAAGTCAATTGGTTCAGCGATTCCTATATACTCTAGGTTGCTTTAAATTGTTGGATACGCTCATAGAGGATATCCAAAGGCAATGAATGCAATTTTGGTGGGAGAAAAAAAAAAGGAGAATGACAAATGCAATAGATCTAATGGAAACTAAAGAGGGATAAGTTTCAAAGACTTGAAAACATTCAACCTAACCATGCTTGAAACACAAGGTTGGAGATTGATTACTAAGACTCACTCACTAGTTTATAAAGTCTATAGAAGCAAGTACTTCAAGATCTCTTCTTTTCTGAAAGATGATTGGTGCACGAAATTGTGATCCCTGGTAATGGCTCCAAAAACTTGGTGCTCTAATCTTAATTCATAATTTGTCACAACTTCGATACAACTAACCAGCAAGTGCACTGGGTCGTCCAAGTAATAAAACCTTACGTGAGTAAGGGTCGATCCCACGGAGATTGTCGGCTTGAAGCAAGCTATGGTCACCTTGTAAATCTCAGTCAGGCGGATATCAAATGGTTATGGAGTTTTTGAATAATAATAATAAATAAACAGAAAATAAAGATAGAAATACTTATGTAATTCATTGGTGAGAATTTCAGATAAGTGTATAGAGATGCTTTCGTTCCTCTGAACCTCTGCTTTCCTGCTGTCTTCATCCAATCCTTCCTACTCCTTTCCATGGCAAGCTTTATGTAAGGCCTCACCGTTGTCAATGGCTACATCCCATTCTCTCTGTGAAAAAGGTCCAAATGCTCTGTCACAGCACGGCTAATCATCTGGAGGTTCTCGATCATACTAGAACAGGGTTCACCCTCCTTTTGCGTCTGTCACTACGCCCAGCACTCGCGAGTTTGAAGTTCGTCACAGCCATCCCTTCCCCGATCCTACTCGGAATACCACAGACAAGGTTTAGACTTTCCGGATCTCAGGAATGGCCATCCACGGGTTCTAACTTATACCACGAAGACACTAATAACTCGCACTCGGTCCCCTGTATTAGATATCCGAGAGATATTCATTCTAGCTTGTTTGCATGTAGAACGAAAGTGTTTGTCAGGCACGCGTTCATAAGTGAGAATGATGATGAGCATCACATAATCATCACATTCATCATGTTCTTGGGTGCGAATGGATATCTTAGAAGCGGAATAAGTTGAATTGAATAGAAAAACAGTAGTACTTTGCATTAAATCATGAGGAACAGCAGAGCTCCACACCTTAATCTATGGTGTGTAGAAACTCTACCGTTGAAAATACATAAGTGATGAAGGTTCAGGCATGGCCGAATGGCCAGCCCCCAAACGTGATCAATATGATCCAAAGTTGAACTAAAAATCATAAGATGTAAATACAGTAGTAAAAAGTCCTATTTATACTAAACTAGCTACTAGGGTTTACAGAAGTAAGTAATTGATGCATAAATCCACTTCCGGGGCCCACTTGGTGTGTGCTTGGGCTGAGCTTGAAGTTTACACGTGCAGAGGCTTCTTTTGGAGTTGAACGCCAAGTTGTAACGTGTTTTTGGCGTTCAACTCTGGTTCGTGACGTGTTTCTGGCGTTTAACTCCAGACTACAGCGTAGAACTAGCGTTCAACGCCCTTTTGCGTCTTCTAAACTCGGCCAAAGTATAGACTATTATATATTTCTGGAAAGCCCTAGATGTCTACTTTCCAACGCCGTTGAGAGCGCACCATTTGAAGTTCTGTAGCTCTAGAAAATCTACTTTGAGTGCAGGGAGGTTAGAATCCAACAGCATCAGCAGTCCTTCTTCAACCTCTGAATCTGATTTTTGCTCAAGTCCCTCAATTTCAGCCATAAAATATCTGAAATCACAGAAAAACACACAAACTCATAGTAAAGTCCAGAAATGTGAATTTAACATAAAAACTAATAAAAACATCCCTAAAAGTAACTAGATCCTACTAAAAACATACTAAAAACAATGCCAAAAAGCGTATAAATTATCCGCTCATCACAACACCAAACTTAAATTGTTGCTTGTCCCCAAGCAACTGAAAATCAAATAGGATAAAAAGAAGAGAATATACTATAAATTTCAAAATATCAATGAAACATAGCTCCAATCAGATGAGCGGGACTTGTAGCTTTTTGCCTCTAGAATAGTTTTGGCATCTCACTTTATCCATTGAGGTTCAGAATGATTGGCATCTACAGGAACTTAGAGTTCAGATGGTGTTATTGATTCTCCTAGTTCAGTATGTTGATTCTTGAACACAGCTACTTTATGAGTCTTGGCCGTGGCCCTAAGCACTTTGTTTTCCAGTATTACCACCGGATACATAAATGCCACAGACACATAATTGGGTGAACTTTTTCAGATTGTGACTCAGCTTTGCTAAAGTCCCCAATTAGAGGTGTCCAGGGTTCTTAAGCACACTCTTCTTTTTGCTTTGGACCTTGACTTTAACTGCTCAGTCTCAAGTTTTCACTTGACACCTTCACGCCACAAGCACATGGTTAGGGACAGCTTGGTTTAGCCGCTTAGGCCAGGATTTTATTCCTTTAGGCCCTCCTATCCACAGATGCTCAAAGCCTTGGGATCCTTTTTATTACCCTTGCCTTTTGGTTTTAAGGGCTATTGGCTTTTTGCTCTTGCCTTTTGGTTTTAAGAGCTTTTGGCTTTTTCTGCTTGCTTTTTCTTTTTCTTTCTCCCTCTATTTTTTTTCACTATTTTTTTCTCTCTTTTTTTTTTCTGCAAGCTTTTGTATTCACTGCTTTTTCTTGCTTCAAGAATCATTTTTATGATTTTTTTTCAGATTATCAAATAATATGTCTCCTTGTCATCATTCTTTCAAGAGCCAACATATTTAACATTCTTAAACATCAAATTCAAAAGACATATGCACTGTTCAAGCATTCATTCAGAAAACAAAAAGTATTGTCACCACATCAATATAATTAAACTAAGTTCAAGGATAAATTTGAAACTCATGTACTTCTTGTTCTTTTGAATTAAAAACATTTTTCATTTAAGAGAGGTGATGGATTCATATTCACTACTTTAATGCATAGACACTTAGACAATAATGATCATGTAATAAAGACACAAACATAGATAAACATTTAACATAAGAAACGAAAAACAGAAAATTTAAGAACAAGGAATGAGTCCACCTTAGTGATGGTGGCGTTTTCTTCTTGAGGAACCAATGATGTCCTTGAGCTCTTCTATGTCTCTTCCTTGTCTTTGTTGCTCCTCCCTCATTGCTCTTTGATCTTCTCTAATTTCATGGAGGATGATGGAGTGCTCTTGGTGTTCCACTCTTAGTTGCTCCCAATAATTGTGTGGAGGAAAATGTATCCCCTGAGGTATCTCAGGGATCTCTTGATTTACAGTCAAATGTTCTACCACTGAGCTATAGACCCTTGATAGAAGCTTTTGTCTTTCCTTTCCTCTTTCTAGAGGTTTCTCTGGCCTTAGGTTCCATCAATGGTTATGGAAAAACAAAAAAGCAATGCTTTTTCCACACCAAACTTAGAATGTTTGCTCGTTCTCGAGTAAAAGAAGAAAGGAAGGATGAGAAGAAGAAGACATGGAGGAGATGGAGGTGTGGGAAGGGTTCGGCCACTGGGGGTTTAAGGTGGTTATGATGTGTGAAAAGGAGGGAGTGATGGTTTGAATTTTGAGTGGGTGGGTGTAGGTGGGTGTATGATGGTTTTGGAGGGGAATTGGAGGTGATTGGTGAAGGGTTCTTGGGAAATGGTGATATAGGATTATGAGGAGGTAAGGTGAGTGGAGGTATGTGGGGATCCTGTGGGATCCACAGATCCTGAGGTGTCAAGGATTTACATCCCTGCACCAATTAGGCATGTAAAATGCCTTTGCATGCATTTCTGGCGTTTAAACGCCGAAGTGATGCTTGTTCTGGGCGTTCAACGCCCATATGCAGCATATTTCTGGCGTTGAACGCCAGCTCCATGCTCTGTTCTGGCGTTGAACGCCAGCCAGATGCTCCTAAACGCCTCCAGGGTGTGATTTTTCTTCTGCTGTTTTTTATTCTATTTTTATTTTTTTTGATTTATTTTGTGACTCCACATGATCATGAACCTAATAAAACATGAAAGAACAATAAAAATAAAAATAAAATTAGATAAATAAAAATTGGGTTGCCTCCCAACAAGCGCTTCTTTAATGTCAATAGCTTGACAGTGAGCTCTCATGGAGCCTCACAGATGTTCAGAGCATTGTTGAGACTTTCCAACACCAAACTTAGAGTTTGGCTGAGGCCTCCCAACACCAAACTTAGAGTTTGACTGTGGGGGCTTTAGTTGACTCTGTACTGAGAGAAGCTTATCGTGCCTCTTTTCCATGTTTACAGAAGGATAACATTGAGTTTTAAATACAAGGGAGTCCTCATTCAATTGAAGGACTAGTTCACCTCTGTCAACATCAATCACAGCTCTTGCTGTGGCTAGGAAGGGTCTTCCAAGGATGATGGATTCATCCTCATCCTTCCCAGTATCTAGGATTATGAAATCAGCAGGGATGTAAAGGCCTTCAACCTTTACTAACACGTCCTCTACTTGTCTATAAGCCTATTTCATGGATTTGTCTGCCATCTCTAATGAGAATTTGGCAGCTTGCACCTCAAAGATTCCAAGTTTCTCCATTACAGAGAGTGGCATGAGGTTTATTCCTGACCCAAGGTCACATAGAGCCTTCTCAAAGGTCATGGTGCCTATGGTACAGAGCATTAGGAACTTTCCAGGATCCTGTTTCTTCTGAGGCAATCTCAGTTGATCCAATGCATTTAGTTCATTGGTGAACAGGGGAGGTTCATCTCCCCAAGTCTCATTACCAAATAAATTGGCATTCAGCTTCATGATTGCACCAAGGAACTTGGCAACTTGCTCTCCAGTAACATCCTCATTCTCTTCAGAAGAGGAATACTCATCAGAGCTCATGAAGGGCATAAGGAGGTTCAATGGAATCTCTATGGTCTCTAAATGAGCCTCAGATTCCTTTGGTTCCTCAAAGGGAAACTCCTTATTGATCACTGGACGTTCCAGGAGGTCTTCCTCCTTGGGATTCACGTCCTCCCCTTCCTCCTTGGATTCGGCCATGATGTTTATATCAATGGCCTTACAATCTCTCTTTGGATTCTCTTCTGTATTGCTTGGGAGAGTACTAGGAGGGGTTTTAGTGATCTTCTTACTCAGCTGGCCTACTTGTGCCTCCAAATTTCTAATGGAGGACCTTGTTTCATTCATGAAACTCAGAGTGGCCTTAGATAGATCAGAGACTAAGTTTGCTAAATTAGAGGTATTTTGTTCAGAGTTCTCTGTCTGTTGCTGAGTGGATGATGGAAAAGGCTTGCTATTGCTAAACCTGTTTCTTCCACTATTATTAAAGCCTTGTTGAGGCTTTTGTTGATCCTTCCATGAGAGATTTGGGTGATTTCTCCATGAGGGGTTATAGGTGTTCCCATAGGGTTCACCCATGTAATTTATCTCTGCTATTGCAGGGTTCTCAGGATCATAAGCTTCTTCTTCAGAAGATGCCTCTTGAGTACTGTTGGATGCAGCTTGCATTCCATTCAGACTTTGAGAAATCATATTGACTTGCTGAGTCAATATTTTATTCTGAGCCAATATGGCATTCAGAGTATCAATTTCATGAACTCCCTTCTTCTGAGGTATCCCATTACTCACAGGATTCCTCTCAGAAGTGTACATGAACTGGTTATTAGCAACCATGTCAATAAGTTCTTGAGCTTCTGCAGGCGTTTTCTTTAGGTGAATGGATCCACCTGTAAAAGTATCCAATGACATCTTAGCTAATTCAGACAGACCATCATAGAATATATCCAGGATGGTCCATTCTGAAAGCATGTCAGAAGGACACTTTTTGGTCAGTTCCTTGTATCTCTCCCAAGCTTCATAGAGGGATTCACCTTCTTTCTGTCTGAAGGTTTGAACATCCACTCTAAGCTTACTCAGCTTTTGAGGAGGAAAGAACTTGGCTAAGAAAGCCTTGACCAGCTTATCTGATGACAAGTCATCTTAGCCTATTTTAACTAGTCTTTTTCTTTTGTTTTCATTAGAATTATGCACTTTCTTGAGCTACAAGTAAGCCAATTAGCTAGATTTTCATGTTTCCTTTGATTTAATCAACCATGTATGAATTCATGCTATTTCATGAGGTTTTATACTATAATTGTCACATATTATGAAAGAATGAATATCTCATGATTTTAAGCATAGCTTTGATGTGTTTGGTTGATTAATGATAGGTGAAGAAAGCCTGGAGAAAGGTTGAAGCAAGGAGGAATGGCTAGGAGTGAAGAGAGGACAATGGAATAAGTGAAATTGAACCAGGAAGCAAAAAGCTGGACCTAAAGTTAGCATCAAACTTTTGCACAAACTTTTGGTTGAAAAGTTAGCCCCAACGTTAGCCCCCTAACTTGGAGGCTAACGTTGGAACTTGAAATCACTCCCTGGGTACCAAAAGTTTGTGCCAACGTTAGCCCCCTAACTTTGAGGCTAACGTTGGCACATGAAATTCACCCCTGGGCACCAAAAGTTTGCGCCAACGTTAGCCCCCTAACTTTGAGGCTAACGTTGGCATGAAGAAAACCTCCCTGGGCACCAAAAGTTTGCGCCAACGTTAGCCCCCTAACTTGGTGGCTAACGTTGGCACATGAAAATCACAAGGAGGAGCAAAAGTTTGCGCCAACGTTAGCCCCCTAACTTGGTGGCTAACGTTGGCGCCACAAGTACACAAGGTAAGGCCAACGTTAGGGCCAAAGTTAGACCCCTAACTTTGGCACCAACGTTGGTATCAACAAAGTGGTGTTAGCTGATATGAAAAGTTGGAGCAAAAGTTAGACCCCTAACTTTTGCTCAAACTTTTGGTCCAACTTTTGCAAAACTTAAACCCGGTTCAATTGGTTCGTTTTGGTTCTTCTCCAAACTTCAAGAGCAATCAACCAAGGCCTCTTTCAACCCAATTCCACCAAGAGCAAAGGCCCAACTCAAGGCTTGAAGATCATTTGAAGAAAGTGTATAAATAGGATAGAATTCAAGTTCTTAAGGGAGCTTTCCTTTAGAATTTTCATAATAGTTTTCGGAGAGCTTTGGATATTGAGTGATCTTTAATTTCTTAGTCTTGGGGAAAGAGAATTCACTTCTCTTCCTCTTAGTTATTTGCTTTCAATTTCAATTACACTTGTCTTGGATCTTGGGTTGAAGAATTGAAGGAATTCTGTTTCAATCTCATCCTTGGATCTCTCTGTTTCTTTACTGCTAATTGAATTCAATTTCTGTTAATTGCTCTTCATCTACTCTCTTTGCAATTTACAATTTCCTTGCAATTGCTCTTGTTGGATCTAGGAAGGCATTGAGATCTAGACTTGGTTTTCTAGTCTCTGGGTCCTGAGATCTGGTTTCCCATTTCAATTCTCTGTTTATTGCTTTATATGTTCATTTACTTTTCTGTTTCGGATCCGATTCAATCCCAATTCCCTTTTACTCTTCTGTTTAATGCAATTTAACTTTTCCTTGTTTAAATCCAGCCCCAATCCCCTTTACATTTCAAGTCATTTATATTTCTTGCACTTTAAGATTCTGCAATTTACATTTCTTGCAATCTAAGTTTCCGCAATTTATGTTACTTGCACTTTAAGATTCAGCAATTCAATTCTCGTCCTCTTTAATTTCATGTCAATTACCCATTCCCTTTACTTTCTATGCAATTTAAATTCTGCAAATCACAAATCTCTCAACCAAATCTTGATTCGCTTGACTAAATCAACCACTAAACTAAAATTGCTCAATCCTTCAATCCCTGTGGGATCGACCTCACTCCCGTGAGTTTTTATTACTTGATGCGACCCGGTGCACTTGCCGGTTAGAATTGTGTGTTCTGGGAGAAATTCATTTTTCCTCCAAAATTACTCATCAAGTTTTTGGCGCCGTTGCCGGGGATTGAATAGATTGACAATGATTAAGTGAGGTGGTGATCTAGATCAAGCACTTTTTCTTTAATTTTCAATTAACCCACTAACTGTTTGAATTTTTGCCTGAGATAACTGAAACTTCGCTTTAGCCACAAAGTGAAGTTTTCCTGGAAATTTTTGACTCTATGCAATGCTCTTGCTTACACAAGAGAAGCAATTTCTGCACTAATCTCCCAAGTCCATCAACTGTTTGATACTTTGTGTCAACTAATCCTCTGACTACATTCTGGCATGAGAATATCCAATTTTCATTGGGATTGTTTGTGATTGTGCAGGTCATGGAGGAAAAGAATCCTACAGCAAGAGGAGAAAAACTGAGGCATTATGATTTCCAGCCTCCATAATCAAAGAGCAAGATGTCAAGCTAGTGACAATAAAAGAGCGCTTGTTGGGAGGCAACCCAACCTGAGGTAGTTTTCTTTTCATAGATATTTTAATAAAAAGGTTAATTAGTTTTATCTATATTGCAAGAAGCTAAGTTTGGTGTTGCACACCAAAACAATATAAGGGAGAATGAAGGATTCTAAGTTTGGTGTTCCACCAAAATCTCATTTAAAACATATTCTCACCTTCTGCATAATGCTAGCTTCAAGCAGCTAGATAAACTAGTTAACTATTTTGCTATTCTTTAGTTTTCAGTTTTGTCACTTTTGAAAAAGAAAGAAAAGAAAAAAATTATCACACATGGTTAATTTGATGCATGAAAACCATTGGCAAGGTACTAAGTTTGGTGTTCTCACACCAAAGTAAGTTCAAAAGCCCATAAATAAATCAGCCAGACTAACCATTGTTTCCAAGTACTTGGGGAACAAGCAACTTTCAATATCATTGCAGAGGTCCATACAAGCTTTTGGAAGGATTAAGAATCATCAATCAAAGAAACAAAAGATGAACCTAAAGGCCAGCAATGATGATGATGAGAAGAAGGAAAGCAAGCGAACTCCAAAAGGTTGTATTGTTAAGTGATTATCTTACATCAAACACTACTATGATTGAGAGTGGTTTAGTTTCCCTGATTATCTGTCTGCATAGCATAGTTTTCTGTAATTCAATAAGCAAGATGCTTGATCATTCACAACATTCTTATCTTCAAAACTTGTTTGCACTCAATTTTCAAGAAATGCATCACATGAAAGTTCTTTGAAAAGAAGGATTGAGGAATCAAACAATTTTGAGGGAAGCAAAAGATTAGGAGAAGTGGTGGTTCTAGTTGTATGATTTTGTATTGAGGTTGCATGCTTGTGAAAACTTGCATGGGAGCTCATAGGCAGGACATGAAGTTCAAAGAAGTATTGTGGAGATTCTCAAAAATTTATTGATCCAAGAAGCAGCAAACAAAACAAAAGAAAGAAAAGAAAATACAAAGACAAAAAGAATATGGCCCAAGGCTCTGAGCATCAATTACTAGGCAGAAAAAAAAGAAGAAACAAAACTCAAAGAGTTGTTAGCCTAGTGAAATGCTTGTGGTTGAGTTGTGTCAAAGAAAGAGGCTTGAGCAAGTAAATCCTTAGGGGTGCTTTAACACCCAATACCTTAAAACTAACTGGTTTAGGAGTATTGATTGAAAGCTTAATTAAAGAGCCGCTTTGAGACATGATACTTAGAGTCGAGGCCAAAGCACAGAAACTATAAGCTGCTTCAAGGTGATTACATATAAAGAGATCTCCATGATACCATTTGAATGAAAATCCTAAGACCTAAGACTCCCAATATGTGAGGACTAGTAAGCACTGAAGCCCTTGCAAGAGCACCTGATTTAGAGTTCACCCCACTGTACCTGATCACTTCACTCACTGGACTTTACAAGTTATTCTTCAATCCATCTTAATTGAAAGAACCCTGGAGCATAAATCTATTTCTTGCTTGGGGACAAGCAAGCTTTAAGTTTGGTGTTGTGATGACAAGTCATCTTAGCCTATTTTAACTAGTCTTTTTCTTTTGTTTTCATTAGAATTATGCACTTTCTTGAGCTACAAGCAAGCCAATTAGCTAGATTTTCATGTTTCCTTTGATTTAATCAACCATGTATGAATTCATGCTATTTCATGAGGTTTTATACTATAATTGTCACATATTATGAAAGAATGAATATCTCATGATTTTAAGCATAGCTTTGATGTGTTTGGTTGATTAATGATAGGTGAAGAAAGCCTGGAGAAAGGTTGAAGCAAGGAGGAATGGCTAGGAGTGAAGAGAGGACAATGGAATAAGTGAAATTGAACCAGGAAGCAAAAAGCTGGACCTAAAGTTAGCATCAAACTTTTGCACAAACTTTTGGTTGAAAAGTTAGCCCCAACGTTAGCCCCCTAACTTGGAGGCTAACGTTGGAACTTGAAAATCACTCCCTGGGTACCAAAAGTTTGTGCCAACGTTAGCCCCCTAACTTTGAGGCTAACGTTGGCACATGAAATTCACCCCTGGGCACCAAAAGTTTGCGCCAACGTTAGCCCCCTAACTTTGAGGCTAACGTTGGCATGAAGAAAACCTCCCTGAGCACCAAAAGTTTGCGCCAACGTTAGCCCCCTAACTTGGTGGCTAACGTTGGCACATGAAAATCACAAGGAGGAGCAAAAGTTTGCACCAACGTTAGCCCCCTAACTTGGTGGCTAATGTTGGCGCCACAAGTACACAAGGTAAGGCCAACGTTAGGGCCAAAGTTAGACCCCTAACTTTGGCACCAACGTTGGTATCAGCAAAGTGGTGTTAGCTGATATGAAAAGTTGGAGCAAAAGTTAGACCCCTAACTTTTGCTCAAACTTTTGGTCCAACTTTTGCAAAACTCAAACCCGGTTCAATTGGTTCATTTTGGTTCTTCTCCAAACTTCAAGAGCAATCAACCAAGGCCTCTTTCAACCCAATTCCACCAAGAGCAAAGGCCCAACTCAAGGCTTGAAGATCATTTGAAGAAAATGTAAAAATAGGATAGAATTCAAGTTCTTAAGGGAGCTTTCCTTTAGAATTTTCATAATAGTTTTCGGAGAGCTTTGGATATTGAGTGATCTTTAATTTCTTAGTCTTGGGGAAAGAGAATTCACTTCTCTTCCTCTTAGTTATTTGCTTTCAATTTCAATTACACTTGTCTTGGATCTTGGGTTGAAGAATTGAAGGAATTCTGTTTCAATCTCATCCTTGGATCTCTCTGTTTCTTTACTGCTAATTGAATTCAATTTCTGTTAATTGCTCTTCATCTACTCTCTTTGCAATTTACAATTTCCTTGCAATTGCTCTTGTTGGATCTAGGAAGGCATTGAGATCTAGACTTGGTTTTCTAGTCTCTGGGTCCTGAGATCTGGTTTCCCATTTTAATTCTCTGTTTATTGCTTTATATGTTCATTTACTTTTCTGTTTCGGATCCGATTCAATCCCAATTCCCTTTTACTCTTCTGTTTAATGCAATTTAACTTTTCCTTGTTTAAATCCAGCCCCAATCCCCTTTACATTTCAAGTCATTTATATTTCTTGCACTTTAAGATTCTGCAATTTACATTTCTTGCAATCTAAGTTTCCGCAATTTATGTTACTTGCACTTTAAGATTCAGCAATTCAATTCTCGTCCTCTTTAATTTCATGTCAATTACCCATTCCCTTTACTTTCTATGCAATTTAAATTCTGCAAATCACAAATCTCTCAACCAAATCTTGATTCGCTTGACTAAATCAACCACTAAACTAAAATTGCTCAATCCTTCAATCCCTGTGGGATCGACCTCACTCCCGTGAGTTTTTATTACTTGATGCGACCCGGTGCACTTGCCGGTTAGAATTGTGTGTTTTGGGAGAAATTAATTTTTCCTCCAAAATTACTCATCATTATCCCAAGAGTTCAGGCTATCCTTAGGTTGAGAGTCCAACCATATTCTAGCTCTGTCTCTTACAGCAAACGGAAAAAGCATATGCCTGTAGACTTCAAGATCTACTCCATTAGTCTTAATAGTGTCACATATTTGCAAGAATTCAGTTAAGAACTGGAAGGGATCTTCAGATGGAAGTCCATGAAACTTGCAGTTTTGTTGCATCAGAGAAACTAATTGAGGTTTAAGCTCAAAATTGTTTGCTCCAATGGTAGGGATGGAGATGCTTCTTACATGTAAATTGGAATTAGGTGCAGTAAAGTCACCAAGCATCCTCCTTGCATTATTATTATTTTCGGCTGCCATCTCCTCTTCCTGTTCGAAAATTCCTGTAAGGTTGTCTCTGGATTGTTGTATTTTAGCTTCTCTTAGTTTTCTCTTCAGAGTCCTTTCAGGTTTAGGATCTGCTTCAACAAGAATGTTTTTGTCCTTGCTCCTGCTCATATGACAAAGAAGGGAATAACAAAGAAAATATGGAATCCTCTATGTCACAGTATAGAGATTCCTTTGTGTGAGTGGAAGAAGAAAAGAATGTAATGTAAGGAAAGAGAAGGGAGGAGAATCCAAACACAAGGGTGAGGAAAGCAGAGATATGGGATGAAGAGAAGTGTTAGTAAGTAATTAAATAAATAGAAGGAGATGAGAGGAAGAAGTTTTCGAAAATAACTTTTGAAACGGGGTTAGTTATTTTCGAAAATTAGATAAGAAATAAAGTTAGAATTAAAAATTGAAACAATTAATTAATTAAAAATAATTCTTGAAAAAGAGGGAGGCATTTTCGAAAATTAGAGAGGGATAGTTAGTTAGGTAGTTTTGAAAGAGATAAGAAACAAACAAAAATTTAATTAGTTAGTTGAAACAAATTTTGAAAATCAATTTTTAAAAGATAAGAAGATAAGAAGTTAGAAAAGATATTTGAAAAAGATATGACATGAAAAGGTAGGATTAAAAAGATATGATTTTGAAAAAGATAAGATAAAAAGATATTTTTGAAAAGAGATTATTGAAATTAGTTTTGAAAAATATTTGATTTTTTTAAAATCACAATTAATGACTTGATTCACAAGAAATCATAAGATATGATTCTAGAACTTAAAGTTTGAATCTTTCTTAACAAGTAAGTAACAAACTTGAAATTTTTGAATCAAAACATTAATTGTTGATGATATTTTTGAAAATATGGTATAAAATTAAGAAAAAGATTTTTGAAAAATATTTTTAAGATTTTCGAAAATAAATAGGAAAAATGAAAAAGATTTGATTTTTAAAAAAGATTTTGAAATAGATAAGATTTTTAAATTGAAAATTTGATTTAACTCATAAGAAACAACTAAATTTTAAAAAGTTTTGAAAAAGTCAACTCAAATTTTCGAAAATTTATGAGTGAAAAAGGGAAAGATATTTTTTTTGATTTTTAAATTTTTAATGAAGAAGGAGAAAAACATGAAAAAGACTCAATGCATGAGAATTTTTAGATCAAAACAATGAATGCATACAAGAATGCTATGAATGTCAAGATGAACACCAAGAACACTTTGAAGATCATGATGAACATCAAGAACATATTTTTGAAAAATTTTTTATGCAAAGAAAACATACAAGACACCAAACTTAGAAATTTGCAAACTTCAGACACTAACAAATTGAAAATGCATATGAAAAACAAGAAAAGACACAAAACAAGAAAATATGAAGATCAAACAAGAAGACTGGCCAAGAACAACTTGAAGATCATGAAGAACACTATGAATGCATGAATTTTCGAAAAATGCATAAAAAAATTTTAGAAAAAAATGCAATTGATACCAAACTTAAAAATTGACTCAAGACTCAAACAAGAAACACAAAATATTTTTTATTTTTATGATTTTATATTTTTTTTATTTTTTTCGAAAATTAATGTGAAAAAGAAAAATAAAGATTCCAAAATTTTTAATATGAATTCCAGGAATCTTGCACTCTTAGTCTAAAGCTCCAATCTGAGGGTTAGACATGGCTTAATAGCCAGCCAAGCTTTAGAAGATACAAATCAGTCATACAATAACAAATTTGATTAGCAACAACTAGCTTGCTCTTGTAATGATGACTTGGGAGCCTCAGTCCAAATGAATTTAGATGTGGCTCTACAGCCAGCTAGACTTCTACATGCTTCATGAAACACTAGAATTCATTCTTAAAAATTTTGAAGAAAAATATATTTTTATTTGTTTTTGAAAATATATTTTTTTTCAAAAATTAATTGGGAAAAATGAAAAAGAAGAAAATATTTTTGAAAAATTTTTGAAAATTTTTTGAAAATAAAATAAGAAGAAAACTACCCAATCTGAGCAACACGATGAACCGTCAGTTGTCCAAACTCGAACAATCCCCGGCAACGGCGCCAAAAACTTGGTGCACGAAATTGTGATCCCTTGTAATGGCTCCAAAAACTTGGTGCTCTAATCTTAATTCATAATTTGTCACAACTTCGATACAACTAACCAGCAAGTGCACTGGGTCGTCCAAGTAATAAAACCTTACGTGAGTAAGGGTCGATCCCACGGAGATTGTCGGCTTGAAGCAAGCTATGGTCACCTTGTAAATCTCAGTCAGGCGGATATCAAATGGTTATGGAGTTTTCGAATAATAATAATAAATAAACAGAAAATAAAGATAGAAATACTTATGTAATTCATTGGTGAGAATTTCAGATAAGTGTATAGAGATGCTTTCGTTCCTCTGAACCTCTGCTTTCCTGCTGTCTTCATCCAATCCTTCCTACTCCTTTCCATGGCAAGCTTTATGTAAGGCATCACCGTTGTCAATGGCTACATCCCATCCTCTTTGTGAAAAAGGTCCAAATGCTCTGTCACGGCACGGCTAATCATCTGGAGGTTCTCGATCATACTGGAACAGGGTTCACCCTCCTTTTGCGTCTGTCACTACGCCCAGCACTCGCGAATTTGAAGTTCGTCACATCCATCCCTTCCCCGATCCTACTCGGAATACCATAGACAAGGTTTAGACTTTCCGGATCTCAAGAATGGCCATCCACGGGTTCTAACTTATACCATGAAGACACTAATAACTCGGACTCGGTCCCCTGTATTAGATATCCAAGAGATACTCATTCTAGCTTGTTTGCATGTAGAACGGAAGTGTTTGTCAGGCACGCGTTCATAAGTGAGAATGATGATGAGCGTCACATAATCATCACATTCATCATGTTCTTGGGTGCGAATGGATATCTTAGAAGCGGAATAAGTTGAATTGAATAGAAAAACAGTAGTA
Source organism: Arachis hypogaea (assembly GCF_003086295.3). Lineage (NCBI taxonomy): Eukaryota > Viridiplantae > Streptophyta > Magnoliopsida > Fabales > Fabaceae > Arachis > Arachis hypogaea. The sequence continues at coordinate 30,734,145 of NC_092046.1, forward strand.
CTTTGCATTAAATCATGAGGAACAGCAGAGCTCCACACCTTAATCTATGGTGTGTAGAAACTCTACCGTTGAAAATACATAAGTGATGAAGGTTCAGGCATGGTCGAATGGCCAGCCCCCAAACGTGATCAATATGATCCAAAGTTGAACTAAAAATCATAAGATGTAAATACAATAGTAAAAAGTCCTATTTATACTAAACTAGCTACTAGGGTTTACAGAAGTAAGTAATTGATGCATAAATCCACTTCCGGGGCCCACTTGGTGTGTGCTTGGGCTGAGCTTGAAGTTTACACGTGTAGAGGCTTCTTTTGGAGTTGAACACCAAGTTGTAACGTGTTTTTGGCGTTCAACTCTGGTTCGTGACGTGTTTCTGGCGTTTAACTCCAGACTACAGCGTAGAACTGGCGTTCAACGCCCTTTTGCGTTGTCTCAACTCGGCCAAAGTATGGACTATTATATATTTCTGGAAAGCCCTGGATGTCTACTTTCCAACGCCATTGAGAGCGCTCCATTTGGAGTTCTGTAGCTCTAGAAAATCCACTTTGAGTGTAGGGAGGTCAGAATCCAACAGCATCAGCAGTCCTTCTTCAACCTCTGAATCTGATTTTTGCTCAAGTCCCTCAATTTTAGCCAGAAAATACCTGAAATCACAGAAAAACACACAAACTCATAGTAAAGTCCAGAAATGTGAATTTAACATAAAAACTAATAAAAACATCCCTAAAAGTAACTAGATCCTACTAAAAACATACTAAAAACAATGCCAAAAAGCGTATAAATTATCCGCTCATCACTGATATTGGTTATAACCCTTCACGGGCTTAGAGAAGCTTATTAGATGGGAGAAAGGTTCTAGAGAAGGGGCTTTGGCAGATTGGAAGAAACTTTACAGTGAAGATTTTGGAGAGAATTGGATTAGAAATCATCCTATAATTCTGAGAAACTAGGTACATGATCTAAACTCTACTCTAGTGTGAATGAATCAGCTCATGACAAACAATGGAGAATGAAATTCACAATTAATTCAAAACATATTCAATCCAAACACAACCAGGCATTTATTCAAATAGAAATCAGACAAGAAGGTGATAAAATTATTTGGGGCAAAGAATGAAATGGGACTTACTCTGTTAAGTCAGGATATTCAAGAAGCTTCCAATTTCATCACCCTCCCATAGATGTCCTACCTGCCTATTTAAAAAATAAACACATGTGGAAGAAAATTTGGAGTTTGAAATGCCTAGCAAAAATTAAGGTCTTTATGTGAAAAACAATGCATGATGGCTTACCGGTTAGAGAAAAGCTTCAGTCAAGGATCCCCACAATCTCTGAAACATGTTTGTGATGCAATCATGAACCAAAAACCATAGCTCACTGTCTGATTAATTGTTCTTAGCCAAGAACAGTCTAGCAGCTCACAAATCTGGAAGCTCCTTCGATTGGTGGCTCGATTTGTTGGAGTAGCTCCATCGGGGCGACTAAGGAAAAAGGATGATCAGCTTTGCCACCTCCATCCTTTGGAAAAGCTAGAACGCTAAGAACAAGAAAATCTTCAAGGAATTTGAGATTTTCCCACAAGAAGTCATGACCTCAACATCATCACTAACGGAAGAGATTTTTTACTAAAGCAATGTGAAGCTTCGTTCTTTTCTTTCCCCATTGTTGTACTTAGTCCTTTTGGGTTTTTCCTTTGTTTCTTGTGTTGATGTTCGAGTAAGGACCATTTTAACATTTTATTTTGAGACTATAACATTTTCCTTTCTTTAATAAAAATTAAATACCTTTGGAAAAAATAGTTATAGTTATTAATGGCAATTAATAAAAAATAGTATATCATTATTCTTTAATATTGCATTTGATACAAAAATGTAACCACATTGAGTTGGTTACCAAGCGATACAACATTTTGATATATGAGATACTACACATGTACATAACTGTGGTAGTATATGTGTTACACATTAAACAAGTACTTTTCTTCATATTTTTAAAAGTTGCAAGTGTAACACCCTACCATACATAGTCTTATGCTTAAGTCATAATTCAGAGATGGCAAGGTATTACGACCTCTAAAACAAAAATTTAGTACGTATAATAGTATGAATAATTGATTATAACTAGGAGCCTTTGTAGAAAAAGGGGTAAACAAAAACTGTAACTCGAACGCGCAACACTCCGATCGATAACGTAACGAGCAAAGGATAAGCTAACGCAAGATCATATATATAAAGAGTGTCAAAAACGGGAATATCAATACTCAAGATCCGGCTACGAAGATAACCGGTCCGAGCATAGCAATATATACATATAATAAAATAAGGAAAACCCCAAGGAAAACCCAAAGGGACACAAGTACAGAAACCTATTCTCCAAAACCTCCTATAAGAGGAGTCATCACAGTTTGTATTATTTAATGGAGATAAAAGTATCTAAACAAGATATATAAACCGAAACAGAGTCCCGAGAACAAAGATCTTCGCTAATCCAGAAGTCTCCAGCATGCCTCAACGAGAAGCCTCGCGTCCTGCATCTGAAAACCACAAAATCCGCATGGGTGAGAACCAGAGGTCCCCAGCATGGTAACAGCTTCCACATATAAAATACATAATAATAGAGGAAAGCCGAAGGCAATCCTAGAACTTCCTCCATATAAAATCAAAGCTTATAAACAAACTAAACCGTAAGTGGCAACTGACTAAAGATCCTTCAGTCTAACTAATACTTCCCTTTCCAATTCCTTCAGACCTCCCAACCACCAGCAGAAGTATAATATAGCAAACACAATTATATCAGACAAGAGATATACAAATAGAACAAGTAAGGCATTTAGACAAATAGCAAGTAATATGCAGTCAAATAGGCAATCTCAATCAATTCACATAGTATGCATATGATGAATGCCTGTCCCTAATGGCTAATGATATCATCTGTCGATTATAGAGCCAACCCGACAAGTCCTGGTAGCTAACCGTTGGACTGTCCCTCTGTCGTGTCTCCCCAACTCGAGTTATACTCATTATAAACTTGATCATAAACATGATCCATATCCATCACCCTCACTGGTGAATATTTATGGGGGTGAGCTCATCCGGGGCTTTCACAGTGCCCGGCCACCCTGACGACATAGAGTCAAAAGAGCTTCGAGTCTCAAGCGTCAGCCACGCGTGCGCGTGGGTGCTCTTGCGCCCAGGCACAAAACTGGCACAATTCTGGCACAACTCTCTAGAAAATGGCTGGGCATATGGCGCAGCGCATCGACGCGCCCGTGCAAACCACGCGCACGCGTGGATGGTGCTTCCTGGAAGAATGGCGCGCACGCGCCAAGTGCGCCTACGCGCGGAGGGTTATTCTGCTAAAAATTTTCTAAGTTAAAAGCTGCAGAATTCACAGATTCAACCCCCAATCTTCCGACGGTCATAACTCTCTCATTTTAAATCATTTTTCACCCGTTCTTCGAACAGCATGGACATCCCGGATCCAATTTCATTTCTAAATAGATTTGGCACAAATCAGAGATCCGTAGTCCAGGTTATGTCCCGTCAAAGTATGCCCAAAAATTATGTTTTCATACAAAACCACAAAGTGCCATTTTCAAAACAAGCCACTTTCAACTCTTTTCAAAATCAATCAAAACATGCCAATTTCAACTCTTTTCTTTGAAATCATTCAAAATGTACCAAAATCAACAACAAGCCATCCTCAACTCACACATTGACACTTTATCAAAATTTCCAAAACCACATCCAACCATTTTAACACTTCTCAATCAAATGGCTAAAGGACAAACACAATATCATGTCATACATCCTTCCTCATCCCAATTTCCAATAATTCCATTTCCAATCAACCATCATTATACATAATCATCATCATACTCACCATCAACATGGTACCACCCATCAATTCAACCTCAATCATCCATCAAGCATATATCACAACATGCATTTCTCACATATCACACAATCAAGGCAACAATATTCATAATCACATATATGATCACATCATATATCTCAATCATTCAACAACATCATCAATTCAATGCCTATCTTAGGGCCTCTAGCCTAAGTATTTCCTACTACATTACGTATTAGATACGGAAAACCGAAACCATACCTTAGCCGATTTTCCACGCTCAACCAGAGCACTTCCAAACCACTTGTCCACAAGCTCTCAAGGTCTCAACACCTCCAAGAACAGATTTTATCACACAAAATCCTCTTCCGAGCTTTCCAAAATCACCAATCAAGCTCCAATATTCACATATACACAACCTAAGCCACAATCACCATACCCATACACAACATGTCAATACCCAAACATCATAGAACAACAAATCACACTAGGGTTGAGGATCTTACCACACCCAAGGTTTAAAGAGATAAGATTAACCTTCTCCTTCAAGAGAGTTGGGTCCTATAACATCAAAGAGCCCAAAATCTCAACATTTTTGCTCATGAAACTCGAAATCAAGGCTGGAAATTCGAAGAGCAAAACGTGGCTTACCTCAAGATTGATTGTATGGGTTTTGTAGAGCTCTCCGCGGTGAACACATGGCCGCAAACGGAGCGGCAATCAGAGCTCTAGATCAAAAGTTATGGTGGTTTGAAGATCAAGTGAGAGATAGAACTTGAGAGAGTGTTCTTCTCGTCCCTCACTCCATTTCAGCGTGTGTGTGTGTTTAATGAGGAGAGAGAATGCTGAAAACTAGGGTTTTGGTTTAGTTATGTTGGGCCAAGGGCCCACTTTGGGTCCGGTTGGCCCGGTTTGGCCTGTTCGGTCCAATCTTGGTCCGATTTCTATGAAATTGGTACCGAAATTCTCGTCTCAATTTCCTCTATCATATTGAGCCATAAAAATAACATTTTTGACTTTCTAGAATAAATTCTCATTTATGGGTTAATTAGCCGCTAATTAACCGGGTCTTACACCAAGTGTACTTATATTTTCATTGTAATTTTAAAAAAGATCGCCGTTAACCCAATAGAAATTAAATGGGAATAAATATTTTTCTAAAGATAGAGATTTTATCGTGCTTTAAAACCATAATAAATTAAGAATTTAAAAATATTACTTTAAGATAGTTCAAAATTAAAACCATGCTTCTGAAATCCAAATCGGACTAGCCAGTTTAATTGGGTTTATCGGAAATTGGTCCTCAGGCCAATTCAATTGACATGGAGAATCGCTTGGCAAAAAAACAAGTGAAGGAATTGGTCGAACTGGTAGTTAACCGGTGAACCATCAAAACTTGCCCAATTTTTAGAGGGTCAACAGTTTGGGTTTTGTTTTTTCAAATTGCCCTGTCCCCATGATAGCATTATTTTGATTTAAAAAAAAAAAACAAGAAATGTTCCCTCTCTCTCAAGCTAAAAAATCCAACCCTAACCCTTTGTTCGACAGCACCAGCCCAACAACCATCCAAATTCAAACTCATCGTCGAACTATTCTCCTGTGGTGGAGGGTATTGTCGTTGTCCGTGGAAGATTTGCTCACTTCTCCTCGACGTCGCATGAAGACCTGCTCAAAGCTATTGGCATCGCTGTCGCAAAGGGCTGCTCCATCCTGGTCTCTATTGGATCCTTTGGTGTGTGTGTGTGTGTGTGTGTCTCTCTCTCCAAGGCTCCGAGCTCAACATCCCTCTTCGAGCTAGCTCTTTCTCTTTCTCTCTAACTATAATATCTCTCTAATTAATTTATTTTTTCTTATTTTGTTAATTTTATTGATTCTAATTTCTGAGTTGCTGGTTGTTGATTTTTTTGAGTTGTTAATGGTGCTATGGTGCTTTATTACATTGTTAAGTTTTGTTAATTTTATTGATTATGATTTTTGAGTTATTGGTTGCTGATTTTCTTATTCAAAGTTGTTGATGGTTCTATGGTGTTGATTTTTTTTTATTCTGAACTTGGGAAGAAGAATATTGTTGTTGCTACTGTTGAGATTTTTGTTTTTATATTTTTTATGTAACTAGAATAAATGTTAATGGTTGATTTCAGTGATTCTAGAATAATTTTGTTGATGATGCTTCACTGCTTTGTTAAATTTTGATGGATGGTAGTGTTATGTTAAATTTTCTGAAATAATTTTAATGATGGTTGAATTTTTTGCTGAGTTAAATTTTATGAAATAATTTCTATTTGTAATTTGTGTTGTTGTTGGCTATATGTTAAAGATAGAACAATCACAAAGTGATCAACATCCACAAGACAATGCTATCCAAGAATTCCAAAAGGGTTCTTCTCGGAAAAAATCTAATCCAACTTGGCAATCTTTCACAATAAAGTATGACAAACATCACAAGGTGCAATATACATGTATCTTTTGTTAGAATACTTACAATTGAAATTCAAAGCATTGACACGCACTATGAGGAAAAAGGTCTATCGCCACACGTTTCTCTTACGATGCTTTAAAAGCGTGGCCAAAAAAGGTTAATGGCCACTCTTTTATGAGAGTGATCATTGATTAAAGATTTGGCCACGTTTTTTCTTGTCACGCTTCAAAAGCGTGGTGAAAGGGGTCATTGGCCACATTTTTATGAGGGTGACAATTGATTAGAGATTTGGCTACGCTTTGTTTGCCACGCTTCAAAAGCGTGGCCATGGAGAGAAACAGGCACACTTTTGAAGTGTAGCGACATAGTTTTGTTATAATAACGTTCTTGAAGCGTGCCCATTTCTTCTAACTCTTTTGACATGCTTCAAAAGCGTGGTCACAAAGCTCCAAATAAAAGGTTGATGAATGCATTTTTGTGTGGTCTAGAATTTCACAAATGAATTCTTGTTGCAAGTATAGTTTCTAAACCAACAATAATCCTTTCATACAAAAATTTGTTTGTCACAAGTAACAAACCCCTAAAATTAATAACCGAAGTATTCAAACCTCGGGTCGTTCTCCCTAGGAATTGCGATAAAGTGTCTTGTTATTGGTTATGAGGTATGTTTTGGGGTTTTTGAGATAAGAGGCATGAAATGTAAATGACAATGAAAATAAACTAACAACTAACAAAGCTCTTGACAAGGTATGAGAACTAGAAGTCCTATCCTAGTTATCCTCCTCAATTGTGATGAGAATTGTCCCTTGCTCCCACTTAGTTAACCTCTAACCATGGAGGAGAGTCAAGTGGATGGATTAACTTGAGTCCATAAGTCCTAGCCAAATCTAGATGAAAGACTAGCTTTAGTGGCATTCAAATCAATTAGCAACTTCTAATTATCAATCAACAAAGGGATTAGATAACTCAAGAGTCACTAATTACTCCACCTAGGCTAAGAGGGGAAAAATCTATACTAAAATCCAACCAAGCATTTCATTAAACACTTAGAAGGCATAAAAGGAAAACGTAGTAAATTGACAACAAGAATAGAATCTAACAACAATTATTACAAAGAATTAACAACAACAATCAAAAGGAACACAATTATTATGAATTACCTCAAATTGAATTGAAAGAAAATAGAAGGAACAAGAGTAGATCTACAACAAAGCATAGAAACAACACAAAGGAAATTACAACAAAAGAATAAAAGAATGATGAATGTAACAACAAAGAATTGAGAGGTAGAAGAAGATGAAAGCATGAATTAACACCTAGATCTAAGATTATTGACCTAAACCTAATCCTAATCCTAATCCTAGAGAGAAGTGAGAGCTTCTCTCTCTAGGACAACTTCTAAAGTAATCCTAATATGTGTGAATGAGCAAAAGATGTTAATTCCCTTCAATCCTTGGTCCTTTAAAGCACTTTGACGCTAAAGTTGGTTGCAAACTGGGCCCCACAGCTTCTCAGAATTCGCTGGACATGTTTTCAATTTAAAAATCATGTGCGGCCATCGACGCGTATGCGTACATCACGCGTGCGCGCCCCTTGAAGTTTTGCGATCCATGCGTGCGCGTCCAGTGCGCGTGCGCGTGGATGATGCCTCTCAAATCTTTGGCTTTTCCATGTGTTCTCCACTTTGCATACTTTCCTCTTCACTCCTTTGATCCATTCCTAGCCTTTTCAACCTGAAATCACTTAACAAACAAATCAAGGCATCTAGTAGAATCAAAGGTGAATAAAAATCATCAAATTAAAGGTCTAAAAGCATGTTTTCACATTTAAGCGCAAATCAAGGGAGAATCATAAAACCATGCTATTTCATTGAATAAATGTGAGAAAAGGTTGATAGAATCTCCTAAATTCAACACAAGATAAACCCTAAAAATGGGGTTTATCAACCTCCCCACACTTAAACTAAGCATGTCCTCATGCTTAAACCAAGAGAGAACAAAGGGTATCAATATTTATTCAATGTAAATTAACTAAATGCAACCTAAACTATATGTAACTATCTACATGAATGCAATTTCTTGGTCAAAGTAAATCAATTTGAAAGAAAATCAATATAATCACAAGTGCTAAGGCAATAGCAAATCTAATCCACAATTGAATTGAGTTATTAAACATTTTTATAAACTTGCAGGAAGAGATGATTGTAGGTGAAAACATGTAATTGAGCATCAAACCCTCACCAGAAGTGTTTGCACTCTATTCGCTCAAGTGTTTAGGGTTGATTCACTCAATTCTCCCCTAATCATGCTTTCTAAGATTTGTTTTTCTTCTAACAATCAACATTTATTCCATGCATGTATACAAATATCATGAGGTCTTTTCATAGGTTGTAATGGGGCTAGGGTCAAGGTAGGATGCATATTTGGTCAAGTGGACTTGAGATTTGAATCTTTGATAAACTTAAATTTCTCACCTAACCTATGACATCCTATACAATTTCAAAGCTGACCTAACTACCCATTTCTCACTTTTTCACATACTCATGCATTTTCTTTTTATTTCACAACTCATATGCATTGGTTATTATTGAGCTTTGGTGCATTTTGTCCCCTTTTTATTTCTTTCTTTTTTCTTTCTCTCTTTTTCTATTTTTTTATCTTTTCCATATTATTTTTTCTTTCTTCTTTTGTTTTTTTTCTCATTTTTTTCTATATACAAGAACATCAGTGCATAAGGTCTAACATTCATTACACATGAGCATGTACCCAATTCCCAATATTTACAACAAAAATACAAAACTACCCTTTTATTCAACCAATGTCCCAAGTTTTCCCACACTTGAATGTTACACACACTAGCCTAAGCTATTCAAAGATCCAAATTGAGGACTTTTGTTGTTTTCCATTTTAAGGCTTGTAATGTGCTAAATTAAGAACAAGTGGGTTAATTGTAGGCTCAAATTGGCTAACAATAGAAGACAGAAGGTAAGGCTATTTGGGTAAGTGAGCTAAATGAAATAATGGCCTCAATCATATAAATGCATGAATACAAGGGATAATGGACATATAGAATTAAACAAATCAAGGATCACAATCATAGAAAGAGAATAATGCACACAAGAAGGAAAAATAAGTGGTTATAAGATGTAACCACACCATTAGGCTCAAAACTCACAAGCTTGTGTTCTTAGCTCAAAACATGTTCCACAATATATATATAATTCAAGCAAGTTTTATGAAAAGTTTTCACTCAAATCAATTGAGATCCCCTATAGGTAAAAATCTTGAAAAATCTCATTATTTTGACTCAGCTTATTCTATATCTATATGCAAAAATAAGAAAATGAAACTAAAACTCCTAAAAGACCTAAAAATGAAATGCAAAAGTGTCGAGATTAGAAATTTGTCACCCAAAAACGCCGAACGGTTGGACGACCTCCCCACACTTAAAAGTTTGCACCGTCCTCGGTGCATCCAAAGACGAGCAAGGGGGTACGGTGACTTCCCGAGTTGCCACATTCAGCTGGTGGTTCAACCGGTGCTGCGTGTTCTGTTTCTACTTCCGTTTTAGCTTATAATGACTCATCCTGAAAATATAAAACAGGATAGTAAGGAAGGTAAATGCAAAAGCAAGGAAGTATACATTGTTGGAATGAGGTAAGTCACTAGAATTGAGTGAGTGAATTAGTGTGAAATTAATAAAAGTAAGTGTGCATTCTAAGTTGCGCACGATTTAGAACACACTACCAACATAGAGAGCTATACCACAATTATACAAAAGAGGAACATGCACTTCATTTATTCTAATGCGCTTTGGATGCTTTAAACATGTGGGTGAAACAACCGAACAAGCAATGAAGAAGCATGAAAGTATTCAAGCCATAAACATATGGATGAATATAATCATGAAGCACAATGCATTAAGATAAATGCACAACATCAACCATCAAGAAATTGCCTAATTGAGGAAAAGGATTCCAATTACATAGTGGCCAAATCATGCAATTCAAGAAGATTTACAAGCTCGAAGGCAATTATCATCACTTGGTATTCTCAAAAGGTAAGCATGAAGAACTCAAAACCAAGTAGCACAATATAACCTCAATCAAGGAATCCAACAAAGATTATAAACATAATGATGTTAAGATAACATCCTTTTTAGTACTCAGCAGTAATTAAACAACAAACAATATTACTAATCCAACACTTATAATGAAAAACAAGAGATTGAAATGAAAATTAAACCAACTAAATAATTAACTAACTAACTAAAAGAATTGGTCATAGATGGTGTTTGGAAGTATTGGATGAGGGGTAGGAGAAGGGAAGAAGAAACAAGAAGGAAAGAAATGGAAAGAGGAGAAGAAAATGAGTGGAGTGAAGGAAGGGCATCCACGTGTACGCATGCATGGCGCGCGCGCGTGGATGATGGTGCAATGGACGCGATGCGTACGCATAAGTCACGCGTACACGTGCATGGCAAACCAGAGAGGGGACGCGCGCGCGTCCTTCACGCTTACGCGTGGGTTGGAGCTTCCGCGAGAAGCATAATGCTCGCGCCACAATCGCGTAACTCTCGGGTGGGAGTATGGGTTTCATGTCAACCCATCCACGCGTACGTGTGCTATACACGTACGTGTGCTATACACGTACGCGTGCATGCCCTTGTGCCCCACGCTCAATGTTCGCAATGTGTACGCGCAACTATTGGGTTTTTGGCTGGGAGGTGGAACATTTTAATCCACACGTACGCGTGCATGACGCGTGCGCGTGGATGGTCGAAAATGCTTGATGCACGCGTACGCGTCAGGTACGCGTACACGTGGATGGTGCTCTGTTTTTCTAAAAAAATTTCATATTTTTGCACCAAACCAAGCCTTCCAAACCTCCAAACAGCTACCAAAACACCATGAAACCTTATTCAACATACTACACTACCAAATAAACTCAACAAACTAATCAAAACATGAAGTTAAACTAATTTTACCAATATTTACAAAAGAAAAAAATGAAAAAAATTTACCATGGTGGGGTGTCTCCCACCTAGCACTTTTGTTTATTATCCTTAAGTTGGACTTATGGGGAGCTTCTCTTAAGGTGGCTTGTGCTTAAACTCTTCTTGGAACTCCCACCAATGCTTGGTTCTCCATGTGTCCCAAGATTCCTTATTTGTTGCACCAAGTGTTGATGGAGTTCTTCACAAGCTTGGGGCTCCCAAAATTGATTCTCCTTGTGCGATCCGGGATCCCACACTTTATTTTCACACCCATCATGAAGTTGACTATCATTAATCCATGTGGGTGGTAGGCATGATGAATTCTCAATGAAGTGACCAAACATCATCCTAGACCCAAGCAATCTAGTCCTACACCAACCCTTGCAATTAAGCTTTGAGCGTCTAACCATAATTGAGCCTTGATTCACAATGCCAACCACTAACCATCTCCCTCTTGCTCTTAAAGCCACAAATATTTCTAAGTTGACCATCCGTCTTAAGCAAACCATATTCAAGTGGAATAATGAAGCTTAGAGATAAGAGGTTGACCCACTTGAATGAGAGAATTGATGGTGATGGCTTGGGGAGAGGTGTCTCCAATATCCTTACAAGCTCTACTCCCTTGTGGTCTTCCTTGTCAACCTCCACCTCTTCACAAACTTCTTCACTTTCAATTCTTTGTTCATCATTTTTATCTAACTCTTCTCCATTACTCAAATCATAAATGGGAGGTTGAGAAAAATCTACCTCCACATTGCCTTCTATCTCATTGGGAGAAGGTTCTTCAAGTTCAAAGGATTCACCACCAAGAGGATTGGATGCATGATCTTCATCACTAAGGGAACTCAATTCTTGCTTCATTCCCTCCAAGTATTCATTCAAAAATTGTTTTGAAGGTTGTGCAATCTCCTCCTCAACATCAAATTCAATCTTCTTGGAGAGGTTCTCTTCAACTCAGGGTTCCCAAGGAGGTTTTGCATCTCCTAAGTCTTCAACCACTTCTTCCTCTTCTTCAATGATCATAGGTGGTGCACAAAATTGTGATCATCAACAATGGCGCCAAAGGACTTGGAGCTCTCAAACGTGAATCACACTTTGTCACAATTCCGCACAACTAACCAGCAAGTGCACTGGGTCGTCCAAGTAATAAACCTTACGTGAGTAAGGGTCGATCCCACGGAGACTGTCGGCTTGAAGCAAGCTATGGTCATCTTGTAAATCTCAGTCAGGCAGATCCAAATGGTTATGGAGGATTGATAATTAAAAGATGAATAAAACATAAAATAAGATAAAGATAAAGATACTTATGTAATTCATTGGTAGGAATTTCAGATAAGCGTATGAAGATGCTTTGTTCCTCCTGAACCTCTGCTTTCCTATTGCCCTCTTCCAATCATTCATACTCCTTTCCATGGCAAGCTTTATGTTGGGCATCACCGTTGTCAATGGCTACTTCCCATCCTCTTAGTGAAAATGTTCTACGCACGCTGTCACCGCACGGCTAATCATCTGTCGGTTCTCGATCATGTTGGAATAGGATCCATTGATCCTTTTGTGTCTGTCACACGCCTAACAATCGCGAGTTTGAAGCTCGTCACAGTCATCCCTTCCCAGATCCTACTCAGAATACCACAGACAAGGTTTAGACGTTCCGGATCTCAGGAATGGCCGCCAATAATTCTAGCCTATACCACGAAGGTTCTAATCTTAGATTAGAAACCCAAAAGATACACATTCAATCTTGTTTGCATGTAGAACGGAAATGGTTGTCAGTCACGCGTTCATAGGTGAGAATGGTGATGAGTGTCACATAATCATCACATTCATCATGTTCTTGGGTGAGAATGAATATCTTGGAGAAGAAATAGACTTGAGTTGAATAGAAAAACAATAGTACTTTGTATTAATTCATGAAGAACAGCAGAGCTCCACACCTTAATCTATGGTGTGTAGAAACTCCACCGTTGAAAATACATAAGAACAAAAGGTCTAGGCATGGCCAAATGGCCAGCCTCCAAAACGTGAAAAGGTCTATCCAAAGTCTCCAAAGTCTATCAAAAGTATGAAAATACAATAGCAAAAGGTCCTATTTATAGAGAACTAGTAGCCTAGGGTTTACAAAAATAAGTAATTAATGCAGAAATCTTCTTCCGGACCCACTTGGTGTGTGCTTGGGCTGAGCATTGAAGCTTCCATGTGTAGAGAATTTTCTTGGAGTTAAACGCCAGCTTTTGTGCCAGTTTGGGCGTTTAACTCCAGCTTTTGTGCCAGTTTTGGCGTTAAACGCCAGAATTCTTGAGCTGACTTGGAACGCCTGTTTGGGCCATAAAATCTCGGGCAAAGTATGAACTATTATATATTGCTGGAAAGTCCAGGATGTCTACTTTTCAATGCAATTGAGAGCACGCCAATTGGGCTTTTGTAGCTCCAGAAAATTCACTTCGAGTGTAGGGAGGTCAGAATCCAACAGCATCTGCAGTCCTTTTTCAGCCTCTGAATCAGATTTTTGCTCAGGTCCCTCAATTTCAGCCAGAAAATACCTGAAATCACAGAAAAACACACAAACTCATAGTAAAGTCCAGAAATGTGATTTTTATTTAAAAACTAATAAAAACATAATAAAAACTAACTAAAATATACTAAAAGCATACTAAAAATAATGCCAAAAAGCATATAAATTATCCGCTCATCAATAGGCTCCTCCAATTGTTCTAACACAACATAACATTCCTCCTTCTCCACCGGAGTTTCCAATCTCTCCTTCATGCTAATACTACCTTGGTCAAGGTAGTCACAAATTCTAGTGTCTCCCTTTGCATTTCTCCTTGCCCTTGAAGTATAAGGCCAAGGATTTCATCCATTGAGGATTGGGGTGGATAAGAGGGTTCATTGTCTTGGAGAAAGGGTTCATAATAGGAAGGTGGTTCTTCTTGGTAAGGGTATGGAAGTGTATATTGAGGTGGTTCTTAGGAGTATTGATATTGGAATGGTGGTTCTATGTATGGCTCATATGGTTCAAAAGGTGGTTGGTATGGTATATATGGGTTAGGGTCATATGGAGGTGTTTGGTGAAAAGAGGCTTGTGAGTGTGGTTGAGGTTCATGTTGAGGATATGACTCGTAGGTATATGGTGGTGGTTCTTGAAAGTCACAAGGAGATTCACCATAGCCATTTGATTGGTGTGCATCATAAAATGGCTCTTGTTCATAGTCTATTGGTGGAGGTTGTTGCCATGAAGATTGATCATATGCATATGGCTCCTCCCACCTTTGGTTGTCCCATCCATGATACACATCCTCATGGTAGTCCTCATTTTCTACAACATAGTTAGAACCAAACTCATAGCCAAAGTGATAATTCATAGTGAAGAGAGAAAATAAGAAACAAAAGCTAATAAGAAAGAATGAAACAAAGTCCTAAAACTTAGCAAAAACTAACAAGCAATCCAAAAATGAATCTATTCACAATATTCACATATATACAATAACCAATAACACAACAACATTGTAATTTCCTGGAAACCGCGACATTTTGATAAATGAATTTTTGTGTGGTCTAGAATTTCACAAATGAATTCTCGTTGCAAGTATAGTTTCTAAACCAATAAAAATCCTTTCATACAAAAATTTGTTTGTCACAAGATTCAAACCCCTAAAATTAATAACCAAAGTATTCAAACCTCGGGTCGTTCTCCCTAGGAATTGCGATAAAGTGTCTTGTTATTGGTTATGAGGTATGTTTTGGGGTTTTTGAGATAAGAGACATGAAATGTAAATGGCAATGAAAATAAACTAACAACTAACAAAGCTCTTGACAAGGTATGAGAACTAGAAGTCCTATCCTAGTTATCCTCCTCAATTGTGATGAGAATTGTCCCTTGCTCCCACTTAGTTAACCTCTAACCATGGAGGAAAGTCAAGTGGATGGATTAACTTGAGTCCACAAGTCCTAGCCAAATCTAGATGAAAGACTAGCTTTAGTGGCATTCAAATCAATTAGCAACTTCTAATTATCAATCAACAAAGGGATTAGATAACTCAAGAGTCACTAATTACTCCACCTAGGCCAAGAGGGAAAAAATCTATACTAAAATCTAACCAAGCATTTCATCAAACACTTCGAAGGCATAAAAAGAAAACATAGTAAATTGACAACAAGAATAGAATCTAACAACAATTATTACAAAGAATTAACAACAACAATCAAAAGGAACACAATTATTATGAATTACCTCAAATTGAATTGAGAGAAAATAGAAGGAACAAGAGTAGATCTACAACAAAGCATAGAAACAACATAAAGGAAATTACAACAAAAGAATAGAAGAATGATGAATGTAAGAACAAAGAATTGAGATGTAGAAGAAGATGAAAGCATGAATTAAAACCTAGATCTAAGATTATTGACCTAAACCTAATCCTAATCCTAATCCTAGAGAGAAGTAAAAGCTTCTCTCTCTAAAACAACTTCTAAACTAATCCTAATGTATGTGAATGAGCAAAAGATGTTAATTTCCTTCAATCCTTGGTCCTTTAAAGCACTTTGGCGCCAAAGTTGGTTGCAAACTGGGCCCCACATCTTCTCAGAATTCGCTGGGCAAGTTTTCAATTTAAAAATCACGTGCGGCCATCGACGCGTACGCGTACATCATGCGTGCGCATCCCTTGAAGTTTTGTGATCCACGCGTGCGCGTCCAGTGCGCGTGCGCATGGATGATGCCTCTCAAATTTTTGGCTTTTCCATGTGTTCTCCACTTTGCATGCTTTCCTCTTCACTCCTTTGATCCATTCCTAGCCTTTTCAACCTGAAATCACTTAACAAACAAATCAAGGCAACTAGTGGAATCAAAGGTGAATAAAAATCATCAAATTAAAGGTCTAAAAGCATGTTTTCACATTTAAGCGCAAATCAAGGGAGAATCACAAAACCATGCTATTTCATTGAATAAAGGTGAGAAAAGGTTGATAGAATCTCCTAAATTCAACACAAGATAAACCTTAAAATGGGATTTATCAAAGGTTTCCGACCCCTCTTTCTTCGAAACTGAGAGTTACATTGCATACACAACTAACACTACTCTTTCTTTTCTTCAAAATACTTTCTGCTTCAAAACAATGCCCTGAAAATCTTCGAAGAACTCTAACAAAGAGCTTATCACCGACACTCACCCTCTCTCCTCTGTCGCAATGCCTCCGTTGGCACTCCCTCTTCCAGTGCTCCCACCCTAAACCCCTAACCCTCCTTCGACGGTGGCTCTCTCTAGCAAGGCCTCTCTCGGCGCTCACTGTCCCTCGCAAACCCTCCGTCAATGCTTGCTCTGCCACTGCTCCCTTTGTTTGTGCTTGAATGCTGTAAACCCTAACCCTCCTTTGGCAGTGATTGTCTCTGGCAAGGCCTCCCTCCTCGATGCTCTCTCTCTCTCTCTCTCTCTATCTCTCTCTCTCTCTCTCTCTCTCTCTTGCAAATCCTCCATCGATGCTCCCTCTGCCGCTACTCTCTTCCGTCACTGCAAACCCCTAACCTTTCGTCTTCCTTCTCTTGTAAACCCTCCCATGTTGCTGAAAATCGCTAATAACCCCTGTGGAGGATTTCTACCATGCATTGGAGAAGGTTTGTTGTTCTAGCTGATTTTTTAAATTCATTTTGTGAGTTGTCACAAAATTGAATAATTTGTTATTGATTGTTGTTGTAATTCAAAATACTATTATGGGTTTCACTCTGTTATGTATATTTTGTCATTATGCTGAATTTGTTTGGTGTTGTCATTATTTTTCTTGCCACAGTTATTGGCTTTGGGCCGGGGCTGAATACAAATACAAGTTAATTAAGAAAATTAGTGATGGAATGTTTGGGAGTGTTTGGAGAGCTATCAATAAACAAACTAGTGAAGTTGTAAGTGTGCTCCTTTTTACTCTTGATTTCAAAGTATGCATCTATTTTATCTATTGTTTTGACTGAAACATACGTAAAAAATACATTTCCACATTATCTAGAAAGGATGTGGATGAGCATAGGGGATGTGTGTGTATGTGTGTGGCAAAATTCAAGGCATACATATAATTGTTCTCTTGCATTATGCACTTATATGCATATTTGAAGATGAAGTTTCCAAGATTGTAAAATCATGTAACAATTATAAGGTTTAAGTTCTTCCAACACACTTTGAGTAGGGAAGATTGATTTCTTATACTATCTGCTTTTTGAAAAAAAAGTATTAGGTGCATAAATGTTAATAATATTATAGTACTAAGAAATTGTTAATCATGGTTTACTTATTTTTGCAGGTTTCTTATTGTACCTTATGGTAGAACTACATCAATTGAGGGTCATATCCTATCGCCTTACGGAGGGGTTTGTATTGACATGTCATTAATGAAAGTATGTACATGTTCTATTATGGTACCTGAATATCCATTCATAACTGTTTCAAATTTCAAGTGGGAACATTATGATTATTAAATATATAGGTACCTCTCTACTCATGAATTGATGAATATACTTGACTTCATATGTTCTAGAATTTATCAAAAGTTTATGATCCCCTTATAAGATTGGATGGCATATTTAATGTATAGTTTTTCTTATCTTTCCTCCCATTTCAGTTCTCTCCACAAACTATTCTCCGAGGATATCATATTCTTCCTCTTTGCTTTCATCACTTAAGTTGCTTCTCTTATGCATTTTTGTATTTCATGATTGTTAATATAATTTCTACTGCAGTATCATTTTAATAATTCGGTTTATCTATGCAAGTACCACTACTTAGACTCATCATTCACTACAACATATTTAAACGTACAGACTATGGTCCATGTGTTCATATATGTACAAATTGAACATATACTTTTGGTGTCATAATTACACTAACTACTGTTCAATATACAGAGAGTAAAGGCATTACATGTTGATGACATAGATGTCATTATTGAGCTTGGAATTGGATGGATGGAACTTATTGAGTATTTGGAATTTTATGGTTTATTTTTTCCACTTGATCCAGGTTAGTTGAATATACCCTGATAATTCATTTTGTTTAGAAAATTTGATATCTAAGTATACTTTTTCAAATAAGGTCTAATACTTGGCTCTAAGCATTTTTGCTTGAGCCATATTGGTTCATTAATCATTAATGATTATTAGACTTGATTTTGATGTAATTATTGCCCAAAATGTATGGAATTAATATGCAATATTTTTTCTAAAAAAACCTTAAAGTTCTTCTATGCTATTAGGCGTGACATGTTATTCTTACTAATTTGCAGATATGGAACTATGTGTGATAATGTGATCAGACTCAAAGTTTGTTTTAATCTCAGTTTTGGTCTCTAATGCATTAATGCGATGATATATTTATTCTGCTGATTGTGTTTTCAGGTTGTTCTTGCCAATGGAGATATTGTGAAGACTTCATCTCGTACTAGAAAGAGTGCTGCATGGTTTGTTATATTTGTATCTCTTTAAATATTAAATCAATATCACTTGTAATTCAAAAAATGGAGATGAAATATTACTCACTATGGAAGCAATTGACTTTTAGATTATCTGATCAAAGGTTTGAAATTTACTCTTCCATACAACAACAACAACAACAACAACAACAAATCCTTGTCCCACTAGGGGGGTCGGCTACATGGAACAAACGATCCATTGAGCTCTATCATGTATCATATCTACAAAAAAATTGTTTACATGTAGATCTCGTTTAACCACCTCATAGATGGTCTTCCTAAGTCTTCCTCTGGCTTTCACCCCTTGTCCATCTTTGATCTCATCCACCCTCTTAATTGGGTGCTCTGTTGGTATTCTTTTCACATATCTAAACCACCTAACATGCGATTCTACCATCTTTTCCATAATAGGTGCTACTCCAACTCTCTCTCTCTCTCTCTCTCTCTCTCTCTCTCTCTCTCTCTCTCTCTCTCTATCTTCATTCCATATTCTATCCAATCACGTATGACCACTCATCTATCTCAACATCTTCATCTCTGCCACACATAACTTATGTTCTTTGGCTGCCCAATACTCTGTACTATAAAGCATAGCCGGTTTGATAGCAGTGCAATAGAATTTACCTTTCAGTTTTAAAGGCACTTTTTTGTCACATATAAAACCAGACGCACTCCGTCATTTTGACCAACCTGCTTGGATCCTATTATTTACATCCTATTCAATCTCTCCATTATCATATATGATGCACCCAAGAAACTTAAAACTTTTAACTTTTTGTAGGATGTTTTCTCTAATCTTCACATCTGTATTAGGGTTTTTCCTTCGGTGGCTGAACTTACATTCCATATATTCTATCTTGCTCCACCTTATGCGCAGACCATACACTTCTAGAGCTTCTCTCTATAAATCCAAATTCTTATTTAGGTCTTTTCTTGACTATCGCATAGGGACAATATCATCGGCAAAAAGCATGTACCATGGCACATGCTCTTAGATATGCTCTGTGAGTACTGATAAACCACTATTTTATGGTAAATTTTGGGTTAAAATAGATAGATTTTATCAACTTATCTTGCATTTATTCATTGAAATAGCATGATTTTGTGAATTTTCTCCTAATTATGCTTAATGATTAAAAACATGCTTTTTAGGCCCTTAAATTGCTAAATTTAATTCACTTCTTTTTCATTCGATGCCTTGATATGTTTGTTGAGTGATTTCAGGCTTAGAAGAGAAGGATGACTTGAAGAAATGAAGAAAAAGCATGTAAAAGTGGAGAATTCATGAAGAAATGAAGTTTTGAAAATCTGTACATTTGTGTGTACGGATGACCTATGATGAGTTTGGAAAACTCTATTTTTAATTAAGTGATGATCAAACATTATTAATAGCAAAATTATTAATCTAGTTTTGATTGATATATGTTAATTAATTAATTTTGCTGTGCAGGTATAAATTGGGCCGAAAAAAAAGAAAAATATATCAAGCCCAATTGTATAAAAAATATTCAGCCTTGGTATTAAGACATTGTGATGATGTTGGCTGAAATCATATTTGGGCCAGAAATTGTTACTTAAGCCCAATTGGTTAAATCCATCAGCATTGATACAAGAATATATGATGAGAAGCTGAATCATTATAATGTTGGGCCAGATTTAAATGTGCAAGCCCAAATCTATTGTTGGTATATGACCAACTTACTTGGTCCGAAATCAAAAGGAGATGGGGCACAATATTGCTTTAGCCATTTAACAAATAAAACCCATTCCTTTAATTATGCTGCACACTTCCAACGGATTCCACTGTTACCATGTGATGGAATTCAAATCTCTTTAAAGTGAAGTTAATAAATGCATGGGAACTATGAGAAAGAAATTATGATTGATTAGATGGCTAGCCTTAATGAAGGCACGCTACTCAGCAAAGAGGGAAGCAAAAAGTAACTCACCTTTCATTATTTTATTCAAACTAAATTAATTGCTTCTCTTTCTACTCTAACTACTCTCTCATTTTTCTTCTTCTTCGGTCATATCACAGAAGAAACTATGAAAGCTAAGTCTAGCTATCAAAAGGTAGAAGAAGTAATCTACAAGACCATCAAAATGATGGCACGAAAAAGAAAACATAAAGTATGCTGTGGCTGAGATTCTTATCACTTGTAGTAAGATTTTGTGATGAGATCTTGGCTTCTTCATACCAAAAATGGTTGAAGGAGATTCGGCCAGCAAGGAGAAGATCCTTGGAGGGATGGCTTGTCACTGCTTTTGGGTTCACTCATCACAGAAGGTAGCTAGGGTGGCTACGTGAGGGAGGAAGCAAAAGTGGAGCAGAAGAAGCCATCATCATCATGAAGCATCAAGGGCCAGAAATCCATCTTGGAGAGCAAGCCAAGGATGGAGCGCTCGGATTGATGAAGAGTAATGACCAAGGAAGGACTAGAGGTAATTGCATGTTGGGTTTTGCATGGGTTATCTCTTCTCTCTCTCTGGCCGAACCGGTTTTGTTCATGGAGAAGAAGAAGTTGGCTTGATTTTTTAGCTTCAAAGGTGGAGGCTTCCCTCTTCTATAAAAAGAGAGAACAGCCACGGTTTGGAGTAAGGAGAAAGTGTGAGAGTGCAAGGCACATGGTTCTCAGAGCTACCTGAGCTAACAGATTTTCTTCTCCTTCAATGTATTATGTTTTGTATTTTTCTGTTTAATTTTGTCATGTCTTGAGTCTCATGGAAAAAGGCAAACGGTGAGGTTTGTATGAAAAAGCCATAGAGCGAAAAAAGGTAGAGAGTGAAAAATTAAAAGAAAAATACATAGATGTCCTTAGAGTTCCTTTGTTCATCTATGTTGTGTTTCATGATTCTGTGGGAATCCCCTTATAAGTTGGGTTAGCACTTTACAGTTGAAAGCTTGGCAGTGACCAAGTCAAGTTCAGGATTGGGTTTAGAATTCTGGACTTGTCCCAAATAGGAAGGGTAGTTCCTAGGGAGAATTGGTGCTTGTAATCAAGAATGATTATAGTGACATTCCATCATCTTTGTGATGGAGACTGGATGTAGGTTGCACTGCACTTAGCAGCTGAACCAGGATATATCTGGGTGTAATTTTCTCTCTTTTACTCCATTTCTATTTTTGCTTCACAGGAGATAAAACCGAAAAATATCTCGTGCCAAGTGACGAGACAAAAAGAAAAGTCTCGTGGCTAGGGACGAGACAAAAATAAAAAAGTCTCCAGAAAGTATTACAAAGACCAGCAAGTGTTGAGAAGTGAAAAATGGGCTAAGATTCAACCCCCCTTCTCTTAGCCACTGAAAACCATCAATTGGTATCACATCTTGGTCTCAAAGAGATCAAGCTTTGCAGCTTAGAGAAAAGATCCAGATGGCAGAAAGCAGTGGCTCTAATCTGGTGTCCTACAACCTTACAGAAGGACAGTCAAGCAACAGACCGCCTCTTTTCAATGGGAAAAACTATACCTATTGGAAAGAGAGAATGAAAATCTTTGTGCAAGCAGTAGATTACAGACTCTGGAAGATCATCCTGGAAGGTTGGTAGCACAAATTGTGAATCACACTTTTCACAACTCGTACCACTAACCAGCAAGTGCACTGGGTCGTCCAAGTAATACCTTACGTGAGTAAGGGTCGAATCCCACAGAGATTGTTGGTTTGAAGCAATCTATGGTTATCTTGTAAATCTTAGTCAGGAAGTCAATTATGTTTATCAGTTGAATTATGAATAACCAGTAGAGCATAAATTAAAAGTTACTTGTTGTGTAGTAATGGAGAATATGTTGGAGTTTTGGAGATGCTTTGTCTTTTGAATCTCTGCTTTCCTCTGTCTTCTGATTCACGCACGCACGTCCTCCTATGGCAAGCTGTGTGTTGGTGGATCACCGTTGTCAATGGCTACCTTCCATCCTTCCAGTGAAAACTACGCTCACGCGCTCTGTCACAGCACGGCTAATCACCGGTTGGTTCTCGATCCGGTTGGAATAGGATTTACTATCCTTTTGCATCTGTCACTAACGCCCAGCCTTCAGGAGTTTGAAGCTCGTCACAGTCATTCAATCCTTGAATCCTACTCGGAATGCCACAGACAAGGCTTAGACTTTCCGGATTCTCATGAATGCCGCCATCAGTTCTAGCTTATACCACGGAGATTCTGATTAAAGAATCTAAGAGACACTCATTCAATCAGATATAGAACGGAGGTGGTTGTCAGGCACACGTTCGTGGGTTGAGGAAGGTGATGAATGTCACAGATTATCACCTTCATCACAGTTAAGCGCGAATGAACATCTTAGATAGGAACAAGCGTGTTTGAATGGAAAACAGAAATACTTGCATTAATTCATTGAGACACAGCAGAGCTCCTCACCCCCAACAATGGGGTTTAGAGACTCATGCCGTCAGAGAATACAAAGTTTAGATCTGAAAATGTCATGAGATACAAAATAAGTCTCTAAAAGTTGTTTAAATACTAAACTAGTAGCCTAGGGTTACAACATATGAGTGGACTATGATGGATGATGCAGAGACCCACTTCTGGGGCCCACTTGGTGTGCTGGGGCCCACTTGGTGTGTGCTGGGGCTGAGATTTCGTGCAGAGGCCATTTGTGGAGTTGAACGCCAGTTTTTGTGCCAGTTTGGGCGTTCAACTCCAGTTTTTTATCCTTTTCTGGCGCTGGACGCCAGAATTGGGCAGAAGGCTGGCGTTGAACGCCAGTTTACGTCGTTAATTCTTGTGCAAAGTATGGACTATTATATATTTCTGGAAAGCTCTGGATGTCTACTTTCCAACGCAATTGGAAGCACGCCATTTCGAGTTCTGTAGCTCCAGAAAATCCACTTTGAGTGCAGGGAGGTCAGAATCCAACAGCATCAGCAGTCCTTTTTCAGCCTGAATCAGATTTTTGCTCAGCTCCTTCAATTTCAGCCAGAAAAATACCTGAAATTACAGAAAAACACACAACTCATAGTAAAGTCCAGAAATATGAATTTTTCCTAAAAACTACTAGAAATAGACTAAAAACTAACTAAAACACACTCTAAACTATATGAAATTATCCCCAAAAAGCGTATAAAATATCCGCTCATCACAACACCAAACTTAAACTGTTGCTTGTCCTCAAGCAACTAGACAAATAAAATATAAGACTAATAGGTTGAGAAGCAATAATATCTCAGAGTTTTTGATTGAAGCTCATATTCTAATTAGATGAGCGGGACTAGTAGCTTTTTGCTTCTGAACAGTTTTGGCATCTCACTTTATCCATTGAAGCTCAGAGTGATTGGCATCTATAGGAACTCAGAATTCAGATAGTGTTATTGATTCTCTTAGTTCAGTGTGATGATTCTTGAACACAGCTTCTTTATGAGTCTTGGCCTTGGCCCTAAGCACTTTGTTTTCCAGTATTACTACCGGATACATAAATGCCACAGACACATAATTGGGTGAACCTTTTCAGATTGTGACTCAGCTTTGCTAAAGTCCCCAATTAGAGGTGTCCAGAGTTCTTAAGCACACTCTTCTTTTTTCTTTGGACCTTGACTTTAACCGCTCAGTCTCAAGTTTTCACTTGACACCTTCACGCCACAAGCACATGGTTAGGGACAGCTTGGTTTAGCCGCTTAGACCAGGATTTCAGTCCTTTAGGCCCTCCTATCCACTGATGCTCAAAGCCTTGGGATCCTTTTTAATTGCCCTTGCCTTTTGGTTTTAAGGGTTATTGGCTTTTTCTGCTTGCTTTTTTTTTTTTTCTGCAAGCTTTGTTCTTTGCTGCTTTTTCTTGCTTCAAGAATCATTTTTATGATTTTTCAGATTATCAATAACATGTCTCATGTTCATCATTCTTTCAAGAGCCAACATATTTAACAGTCTTAAACAACAAATTCAAAAGACATATGCACTGTTCAAGCATTCATTCAGAAGACAGAAAGCATTGCCACCACATTTAACCAATTAGAATTTATTTTATTTAAACTCGAAATTTTATTGCTTCTTGTTCAAAAGATCTACTATTTTATTCATGTTTGCTGATGATGAGAAAAATAAACTATAGCTTAATTGGAGATAAAATCAAAATAGATACTAATTACTACTATATGACGTCTAAGGTAAACTTTTTATAAGGACACTGTCACAGAGTTAAGGCAGAAATTGGAAATTAACAACCTTTATCTGGGGGTATGGGGGTTCCTCTGATCCTTGGGAGGCTTGGTATCACAGAAGATTTTTGGCGCTTCAGTTCCCTTAAGTCACGTCCCTGCTCCTCTTGTTCTTTAAGCATATGGGTTAGCATTTGACTGTGTTCCTTCTGTTGTTTTATTATTTGCTCCATAGCTTCCTGTATCTTGGTGACAGACGTCTCAAGATGTTCCCAATATTCTGCTTGAGGAATCTCTGGAAGGAATTCCTGTGCTATTTTCTTTATAGGATCCTCCTGTGCTTGTTGTCTCTCCATTGATGCTTTGGTGATTGGCCTTTCAATTAGGATATATTCAGTTATTCCCATCTTGACTCCAGCGTCCTTGCAGAGCAGAGAAATCACGCTTGGATAAGCCAACCTGGCCTCTCTTGAATTTTTGTTAGCAATCTTATAGAGCTCTGTTGAAATCAGCTGATGAACCTCCACTTCCTTTCCCATCATGATGCAATGAATCATTACTGCTCTTTTAACTGTGACTTCAGAACGGTTGCTGGTGGGCAACAGAGAACGCCCAATGAAGTCCAGCCATCCTCTGGCAACTGGTTTGAGATCCTCCCTCTTGAGTTGATTTGGGACGCCCTTTGTGTTGGTGGTCCACCTGGCTCCAGGAATACAGATGTCCTCTCCAATTTTATTCAGGCCAATGTCTGCTCTCATCATCCTCCTGTTGAAGGAGTCTGGATCATCCTTTAGCTGAGGTAGCTTTAGTATCTCTCTGATCTTGTCAGGGGTGGTATGAACAATCTTTCCCCTGACCATGGTCCGAATTTCGTAGCAGGCTGTTCCAGATAGTCTTTGCTTGTCAGTCTGCCACATATTAGCATAGAACTCCTGGACCATGTTCCTTCCTACTTTCGTTTCAGGATTAGCTAGGACTTCCCAGTTCCTGATTCGAATTTGCTCCTGGATCTCCGGATATTCATCTTCTTTCAGATCGAATCTAACTTCCGGGATCACTGATCTCAGACCCATTACTTTAAGATAATGGTCTGAATGTTCTTTAGATAAGAACTTTCCTTGATTCCAAAGTGGTTTTGGAATGCTCTCTTTCTTGTCTCTAGGAGTGTATTGTTTCCCTTTGGGAGCCATGATCTTAGTGATTTCGGAAAAACACACCAAACTTAGAGGTTTGCTTGTCCTCAAGCAAAAGAAAAGAAAGGAGAGGGATAGAAGGAGATTGAGTAGCACTTGTTGATGAAGGAGGGGGGGAGGCCGAACCCAATTTAAAGGGGGGGGAGGGGTGGATTTTCGAAAAATTGGAGGAGATAAGATAAAAAGATTGAGTTGAAAAAGATAAGATAGAAGATATAGTTTAATTTTGAAAAGATAGGATAGTTTTTTTGAAAAAGATAATTCTGGATTTTGAAAAAGATAATATGAAAAAGATATTGAAAAAGATATGGATTAGTTGAAAAGATTTTTGAGTGAAAAAGATAGATTTTGAAAAAGATAGATTTTTTAGAAAAGATTTTGAAAAGAGTTGGATTGAATTTGGAAAAATGGATTTTTAAAAATTAAGGATTTTAGAAATCAGGGTTCTTGATATATTCATGTAAAAATCATGCATTGAAGCATTCAAATTTAAAATTAAATTGGAAATTCGTGTGGAATCACTGGAAATGGCTCCTCCCTGTCCTCCTGGCGTTTGAACGCCCAAACACTGCCTGTTTTGGGCGTTCAGCGCCCAAATGCTGATCTCCTGGGCGTTCAGCGCCCAGTTGCTGCCATTACTGGCGTTCAACGCCCAGTGGGTGGCCATTCCTGGCGCTGAACGCCCAAATGCTGCCATTACTGGCGTTCAGCGCCCAGTGGATGCCCATTTTGGGCGCTGAACGCCCAAAATGCCCCTTTACTGGCGTTTTCTTGCCATTGAGCTCTTTTACTCTGTTTTGTGTGCCGAGGTCTTCTGTAAATGATTATTTACCTTGTTGTCAATGAACTATATATAAAATATAAAGATAGAAATAGGGCAAAATGCTTGGAGGATTGTTGCCCCATGGCTGGGTTGCCTCCCAGCAAGCGCTTCTTTATTGTCTTTAGCTGGACCTTGCTGAGCTTTTAATCTAGCTTCAGCCTTGAGCATTCTTGCTCAGTGTTGCCTTCAAGATAATGCTTGATTCTTTGTCCATTGACAATGAACTTCTTATCAGAATCAATATCTTGAAGCTCCACATAACCATATGGTGACACACTTGTAATCACGTATGGTCCCCTTCACCGGGATTTCAGTTTCCCGGGGAATAGCCTGAGTCTAGAGTTAAACAACAGGACCTTCTGTCCTGGTTCAAAGATTCTAGATGACAGCTTTCTGTCATGCCATTTTTTTTATTTTTCTTTATAAAGCTTGGCATTTTCGAAAGCTGTGAATCTGAATTCCTCTAGCTCATTTAGTTGGAGCAATCGTTTTTCTCCTGCTAATTTGGCATCTAAGTTTAGGAATCTAGTTGCCCAATAGGCCTTATGTTCCAGTTCCACGGGCAAGTGGCATGCCTTACCATACACGAGTTGGTATGGAGAGGTCCCTATAGGGGTCTTGAATGCTGTTCTGTAAGCCCACAGA
The DNA here is from genome assembly GCF_003086295.3 of Arachis hypogaea. Classification (NCBI taxonomy): domain Eukaryota; kingdom Viridiplantae; phylum Streptophyta; class Magnoliopsida; order Fabales; family Fabaceae; genus Arachis; species Arachis hypogaea. The sequence continues at coordinate 30,761,625 of NC_092046.1, forward strand.
GCATCATCCAAGCTCCTTGCCCAATCCTTTCTACGGGTATTTACTGTCCGTTCCAGGATTCTCTTTAATTCTCTGTTAGAGACTTCAGCTTGCCCGTTGGTTTGTGGATGATATGGAGTGGCCACTTTGTGGCAAATTCCATACCGAACCATGGCAGAGTAAAGCTGTTTATTGCAGAAGTGAGTGCCCCCATCGCTGATTAACACTCTAGGGACACCAAAGCTGCTAAAGATATGTTTCTGGAGGAATTTCAGCACTGTTTTAGTATCATTGGAGGGTGTGGCGATAGCCTCAACCCATTTTGATACATAGTCAACTGCCACCAGAATATAAGTGTTTGAGTATGATGGTGGGAAAGGTCCCATGAAGTCAATTCCCCATACATCAAACAACTCTATTTCCAAGATTCCTTGTTGAGGCATGGCGTAACCATGAGGCAGATTACCAGCTCTTTGGCAACTGTCACAATTACGTACAAACTCTCGGGAATCTTTATAGAGTGTGGGCCAATAGAAGCCACATTGGAGGACCTTGGTGGCTGTTCGCTCACCTCCGAAATGGCCTCCATATTGAGATCCATGGCAATGCCATAGGATTCTCTGTGCTTCCTCTCTGGGGACACACCTACGGATAATTCCGTCTGCACATCTCTTAAAGAGATAGGGCTCATCCCACAAGTAGTACTTTGCATCAGTAATTAGTTTCTTTTTTTGTATTCTATTGTACTCCTTGGGTATGAACCTTGCAGCTTTATAGTTTGAAATATCGGCAAACCATGGTGCTTCCTGAATGGCAAATAGATGCTCATCAGGGAACGTCTCAGAGATCTCAAGGAAGGGGAGGGACGTCCCTTCCACTGGCTCTATCCGGGACAGATGATCAGCCACTTGGTTCTCTGTCCCTTTTCTGTCTCTTATTTCTATATCAAACTCTTGCAGAAGCAATACCCATCTGATGAGCCTGGGTTTTGAATCCTGCTTTGTGAGTAGATATTTAAGAGCAGCATGGTCAGTATACACAATCACTTTTGATCCTACTAAGTATGATCTGAACTTGTCAATGGCGTAAACCACTGCAAGTAGTTCTTTTTCTGTGGTTGTGTAATTTTTCTGGGCATCATTTAGAACGCGACTGGCATAATAAATGACATGCAGAAGCTTGTCATGCCTCTGTCCCAATACTGCACCAATGGCATGATCACTGGCATCACACATTAACTCAAATGGCAATGTCCAGTCTGGTGCAGAAATGACTGGTGCTGTGACCAGCTTAGCTTTCAGCGTTTCAAACGCCTGCAGGCATGCTGTGTCAAACACAAATGGCGTGTCAGCAGCTAGCAGATTGCTTAGAGGTTTTGCGATTTTTGAAAAATCCTTTATAAACCTCCTATAGAATCTTGCATGCCCCAGAAAGCTTCTGATTGCCTTAACATTGGCAGGTGGTGGTAATTTTTCAATTACCTTTATTTTTGCTTGATCCACCTCTATTCCCTTGTTTGAGATTTTATGCCCAAGAACAATTCCTTCAGTCACCATGAAGTGACACCTTTCCCAGTTTAAAACTAGGTTGGTTTCTTGGCATCTTTTCAGAACAAGTTTCAGGTGATCAAGACAGGAGCTGAATGAGTCTCCATATACTGAGAAGTCATCCATGAAGACTTCCAGAAATTTTTCCACCATATCAGAGAAAATAGAGAGCATGCATCTCTGGAAGGTTGCAGGTGCATTGCATAGCCCAAAGGGCATCCTTCTATAAGCAAACACTCCGGATGGACATGTGAATGCTGTTTTCTCTTGATCCTGGGGGTCTACTGCAATCTGGTTATAGCCTGAGTAGCCATCCAAAAAGCAGTAATAATCATGACCTGCTAGTCTCTCTAGCATCTGGTCTATGAATGGTAAAGGAAAATGATCCTTTCTGGTGGCTGTATTGAGCCTTCTGTAGTCAATACACATGCGCCACCCTGTAACTGTTCTTGTAGGAACCAGTTCATTTTTTTCATTATGAATCACTGTCATGCCTCCCTTTTTTGGGACGACTTGAACAGGGCTCACCCAGGGGCTATCAGAAATGGGATAAATAATCCCAGCCTCTAGTAATTTGGTGACCTCTTTCTGCACCACTTCCTTCATGGCTGGATTTAGCCGCCTCTGTGGTTGAACCACTGGTTTGGCATTATCCTCCAATAGGATTTTGTGCATGCATCTAGCTGGGCTTATGCCCTTAAGGTCACCTATGGACCACCCAAGAGCTGTCTTGTGTGTCCTTAGCACTTGAATAAGTGCTTCCTCTTCCTGTGAATTTAAAGCAGAGCTTATGATCACTGGAAAAGTGTCACCTTCTCCTAGAAATGCATATTTCAAGGATGGTGGCAGTGGCTTGAGCTCTGGTTTAGGAGGTTTTTCCTCTTTCAGAAGAAAGTTCAGAGGCTCTTTCATGTCCTCTGAATCCTCCAAATCAGGCTGAACATCTTTAAAGATGTTTTTCAACTCTGATTCGAGACTCTCAGCCATGTTGATCTCTTCTACCAAAGAGTCAATAAGGTCAACTTTCATGCAGTCTGTTGATGTGTCTGGATGCTGCATGGCTTTGACAGCGTTCAACTTGAACTCGTCATCATTGACTCTCAGGGTTATTTCCCCCTGCTGGACGTCAATGAGGGATCGTCCAGTTGCTAGGAAGGGTCTTCCTAGAATGAGAGTAGCACTCTTGTGCTCCTCCATTTCCAGCACAACAAAGTCAGTGGGAAAGGCGAATGGCCCAACTCTGACAATCATGTCCTCAATCACGCCTGATGGGTATTTAGTGGAACCATCAGCAAGTTGGAGACATATCCGGGTTGGTTTAACTTCTTCAGTTAAGCCAAGCTTCCTGATAGTGGATGCAGGTATCAGGTTGATGCTTGCCCCAAGATCGCATAAAGCTGTCTTGGTGCAATCACCTTCTAATATGCATGGTATCAGAAAGCTCCCAGGGTCTTTAAGCTTTTCAGGAAAGCTTTTCAGAATGACTGCACTGCATTCTTCAGTGAGGAGAACTCTTTCTGTTTCTCTCCACTCCTTTTTATGACTCAAGATCTCTTTCATGAACTTGGCATAAGAAGGTATTTGCTCAAGTGCCTCTGCAAATGGAATCTTTATTTCAAGAGTCCTCAGATAATCTGCAAAGCGAGCAAATTGCTTATCCTGCTCCTCTTTCCGGAGTTTTTGAGGATAAGGTATTTTGGCTTTATATTCCTCAACCTTAGTGGTTAAAGAAGCCTTTTTAGAGGGGTTGTTATCAGCACTTATGTGTGTCTGATCCCTCACTGGCAATTGCGTACCAGAGTTAGAAGTTGGAGTGACGTTAGACGCCAACTCACTGTCTGTTCCTGGCGCCTGAACGCCAGAAATGTGCCCCTGTTGGGCGTTCAGCGCTGGATTCTGCCCCATTTGGGCGTTCAACGCCAGATTCTTGCCCATTTCTGGCGTTGAACGCCAATCCTGCCTTGTTTCTGGCACTGAACGCCAGTTTTGGGCATGGTCTGGGCGTTCAGCGCCAGCCTTCCACCTATTTTCTGGCGTTTTAGTGCCAGAATTATTTTTCCCTGGGCTCTTACTGTCCTCAGGGGAATCTTTGGTGGGTTGCTCATTTCTTGAATTTTTGATGCCTTGAGGTGGGGTATTTAATGTTTTCCCACTTCTTAATTGAACTGCTTGGCATTCTTCTGCTATTTGCTTTGATAGCTGCTGCTTTGTTTGCTTAAACTGTTCTTCCATATGCATATTAGCTATCCTTGTCTCCTGTAACCTGTCTTTGAATTCAGCTAGCTGCTTTGTTAGAAAATCTAATTGCTGATTGAATTCAGCAGCTTGTTTTACAGTACTGAATTCAGCAGTTACTGTTTTAACCTCTTCATTCATGGAAGGGTTGCTGCTTAGATACAGATGCTGATTCCTGGCAACTGTATCAATGAGCTCTTGAGCTTCTTCAATTGTCTTTCTCATATGGATAGATCCACCAGCTGAGTAATCTAAAGACATCTGAGCTCCTTCTGCAAGCCCATAGTAGAAGATGTCTAACTGAACCCACTCTGAAAACATTTCAGAGGGGCATTTTCGTAGCATCTCTCTGTATCTCTCCCAAGCATCATAGAGAGATTCATTATCTCCTTGTTTAAAGCCTTGGATGTCCAGCCTTAGCTGTGTCATCCTTTTTGGAGGGAAATATTGATTCAGGAATTTTTCTGTCAGCTGTTTCCATGTTCTTATGCTGGCCTTAGGTTGGTTATTTAACCACCTCTTAGCTTGATCTTTTACAGCAAATGGAAACAGTAATAGTCTGTAGACATCCTGATCTATTTCCTTATCATGTACTGTGTCAGCAATTTGTAAAAATTGTGCCAGAAACTCTGTAGGTTCTTCCTGTGGAAGACCGGAATACTGGCAACTTTGCTGCACCATGATAATGAGCTGAGGATTCAACTTAAAGCTACTAACTCCAATGGAGGGTATGCAGATGCTACTCCCATATGAAGCAGTAGAGGGGTTAGAATATGACCCCAAAGTCCTCCTGGACTGTCCATCTCCACTTATGTCCATGATGGATCTCTATGGATATAACTTGGACTGATTTATCTTTTTATTTATTTTATTTTATAAGAAGTAAATACTTAAATAAAATAAAATAACTAAAAAGAATTTGAATTTTGAAATAAAATTTTTTTTTTCGTAAAAAAAATTTTAAAAATAATTAGTTAAAAAAAAACAGAAATTTTTGAAAAAGAGGGGAGATATTTTCGAAAATTTGAGAGAGAGAGAGAGTTAGTTAGGTAGTTTTGAAAAAGTTAAGAAACAAACAAAAAGTTGGTTAGTTAGTTGAAACAAATTTTGAAAAGATAGGAAGTTAGAAAAGATATTTTGAAAAGATATTTTTGAATTTAGTGAGGAGAGAGAAAAACAATAAGATAGTACAAGATTTAAAAGTTTTAGATCTAATGCTCCTTGTTTTCGAAAAATTTGGAGGGAAAACACCAAGGAACACCAAACTTAAAAATTTTAAGATCAAGACACAAGGAAAACTCAAGAACACTTTGAAGACTCACAAGAACACAAGAACATGAAGGAAGAACACCAAACTTAAAATTTTTTGAAAACTAAACAAAATTTTCGAAAATCAAAGGGAAATCAACAAGAAAACACCAAACTTAAAGTTTGGCACAAGATTTAATAGAAAAAAATGTTTTTGAAAAAGAATGTTTTGAAAAGAGTATAAAAGATTCTAACCCAATCAAATTAATGTTCTAGCCAAATGAGTTATGGGACCTTATTTTAAGAAAGATTATTTTTGAAAACACCAAACTTAAAGTTTGGCACAGGATTTAATAGAAAAATTATTTTTGAAAAAGGTTTTTTTTTTTTTTAAAAATATGATAGCCAATTATCATGAACATAAACACCACGTTCTAAATAACTGAGCTATAAATTTAAAGTGTTTTAACAAGGGATAAATAATAAAAGACTCTAAACCAAAAAAGAGAAAATTTTTCCTAATCTAAGCAACAAAATAATCCGTCAGTTGTTCAAACACGAACAATCGCCGGCAACGGCGCCAAAAACTTGGTAGCACAAATTGCGAATCACACTTTTCACAACTCGTACCACTAACCAGCAAGTGCACTGGGTCGTCCAAGTAATACCTTACGTGAGTAAGGGTCGAATCCCACAGAGATTGTTGGTTTGAAGCAATCTATGGTTATCTTGTAAATCTTAGTCAGGAAGTCAATTATGTTTATCAGTTGAATTATGAATAACCAGTAGAGCATAAATTAAAAGTTACTTGTTGTGTAGTAATGGAGAATATGTTGGAGTTTTGGAGATGCTTTGTCTTTTGAATCTCTGCTTTCCTCTGTCTTCTGATTCACGCACGCACGTCCTCCTATGGCAAGCTGTGTGTTGGTGGATCACCGTTGTCAATGGCTACCTTCCATCCTTCCAGTGAAAACTACGCTCACGCGCTCTGTCACAGCACGGCTAATCACCGGTTGGTTCTCGATCCGGTTGGAATAGGATTTACTATCCTTTTGCATCTGTCATTAACGCCCAGCCTTCAGGAGTTTGAAGCTCGTCACAGTCATTCAATCCTTGAATCCTACTCAGAATGCCACAGACAAGGCTTAGACTTTCCGGATTCTCATGAATGCCGCCATCAGTTCTAGCTTATACCACGGAGATTCTGATTAAAGAATCTAAGAGACACTCATTCAATCAGATATAGAACCGAGGTGGTTGTCAGGAACACGTTCGTGGGTTGAGGAAGGTGATGAATGTCACAGATCATCACCTTCATCACAGTTAAGCGCGAATGAACATCTTAGATAGGAACAAGCGTGTTTGAATGGAAAACAGAAATACTTGCATTAATTCATTGAGACACAGCAGAGCTCCTCACCCCCAACAATGGGGTTTAGAGACTCATGCAGTCAGAGAATACAAAGTTTAGATCTGAAAATGTCATGAGATACAAAATAAGTCTCTAAAAGTTGTTTAAATACTAAACTAGTAGCCTAGGGTTACAACATATGAGTGGACTATGATGGATGATGCAGAGACCCACTTCTGGGGCCCACTTGGTGTGTGCTGGGGCTGAGATTTCGTGCAGAGGCCATTTGTGGAGTTGAACGCCAGTTTTTGTGCCAGTTTGGGCGTTCAACTCCAGTTTTTGATCCTTTTCTGGCGCTGGACGCCAGAATTGGGCAGAAGGCTGGCGTTGAACGCCAGTTTACGTCATCAATTCTTGTGCAAAGTATGGACTATTATATATTGCTGGAAAGCTCTGGATGTCTACTTTCCAACGCAATTGGAAGCACGCCATTTCGAGTTCTGTAGCTCCAGAAAATCCACTTTGAGTGCAGGGAGGTCAGAATCCAACAACATCAGCAGTCCTTTTTCAGCCTGAATCAGATTTTTGCTCAGCTCCTTCAATTTCAGCCAGAAAAATACCTAAAATTACAGAAAAACACACAACTCATAGTAAAGTCCAGAAATATGAATTTTTCCTAAAAACTACTAGAAATAGACTAAAAACTAACTAAAACACACTCTAAACTATATGAAATTATCCCCAAAAAGCGTATAAAATATCCGCTCATCAAAGGTCCTCAATTTCCAACTAACACAAGTGCTGAAGGAGTGGTCACTCTTAAACCAGAAGCAAGCTGGACCGAGGAAGATAGGAAGAAGGTGGAGCTAAATGCCAAGGCTATCAACTTGTTCAACTGTGCTATCAGCTTCGAGGAATGCCGACGGGTATCACGATGCACAACGGCAAAGGAAATCTAGGACAAACTGCAAATCACTCATGAAGGAACCACCATTGTAAAGAAGACTCGGACAGATATGTTGAACAGAGAATATGAAATATTTGCAATGAAAGAAGGAGAGTCCATTGATGAACTGTTTGAACGATTCAACATTATCATTGTTGGCTTAGATGCTCTGGGAATTACGTATTCTGATTCTGTGCTTGTGAGAAGAGTGTTGAGATGTCTCACAAAAGAGTGGGAAACAAAAGCTTTAATTATTTCTAAGAGCAGTAGCTTAGATTCCATGACATGTGATGATTTGAGAGGAAACCTTTTTGCTTTCGAAAATAATTATTTGAAAAAAGATTCAAAAAAGAAAGGAATTGCTTTTTCTTCTGTGACTAACCCTCTAGATGATGAATCCAGTGATAACTCTTCTGAAAATGAGTTTGTGTTGTTTGCCAAAAAATTCAGGAAAATGGTAAAGCTCAAAGGCAAAGGCAGCAGCTCAAGAAAAATGAAGAAAGACCTTAGCAAATTAACTTGTTACAACTGCAAGGAAATGGGGCATTTCAAATCTGATTGTCCCAAGTTAAAGAAGGAGGAGAAGCCAAAAACAGGAAGGAAGAAGGGACTGATGGCTTCATGGAAAGATTTAGAAAATGACTCAGATGATGATGAGGAGGAATTCGAGACCAAGTCACAACCATGTCTCATGGCAGATCACATAGATCAGGTATGCCTAGCATCCAAGAGGAAGAAAAATATGTGGTACATGGACAACGGATGCTCTAGGCACATGACCGGAAAGACAACCTTCTTCATAAAGCTTAATGAATATGATGGAGGACTTGTCACTTTCGGTGATGATGGTAAAGGAAAGATAGTGGCCGTTGGTAAAGTTGGTAAAAGCTTTTCATCTTGTATAAATGACGTTCTTCTTGTAAATGGTTTGAAACATAACTTACTTAGTGTAAGCCAATTGTGTGATTTAGGTTTTGAAGTTGTTTTTAGAAAATTTGTGTGTTTGGTTGTTTGTGAAAAAACTGGGAATATTTTATTTGAAGCTAAAAGATGCAACAATGTGTATGGATTAACTCTTGAGGACTTGAAAGAACAAAATGTAACATGTTTTACCTCTATTGAATCTGAAAAATGGCTATGGCATAGAAAGTTGGGTCATGCTAGCATATACCAAATTTCTAAGCTAGTAAAGAAAAATCTGGTTAGAGGATTTCCTAAAATCAAATTTGATAAGGATCTTACTTGTGATGCTTGTCAATTAGGCAAACAAGTTAAATCCTCGTTTAAACCAAAAGATGGAATTTCAACCAAAAGGCCATTAGAGATGTTACACATTGATCTTTTTGGTCCAACAAGAGCTCAAAGTCTAGGAGGTAAACACTATGGTTTGGTAGTGGTAGATGATTACTCTAGATTTGGTTGGGTACTTTTTTTTGCTCATAAAAATTATGCTTTTCATACTTTCTCAACTCTTTGCAAGAAAATTCAAAATGAAAAAGATTTAAAAGTGGCCCATTTGAGAAGTGATCACGGAAAAGAATTTGAAAACCAAGACTTTGAAAAATTATGTGATGACTTTGGAATTACTCATAATTTTTCATGCCCTAGAACCCCTCAACAAAATGGGGTTGTTGAAAGAAGGAATAGAAGCCTTCAAGAGATTACTAGAGCTATGTTATGTGAGAATGAGGTTCCAAAGTTTCTATGGGTTGAAGCTGTAAATACAGCATGTTATATTTTGAATAGGACCATTATTAGAAAAGGGTTAAAGAAAACTCCTTATGAGCTATGGAAAGGAACCCCTCCAAATATTAAGTATTTTCATGTTTTTGGATGCAAGTGTTTTGTGCTTAATAACAAAGAAAATCTTGGCAAATTTGATCCAAAATCATATGAGGGCATGTTTGTTGGATATTCCACTACTAGCAAAGCCTATAGAATTTACCTCAAAGATCATAGAACTATAGAGGAATCCATACATGTTACTTTTTGTGATTCTAATTTAATTCCCAATACTGTGATAGATAATGATTCAGATTGTGAAGAAGCTGGAACAAGCAAAGAAAATCCCAAGTCTGCCCAAAATGAAGAATCTGCCAGTCCAGTTTTGTCTTGTCAGAATGGAGGAGACATTTCCATTTTGTCTCCTGAGCCAGCAAGAGAAACTGAAACAGTGAGACCCACAGAAGCTCATCAAAGCTCAACACCACAAAGGAAGCCTAGAGAATGGAAGTCCATGAGGGGTTATCCTCATGACTTTATCATTATGGAGATCCCTCTCAAGGTGTAACAACAAGATCCTCAACCAAAAGGCAATCCGAACCAAGAAATTTTGTACTCTTGTCACAAATGGAGCCCAACAATGTCAAACAAGCTCTTGAAGATCCATCATGGGTGAAAGCCATGCAAGAAGAGCTTGCTCAATTCGACAAGAATGAGGTTTGGACACTAGTACCTCATCCGGATGGTAAGAAAGTTACGGGTACTAAGTAGGTGTTTAAAAATAAACTTGGTGAGGATGGACAAGTTGTTCGTAACAAGGCTAGATTAGTGGCCCAAGGTTACGATCAAGAAGAGGGTATAGATTTTGATGAATCTTTTGCTCCGGTAGCAAGAATGGAAGCAATTAGGTTCCTTCTTGCCTATGCTGCCCATAAGGGTTTCAAAATGTTTCAAATGGATGTTAAATGTGCTTTTCTTAATGGCTTTATTGATAGAGAAGTGTATGTGGCACAACCCCCCGTTTTTGAACATAAGTATTTTCCAAATCATGTTTTCAAACTTTCAAAGGCTCTTTATGGCCTTAGGCAAGCTCCAAGGGCTTGGTATGAAAGGCTTAGGTGCCTTCCTATTAGAAAATCAATTTCAAAGGGGTACCACGGACACAACGTTATTCATTAAAGCATCTAATGATGATATTCTTCTAGTTCAAGTTTATGTGGATGACATTGTGTTTGGATCGGCCAATGAGTCCTTGTGTGAAGAGTTTGGAAAACTCATGACTAGTGAGTTTGAGATGAGTTTAATAGGAGAGCTAACTTTCTTTCTTGGTCTCCAAAGTAAACAAACTCCTAGTGGTACTTTTATTCACCAAGGAACATATGCTAAAGAGTTAATCAAAAAATTTGGCCTAGAAAATTCCAAACCTATGGGAACTCCAATGCATCCAAACACTAAACTTGAAAAGGATGATGATGGAAAAGATGTGGATGAAACAAGGTATAGAGGTATGATAGGATCACTCATGTATCTTACATCCTCTAGACCGGACATTGTTCAAAGTGTGGGTGTATGCTCAAGGTTTCAATCTCACCCAAAGGAATCCCATCTTTCAGCCGTTAAACGCATCATTAGATACATTAAGGGAACTAGTGATTATGGCTTGTGGTATCCAAAATCTGATGATTTTTATGCAGTAGGGTTTTGTGATGCAGATTATGCGGGAGATAGAGTGGATAGAAGAAGCACATCAGGCATGTGTTGCTTCCTTGGGAGATCACTCAACATGTGGTCAAGCAAAAAACAAGCAACTGTGGCCCTATCCACAGCTGAAGCTGAATATATCTCTGCCTCCGCTTGTTGTTCACAATTAATATGGTTAAAAACACAATTAGAGGATTACAAATTAAAGATCAATAGTATACCCTTATTTTGTGACAATATGAGTGCCATAAATATTTCAAAAAATTCTGTTTTGCACTCAAGAACAAAGCACATTGAAATTAAATATCATTTCATTAGAGAACATGTGCAAAAGGGAACTATTGATATTCAATTTGTAAAATCCGAAGATCAACTTGCGGATATTTTCACTAAGCCTTTATGTGAAGACAGATTCTGCACCTTAAGAAATAGTTTGGGAATGATAGAATTAAGTTCTGTTGAAAATTTGTGAACTTTTTTATTCTGTTTGGTTTTGTCTCGTAGAAAAGCAGGAGACAAATTTCAGGATGTGTTGAACGGGTCATGATACAGGGGAAGACTGAACTGAAGTTAATTATTTTGGGCCCCACCAAATCTCTTTGATCTCACTCTGACCCGTTCCTCATTTTTTTTGGAAGTTGTCAAATCAAATCTTTATCCTTTCCTCATCCCTTGATTCTAGGAACTATTTTCACTTGTCTTGAATTATTATGGACTGCATTGCTTTTTCCTCATTTTTTGCAGGGTCCCTCCTTGATGACAAAAGGGGGAGGAAAAGAGAAAAAAAGGCTGAATTGAAAATTGAAACTGTTATGTTTCATTGATTTGTTGCACTGTTTTGCAGACCTGTTTTGATCTATTTTATACTCTGATCTGGCTCTGTTTTGAGCACTTTGTGTTATTCGATTAATTTCGAGTTGAACTTTGATTGTCATTTGCTCAAATGCATGTGTGCTGACTGGACCATTGTGTTTTGGTGAAAAACAAATATTTTGCCTTTTGTATGTTGTTTTCATTTATTTTGCAAAACTCTATTGATGACAAAAGGGGGAGAATTGGCTAAAAAATTGAAATTAAGACAAATAGGGAAAACAGGGGATGAAATCCTTTGTGGATTTATGATCACCCTTGTTTTAATTACTTGTTGTGGTGATTTGCTTGATGCGTGTGATGCATTTGTTTTATCTTGGTAAATATGATTGCTGTGTTTTGGATTAAGGAATATTTTTGGCAGTTCCTTTAAATTGTGATATATGAAGTTTGATAGTTGCTATGGTTTGAGATAATCATACTTGATTAGAAATATTTTCCTTGCTATGATTAATTTGTTCTGATTTATTAATTGGAAAATATTTTCAAAATAGCTTGAAAAGAAACTTCAGGAAACATCAATTTTTATTTGCATCAAATTGTTTTGGGTGTGTTTGAGCAGAAAATCAAATTATTGATAATAAATGAGTTTTGATTATCATCCAATTCTGCTCATAAATCAAGCCATTCAACATCTTATATTGAATATGTTGAATAACATTGTTGTCTTAGGCTTGATAAAATTGTTACAGGTATAAAGCTTCCCTTGGTAAAATAGCATATATTAAGGGGGAGCCTTGTGACAATTTGAAAGGGGGAGAAATACAAATCTTCAAAGGGAGTACTCTATACTCTAATTCTTTGATTTCTTTCCATTTTAATTTTAATAATGTTTGTCATCAAGGGGGAGATTGATGAGTTTGGAAAACTCTATTTTTAATTAAGTGATGATCAAACATTATTAACAGCAAAATTATTAATCTAATTTTGATTCATATATGTTAATTAATTAATTTTGCTGTGCAGGTATAAATTGGGCCGAAAAGAAAAGAAAAATATATCAAGCCCAATTGTATCAAAAATATTCAGCCTTGGTATTAAGACATTGTGATGATGTTGGCTGAAATCATATTTGGGCCAGAAATTGTTACTTAAGCCCAATTGGTTAAATCCATCAGCATTGATACAAGAATATATGATGAGAAGCTGAATCGTTATAATGTTAGGCCAGATTTAAATGTGCAAGCCCAAATCTATTATTGGTATATGACCAACTTGCTTGGTCCGAAATCAAAAGGAGATGGGGCACAATATTGCTTTATCCATTTAACAAATAAAACTCATTCCTTTAATTATGCTGCACACTTCCAACGGATTCCACTCATACCATGTGATGGAATTCAAATCTCTTTAAAGAGAAGTTAATAAATGCGTGGGAACTATGAGAGAGAAATTATGATTGATTAGATGGCTAGCCTTAATGAAGGCACGCTTCTCAGCAAAGAGGGAAGCAAAAAGCAACTCACCTTTCATTATTTTATTCAAACTAAATTAATTGCTTCTCTTTCTACTCTAACTACTCTCTCATTTTTCTTCTTCTTCGGTCATATCACAGAAGAAACTATGGAAGCTAAGTCTAGCTATCAAAAGGAAGAAGAAGTAATATCTACAAGACCATCAAAATGATGGCACGAAAAAGAAAACATAAAGTATGCTGTGGCTGAGATTCTTATCACTTGTATTAAGATTTTGTGATGAGATTTTGGCTTCTTCATACCAAAAATGGTTGAAGGAGATTCTGCCAGCAAGGAGAAGATCCTTGGAGGGATGGCTTGTCACTGCTTTTGGGTTCACTCATCACAGAAGGTAGCTAGGGTAGTTACGTGAGGGAGGAAGCAAAAGTGGAGCAGAAGAAGCCATCATCATCATGAAGCATCAAGGGCCAGAAATCCATCTTGGAGAGCAAGCCAAGGATGGAGCGCTCGGATTGATGAAGAGTGATGACCAAGGAAGGACTAGAGGTAATTGCATGTTGGGTTTTGCATGGGTTATCTCTTCTCTCTCTCTGGCCGAACCGGTTTTGTTCATGGAGAAGAAGAAGTTGGCTTGGTTTTTTAGCTTCAAAGGTGGAGGCTTCCCTCTTCTATAAAAAGAGAAAACAGCCATGGTTTGGAGTAAGGAGAAAGTGTGAGAGTGCAAGGCACAGGGTTCTCAGAGCTACCTGAGCTAACAGATTTTCTTCTCCTTCAATGTATTATGTTTTGTATTTTTCTGTTTAATTTTGTCATGTCTTGAGTCTCATGGAAAAAGGCAAACAGTGAGGTTTGTATGAAAAAGCCATAGAGCGAAAAAAGGTAGAGAGTGCAAAATTAAAAGAAAAAGACATAGATGTCCTTAGAGTTCCTTTGTTCATCTACGTTGTGTTTCATGATTCTGTGGGAATCTCCTTGTAAGTTGGGTTAGCACTTTACAGTTGAAAGCTTGGCAGTGACCAAGTCAAGTTCAGGATTGGGTTTAGAATTCTGGACTTGTCCCAGATAGGAAGGGTAGTTCCTAGGGAGAATTGGTGCTTGTAATCAAGAATGATTATAGTGAAATTCCATCATCTTTGTGATGGAGACTGGATGTAGGCTACACTGCACTTAGCAGCTGAACCAGGATATATCTGGGTGTAATTTTATCTCTCTTCTACTCCATTTCTGTTTATGCTGCACAGGAGATAAAACCGAAAAATATCTCGTGCCAAGTGACGAGACAATAAGAAAAGTCTCATGGCTGGGGACGAGACAAAAATCAAAAAGTCTCCAGAAAGTATTACAAAGACCAGCAAGTGTTCAGAAGTGAAAAGGGGCTAAGATTCAACCCCCCTTCTCTTATGCACTGAAAACCATCAACCTGGAATTTTGTCAATTTGTGCATACACATGCATCATGCGTACGCATGACTGTCAGTATGTGATTTTACTTAAGTGAACACATGGGTCACGACAGACCTTTCTTGGCCATAATCCAACTCATTTATGAAGTATTTGATGTAATTCTCAAGGAAGATCAAGGGGCAAGTAGGAAGTAGTCATAGAATAGTTTTACATTATGTTTTAGGATAGAGTTCTAGAGAGAGAAGCTCTCTCTTATCTCTAGGATTTAGGATAGTTTTTAGGTTAAATTCTCTTAGATGTAGATTTTAATTTTTGTTCTTGAATAGTCCTCTGTACATTTTTTTGTTCTATTGTCTTAATTCGCTTAGTTTCTCTTGTTGATTCCTTTATTTGTCTATTTTAGTTCATGAACTCTCTTGTTAATTTTAATTTTCTTTTAATGCAATTTTATGTTTTCATGTCCTTTGATGTTTTCCTTAGTGCTATCATTGATCTCTTGCCTTGGTTAGTTATAGGTTTTATTAATTATTGCATTTTATGATGTTTGCTTTTATTTCATTCTAGATGTTTGATGAAATATTTTCTTTAGTTGTGAAGTAGATTTTTGCATTCTTGACTTGTGATTGATGGATTGGGTAACCTTGAGTAACTAATGTCCAAGTTGATTGATAATTTAGAGATTTAATTAATCTTATTTCCATTGACGCTAGTCTTTCACTAAGTCAATTAGTGAGTTGGCTAGGATTTATGGATTAAGATTAGTTAAGGCCATTTGACTTTCTTCCGATGTTGGGGATGACAAAGTGGGTTTGCTCTTTATAATTATCATGTTGTGGTTAGTGACAAGGATAATGATCCTTAACCATCAAACCTTGCCAAGACCTTTCGTAGTTAATTTTCTTAATTGTCTTAGTTTAATTACCTTTGATAATTAGATATTGTTTGCTCATTTAATTTCCTGCTATTTACATTTCTTGTTTGTTGCTATCAAACCCCCAATTTCCTAGAGCCAATGATATGGACACCTCACTGCAATTTTGTGGGAGAACGACTCAGAAATTAAAATTCCCGATTTTTATTGATTTGAATTGTGACAATCTTTTAAATTTTGATTGAGAGTTAACTGTTGGTTTAGACTATTCTTGTAACAAAATTCTATTGAGAAATTCTAGAACAACATTAATTCTTCATCAAGTACTTCCAAGACTAATGTGAAAAGGTATGGACTTACGGATCATCTCTGGTGTATTCCTATACCAATAGAAAATTCCTTTGTTACACCACCTTGAGTCTTCACACTAGTTGTAGTCCCATCATACATATTTTTAATTGCACAAATATATGTGATCCTTACTTTCTTCCTTTCCAAAACCTTCCACAAGACCTCCTTTGGCACTCTATCATACGCTTTTTCCAAATCAATAAACACCATATGTAGATAACTTTTATTACTACGATACCTCTCCATCATCCTTCTTAACAAGTATGTAGCTCCAGTAGTGGATTTGCCTGACATAAAACCAAATAGGTTCTCTGGTACTTGTGTCTCTTGTCTCAGTCTCCGTTCTATCACCCTTTTTCATAACTTCATAGTATGGCTCATGAGTTTGATCCCTCTATAGTTTTCGCAACTCTGTATATCCCCTTATTCTTGTAGATAGGTACCAAGGTGCTATTTCTTCACTCATCTGGCATCTTTTTTGACCTTAAAATCTCATTAAAAAGCTTGGTTGATCAATTGATGTCCTTCTCTCCAAGGCCCTTTCAAACTTCAATTAGAATATTATCGAGTCTTATTCCCTCCTATTTTTCATCCATTTTAGAGCTCTTTTTATCTCAAAGTCTTGAATCCTTCGATAGTTGTCAAAGTTTTGATCTTCTTCTCTCGTGCATAATCGATTAAAGCTCGGAAGAGTCTTCTATCCTTTATTAAATAACTCGTAGAAGTAGCTCTTCCACCTTTCATTGATCTTCTCATCTTGAGCTAAAATCTCTCCGTCTTTATCCTTTATGCACTTAACCTGATCCAACTCTCTCATTCTTCTTTCACAACTCTTTGAGATTCTATATACCTTTTTCTCCTTCCTTCGTGCCTAAAGACTGGTAGAGACCTTTATATGCTTCTTACTTTACTTATGGCTACTTTTGTCTCTTTCTTAGCCGCTTTATATTTTTTCAATTATCTACTTTGTGGCACAAATACCACTTTTTAAATAACTCCTTTTTTGCCTTTATCTTTTCTTGTACACTCACATTCCACCACCAAGACTCCTTGTCTCTTGGTCCTATCCCTCTAAATTCACCAAAACTTTCTTTTGTTGTTCTTCTAATAACTTTTGCCATCTCCTTCCACATTTCCTCCGCGCTTCCATTTCATTCCCACTTTGCCTCTTCTCCTACCCATCTTAGGAAGCTTCTTTGTTCTTCACCTTTCATCTGCCGCCACCTCGTCCTTGAGTTCTTCGTATGATATCTTTTTCTCAACTTTTGCTTAAAGCAAAAATCCATCACGAGCATCCTATGTTGTGTTGTTAAGTTCTCTCCCAGAATAATTTTACAATTAATGCAAAATTTTCGATCGACTCTCCTCAACAAAAAGAACCCAATTTGAGAGCTTGTCATGCCACTCCTATAGGTTATAAGATGTTCATCTCTCTTTTTAAAGCATGTATTTGCAATGAAAATGTCAAGAGTTGAGGAAAGTCTAAAATAGTTTTATCCTCGGTATTGACTACCCCGAAACCATGGCCTTTGTCAATATTTTCATACCTAGTCACTTCTCTTCCAACATGGCCATTTAAATCTCGTTCTAAGAAAATCTTATCTCCCGAAGGTATGTCTTGGACCAAACTCTCTAGATCCTCCTAAAACCTTTTTCTTTGTGAACTAGCTTATTTACCCTCGTCCATTCATGAGAATGTAGGAACCCTTGCTCATTTAACACTACACCGGGGCACCGATGCAACAACTCTTGCTCATTTGACACTGGCCACGAGCCATACAGTGTGTTGCTTCTGGATAACGACCTAGCTTTAGCGTAATAACATCTTTGATCCATGTCATGAAGATTCGACTAATTTTTTATGTTGGCTATCAAAGGCCTAACACAACCCTCCTTCTTTATCTGGGCTTGGGACCGACTATGTACCGCAAGTGTAGCATAGGCAGAGTTTATTTGTTCCCTTCCTAGTTATCTCACTACAAGAAAGTATTAGAATAGCGACCGAAAAAATTAGTTGCTAATAGTGACCGATATAGAATTTCTAGGACCAAAAAAATATTGGTCGCTAAATTGGTCACTAATAGCAACCAAATTAGCGACTGATAAAGTTTTAATATAACCAGAATAAAGCTGGTCACTAAAATCGGTTGCTATTTTTTAATTTAGCGATCGAATTAGCAACCAAAATAGAAAGTAACGTCTTTGGAACTGTTGGTCACAAAATCGATTGCTATTTTTTATTATAGCGACCGATTTTGCAACTGATAATGAAATAGGGTGAATAATTGTTTGGTCGCTAATTCGGTCGCTAAATAACTGGTTGCTAAATCGGTTGCTAATTGTTAAGTTAGCAACTGATTTTAGTGACTCACAAAATCAATCACTAATAGCCACCGAATTAGCAACTGATTTTGCACAGTACTTTCACATTTTCTTAAACTTCATCTCTGAATTTATAATAATCGCCATTCTTGATTGTATCTTTTATTTATGAATGTCTTTGTTGAAAATTTTATATGTTATCAGTCATTTTCATGGTACTCTCTCTCATTATGGAGGGATGAGAGGTTCTTTAAAATGAGTAACCAGTGATGGATTGATTGAGAATAAGAGGGATTTTTGAGTTCTTTAAAATGAGTGAAGACAGCTTATTCAAAACAGCATCAACAAAGGAAGAGAGATAAGCTCTACCCCCAAGTTTTACAGCCATGATTGAGATTCAAGTTCAGGAGATGATGAGATCACAGCAAAGAAAAGAAAAAAAGAAAATTTTAGGATTAATATATTTTATAACATAAGCAATAAGCAATACAATCAACAATTCAACCCCTCGTAAAAAATTATATGTGATTCCTTTTTTCTTTTTTAATTTTTGCTTCATTCTATAAGGTTTCAATTTGAGATGGGCAATCTTAAAATAATAATAATAATAATAATAATAATAATAATAATAATAATAATAAAGAATTGTTTATTTCAAAGATTTATCATTTTATTGGTCATGAAAAATAATCATAATGTAATATATTAGAACAATTTAATGTAGATATAATATTAATGATTGACTTATAGAATAAACTAAAAATGTGCTATGTGGCAATTATTTTAATTAGTCAGGAAAAGTACTTTAATTTTTTTATCCATTAAAATTAATATAATGTATAAAAAATATTAAATCAGTTATTCAATTGCTGTTAGTTATGGTGTTAGAAGATCAAGGTATTTTATGCATATCCTTGTCCAGAGATGTTTATGTAAAAGGAGTAATTTTTTATTTTTTTAGGATTGAAGTTTTGCAATTGAATATGGCCAATGTGCTTTTGGAGGAAGGGAGGATCAACGCAGTGCACATGCTTTTAGAGAAAGAGATTGATTTGAATGCAGAGGATGAAGAAGGGTATGCTAATATCATCGACAAATACATGAAAAATTCATAGAGAAGCTTTTGTGCTGATGTGGCAGAGGTTTTAGTGAAGAAAGGTGCTGATGTTGAAGCCAGGAGTAAGAAGGGTATCACTGCTTTTGCTAATGTGGTTTGTCCATAAGAGTGAACTCATTTCGTTGCCCTTTTTGTACTTCATCTCCTAACCTGATAATACATCAAACACAAACTTGGTTTGCTGAAGATAAATATTTTGGATCTAATCTTTGTTGTTCAATCAGGCTTTTTTTCACAATTTAGTTCCACTTCTCCATTTCAGGTTCAATCTTTCTTTCCAAGAAAGCATTGATGACAATGATGATTCTGATGAAGGGAAAGATGAAGATGGAAGGCCCTATTTTTTTGAAATAGAAAGAAGTGATAGTTTTTTAGACAAGGAACTTGCTGCTAGTGGCTTTATTAAAAAGGATAAAGAAGATATTCAGAGGGTATAATGATTTTCTTGTTCTATATAGGAAGGAAAAATTATGGAAGCATTTTCTTTAAAAAATGCAAGATGTTTTCCCTCTTTATTTTTCATTTGTGAAATTGCTTCCATACTGGTGGATTGGCTTTTCCTATTTTATTTATACGCATGAGTGTCAATTTGTCATGCTTTTGATTGTTCATCAATGCTCTTCAAATTTATGTGCAGTTCATTGAAGGTGGAGCAGAGGCTGAAACAAACTTAGATAGTGAAGTTGACTCAGTGGAAGACCTGAATGAATCAATCCTTCTTCAGGTATATAAAAAGGATAATTTTTACATAATAGATGGTGAAAAGTAGATATGTGTGAACTTCTCAGTATGCTAACTATATTTTGGAAATTAAATTTGAATAATGAATACATCTAATATTTAGTATAGAGACAATCGAGCAGCTTGCTTGTGTTTTTCCTGCTCATCTCAATTGTTTATTTTTGTGTTTTTCCATGTTGATATAAGATTGTTGATTTATTCGTCTAAGTGACACCATGCTTTGGTTAAATAACCAGGACGAAGAACATGAAAACAAAGAAAAATATGAGAGCTGTGAAGTTGCTGAAAGCAGTGCATCTAAAAGGGAAGATGCAACTAACGAGGTAAAGGTTAGCTTCTAGTTCTTTTTTCTTCTGCAAAAAGACCTTGAACATAACGAGTTATTATGAAGCTTAAATTTGTAATATATCTCTTTGTTAGTTAGCTCCATATTTATCTAGAAGTTAGTTTAGTTAGTGGCAAGAATAGAAGATTGAGATCTCTCTTTGCACATAGTAGAATCTTGAAGCTTTTTCTCTGTTTTCTATTCTTTCCTCACATATCAGCTCTGTTTTAATTTAGTACTTTATGTATTTGGTATTTAGTGATTTTCTGTCTTGCATGTCATTTTTTAATAACAGAGATTGCTAGCTGTAATAGATGAGCTTGAAGCTTTGTGACCTGAATTTAAACTCCTTGGGAACAAATTGAACAATTGGAGGTAAATCCTAGCTGTAATATTATTCTACTCTCTTGCTCCTTGGGACCGTTGCTTCTTTGTTCTGCTCTCTCTTTTTTGTGGTTCTGCTAGGAGAAACCTTGAAGGCATGCTTATAATTTTATGGTCCTAGTGCAACTTTTTATTAGGACTCTTCTGGTTTTTAATTCTATCCTTTTTATGCTTCTTTGCTCTGCTCTCTCTTGAAGGCATGCTTATAATTATGTAACAAGTTAATGTTTGTTCGTCATTTCACTGGAATTAATAGCCTAGATTTTTTTGTCTAGTATCTCTATGAAACTCAGTCACTTGAAAATATTACCAAGTTGTATAACTTTTTGGGAAAGTTTTTTAACCTTCCATTATCTATTTATTAGTTGAACCACTGGCTTTCTATTGGCTTTCAGTTTATTTTTATATCGTTTTTTCAAATATTTAATATACTTTTCATGGTTTTAATAGTATTTAGAATATTAGTTTTACTATTATGTTAATATATATTGTTATATTGTTTAACCTAATAGGTAATTGATCATCAAGAGAATGGCATGCACTTAATTTTATTTTCTCCTTTTGCTTTTTATTATTTTACCTATTTCTTATTGGAGCAATACCTAGTGAAGTGGCCTTCACCCAGGCTTCACAGTGGCAGGCTAATTGAGGAGCATCATTTGCAGCTTCATATGCAATTTCTGCACTGTATGAAAGTGAAAAAGAAAAATTAAGGTCAAGGGTAACTGTGATTGAATATATTTATCCATAGGATTAGTGTTTCTTAGCACACTTTTGATTTAAGTCCAATCACTATATATTAGTATGGAAAGTATGAATTCACTGAAGTGTAAAACTCTCACACTCAATATGCTTATCAATATTATAAAAAATAAGCGAGAATTAACAAATCACCAACTGAAGCAAACAAGAAGCATGAATAAAATCTGAGGCAAGCTATGACACCAGAATTCTTAATCTGGAATATTGTTTGTTAGGTGAAGATGCTAAAACTAAAAGATGAACCGGGGCTGAGGTGCTCTGCATGAAACTCTACCACATATAGAAGATACATGACATAGGAAAGAGGAAGATGAAGAGTGCAATTAACAGAGTGTTGCAGTGGCCATTGTAAGATAAAATATTTGCAAGAATATTATTCAAGAAGAAGGGTCACATTGTAACTTGGACTCAAGAAGTAAAAACTTATTCTCCCTATTGTATTTTTTCTTATTGTTTAATAATAGTTCTTTGTATGCTTATGAATTTATTTGCATTTGAATATTGTCCTATGCTTGGTTAAGTGAGTTTCAGAAAGATGATATACTGAAAATGCAGATTGGTATTTATAGAACTGAAAAGTACTAATTCTTTCTCTCTTGGGTTTATCTAGTGAATTAACAAAAGGGTTAGAAGAATTTATTTCCTTTTCTGAGAGATTTTCATGCTAGTTAAGATTTTCCATGTGTGAAAATATTGTGTGCTGAATTTGTTGTTAATTTGCAGCTGAACTGTATCAACTTTATTCTGAATATTTTCTTCTTGCAGCTGTTGATTCATTATTAGATAAAATGAGGGAGGAAAGCAAAAAAGTATACCAATTTTTGACGTGGTGCCCTTGAAAGAGGCTCGAGTTATACCAGGGTATACAAGCTGAGATAGATACAATTGCTTGGTCTAAGTAGATACTGAATAGAGCATAGTTATGTTGTTCATGAATTATTTTTACTGTGTTTTAGCTTAGATTGTGGATCATAAATTTGATGTATTTAGGAATTTTCAATATTTTAAATTCTATATTTCTATGTAGACATTGTGAATGTTTTTGTATTTATTTGGAAAATTAATCTATGCTTGATTCTTTTTATATTTTGTGAAAATATAATTATTTATAAAAATTAAGTTTTAATAGTAGTAAATGTAAAATTAGTAAAAATGTATAATTATAAAATTAGGAACAACAACCGATTTAGTGACCGATTTAGATTTTTTGTTCAGGAATTAGCGACCAATTTAGCGACCGATTTTAGATTTTCAAATTAGGTATTGGCGACCTATTTCATGGAGACCGATTTAGCGACCGAAAAGTTGGTCGTCATTTAGCGCCTGATTTAGCGACAGGAAATTTGGTCACCATTTAGCGACCGATTATGTTAGCGACCGATTTAGTGACCAATACTACTCTTTGGTGAAGGTTTGGCCTTGTTCAAAAATCGGTCGCTAATGGTTAGCGACCGAAGTTGGTCGCTATTTTCCAATTAGCGACTAAGATTTTAGCGACCACCAGAATCGGTCGCTAAATCGGTCGCTATTCCGATAATTTTTTGTAGTGTCTGCATTGATGCCTTGCCATGAAAAACCTTTCTATTTACCATTACAATGGTCATACCTTTTACTCTTCGGTATATTCGTAGATACATAATGTATATTTCATTATTTTTTCAATGATGGGTGTTCAAAAGGTGGTGGCTACTTGTCAATAGAAAGTTGTCAAGGTTCCACTGAAACAAGATTCTTGAAAGAAGGTTTTTTCGATTTTTTGAACAGGTTTGTAATTTTACCTTGGAACCGATCAACTTTTTTATTGTACCTTAGAGATATAGTGTAACACCCTAACTATTAAAATGTTACGCTTCCGACTGTGCCGCTCTGATAGATCGGGTATTACGACGACTCTTATAATATTTAATACTGAAATATGAGCCTGTTTAAAACTTTAAACCGTATAACCACCCCAAGAATACTTTTTGTTAGATAACATACATCCATACATACAATATAACTTATAAAACTCACAAAGAATACATGTATATATATGTATATATTAATAATTTTACAAGCATCTCTTATCAAAATCCTATCCCTCTTACAAAACTTGCAAAGTTAAAGGCGAGGGAAACATAAATACTGAAGCAATACAGAATTATCGTCTAACAGAAAAGAAATAAGCTCTTCCAAACTTCGTCGTCCGTAACCTGAAAAGAGAAAAGACCTGTAGGGGAGTGAGAACATCATCCTTGAAAGGGTTCTCACTATAGGGTTGCAGAATTACTATAATAGGATACGCGAGATAAAATCGTTATAGTGATTAATAACAGCCTTATGTATCTTTTCAAAAGCAAAGGTCTACTATAAAAAAATATCTAAAATCTTTTCTGAAAGAAGAAACTATTACTTTCTTATAAATTCAAAAGCCTTTCAAAAAGTTCATCTACACTGAATCAGGTTAGTTTTTCATACTTTTCCAAATCAGAAACATCAACCAGACATGGCCTTCGGCCCACCTCATGATCAACCACGGCTTTAGGCCCAAACAACCCAAACAACAACCAATCACCACAGTCCAACAGAGTCTCAGTCGCAGACAAAAATAGGAAAGTTCAAGCACAAACAAATAGTTACTGCAAGTAGAACAATTAGCAGATAATCACAAGTAAACACAAAGCCAAACCAAGTACAATATGCACACTTAAACAGTGTCACATAGATGCATATGATGAATGCCTATCCTAGTGGCTGATGATATCATCTGTCGGTTATAAAGCCAACCCGACAAGTCCTAGTAGCTAACCATTGGACTGTCCCTCTGTCGTACATCCCCAACTCGAGTTATTCACAATAATAATCATAATTCACATCCAACACCCTTGCGAACTCATTCGGAACTTTCATAGTGTCCGGCCACACTTACGACATAGGGTCAGCAGAGTATCGAGTCTCAACATGGAGCACATGGTGGCTAGCCACTGCTTTCACCCAAGGAAACTCGTATCTCAGATAATTGGAAGTGCAACAATCACTTTATCAGCTCAAAATCATTCATATTCATACTCAGCCATCCGACTCATAACATATTCCACAATCAGCCATAATTCATTATCATACAGCCATTCTGGCTCATAATATATTTCACAATTAGCCATAATTCATGATCATATACAGCCATTCCGGCTCATAACATAAAAGCACTTCCACCATCCAACATCATCAAACTCACAAAATCATCATTCAAGCCATAAATCACTTTTTTTCAATTCAATTTACTTTGAAATTGAAAATCAATTCCTTCCAGCCTTGGCTTTAAAATCCCCATTTCACAAATTTTTTCAGGCTCATAGCCACTTTTCCTCAAATGTAAGTTTCTCTTTTCTAAAACAAAGTCACCCTCAGCATCATATTTCTAAAATTCCAAAACCAGGCTAAATTAAAATGTCCTTTGAAGGATTCAAAATCATTCATCCTAATATAGAATTTGATAATAAAATTTCTCAGCCGAGTCTCAAGACTTTAGGGAAGGACAACCTATCTCAGTTTCTTGAAAATTCATTGAAATTCTTAAAATCATAGATCCTTGGTTTAAGCAAATAAAAACAGAGTTTATTATAAAACCAGATCATATAAAGTCACAAGTCCCAACCCAATCCAAAGTCAATTCACTTGAAACGGAACCGATTCATTTAAATTAAAACCACTTTCAGGTTCCTCCTTAAAACCAATTCTCTGACTTCTTCCCAAATGTCACAAACGTAATTATTCAGTCAAAGTCCAATTTTCTTTAAAATCACTAAAAGCTCCTCTGAACGAAATCTTTAAGTCTAACCAAAAGCAAAAGTCCTTTTTATATTAAAATCAATATTAGAACATAATACTTTCCTTCAGTGATTCAAATGGTAAAATAATTCATTTCTAAATAAATCGAACTCAAGACATATAGTTTACTTAAATAAATTAAGCTTGAAAACATAAATATTTTCTTAATAAATCAAATAATACAATTTCTCAAATCCAAACCTTTCTAAATAACTTTTCAAACAAAGTCTAGGATTTTTACAAAAATTTCGGCAGCACCTTCCCTAAAACTTGGACTTTTCCACCCGGTTCGGGTCCCAACTAAACCATTCCACAATCCTTTTCAACGGTCCAAAATCCAAAATCAGTTCAAAAGCAAGTTAAATCCAACAGTCACCTCATTTTCATATCTCCAGGAAACCATTTCAAAATCAAATCATTATCAACCGATTAAACTCATTTCCAAAACTTTAAAGAAACAGTTCAGCAACAATTCATTTATCAAATCCAAACAATAATCTAATCAAAACATATAATCATATTCATCCAAAGTAGCCAAACAATACATAAAACTAGTACGATCACTAAAAGTATATAATTCTCACACCAGTATCCATTTATAACAATTCCAGATATAAAATAGCTTTTTAGAAAAGCCCCTACCTCAATACGCAAAACCATAACCCAAACGCGTCACAGGAACCTTCTCTCTCAACCCGAAACCACCGACAACCGCAACCTCAGCTCCAAGGCACTTTTGCAGTAACCACAACAATTCTAATCGTGACATACAACAACCGAAACTCAATCTTATAGCAATTAATGCCGCAAAACTTCAGCATATGATAACAGAGTAGCGATTAAAGAACTCTTCAAAATAGAAACGCTTACCGTACTCGAGGGAACCAAGTAGCGGCAGCACCAGTGGCGGTTCCGGCAACACCAACGCCATAGCCGGTGACCAGAATGACGGCAACTCGCGATAAACTCCTAGCACAACCAGCCTTAGCAATAACTCTCATGGAAATGGAGAACTTAACGGATAAAGAAGTTGAAGCAGGGTTAGAGCTTACCAACACAGAGGACTCAGCAGCTATTTTTGGCGACAGAGGCGGCGGCAGTGTTTTTTCGGCAGCAGAAGCGGCCAGAAATGGCGCAGGTCTCCCCTCTCTCTCCTCTGCTCCCGTGTTTTCTCTCTCTCTCTCTCTCTCTCTCTCTCTATGTGTGTGTGTGACTCGACGACCTCCTTCCCGGTGGCACGGCGGCGGCAGGGATGACTGGGAGATGCGACGACAGCAGTTGGCTTCGCGTTGGACGGCGGCGAGGTATTCAGCGGCGAGGATGATAACGGAGGCCCCATGTTCGGCCTATCTTTCCCTTCGGCGCCGCTCTCCCCCGGTTATCCTTCTGAGTGCGACGTGGCGCAACAGGGGCTGGGTGCGGCTCCACCAGCATTGCGTCCTCTCCCTCCAAGGCATCCATGGCTCGCGCCTCCAATGGCGGCAGACAAATCGGCGAGGACGGCTTCAGTGGCAACGGCGAGGAGGCTCGGCGATGTGACATTGGTGGCGCTGGCTTTCCCCTGGCGATGACGAAGATGCATGGACTGCAGCGGCAGCGCGACCCGGTGAGGGCGACGGCAACGCGGTGAGCTTCCCTCCTCCTCTCCTCTGCCGCAACTAAGTCTCCCTCTCCCTTTCTGCTTCTGTTTGTTTCTTTCATGGAACAAGGAAACCATGTGTGTGCTTGTTAGTGGGGTGTGGGGTGTGCGGCTGGAGGGTGAGGGTCTGTGTGTGTGTTGAAAATTAGGGTAGAAATTAGGTTTTAGGGTAATTTGGTCATTTCAAATAAAAATAGGGATAATATAATAATTAGAAATAATTTTTAATCCAACAATAATAATGTATAAAAATACTATTTGTTCATCAATCTCATAAATTATTTTCAATAAAATGTTCAAATCCAAAAATTAGAAATAATATACTTAATTTCTTCATTTTCCAAAACAACAGTATTAATATTTAAAATATTAATTATTTAATCTAAATCATATAAAATTCTTATTATTTCATACTTATCAACTTTATAATTTAAATATAGAAAATAATTCAATAATTATAAAATTGGATAATAATCTTAATTTATTTCAAATTCAATTAATCAAAATTTGCTTTAATTATCTTTAATAAAGAAATTTCTGAAATTAAAGCTACAAAAATATTAAATTTGAAATTAGCTCATGATAGCCCTTTTTCAAAAGTTCTGGGTCTTATATATAGGGCTATGCTTAATCCTTCTCTATTTGCCTAAGGTTTCTAGGACATAGGTTCTTGATATGGGGTCAAAGTCTTCATTAGGAATACTCTCCTTATCATCTCTTTGTACCATAATTAAGTCGAATTTAAGTAGAAGGTAAAATGGGCCCACACGCCCATGTTTCAATGACAAAGGTTGTGTTTGGCTTAGCGTTTGAAGTATCAAACATAGGTTTAGTTTTCTTGAAAGCTTCACTTTTTAGTTTGGTAATTTTTTCTTCTTTTGAACGTAAACGTGATTCTGCTCTCCAATCCAAGTTTAGCCAAAGCTAAAAATTATAGCTTTTTCGTTTATATTTTCACGTTAGATTGAAATTTATTTTCTATCTACCAATTTTGTCCTCTATTATTTATATGATTAATTTTGTTACTTTTTTTATAATATTTTTTCTCTACTACTCTCTCATGGATATTATTATTCTTTATAGAATTTTTATTATTTTCTGTTTATATAAATCTTTTATCTGTTATTTTTTTGTATGGAATAATAATAATAAAATTATAGTATATTAAAAAAGAGTACTAAAAGTACTAAAAATATCTATATAAAAATATCATAAAAAATTTTTAGATTTATTTTCATCACTATCAAGATAAATATTTAATTTTATTATTTTTAGTACTCTCTTTTATAATTGTAATTCTTGTGTACTATGTTTTAGTGTAATTTTTTTATAATATAAATTATGATCTCTTTAAAAAAGACAAATTAAATAAAAAATTAATCATAGGTAATAATAAAATAATTAAAATCATAAACGTTGGATTCCAAAATAATATTAACAATAAGATTATTGGAGTACTAGAATAAAAGTACAATGTAAAAGAATACAAAATTAACATTTTGATGTTAATACTTAAAATTTAAGAAAAATATTATATATATATATATATATATATATATAAAATTTATATTTTTTAATTTTAATTAAAAATTTTACTAATTTTGATATGTTATTTTTATTTTAGTAAATAAATAATGATTTTATTATATAATTAATTAATAAAATCTATTCAACTATCTAAATTAAAATGATAGAATAATATAAAAAAATTATTTAAGTCGATGTTTATTTTATTAATTTTTTATTTAGAAGTGATTTTGAATAGTGTAATCCAAACAATATTTATTTTATTATAATCTATTTTAATATAAAAATTGTCAAACATAAATCATTTTAACACAAACTTATTTTTTTATCAAAATTAAATTTACAAAATCAATTTTATATAAACTCCTATTTATAAACTGTAATCTAAATACACACAAAATGTTCTAGTCTGAAGGAGAGTGCTAGAAGGTAGAGATATAAAATCACTATTGACTCAATGGCTCGTGCCCAATAACTTAAGATTTCAAGATAGTTGGTCCTTGACACTTGTCGTATTCAGTTTCTATGGTTTGATTTTTGGAGGATATTTTGCCCTTCCTTTGCAATGTTGTCGCTTTTTTCTCCAATGAAATTTCTTTTTCCCGAGAGAATGTGTATATCCTAATTAATAAACAAGAAAATATAGATATGACCAAGGTAGACAAAATCGCGTTTTTACTCGTAAAAACGCACGATTTTACGTTTCTGGTCCATCTTTCCGTCGCGTTTCTGCTATCCGTGTTGGTGGAGTTGCAACCGTGCAGAATCGCCGAGGAAAATCGCAGACTCGTTGGAAGCGAGAGTTTTCCGACGACCCACGTCTCATGAAGAAAATTGGTCCATAACTTCAGTTTTGCACAGCCCAGTAAACACCCAACCCAACCCAAGCCCAAGCTCAAGCCCCAATTAGTGTTTAATAAGGATTGGAACCCTAGGTTCCCCTCTCCCCTCTCTCTCCTGTTCTGCATCTGAAGCCTTTCTCTTCTTCTCAATTCCGAAATCAAAGTATGGGTACTAATGGTGGTGGTTGATGTGTCAATTCTCTATGTTTCTCGTTCTCTTCTTTCAACCATCTCTTCTCCTTTTGTCATTGCTAAAGCAGCATAGGTGTAGCTTGGTTGCGCTGCTGCCCTTTCACCATCACTCAAGCACCATGGGTGGTTTGGTCTTGCTGCTGCAACTCTCCTCTTCTTTTCGGATTGCTGGATGTCGCTGACTGCTTCACTATTAGCCTCATCCTCCTCATTTTTTTGTTGTGTTTGTGTTAGCTTTGTTGTGTTTAATTTAAACGAATTCTATTAATTTTTTCAATTTTCTTTACTTAGTTATTAATCTGGTTTGCTAGCATATATTATAGCCATTAAGCGTATATGATATAGCATACATATGTTCTGCTCTGTAATATTTTTTTTAATTTGTTCTATTTTGTTTTGTTCTAAATTAAGAAAACAATTTTTGTTGTTGTTGTGGGCTTATCCGCTTAGGTTCTGAATCTAATATGTTATTAGGATATATATTTAGAATTAAGAATGTCATCTAACAATTTGGATGTTTTATTTGTTATTTGGATTTAATTTAGTGTTATTGTATGAACTTGAGTTGTAAAGAGTTGTGACTGATTATGATTTGTGAATTATGTGTGATTTTACTGATTTGGTTTATTTGAAACTTATAAAATTTACGAGTCATGTTTACGTTTCGTCTTACGATTTTACGAATTACGATTTTACATTGGCCTTCCGAGTCAACATAAAAACTACGAGTTCACTACCTTGGATATGACATATATAAAGATCCTTAATGTGCATGATTGTGGTTTAGACCAATAAAATGTCATATATGGCTTTAAATTTCGCTCTTTTGATTAGAAATGAAGAATTGGGTATGTAGGATGTAAGATAAAGTAAACTGAGCAGAGACATTGCAAAAAGTATAATTTTTCTTTTGATTCCTCTTTTCTTCGTCTTGTCATTTTTATTCTTAATTAATTTGGATTTTGAATATGAAAGAATGTTATACAATATCTTTATTTATACTAGGAGAAGATTTGTGCAATACATGGGCTGAAAATTTGTTTTTTGTTTCGAAATTTTTTTTTTGAGTCTTCATAGATGATCACTTTTTTTTAAAAAAATATTTTTATTATTTAATTTTTAATTAAATGTAACAGATTTATTTACTCTATCACTACTCAAAATACATAAGTTTTTTTTCTAACTTTTCATAGTTTGCATAAGTATCTTTGCTTTTCGAAACATTAACTTTTTAAAAATATAGAGATCCTGTCTCACAGAACATTGTATCTTGTTTAACTTCATAAATTATGCAACAACAAATACAACTTAAAAATATAAACAACACAATTCAGAAGATAAACATTAATAAAAACCATAACGAATATAATTTATGTATATAAAAAAATTCGTTGATTTATCGCAATAAAATAATTTATATGTTGGATAAAAAATTTATTTTATAAAAATGTAAGTTGTCATTTTTTAATGCTATCAAAAAGAGAGGACCAAATGCACAAAAAGATGAAAGATTTAAGGATTTGAAAAACATACTATATGACCTTTGATTTTGTTTAAATGCCGATTGAATAAAAAGAGAGAGAAAAAAAAATCGATGCTTGGAATCTCTCATCAAACATGTTAATTTTCGAGATGAAAGAAAGAAAAAGAACGATAAGTGTAAAGCTTCTTTTGCCCAATTTTCAAATCTCTCAACCACTACCTTTTAATTAAAATCCTAATTTAAATGACAGAGAGCACACTATAGAGAACATTGGTTTTTGGTTTATCTTTTATTTTTTTTTCTTTTTTGCTTCCTCTTTTATTCTTGATTGGAATATGTGCAACGCACGGGCGGAAAACAAATGTTGCCAAAATTAACCATCACGAGTTTCTCTCTTCTACCTAACTGTATGCTCTACTTACCCACTGTACCAATCTATAACCTTCCTTGGTACAATGAATAACATTTTACTTTGATTACCACACTCTAATATCAAACTATCAATACATATGATGATCAAGAACTAATAAATCTTTGTTATTTATTCACCGAAATAGCAGCAGCTACAGGATCAAGTTTTCAACAATGAAGGATTCAGATGTAACTTAGTGGATCCACGAACATTCGTGTTGGCCCAAAACAATCATTTCACCAGAAACAGCAAACTCAAATACTATAGAACATGCAGAATAGTGAAGGTGGAAAAAGGAATATAAGAAACAATAATAGAAGTTATAAGGTTATGGCTCATTAAGTCCCGTATCAACCCAAAGATAATTTGGAATTAAAATATTAACAGCAAAAATTTTTACACTTAAACTTTTTACTATAAATTATTGTTGAATTGAATTGGGACTAAGTAAGTCATAATCACAAAAGTTCAATTATTGTTTCTTATATTCTTTTTCGGCCTTAACCATTTTGTGTGTTCCATGCTACTTGAATTTGTTGTCACTGTTGAAGTGATTGTCTCGAACCAATAGGAATATTCACAAATCCACCACTGTTATCTCTGAACCCTTCGTAGTTGAACACTCGATGCTATAGCTGTTGTTGGTCTGGTGAATTAATAACAATTATTTGCCATCACATGGCCACCAAAAATAATGATAATTGGATATTATAGTATGGTGATCAAAGCAACATATTATTTGTGGTATAAGAAAAAGACATGGATTAGTATGACTGGTAAATAGAAATTACAATTGAGTAGAAAATAGAGAGATCACCTCCACTACAGTGGATGATTCTCTTTCTCCTATACCCTTTCTCCATTCCATTCCTTGTAATTTCACCTATAAATAAAAGAAAGATTAAATTATACTTAAAAATACTAATGAATATTCACGAATCAAAATTAAAAATGTTAATGTGCACAAAAAATATAATAAAAAAACATGGTACTTTAAAAACGTCACCAAGATCGAATTCTTAAAATTTAAAAAAATATATACATGCAAATAAAATGATTATATATTTTTCAAATGAAATTAGAAATACATGTATAATAAAAAAATATCTAAAAAAAGAAAACAAAACAGTAATTAGAGTAATTATTTATATTACAAATACACAAAGAATAATATCTTAAAAATGATTCACAAAGACATAACCAAGGAGTAACATTTATTTACCTCAAATCTCCGGTGGACGTTCTTCTCCCAAGACAACCTGCTCCAATAATTCGTTGGATCCGACAAAAACAGCACTTTCAGATCAGTATACTCAAATCGCAACATGAAGAAAAAACAGTTAGTTCATATATATTTTTTCTAAAGTTAGAAAAACATATAGTTGAAAATGAAATAAATAAAAGGTAATAATTCAAACAGATTGGAGTAAAAAAATGTTAAAAACACACACAAAAAATATCAAATTAAACATTATTTACATAGACATAAGAAAGAAGTAAAATGATTCACCTTAAACTTTAGGGTTACGGATGGAGCTATGTATTCGCATGTTTCTGAAAATTAATTTTTTGGTTAAAGTAGAATAATAAAAATAAGGATAAGTTTTTTACTCATTTTATCAAAACAGAGTTAAAAAAAAAGGCGGAATTGCTACATAAACAACCAAGAAGAAAAGAACTTAAAAATCATAAAAATAGACAAAGAACAAAATAAAGAATAGTAAAAAAATACATAACAACTTTGCATCAGTAATCCAAAAAGTAAATGGTTTACGATAAAATATGCATCGATAAAATAAATACTCAATAACATAAAAGAATTTTATATGTTTTTCAACTTTTTACAACATAAGTTTTTTATTAATGAATTGCATAAAATTGTATCATTTAAGAATGAGAAAAATAGGATTCAAAATTAATAAATATGACATCACTAATAAAAAGATTAAAAACTGATTTAGTATCAACAGTGAAAAAAAATAAAGATCTAATATTTTAATATAGTTAAAAAATTCATCTGTAAGAATCCCTATTTTGAATATGACCAACAATGAAAACTAACAACTGGTCTCTACATGAACTCTATATTATAGTGTTTTCAATGTCTATGTTATTATGCACTGACTAAGTTTGTATGTATAAGCTTCATAAAAAATTTGCTAGTCTTTGTGAGTATAGAGAACTTCATGGATTGCATCGTCTAGCGCCTGCTGCTGATCTTTTCATTATGACATGATGCAAAATTTTGTTACCTATTTACAGTTTACATATTAAACATATATTGAAAAAATAGATTCAGTAGTAATTGGGTAAAATATACTGAATACACCATTCATTATATTCAAAAAAAAAACTTATTGTGTTTCCATAAACAGTGACAATGAGAATAGGGTTATTAATATAAAATATATAGTTAAACTTACTCTACAGTGAATAAACTAATCATGAATGAAAATCATGAATTTAGAGAATGTTTGACATACATCTCAAATGTATATGCATATATACATTGACAATGAATTATTTTATAGTTGCATATATTCATTGAATTTAGTTCCTTTATGAAATGGGGTATATAAACAAAGCTATGAGAAGCGATAATGAAAAGATTCAGAAACAACTTCCCAAAAAAAATAATAATAAGTAAATTGTTTGAGTTTAGTTACAAGAGCCTGAAAAATATGGTAAGTGAATGAACTTATTAACCCACTCAAAGACAAATTATTAACTAATGATTTGTTATGCGTATAATGTTAATACAACTCCTTGTGTTTTAAAATAACAAAATTATATTCTATGTGGATTCAAGCAATTATCTATAAATTGATGACATTCTGATATACCTTAATAATATATGATGTCCTAAAAGGGTTTTTTTTTGTTAATTGTTATTTATAATTTTGTGCCATAAATGTCAAAATTGTGTATTAAGAGAATTGCGTATTCACTCTCAAGTTGACATGAGAGCTAATAAGATCCAAATATTTTTGAAATTACTATATCTAATAAAACAAACAAACAATCGAATAGAAAATCATGACTGATTTTGTAGTGTACATATAGCCTTGCCATCATTTTAAGTATATGCATTAATAGCAACACTAATAAAAGAAGATAAATGCATGCACCAAAAGAAGAAATTATTGATGATATGATACAATTGAGAAGTGTCTTAAAATTATTGCTAACACAAACATATAGAACAGGTAACATTTTAGAAAACTCACAAGACATAGAAATGATTGTTTCGGGTGTCACAATGTCAATGCTAAAATAATCAAAGATTAGTGCACATTTCCATTTAACTCCTAACAACATTTCTTTCTAACCTCATGGGTAATGCTCATGCTAAACTAAGGTAACAATGAGTATTTATAATTCAAAAAGTAAAAAATAATTTAATAAAGGAAGAGCTGACAGCTAGAACATTTATTGCAATGAGAGTTAATTATCCCCACCCCCATCTTTTCCTCCTCACTGAAGATAAGACAATGCAATAGCAGGACCGAAATAGTATGGATATGATTCCAATTAGAAATTGATCGGCTAGCTGGAGCTTTGAACGAAGATAGCAGCCAAACCTATGGAAATGGTATGCTGATAGTTAGCTGAAACAGAGAGTAGAATTTGCAAGTGCCGATGAGTGAGAAATCAAAATAAGCCATGCATATTATAAAATGCAACTTAGCAAAAACATGAACAAACTCATTGTATATTATAGAATAGTTTTCTAAACATCATAGAAACTAAAGGAAAAAAATATTAACAGAACCAAAATTCACAATTATAGAAGTGAATCACATTAGTTTTGCAAAGAAATAACCTAACACTCGATTTAACTTTTTAAGTCAATACAAATTCAAATAAACAATTACTGGTGACAAAAAAGATAAAGAATAACATGAGAATTAAAGACAAATAGCAGATATCCACCAAAAATTTTTTATTGTTTAATTGCATAAAATTATATCATTTAAGATTGAGGAATATAAGTTTCAAGATAAAAAAATATGCCATTCATAATTAAAAAAAAATTAAAAACTGATATAGTATCAACAGTCAAAATAAAATAAATATCTAGAAAAGATAAAAACTTAAAAAAATAATAGCCTTTCTAAAATAAATAACCAATCAGATAAGAATTTAAACATGAGACGAACCAAAAAAGAACAAAATAAATAATAGTAACAAAACACACAAGTTTTCAAAATACAACCTAACGAATGAAACAACTGAAATTAGACTCTATAAATTGGGAGAAAATATTTCTTACAGAAATGAGAGAAGTATAAAGAGAAAACCTATAAATAAGGGACAAACATAAATTTGACTGTCAAGAGAGACGGTTAAAAAAAAAGAAAATAGGCAAACAAACATGCATTCATAAAATAAATGCTCAATAAACGATTACAACTCAACTAACACTATATTCGTATACATTTTAAAGAAAATAAGAAGGCACCTAATAAATTACCTAGTTTAATACCCAAGAAGAAATAAGGCCGAAATAATTATAGGATAAAAACCCGATGATGACTGGTGTACAGTTATATATAAATAAGGTACAAAGGATATTTTGACTCTCAATAGAACACCATAAAAAAAGGAACAAAAGTGCATTTAAAACTCAATTTGGTTGCGACAAAAAAAAAGACAAACAGAAATAATGAAAATAAATAGTAAGGAACCAGGTAACAACTTCTCAAGATACAAAAAGAGGACGACAATAGTTAGATTTTAACCATATCAAATTTTATAGGTTTTCTCACTTTTTACAACAAAAGTATTTTATTATTCCAAAGGCATAAAATGATATCTATTAAACATCATGGAAAAAGCAAAAAGGATTTAAATATGAATATACAAATTTGTTCAGTTTTAAAAAGTGATTTTCAGGTATAATAAGACAAAACAGACACAACCTAAAACTTGAAACTAATTAAGTTTAGCTTACATTCATGTTCTCCCCATTTGCCATCAGAAAGTTCCTTGTAAAGTATGCGGCCCAATTGCAAGAACCAATCAACTGTCACATCTTCAGCAACAATACCAAGATCGTCCAAAAGCTTGCTCTGGGCAGCGTTGCTCACATCTGGAAATGCAAGAAGAAGCATTACTTAGCAGTGATAACAACAAAGATCATAGTCTTTCAAACAAAAAAGCTAAAAACAACATACCAAGCGCATTCTCCTCAATAAGCACAGATTCGCGGTACAGTGGATGGCTGCAGCAGGTGTTAGTCCACACAAGAGGGAAGATTACCTTTGTGCCAGATCATTGCTTCATAAAAAATAGAGAATCTCAGTCAAGACATCGAATTATAGAGAATAATATTCGAAAAGAGGCATCCAAACATACATATGTTGTAAGACCCAGAACTTTTGAAAAAGGGTGATAAACCCATATTTTATGATGTATTTTGTGCTCAATTTAAGTGATTTATTCAATCCTTCACCCACTTATTCATGTAATTTGCAAGGTTTTACTTTCCCTTCCTTATTATGTAATATATGTAAAAAACATGTTTCCTATGCTTTAGAAATATTAAAATTAATCATCCTTTATTACCATTTGATGCCGTGATTTGTGTGTTGAGTGCTTTCAGGCTTTATAGGGGAGGAATGACTTAAAGGATGGAAAGGAAACATACAAAAATGAAAGGAAAGCACAAAAATGGAGTTTTGAAGAAAAGGGCAGCGACGCGAACGCATGGACGAAGCGGCCGCGTGCCCAGCGCGAAAAGGCAGCGACGCAGACGCGTGACTGACGCGGACGCGTGCCTTGAGCAGAACGCAAATGACGCGTACGCGTGAGCGAAGCGAACGCGTGATAAGGAAAACTCCCAGATGACGCGACCGCGTGACCCACGCGTAGGGGTGGCAGTGGGGCGGGTAGGGGCGGGTTTTTGCCCTACCCGACCCCGCCCCGCCGTCCTGACAGGCATATACTACCCGCCCCCATAACTACCCGCGGGTAGTAAATAGCAGAACCCGCACCCGCCCCTGCGGGTACCCGCCCCACCCCGACCCGCCCCTGTAAAAATTAAATATTTTAATTTTTACCTATTCATATATAAATTAAGACAAAAATTTAAAATTCATAGATAAATTAAAATACAAACATAAAATTCATACAATGTCATTAGCTAAAATAACTTGAAATTAAGAAAAAAAGATATTATTAGATTACTACAAATTTAACACCATAATAAAGAAATTACAATATTAGATATAAAATGATCTTCAACCCTTATTCTTGATCACTTTCAACATCTTCATCATCATTAAAAGTTTGCAAATCAAGATTTAAACCTGAAAATTAAAAGAGATAACAATTAACAAATTAATTGGTACTATGAAAAAAATTAACATAAATGAATATTAATCAATATATCACCTTTACTTCCCAAAGGTGCCCACAACCAACTTTGGCCACACATCAAAGCTTCAATTATGTCTTGTTTGAGCTTTGCACGATGAGGAGAAATCACACGACCACTTGTACTAAAAGCAGATTCAGAGGCAACAGTGGACACCGGAATAGCATATATATCCTTAGCTATTTTTGCAAGAACTTTAAATTTCATCTGATTGTTCTTCCACCATTTCAAAACATTAAAGTTAGGATCATTTGGAGGATGAATTTCCTCCTCAAGATAATGATCAAGCTCAACATTCACATATGAACTCC
Source organism: Arachis hypogaea (assembly GCF_003086295.3). Taxonomy (NCBI): domain Eukaryota; kingdom Viridiplantae; phylum Streptophyta; class Magnoliopsida; order Fabales; family Fabaceae; genus Arachis; species Arachis hypogaea. The sequence goes on from NC_092046.1 coordinate 30,799,507, forward strand.
TTGTCATTTTTCTTCTTTTAAGATACACCATGTAATCATCACCCCCAAATAAACTTGCATTTCCACTTTCATTAAGTTCTTTTGTACCAACACCAACACCGACATGTGACACATCAGAACTCATTTTTTGAGTGTATTCATTAACCAACTCATTACACAACTGATGAATTCTATCAACTTGCTTGGAGCATTCTGTTGGATCTGGATACATTTTTTCAAATTGAAACTCAACCCCAACCATCTTGTACCTAGGGTCTAAAACAGCAGCAACACCCATAATGCCATGAATTTCATCCCAATACTTATCAAATTTCTTCTTCATGTTAGATGCCATATTAGCAATTAACGGATTAGTAGAAATTTCCCATTCATCCAATGACACTTTTATTTTACAAACCAAAGTAAAATAAAGATTAGCAGTCGGAAATTTAGACCCAAAAAACAGTTGAGTAACATCATAAAACAATTTCAATCTGTCACATATTTCCTTCGCAAGTTCCCATTCCTCATTACTTGGCACAGTTTTATATTGAGGTTCCTTCTGCCTTAACCTAGGAAAGACAGCTTTATACAACAAAGCAGTTTCTAACATCAAATAAGTTGAGTTCCATCTAGTTGGGCAATCAAGAACTAATTTCCTAGTAAATGAGGTCGCTGTTTTAGCACACCAACTCACAAAAGTTTCGGTCCTTTTCTGTGTTGCAGTCCAATACAATACACTACTACGAATCTTTTCTATACTTTCTTTAACAATACTTAAGCCATCCTTCACAATCAAATTCAATATATGAGCACAGCAATGCATATGTAACAATTTACCCCCCAACATCAAGAATGAAGAATCCAAACGCCCCAACAGTCCATCTATCATAGCATCATTAGTAGAACAGTTATCCAATGTAACAGTGGACAATTTTCTATCAATGTTCCATTCTAACAATATTTTCATCAACGTTTCAGTGAGAACTTCACTTGTATGGGGACAAGGAACATAACAAAAGCTGAAAAGATTAACAAACATGCATGCATTTTTAGATTAACCTAGCTCAACATATGAAAAGAACACAATGTATAAAAGTTTATAAAATATTTAAAGTACCTCAATAGGCGCATATGCAACTTCCACGAAGTATCAATATAGTGAGCTGTGACAACCATGTATCCTTTTTCTTGGTTGGAAGTCCACATATCACTAGTTATTGCAACTCTACTATCATTTTCATCTAGTTGAAGGGTTAACTTCTGCTTCTCGTCCCCATACATCTTCAAGATGTCTTTTCTGATAGTGTTTCGACTAGGCATTTTAAAAGTTGGTTGCATTGAAGCAAAAGCTCGCCTCAATCCATGGTGGTCCACACAACTCATAGGATACTCATGCAAAATAATCATCTCAGCAACACATTTTCTTGTAAATGAAGGATCAAACACAAAACCATCTTCATTCACTTTTTGCTTTTGTGATTGTTTTGACAATGATTCAACAATTGATGATTGCCTAGAGTTTGCCACCTTTATTCTCTTGCAATATCGATCCACATGGTTCCGCAATGACTTGGTACCATTCCTCGGATTTGCACTAAGCACATTCTTGCAAAACTTGCATTTCGCCTTCCATTCTCCTTCAACTTTCAAACGATCAAAATACTCCCAGTAAGCACTCTTAACATGAGTCTTATTGTCACCTTCATTAGGAGTTGATCCTTCTGGAGTTGAGACATTATCCGTTGCTTGTGGAGTTTCTGAAGTTGGATTAGCATTACTTTGAACTTCAACTTCATTATCATTTGGAGCAACACTGTTGCTTTGTGTGTCTTCTCTAGCATTACTAGCCATGAAGTAATTTGAAAACACCTATATCAATAAAATTAAAATACATGAGGGTATAAAATTAACATAAATCATATCATAAATGCATAATTACAAAATTAGAATAAACCAAATCAGAATGCTAATTTTAATACTAGATTCATGTATTAGTGTTGGTATGAGAATCATTTTATAAATTGTCTAAATACGAGTGTTAAGAAATGAGACTCACTCTTTTATAAAAATTGAAACATGCTAATTTTGAAGTTACTATAGAACATACCCAAAAAATTTTACTAACTAATTTGAACGTCGCTCATCTAATAGAATAGAAACTTTAAAAAGGTTCATTAATTAGGTAAGGGTGGTTTTTTCTTTTCGTTTTCTGCCAGGAGAAGTAGTGGTAGTTGACAACCAATTAGTTCGGTTAAATCAAGGAAAAGCTATCACCTTATAGTTTAGTTTAAGCTGATAATAATTCTTGAATAACCCAAAATCAAGTGCTTTCATGATCAGATTGACATTTAAAAATTTAACAGCTTTGATTATACTAGGAGAGATCAGAGTGCTAGAAGGAATATCCCTGCTGCTCATATTGATATCTTACCATCAAAGTTCATGCAGATACACCATTCAGGTTAAGGTTATAAAATAATTTAGAAGCATTTAACTTAAGGTGAACCATAATCATATAAAAGTTCATGATAAAGAAGAACCAAGATAAAAGCTACAAACTTTAGCACCAAAAAGGAAAAGGGTCATCATTAGAAATGTTAATACTTACTCCAAGAATGCAGTACCAATCAATGAAAGGTGGCTTATTAGTTTTGTTAATTGTTAGGGACAAGTCTATGAACACATACAACAAAACGTGTGGAAATTGAGCAAATCTTCAATACCAATTGGCTTTTGTAATCTGATTCTTGTCCCATTTGAGAATAATAATAATAATCTTCTTTTATTTTTACTTTATTTAATCTGTTGAGTTTTGAAAATTGTCAAAATTTAAATTGAACTTAAGTTTGTTTTGGACTTTTGGTTGCAACTAATAAAGAAAGCCCTGCAACTAAAGGATTGCAAGCAAGTGAGCAACTGATGTATAAAAGTTCAAGCATTTTTATAGTATTTCAAGATGTATTTCAATATTAACATTTCACTTAAGGTGGACCATAATCATATAAAAGTTCATGATAAAGAAGAACCAAGATAAAAGCTACAAACTTTAGCACCAAAAAGGAAAAGGGTCATCATTAGAAATGTTAATACTTACTCCAAGAATGCAGTACCAATCAATGAAAGGTGGCTTATTAGTTTTGTTAATTGTTAGGGACAAGTCTATGAACACATAAAACAGAACGTGTGGAAATTGAGCAAATCTCCAATACCAGTTGGCTTTTGTAATATGATTCTTGTCCCATTTGAGAATAATAATAATCTTCTTTTATTTTTACTTTATTTAATCTGTTGAGTTTTGAAAATTGTCAAAATTTAAATTGAAATTAAGTTTGTTTTGGTTGCAACTAATAAAGAAAGCCCTGCAGCTAAAGGATTGCAAGCAAGTGAGCAACTGATATATAAAAGTTCAAGCATTTTTATAGTATTTCAAGATTTATTTCAATATTAACATTTCACTTAAGGTGCACCATAATCATATAAAAGTTCATGATATTAACATTTCACAGAAATACTGAAATCTCTTCCTTTAATCCTTTTTCTCTCCTTGTTTTTTACGGTTATAGTAGCAATGTAGCATTGCTTTCCAAAATTTGAAATTCAACAACTAAAGACTTATCCCACTTGACAAAATCAGCTACAGAATCCAACGATACAATATCATAAATCAAGTAATTTTCACTTGAGTGAACAATTCTATTACGAAGCAGGAAAGTATAATTTTTTATCTGAAATCTGAGTACCAACCTAACAACCTTGCGTATGAAGCCTCGGTTCGGAAAACGAGGAGGAGGGCCAGGGCGGGTGCAGTGAGCTGGTAAGGCAGAGAAGAAGCCCTGAGAACCGGGAAATACTCCGGGAGCAAGAAGTGTGCGGAGACGGCGGAGTTGTAGGCAACGATAGCGGCGGCGAAGGTTGTGAATGCAAGGACTGGAGGGAGCAAAGACAGGACGACACGGGAGGAGAGGGTCGACCGGAGGTGGCGGAGGGAGGAGCGGTGCTGAGACGAATCAGACGATTCGACGAGTTGTGACTTGCGAAGATGGTAGAGACGACTAGACGAGTTGAGCAGAGGAGGAGCGACAGGCACAGGCGGCTTGAACGAGTCGCGGAACTGGAGCAGTTTCGACGGCAAGCACTGGGTTGAACTGAACCGAGGCGGCGAGGCTATGGTCTTGTAGAGGAGAAGAGCTGAGGAAGAAGGGGTTGCTAACCCTAAATCCCTAATCGAGTTACAAACTGAGTGGCGGTGAGAACTAAAGGCTGAAGCTAATCACCAAAAAATTATATATATATATATACACTCCGGGGAGGGTAGGGGCGGGTTTAGCCTGAACCCGACCCCGCCCCGCCCTCCTCATCAACCCGCCACGCCTTAGACCCGCCCCGCTCCGGGTCGGTTTTAAACCCGCCCCGACCGGGTAGGGGCGGGGCGGGTACCCGCGGGTACGGGTACTGCTGCCATCCCTACCCACGCGGACGCGTGACAGACGCCACGCACCAGAAACTGCAGAAAACGCCCCCAGCGACTTCTGAAGCCCTTTTGGCCCAGATCCAAGACCAGAAAACACAGATTAAAGGTTATAAAGTGGGGGAATGCATCCATTCATAGGGGGGATTCGATTATTCACTTTTCATAGTTTAGATGTAGTTTTTAGAGAGAGAGGTTCTCTCCTCTCTCTTAGGTTTTAGGATTAGAATTCCTCTTAAAGGAATTAGGATTTCTTATTATTTCAACTTATTATTTCAACTTCCTCTCAGGTTCAATATTCCTTTTACTTTATATTTCTCTTTTACTTTTAGATACTTTAATGCTTTTATTTAATTACTTATGTTGCCAAATTGGCTTATGAACCATTCATGTTAGGATTTTCTTTATTTGATATAAATTGAGGTATTTTAGATTTATGATTCTTATTTAGATTTTTATATTCTTGGCTTTAATTGATTAACTGGAGGTTCTTGAGTTATCGAACTTATCGTGATTGTTAATTGTTATTTTTGCTAATTGAATTGAATTCCACTAACTCTAGTCTTTCCTTAGGAGTTGGCTAGGACTTGGGGATCTAACTAATTAGTCCACTTGACTTTCCCTTGCGTTCGTAAAGGTTAACTAAGTGGGATTAAACTCAATTCTCATAAGGATAACTAGGATAGGACTTCCGAATTTCATACCTTGCCAAGAGTTTTATTAGATATTAATTTATTAATTCCTGTAACTTATTTTCCTTGTTTAAACCTTTCAAAACCCAAAAACACTATTTTCTATAACTAATAATAAGAACACCTCCCTGCAATTCCTTGAGAAGACGACCCGAGGTTTGAATACTTCGGTTTATAAATTTTATTGGGTTTGTTACTTGTGACAACCAAAATGTTTGTAAGAAAGGATGATTGCTTGGTTTAGAAACTATACTTGCAACGGAAATTTATTCTGAATTCTAAACCGCCAATCATTCGTTCTTCAAAATGGTGCCGTTGCCGGGGAGTTGCAAACGTGTGCCTTATTATTGGTTATTGTAAATATTTTTTTCTTTTACTTGTTTATTTGTTTTTGTTTTTCCCTTTTATTTCTATTAGCTACTATAAATTTTCACCCCTCTCACTTTGAGTTTGGTTCTAAATCTGTTGAAAGGAGTGGAAGCTATAACAGGAATATGCATCAAGGTCTAAGCAATCAAAGATGGATGGAGCCAAGAGGATCTGATCAACCCTTTAGGCAACAACACCCTCCAAGATATCATGGGCAAGGACCACTCAACAATGCATACCAAGCTGATAGATATGGTGGACCCCTTTGTATTTACCAACAAGCCCTACCCTGTGCTTATAGACCATCCTCTCAACGTAGCTTTGAACCCCCACACTCACAAGTTCCTTTTCACCATTCACCACCGTATGACCCTTATCCACCACAATCCCAATCCAATTACTCCCAAGAACCACCACATTCTTATTTTGAACCCTCTCCCCAACCAATGAACCCTCATACCCACCCCAACCTCCTATGGATGAAAAACTTCGTGTTCTTCTTCAAGGGCAAGCGAAGATGCAAAGGGACGTACTGGAACTCACTATTGCCTTAACCGAGGTAGTAAATATAATAGCTTCCCGACATCTGAGCACTCAAAGTACTCCCATGGCTACATGTGAAGAATCTAAAGAAGAGCGTAGCATGAAGGAGACACTAGAAACTTCGGTGGACAATGAGGAGCATGGCTTTGTATTGGAACAAGTAGTGGAAGCCATGATAGTTGTAGAGGAAGAAGTGGTTGAAGATTTGGGAGATGCTGAACCTCCATGGGAATCGAGAACTGTAAAGGATTCTGCTGAGAAGTTCGAATTTGATGCCAGGAAGGATAGTGCACAACCTCCAATGCATATACCTTGTGAAAAATTGGACGGAACAGACCAAGAAGTTGATTCCATGGGCAGTGATGATCATGAATCAAGCTCTCCTAGTCACGAACTTGCATCCGCAACTGAACTCCATGAGCCTGAAGAACCTTATCCAAGTGAATACGAAGATGACGTCGAGGTAGATTTCTCTCAACCTCCAACGTATGACTTGAGTGACGAGGAAGACATAGAAGACTTTGATCAGGACGTAGTTGCAGTTGAAGAATTTTGTAAGGAAGTGGAGGAATTTACAGAGGAATACAAGGGAGTAGGGCTTACAGAACCACTGGAAACACCTATCCCAAGGCCATTACCACCTAATACAAGCTTCAAGTGGGTACAATCCTTAACCTTTATCTTTACTTTTCCACTTGAATATGGTTTGCTTGAAATAGATGGCCAGCTTAGAGCTCTCTGCGGCTTTAAGAGTAAGAGGGAAATGGCTCGTACTAAGAGCTGGTGTGCAAGATTCAATAAGGTTCCACGCTTCAATTCGAAGTGCACGGATTGGTATCAAGTTCAATTGAATGGGTCTCGGAAGACGTTTAGCCATCTTGGTGAGAATATAATTTCTAAACCGTCCGGATGGAAGAATATAGATCAAGACAAAGACAGATTTAAAAGCAAAGTTTGGGATCCTAGAAAATATTCTAACATTCGTCACCCCGGGATCCTAAGAATCTGTTTGAAGCTGCTCAAAAGCTTTACATGCCTAGTTTGGGACCCCGGAGGCTGTTGGCATTCCAAACATTGGTGGAGATTTCTGGATGAATTTAAGCATAAGCCACCATAACAGGAAGCTCATCAAATGTCCAACTTAAGGACTTTAACTAAAAGTGCTAGGTGGGAGACAACCCACCATGGTATTATGCTTCTGAAATGAATTATTAAAAAGAAAATTGTTATTTAGTCTTGTTTCTTAAGAAAAGTATTATATTTCCCTTGTGAACAAGTCATTTAGATGAAACTTATGCTTTAAGACTGTTTTAAATGTGAAAAGGGTTTATGCCTTTGAATTGATTTGAGGGTTTCAATTAGAGAAGTTTTCAGTGACTTTGAAAGAACCTGAACGTCTATTGACAAGTTTCATTCTAAAATAATTTGGAAAAAGTTTTAAGTACTCTTTGAGTTCTTAATGTTGCAAGACTAAAACAATTTTTGAGCAGTTGAAACGCTTTAGAATTTTCCATGGAGTTGAAGCTGGTTTTTGTTTAAGTAAAGAAAATGGCTTTGAAAAAAGTAATTGATTACATGACTCGGTTTGGCTTAGATCCTATTTTATTAGTCAAATCAGGAAGCCAAGGTTTTAATGATTTTAAGTGAATTTGAGGAAATGAGTTATGTTAATCTCCCCTAAAGACTCGAGACTCTACCGAGGAACTTTCGTTATAAAATCCCGTTGTTGGATGGAGGATTTCGAATATTTCCAAATAAACCTTTAATTTCCATGGTTTTGAAAGTTTTGGAAAGAGGATGCTGAGAGTGGCGTTGTTTTAAAAAGGACTTTACTTTGAGTAAAAGCGGCTTATGAGCCTGGGATGATTTGAGAAATGAGAATTTTAAAGCCAAGGCTAGAAAGGATTAATTTTTGAGAAAAAGTGATTTATGGCTTAAATGCTGATTTTATGAATTTGATGATGTTGAGTGGTGGAAGTGCTACTTTGTTATGAGCCGGAATGGCTGTGTATGATATTGAATTATGGCTGATTACCGAATGAGTTATGAGCCGTATGGCTAACTAAGAATTATGAATTTAAGCTGGATGGCTGAGATGGATGTTGATTCATGGCTGAGAATGAATGTATATATGCTGAGATATTGATAATTGTGATTTTGCAATTCCACTATCTGAGACACGAGTTCCCTAGAAGAAAGCAGTGGCTAGCCACCACGTGCTCCAGGTGGAGACTCGAGACTCTGTTGACCCTATGTCGTAAGGGTGGCCGGACACTGTGAAAGCCCCGGATGAGCTCGGCCCCGTGAATATACACCAGTGAGGGTGTTGGATATGGATTATGATTATGATCATGATAATGATCGAGAATAACTCGAGTTAGGGATGCACGACAGAGGGACAGTCCAATGGTTAGATACCAGGACTTGTCGGGTTGGCTCTATAACCGACAGATGATATCATCAGCCACTAGGACAGGCATGCATCATATACATCTATGTGACATTGTTTGGGTGTGCATATTGTATTTGGTTTGCCTTTGTGACTACTTGTGATTAACTGCTAATTGTTCTACTTGCAATAACTGTTTGTTTGTGCTTGAATCTTCCTATTTGTGTTTGCGACTGAGACTCTGTTGGACTGTGGTGATTGGTTGTTGGTTGGAGTGTTTGGGCCTAGGGCCGTGGTTGAAATGTGATGGACCGATGGTTGGTTTCGGTTTTGTGTTTCTGGTTTGAAAAAAAAATATGAAAGGCTATTTTGGTTCAACATAGATAAACCTTTTTGAAATGCTTTTGAATTTTTGAGAATTAAACAGTTCCTCTTTCAGAAAAGATTTCAAACTTTACTTTTATTGTAAGCCGTTGTTTTTTGAAAAGAGGCATAAGACGGTTATTAATCGCTGGTACGATTTACCTTCACGTATCCTATAATAGTAATTCCCAAAAACTCTCTACTGAGAACCCTTTCGAGGATGATGTTCTCACCCCCCTATATTTTTCCCCTTTCAGGATATGGGCGCAGAAGTCACGAAGAGTTTATTTAGTTGTTATTGAAATGCTCTGTATTGCTTTAGATTATTATTTATTGTACCCTCGCCTTTATCTTGATATATTCTGTAAGAGGGATAGGGATTGTATTGGCTAATGCTTGTAATATATATATATATATATATATATATATATATATATATATATATATATATATATATATGTACTCTTTATGAGTTTTTGTAAGTTGTATGGTATCTATGGATGTACGTTATCGAACAAAAGTATTTTTGGATCGGTATTGTGGTTTAAAGTTTTAAACAGGCTCATATTTTAGTATTAAATAGTATAAAAGTCGTCGTAATGTCTGAGCTATCAGAGTCACGCAGTCGGAAGCGTGAGCTTTGGTAGTTAGGGTGTTACATTATGGTATCAGAGCGGTCTTTCCTGTAGAGCCTAGGGAATGGACCAACTATGCTTCAGTTGCATACTCTAAGTGTCTGTCATACAATAGTCTTGTCGAATGACGAGAATTAGAGCTTTATGCACATGACGATCTATTGATTAACGCTGTTAGTCTTGCATTGCATAATTCCTGATATTAAGTTTGGCCGGCTTAATACTAGTGAATTATGTATATGAGAGCATTAATGGGTTTTCATAGATGATATACGAGTTTTGAGCAAAGCGAATCGCGGGTTTTGGGAACGTTAGAAACTATTTCTCGAGGCTATTCAGTGGTGTGTGATAAACCCATATTTTATGATATATTTTGTGCTCAATTTAAGTGATTTATTCAATCCTTCACCCACTTATTCATGTGAAATTGCATGGTTTTACTTTCCCTTCCTTATTTTGTGATATATGTGAAAAACATGTTTCCTATGCTTTAAAAATATTTATTTTAATTACCTTTTATTACCATTCGATGCCGTGATTTGTGTGTTAAGTACTTTCAGATCTCCTAAGGTAGGAATGATTCAAAGGATGGAAAGGAAACATACAAAAATGGAAGGAAAGCACAAAATGGAGTTTTTGAAGAAACTGGCAGCGATGCGAACGCATGGACGACGCGGCCGCATGCCTAGCGCGAAAAGGCAGTGACGCGAACGCGTGACTAACGCGGACGTGTGCCTTGAGCAGAACACAAATGACGCGTACGCGTGACCGAATAGAATGCGTGATAATGAAAACTCCAGATGACGTGACCGCGTGACCCACGCGGACGCGTGACAGACGCCACGCACCAGAAACTACAGAAAACGCTCCCAGCAATTTCTGGAACCCTTTTTGGCCCAGATCCAAGTCCAGAAAGCACAGATTAGAGGTTATAAAGTGGGGGAATGCATCCATTCATAGGAGGTTGATCATTATTCACTTTTCATAGTTTAGATGTAGTTTTTAGAGAGAGAGGTTCTCTCCTCTCTCTTAGCTTGTAGGATTAGGATTCCTCTTAAAGGATTTATGATTTCAACTCTTCATCAGGTTCAATATTTCTTTTACTTTATATTTCTCTTTTACTTTCAGATACTTTAATGCTCTCGTTTAATTACTTATGTTGCCAAATTGGCTTATGAACTCTTTATATTTTTGGATTAATTTCCTTTTATTAAATGCAATTGAGGTATTTCAGATTTATGATTCTCATTTAGCTTTTTTTATATTCTTGGCTTTAATTGATTAACTAGAGGCTCTTGAGTTATTAAACTTATCGTGATTGTTAATTAATTCCTCTAATTGACTGAAATTCCACTAACTCTAGTCTTTCCTTAGGAGTTGGCTAGGACTTGGAAATCTAACTAATTAGTCCACTTGACTTGCCCTTGATTTTGTAAAGGTTAACTAAGTGGGGTTAAACTCAATTCTCATAGGAGTAACTATGTTAGGACTTCCGAATTTTCATACCTTGCCAAGAGTTTATTTTATAGTTATTTATTTATTTTTCTTGTCACTTAGCTTAAATTACCTGTTCATTATCTTAAAAACCCCAAATTTACAAGACTCATAACCAATAATAAGAACACCTCCCTGCAATTCCTTGAGAAGACGACCCGAGGTTTAAACACTTCGGTTATCAATTTTAAAAGGGGTTTGTTACTTGTGACAACCAAAATGTTTGTAAGAAAGGATGATTGCTTGGTTTAGAAACTATACTTGCAACGGGAATTTATTCTGAATTCTAAACCGTCAATCTTCCTCTCTTCAAAATGGCGCCGTTGCCGGAAAATTGCAAACGTGTGCCTTATTATTGGTTATTGTAAATTTTTTCTTTTACTTGTTTATTTGTTTTTGTTTTTCTCTTTTATTTCTATTAGCTACTATGAATTCTCACCCCTCTCTCTTTGAGTTTGGTTCTAAATCTGTTGAAAGGAGTGGAAACTATAACAGGAATATGCATCAAGGTCTAAGCAATCAAAGATGGATGGAGTCAAAAGGACCTGATCAACCCTTTAGGCAACAACACCCTCCAAGATATCATGGGTAAGGACCACTCAACAATGCATACCAAGCTGATAGATATGGTGGACCCCCTTATATTTACCAACAAGTCCCACCCTGTGCTTATAGACCATCCTCTCAACGTAGCTTTGGACCACCACACTCACAAGTTCCTTTTCACCATTCACCACCGTATGACCCTTATCCACCACAATCCCAATCCAATTACTCCCAGGAATCACCACATTCTTATTATGAACCCTCTTACCCAACCAATGAACCCTCATACCCACTCCAACCTCCTATGGACGACAGACTTCGTGTTCTTCTTCAAGGGCAAGGGAATATGCAAAGAGGCGTATTGGAACTCACTACTGCCTTAACCGAGGTAGTAAATATAATAGCTTCCTGACATCTGAGCGCTCAAAGTACTCCCATGGCTGCATGTGGAGAATCAAAAGAAGAGCGTAGCATGAAGGAGACCCTAGAAACTTCGGTGGACAATGAGGAGCATGGCTTTGTATTAGAACAGATGGAGGAAGCCATGATAGCTGTAGAGGAAGAAATGGTTGAAGATTTAGGAGATGCTGAACCTCCATGGGAATCGAGAACTGTGAAGAATTCTGCCAAGACATTCGAATTTGATGCTAGGGAGGATAGTGCACAACCTCCAGAGCATATACCTTGTGAAAAATTGGACGGAACAGACCAAGAAATTGATTTCTCAAGCAGTGATGATCATGAATCAAGCTCTCCTAGTCATGAACTTGCATCTGCAACTGAACTCTATGAGCCTGAAGAACCTTATCTAAGTGAATATGAAGATGACGTCGAGGTAGATTTCTCTCAACCTCCAACGTATGACTTAAGTGATGAGGAAGACATAGCAGACCTTGATCATGACGTAGTTGCAGTTGAAGAATTTTGTAAGGAAGTGGAGGAATTCACAAAAAAATACAAGGGAGTAGAGCTTATGGAACCACTAGAAACACCTATCCCAAGGCCATTACCACCTAATACAAGCTTCAAGTGGGTACAATCCTTAACCTTTATCTTTACTTTTCCACTTGAATATGGTTTGCTTGAAACAGATGGCCAGTTTAGAGCTCTCTACGACTTTAAGAGTAAGAGGGAAATGGCTCGTACTCAGAACTGGTGTGCAAGGTTCAATAAGGTTCCACGCTTCAATTCGAAGTGCACGGATTGGTACCAAGTTCAATTGAATGGGTCTCGGAAGACGTTTGGCCATCTTGGTGAGAATACAATTTCTAAACTGCCCGGATGGAAGAATATAGATCAAGATGAAGGCGGATTTAAAAGCAAAGTTTGGGATCCTGGAAAATATTCTGACATTCGTCACCCCGGGAGCCTGAGAATCTGTTTGAAGCTGCTCAAAAGCTTTACATGTCTAGTTTGGGACCCCGGAGGCTGTTGGAATTCCAAACAATGGTGGAGATTTCTGGATGAATTTAAGCATAATCCACCATAACAGGAAGCTCATCCAATGTCCAACTTAAGGACTTTAACTAAAAGTGCTAGGTGGGAGACAACACACCATGGTATGGTCGTTTCTTTTTTTTCAATTTTTATTTCGTGTTGTCTGTTTTTATATTATATTATTTTTATTGAACCTGAATATTATTCGTAGCATTTGCATTAGCATTGCATACTGCATAATTGCATAAAAAAATGCACGCGATGCGTAAGCGTCGTTGACGCGTCTGCGTCACAAGTGCATTAGAAAAAAAAGGAAAGTGAACAGAAAGTCACGCGAAAGCGTGGCTGGAGGCGTGCCTTTGGCACAGATCATTCCACGCGACCACATCGCTAACGCGTTCACGTCAGTTGCGAAAAATACCTCCCACGCATCCGCATCACTCACGCGAACGCGTGATCTGGAAATTGGCGTAAAAATCCAACGCCCAGAAATCTGGGCTGGAATCGTGCGGCTAGTGTGCGTTTAGCACAAAACGGCCCACGCATTCGCGTCCCTGACGCGAACGCGTCACTTGCAAAACACTCATCCCATGCGAAAGCGTGAGCGACTCGTCTGCGTCGCATGGATATTATGGCCCCCGTAAATGAAAACATAGAGTTGCATTGAAACGATGCTGGAAGTGTGCGTCTAGCACAAATTTTAGCGACGCGGCACGCGACCGCGTCATTCATCTTTTACCCATTCCACGCGATCGCGTGCCCCACGCGTTCGCGTGGATTTGAATCCACTAACCCCAAGTCACGCGAACCCTAACTCCATCACGCCCCCATACTCCCCTTCTCCCTCCCTTATCTGCAACTCCCCCCCTCTGCAACTACCACCACCGCACCCAACCACCCAGCCCCGATCACCACCGCACCACCCACCGACACCCCCTTCTCTTCTTCCTTCCCTATCCTTCTTCTTCCTCTTTTCCTTCTATCACCACTGCCCCCACTGCGGCCAACCTCCGACAGCCGCCTCCCACCACCGACCACCACCACAGCTTCACCTCCATCGCTCCCTTCTTACCCACCCCCTCCACCATTAAACCCTACCCGAACCCCCCTGCCACCGAACAACCACCCACCGCCGTGCCAACCACCCATCACCGCCACGTCAGCACCACCACCACCACACCCCCATCATCTCTCTGTTCCATAAATTTGTTCTTCCACACACCAGGTTCCGCCGAATGCCAATTTCTCTATCACTTGTAGTTATTTACTTATTTTTCAGATTATGTTCGAATTAGGCTAGTTAGAGATGCATGTTTGTAGTGGATTCTAGGTGGTTAGGTAGCTAAGATGTGGTTAGTGGATTTAGGCCTGATAATTGCGCCATTCTTGCTACCTATTTTCTTTATTTCGCAATTCTGATTCTACTGTGATGTTCATATTGTTCATATATTGTTCTTCCATGTTTCTTGCTTCTGTTATATTACTTTTTCATGTTCATATTATCTATATCTATTTGCAGCTTTATTTTAATTTATATGAATTACTTTTTCATGCTGTTTATTTCCGGGATCATCCAATTTTAGCCGGAATGCTGCCCATTTTTCTGCAAATTGTTCTCATGTATTGAGTTTGGTAATTTACTATTTTGCCTTACTTGGCTACAACCAAACCAATTCATGCCTAACCGGGCTAGCATTCTTATTCCTTTTGATCCCCTAGTTAATAACTTGCACTATTGATGATTTCATGTTAGTTTTGCAACTTTTCTATCCTTCTGAATTTTCATCAATACACTGAAATTTTTGCTTGAATTTGAGTTTATTATTCTTTAAATTTGTGAATTTCTTGTTACCTAGGGAACATTTATCATGCCACTCACTTTAATTTTCTTTCTCCTAACTCACTGATTTCCACTTTCTCACCTCTTTTTCAATCCTAACCGATCTAACTTTCAAAATTCTCTTTTTGGTTTTTAACTATTTCCTTTAACTTTCTAACTCAAGGCATGATTATTGTTTTTCCTAATTAACATAAATTCTACTTATATTACATTTTGGATTGTGATTTTTCATCTCAGATTTCTAACTCAAATACAATCCATAATGCACATATACTTAACTCATTTCATAATTCTACTGCTCTTTTGCCACTCTGTGCTTATATTGTTTTTATTCTATTTGCCTACTTATTTTCCTACTTTGTTCTTCAATTATATCCTGGAATTTCTGCTTTTCAGGATGTCTGACCCTCAGCGCAAAGGAAAAGGCAAAGCAACCACCGGCAAAAGGAAAAGAGGCGAATCCTCTATGTCTATCTTGGACATTATGCATGATGACTCCTGGCGGGAAAAGCACTTTACCCTGCAGGAGAAGGCTGACCAGCTCCTCACTGCCAATGATCCAGTTAAATTTGCAAACAGATACTGTGAGCTAAAGTATCCAGTGTTTGCCACCTCCAGGAACTTGTACCTGGAAAAGACTCTGAAGATTCCAGAAGAACTACAGCAGTACACCTCCGATTAGATTAAATAGAGAGGCTAGTTCTTCTTGGAGAGAAACTTGACAGAGGTCAATGCTTCCTGGGTCAGAGAGTTCTACTGCAACTATTTCAAGACTACCCTGGATGCAGTGCACCTCAGAGGGAAACAGATTTTGGTCACTGAGGAAGCCATTGAGGACATCCTCCACCTTCAGCTTAAATCAGATCAGCCTGACAGTTACCAAAAGGCTGAAGAGGACATGCGCTTTATGAGATTTGACTGGGATGCTGTCAAGTAGAGGATAGCCCTTGATCCTACTGTCCCATGGGTCATGGGAAAGAACACAGCAATGCCTAAGGGAATCAAGCTGATGTATTTGAATGATGAGGCTCGGCTCTGGCACCAGATCCTGAGCAACTTTGTTATGCCGAGCACTCATGAGACGGAGCTGCCTGCTACTATGATCACCCTCATCTGGTGTGTGATGGAGGGTAAGGACATGTATCTTCCACGATTCATTCGGTATTACATGGCCAGGGTCCATGTCAGAGGCACTCTCCCTTTCCCTTATCTGGTCACCCAGCTAGGCCGTCGAGCTGACGTGCCTTGGGAGCTGGCTTATGCAAAGCCGACTGCTGCAGACTGCAAGAAGATCATTCCTCACAGCAGGAAGTTTCAGGCTTTAGGCTACAGACCTCTATTCCTCACCGCTTCCGGTGAGGCAGCCACATCTTCAGCTGCCCCTTCTGCCTCCACTGCTGCACCAGCCTCATCCACTGCACAACCACCTGCTCCTGAGCCCATTTATCATTTGGTGCATCGACTCTTCGCCCGCCTGGATCGTATGGAGCATCGCAACAAGCGATGCTATGAGCACCTTAAGTTGATGACCCGATCCAGCAGCGACATCCCCTCCGAGCCTGACACCCCTTTTGATACATATGAGGCGGAGGCGAGCAATCATGAGGAGGAGACAGATGCCCAGGCTGAGCAGGCAGGACCAGAGCAGGCTACACCACAGCATGAGGAGCCTCACCAGATTCAGGCCGCCGACTCAGAGATTCCTCTACAGTCAGTGCCTCCACTGCAGCAGACAGATCCTCCTACACTTATCCATTCTGCAGACCCTTAGGCCACCACAGAGACTTCAGCAACCCACCCTTTCGGTGATGACACTCCTTCACACCCAGCTTGAGTGAGCATCAAGGACGATGCTATATTTTAAGTGTGGGGAGGTCGCTATCCCTGGCATATCTTTTTGGTGAACCACTACAGACTCTTTTTTTTATCTTTTTTTTTCTGTATTTTTATTTTTATTTTTATCTTTCAGTACTTATACATTGTTCTTTTGCTGTATTTCTACTTTATTTCCGCATTTTGCACTTTAGTTTATATCTTAGACAATTAGTTTAGTTTGCAATTCTAAATTTATTAGTTACAGAATATGTGGATTAATTAATATAGTTTACCATTTTAGCATATAATAGTTTAGTTTAATTGAAAATAAAAGGAGTAAACTAGAAACTTTAGTAAATTTAAACAATCCACACACCTTGTATATATAGCATTACATGTTAGTTAGTTAACAACATTTCATCAAGGAGAAACACTAAGATTTTAAGGGCCACCCTAAGGTTTACAATGAGAATAATGGGAACTCTTGATTCCTACTTGCATGACATGTATAACTGATATATGATTTTTGAGCTGGAGAACACACAGCCTGTGAGTTTTGAGCTTAATTGTATGGTTACATTCAAACCATAAATTTTATTCCTGTGTGTTTTACCCTTCTTTTTCATTCTGATGTTCTTTACTTTGTTTTAATCTATATGTCCAATATAGAATATAGATACATACCAAGAGATGATTGAGGCCATCATTTAACTTTTTCCTCACTTATCCCAAATTAGCCTACCTTTTACATCACCCTTGTTAGCCCCCTTGAGTTTTTTAATCCCCTCTTGTTCTATAAACCACATTACTAGCCTTAAGCAGAAAAACAAAATAAAAATCCCAAGTTGAATCCTTGGTTAGCTTAAGATAGATATTGTGTACAATTTAAGAGTAGAAAATTTTATGGGAACATGGGATGATAGAAACAAAGTAGGAATTTAAAAAGAATGAGTTGTTTCAAAAACAAAATTTGGGAAGCATGCTCGGGTGAAATCAAAACAATTGAATTACCATATATATATACATACATATATATATATTAGTATTTAAATAAAGGGGATACAAAAATTCCCCAATTGCAAAATAAAAAGAATCAATGCACATGAGACAGAATTAAATCTAATGCATAAGTTTGCAATACAAAGTGGGAGAATTTGGGTCAATAGGTAGAGGAACCTTAAAACTATATGAAGTATGTATGTTAGGTGAGATCTTAGACTAATCAAGGATTCACTTATTAACTGACTTAGCCTTATACATATACCCTTACCTTTACCCTGACCCTATTACAACCTTGAAAAAGACCTCATGATTTTTGTATGTCTGTATTCCATAATTGTTGATTGGTTAGATGAAGAACAAAGTTGTAGAAAGTAAGGATAGAAAAAGAATAGAGTGATTAACCCAATAAACACTGAGTGACTAGAGAGTAAACACAAAATCCAGTGAGGGTTCCATAGCTCATCACCATATATCTCTACTTAACTGTTAATTGTCTTGCAAGTTTGTGAATTATTTTTACCCATCTCAATTGTAAAAGTGCTTTAACATTATCTAAGGTTTGGCTATGCATATATGATTCCTTGAGAATATGAATTAATTTAACTACATGTAAGCTTTATATACAAGTGAATAATAACTAGAATTTCATGACTCATTTAGGTAATTTGCATTTAGAATAAAATGCATTGCATGAGATTCCACCACTTTAACCTTACCTTATTCTTCATCTTGGATTTAGCATGAGGACATGCTATTGTTTAAGTATGGGGAGGTTGATAAACCCATATTTTATGATATATTTTGTGCTCAATTTAAGTGATTTATTCAATCCTTCACCCACTTATTCATGTGAAATTGCATGGTTTTACTTTTCCTTCCTTATTATGTGATATATGTGAAAAACATGTTTCCTATGCTTTAAAAATATTTATTTTAATTACCTTTTATTACCATTCGATACCGTGATTTGTGTGTTAAGTACTTTCGGATCTCCTAAGGCAGGAATGATTCAAAGGATGGAAAGAAAACATACAAAAATGGAAGGAAAGCACAAAATAGAGTTTTTGAAGAAACTGGCAGCGATGCGAACGCATGGACGACGCGGCCACATGCCTAGCGCGAAAAGGCAGTGACGCAAACGCGTGACTGACGCGGACACGTGCCTTGAGCAGAACACAAATGACGCGTACGCGTGACCCAAGTGAACGCGTGATAAGGAAAACTCTAGATGACGCGACCGCGTGACAGACGCCACGCACCAGAAACTGCAAAAAACGCACCCAGCAATTTCTAGAACCCTTTTTGGCCCAGATCCAAGTCCAGAAAGCACAGATTAAAGGTTATAAAGTGGGGGAATGCATCCATTCATAGAAGGTCGATGACGTTAAGGATTTTTGCCAGTAAAGAAGTTCATAAAAACAGTCGCGTTGTAGATATAGTCTCTAAACCAACAAAAATCCCTTCGTACAAACGTTTTGGTTGTCACAAGTAAGAAACCCCTTTTAAAATTGATAACCGAGTAATTAAACCTCGGGTCGTCTTCTAAGAAACTGCAAGGAAGTATGTTCTTATCATTGGCTATAAAGGTTATAATCGGGGTTTAGAAGGTAAGAAGCAAGTGATTTGAATGACAAGTAAAGTAAATGGCAATTAAAATAAATAAATACTGTAAAGCAACTTTTGGCAAGGTAAGAGAAATTAGAAGTCCAACTTGGTTATCTCTCTCAACAATAATGAAAGTTGAATCTAAATTCCACTTAGTTAACCTCTACTAAAGTAAAGGAAAGTCAAGGGACTAATTAGTTTGACCTTCGAATCCTATTTATTTCCTAAGAAAAAGTTAGGATTATTGAAGTTCAGTTCAATTAGCAAGATAACGATTATCAATTATGTTGAGTTTGATAACTGTTGAGTTACTGATTTCTTAACCAAGACCAAAAAGAGAAAAGTAAATTGCTGGAATAGAATATCTTCAGATTGGAAACAATGGTAACACAAATTAAAGAGAAAGCAATCAATAACTCAAATACCTCAAATATCATTAATTCAAATAATAATCTGTAACATGGAATAATTCATAAATTAAATTATAAAAGTAAATAATCAACTCAAGTGCTGGAATAAATAAATAAAAGTGAAAAGGGAAGCTTAAAACAAAGAAACATAAAACCTGGATCGAGAGTCACTCTTAAAAAACTAAGAGAAGTCCTAAATCCTAATCCTAAGAGAGAGAGGAGAGAACCTCTCTCAAACTAAATCTAAATCATGGAAAGTAATAAAAATGCGAGCTCCCTTTGAATGGATGCATTCCCCCACTTTATAGCCTCTAGTCTATGTGTTCTGTACCTGGATCTGGGCCAAAAGGGCTTCAGAAATCGCTGGGGGCGTATTCTATAAATTCTGATACGTGGCCTCTGTCACGCGTCCGCGTGGGTCACGCAGTCGCGTCATCTGGAGTTTTCCTTGTGGCACGATCGCGTCGGTCACGCGTCCGCATCGTATGCGCTATGCTCAAGTCGCGCGGCCGCGTCAGTCATGCAGCCGCGTCGCTGCTTCTTCGCGTCTGGCATGCGATCGCGTCGTCCATGCGATTGCGTGGATGCCAGTTTCTTCAAAACTCCGTTTCTCACTTTCCTTCCATTTGTGTACGTTTCCTTTTCTATCCTTTAAGTTATTCTGCCTTAGAAAATCTGAAACTACTCAACACACTAATCACGGCATCGAATGGAAATAAAGGTAATTAAAAATAATTAATTTTAAAGCTTAGGAAGCATATTTTTCACATACATCACATAATAAGGGAGGAAAAGTAAAACCATGCAATTAATATGAATAAGTGGGTGAAGGATTGAATAAATCACTCAAACTAAGCACAAAATAACTCATGAAATATGGGTTTATCAACCTCCCCACACTTAAACAATAGCATGTCCTCATGCTAAATCCAAGGTAAAGAATAAGGTAAGGTTAAAGTGGTGGAATGTTATGCAATGCAACCTATTCTGAATGCATCTACCTAAATGAGTCATGCAATTCCAATTTATCCACTCATATATAAAGCTTACATGTAGTCAAATTAATTCACATTCTCAAGGAGTCATATATATATATATATATATATATATATATATATATATATATATATATATAGCCAACCCTTAAATAATAAAGCATTTTAGCAAATGAGATGGGAAATAAAAATATTGTACAAACTTGCAAAACAATTAGTAAATTAAGCACAGATATATGTTGATGAGTTATTGAACCCTCACTGGATTTTGTGTTTGCCCTCTAGTCACTCAGTGTTTATTGGGTTTATTCACTCTACTTTTCTTTTTATTCTTACTTTCTATAACTTTGTTCTTCATCTAACCAATCAACAATTGTAGAGTACCGTCATACCAAAAATCACGAGGTCTTTAATTAAGGTTGTAATGGGGCCAAGGTAAAGGTAAGGATATATGTATAAGGCTAAGTGAGCTAATAAGTGAATCCTTAATTAGACTAAGATCTCACCTAACATACATATTTAGTAGAACAAAACTTCTTTACCAATTTTCCCATATTATCCCATATGTTGTTACATGCTCATGTTTCAATTTTATTTTTATCCCATGTGCATTGCTTTTATTTTGCATTGGGGGATTCTTTTGTATCCCCTTTTATTAAATACTGAAAAATAACTTTTTTTTTTAAAGCACATGGTAATTGAATCACTTTGATTTCTCATGAGCATGCTTTCCAAATTTTCTGAGTTATTTTATTTCTTTCAACTTTTCTACCTTTTGTTTCTATCATCCATGTTTCCAATAGGTTTCCCACATTTTAATCTATTCATAATTTTCTATCTTAAGCTAACCAAGGATTCAACTTGGGATTTTATTTTGTTTTTCTGCTTAAGGCTAGTAGTGTGGCTAAATAGAATAAAAGAGATTTTAAAGGCTCAAGGGGGCTAACAAGGGTGATGTGAAAGGTAGGTTGTTTTGGGGTAAGTGAGCTAAAATCAAATGATGGCCTCAATCATTCTTTTGGTATGTATCTATATCCTATATTCTATATTCTATAATTGGACATATAGATTAAAGCAAAGTAAAGAACATCAGAATAAAAAGAAGCGAAACATACAGGAATGGAATTATGGTTTGAATGCAACCATACAATTAAGCTCAAGACTCACAGGCTGTGTGTTCTGTAACTCAAGCATCATATATCATTCATATATGTTATGCAGGTTTAGTTAAAAATTCCCATTATTCTCATAAAAAAATTATTTAGGGTAGCCTTTAAAGTTTTAATGTTCCTCCTTGATGAAATGTTGTCAACTTAACTATATGATGTAATGCTATATATACAAGGTTTATGGATTTAAATCTGTTATGTTCAATTTCCTAGCTTACTTTCTTTTTATATTTTTCAATTTAACTATGCTATCTTATGCTAAAAAGGGTAAACTATACTAATTAATCCACTAATAAGTCAGAATTGCCAACTAAACTAAATAATTAAAATAAACTAAGTAGCTAAAATATGAACTAAAAATGTAAAATGCAAAATTAGAGTAAAAACACACAAAAGTAGCAATGTATAAGTACTCAGAAAATAACAGTAAAAAGAAAATACAGAAAAATATCCAAAATAAAAGAAAAAAGAGATGTAGTGGTTCACCAAAATAAAACACCAGAGATGGCGACCTCCCCACACTTAAAATGAAGCATCGTCCCTGATGCTCAGTCAAGCCGGGTGTGAAGGGGTGTCATCACTGGTAGGGATGGTAGCTGGAGGCTCTGTAGTGGTGGTGGGCTAAGGGTCTGGCTGCTGTAGAGGCGGTGCTGACTGGATCGGGATCTTCGGATCTGCAGCCTCGATCTGATGCGTAACCTCCTGATGTAGCGCAGCCTGCTCTATGCCTGCCTGCTGATGGGTCTCCTCTTGGGGCTCATCCTCCTCCTCCTCTGATGGCTCTGATGGTGTCTCGGACTCGGAGGGGATGTCACCACCCTGTCGGATCATCAGCTTCAGATGTGAATAGCGTCGCTGGCTGCGACGCTCCAATCTCTCATACCGACGCCAGTTACGGCGCTCCATCTGATCAAGCTGTCGGAATAGGCGGTGCACGAGGCGGTATACGGGCTTAGAGGCAGGTGGAGGTGCAGTGGTGGCAGCAGGGGCAGCAGGTGCAGCTGTGGATGAAGAGGGTCCAGCAGACGGTGGGGCTGTCTCATCAGTAGCAGGGAAGGGTGGTGGTCTGGAGCCCAAAGCTAGAAAGTTCCTGCTGTGAGGAATGATCTTCCTGCAGTCCTCCGCTGGTGGTCTCTCATCGGCATCCTCCCATGGCACGTCAGCTCGACGGCCTAGCTATGTAACCAGATATGGAAAAGGGAGGGTGCCTCGGACGTGGACCCTAGCCATATAATGCCGGATAAAGCGTGGCAGATAAAGGTCCTTACCCTCCATCACACACCATAGGAGGGTGATCATAGCAGCCGGGATCTCCATCTCATGAGTACTCGGCATCACACAGTTGCTTAAGATCTGGTGCCATAACCGAGCCTCATCATTTAAGTACGCCCTCTTGATCCCTCTAGGCATGGTGGTGTCCTGACCCATCTCCCAAGGAACAGTCGGGTCGAGAGCTATCCATGCCTTCACAGCATCCCAATCAAACTGCATCAGGCACATGTCCTCCTCAGCCATTGAATAACCATCAGGCTGATCGGACTTGGCTGGGAGCTAGAGAATGTCCTCTATGGCCTCCTCAGTGACTAGAATCTGCTTTCCTCTCAGGTTCACTGCATCGAGGGTGGTGATGTAGTAGTTACAGTAGAATTCCTTGACCCAAGATGCATTGACCTCTGTCAGTGCTCTCTCCAGAAAGAACCAGCCTCTTTGCTTGATTTGCTCAGTTGTGTATTGCTGGAGTGCTTTTGGAATCTTCAGAGTTCTCTCCAGGTATAGATTCCTGGATTTTGCAAATGCCGGATACTTCAGTTCACAGTACCGGTTTGCAAATTTTATTGAATCATTTGCAGGGAGCAGCTGGTCAGCTTTTTCCTGCTGTGTAAAGTTCTTCTCCCGCCATGAGGAATCATGCATTAGGTCAATGATGGACTGGAAGGAATCTCCTCTCTTGCGCTTGCCAGTAGCTTTGCCTTTCCCTTTTCTCTGTGAGGCAGACATCCTGAAAAATGGGAAACCAGGATATGGATAAAAATAGGGAAGCAAATAGGCAGTTAAACAAAGAAAACTCAAAGCGGCAAAGGAGAATTGGAAATAGGTAAATGAGTTAAGGAATGGTGTATTAAGGATTGTATAGTAGTTTAAAAGTTTGAAAGGAAGAATTTACAATCCAAAATGTATCAGAATCCAAGTTAAATAGAGAAATTGTCATAATGCCATGGTTAGAAAGTTAGAGGAAAGTGAAAAATCAGAAAAGATATTATAAAAGGTTAGTATGGTGAGAATTTGAAAAAGAAGTCAGTAAATTAAAATTGGTGAGTCAGTAAAAAGTGTGTTAAGGTAAGTGGCATAAAGCAAATATTCCAGGTAACAAGGATTCACAATTATGACTAGAAATAACTCATAACCGAACAAGGAAAACAGGGTGATGTTGATTCAAATAGATATAAAGAAAGCAAGAACTGGAATCAGAATATCACAAATGCAGTTTATAAACCAGAAAATCAAAGAGGATAAGAGAGTCTGCCATAGCATTCATGAAACGGTTTGGTTAAAGTAGAGGACAACAGAGTTCAGGTTGCCAAACCAAAACATGAATGAAAACAATTCACAAAGAATTTGGGCAGCATTTCGGCTAAAATTGGATTATCCCGGAAAATAAACAGCAATCAAAGCAGTTCATATGAATGAAAAAGTCAAGCTGCAGGTACATATATATAATATAAACATGAAAATTCAATGTAAAGAGCAGCAATATACAAGAAATACAGCATATGAACAAGATTACAGCAACAGCAGATTTGCAAATATGATAAAATAGAAGCAAGAACAGTACAAATAAACAGACCTAGATCTACTAACCACAGCCTAGGCTACCTAACAACCTAAAATCCACTACAACATGCAAGACTATCTATCCTAATTATGAACAGAAATGGAAAAAACAAGAAGAACTACGAACGGATAAAAGGGATTGTGTGTTGTGGAACCTGGAAGGCTGGATAAGGGGAGTAGGCAGGAAGGTGGTTCGGTGGTAGTGATGGTGGCATCTGGTGGTTGGCGCGGTGGTTGGCGGTGACGTCCGGCGCAGCGGCTGGCGGCAGTTGCTGCTGTTAGGGGTAGGGGCTTTGGGAAGGGTAATGGGTGGGGTCCACAGATGCTGAGTTGATCCTGTGGGGTCCACAGATCCTGAGGTGTCAAGAATTTGCATCCCTGCACCAATTAGGCATGTAAAATGCCTTTGCATGCAATTCTGGCGTTTAAACACCAAATTAATGCTTGTTCTGGGCGTTCAGCGCCCAGATGCAGCATATTTTTGGCGTTGAATGCCAGCCAAATGCTTGTTTCTGGCGTCTGAACGCCAGGATGCTGCTTGTTTCTGGCGTTCAACGCCAGATCCATGCTCTATTCTGGCGTTGAACGCCAGCCAGATGCTCCTTACTGGCGTTTAAACGCCAGTAAGTCCTTCCTCCAGGGTGTGATTTTTCTTCTGCTGTTTTTTATTTTTCTTCAATTTTTTTAGTTATTTTTGTGACTCCACATGATCATGAACCTATGAAGACATATAACTAATAAAAAATATAATTAAATAAAAATTGGGTTGCCTCCCAACAAGCGCTTTTTTAATGTCAATAGCTTGACAGTGGGCTCTCATGGAGCCTCACAGATGTTCAGAGCATTGTTGAGACTTCCCAACACCAAACTTAGAGTTTGGATATGGGAGTTCAACACCAAACTTAGAGTTTGGTTGTGGCCTCCCAACACCAAACTTAGAGTTTGACTGTGGGGGCTCTGGTTGACTCTGTTTTGAGAGAAGCTTACTGTGCCTCTTTTCCATGTTTACAGAAGGATGTCCTTGAGTTTTAAACTCAAGGGAGTCCTCATTCAATTGAAGGACTAGTTCACCTCTGTTAACATCAATCACAGCTCTTGCTGTGGCTAGGAAGGGTCTTCCAAGGATGATGGATTCATCCTCATCCTTCCCAGTATCTAGGATTATGAAATCAGCAGGGATGTAAAGGACTTCAACCTTTACTAATATGTCCTCTACTTGTCCATAAGCCTGTTTTCTGGAATTGTCTGCCATCTCTAATGAGATTTTAGCAGCTTGTACCTCAAAGATCCCCAGTTTCTCCATTATAGAGAGTGGCATGAGGTTTATTCCTGACCCAAGATCACATAGAGCCTTCTCAAAGGTCATGGTGCCTATGGTACAAGGTATTAGAAACTTTCCAGGATCCTGTTTCTTTTGAGGCAATCTCAGTTGATCCAATGTATTTAGTTCATTGGTGAACAGGGGAGGTTCATCTCCCCAAGTCTCTTTACCAAATAAATTGGCATTCAGCTTCATGATTGCACCAAGGAACTTGGAAACTTGCTCTTCAGTAACATCCTCATTCTCTTCAGAAGAAGAATACTCATCAGAGCTCATGAAGGGCGTAAAGAGGTTCAATGGAATCTCTATGGTCTCTAGATGAGCCTTAGAGTTCTTTTATTCTTCAGAGGGAAACTCCCTATTGATCACTGGACGTCCCAGGAGGTCTTCCTCCTTGGGATTCACGTCCTTCTCCTCTCTTGTGGGTTCAGCCATGATGGTCAATTCAATAACGTTACACTCTCCTTTTGGATTCTCTTCTGTATTGCTTGGGAGAGTACTAGGAGGGGTTTCAGTGATTCTTTTACTCAGCTGGCCCACTTGTGCTTCCAAATTTCTAATGGAGGACCTTGTTTCATTCATGAAACTCACAGTGGCCTTAGATAGACCAGAGACTAAGTTTGCTAAATTAGAGGTATTTTGTTCAGAGTTCTCTGTCTGTTGCTGAGTGGATGATAGAAAAGGCTTGCTATTGCTAAACCTGTTTCTTCCACCATTATTAAAGCCTTGTTGAGGCTTTTGTTGATCCTTCCATGAGAGATTTGGGTGATTTCTCCATGAGGGATTATAGGTGTTTCCATATGGTTCACCCATGTAATTCACCTCTGCTATTGCAGGGTTCTCAGGATCATAAGCCTCTTCTTCAGCAGATGCCTCTTGAGTACTGTTGGATGCAGCTTGCATTCCATTCAGACTCTGAGAAATCATATTGACTTGCTGAGTTAATATTTTATTCTGAGCCAATATGGCATTCAGAGTATCAATTTCAAGAACTCCCTTCTTCTGAGGCGTCCCATTACTCACAAGATTCCTCTCAGAAGTGTACATGAACTAGTTATTAGCAACTATGTCAATGAGTTCTTGAGCTTCTGCAGGCATTTTCTTTAGGTGAATGGATCCACCTGTAGAAGTATCCAATGACATCTTAGCTAATTCAGACAGACCATCATAGAATATATCCAGGATGGTCCATTCTGAAAGCATGTCAGAAGGATACTTTTTGGTCAGTTGCTTGTATCTCTCCCAAGCTTCATAGAGGGATTCACCTTCCTTCTGTCTAAAGGTTTGAACATCCACTCTAAGCTTACTCAGCTTTTGAGGAGGAAAGAACTTGGCTAAGAAAGCCGTGACCAGCTTATCCCAAGAGTTCAGACTATCTTTGGGTTGAGAGTCCAACCACACTCTAGCTCTGTCTCTTACAGCAA
This sequence comes from Arachis hypogaea, assembly GCF_003086295.3. Classification (NCBI taxonomy): domain Eukaryota; kingdom Viridiplantae; phylum Streptophyta; class Magnoliopsida; order Fabales; family Fabaceae; genus Arachis; species Arachis hypogaea. The sequence continues at coordinate 30,826,838 of NC_092046.1, forward strand.
ACGGGAAAAGCATGAGCCTGTAGACTTCAGGATCTACTCCATTAGTCTTAACAGTATCACAGATCTGCAAGAATTCAGTTAAGAACTGAAAAGGATCTTCAGATGGAAGTCCATGAAACTTGTAGTTTTGTTGCATTAGAGAAACTAATTGAGGTTTCAGCTCAAAATTGTTTGCTCCAATGGTAGGGATGGAGATGCTTCTTCCATGTAAATTGGAATTAGGTGCAGTAAAATCACCAAGCATCCTCCTTGCATTATTATTATTTTTGGCTGCCATCTCCTCTTCCTGTTCGAAAATTTCTGTAAGGTTATCTCTGGATTGTTGTATTTTAGCTTCTCTTAGTTTCCTCTTCAGAGTCCTTTCAGGTTCAGGGTCTGCTTCAACAAGAATGTTCTTGTCCTTGCTCCTGCTCATATGAAAGAGAAGGGAACAGAAAAATAATAATAATAGGGATCATTTTTACTCAAGTATAGAGGTTCCCCTGTGTGAGTAGAAGAAGAAAAGAATGTAATGTAAAGAAGGGAAGAAGAGAAAATTCGAACACATATGGAAGAGGGGGTTCGAATTTGGGTGAGATGAAGTGTTAGTAAATGAATAAATAAATAGAAGAAGATGAGAGGTGAGAGGATTTTCGAAAATTAAAAATTAAAATTTAAAGTTAAATTTCGAAAATAGTTTTTGAAAAAGGGTTAGTAATTTTTCGAAAATTAGCAATGAAATAAAATTAAAATTAAAAACTGAAAATAATTAATTAATTAAAAAGAATTTTTGAAAAAGAGGGAGGTATTTTCGAAAATTAGAGAGGGATAGTTAGTTAGGTAGTTTTAAAAAGATAAGAAACAAACAAAAAGTCAATTAGTTAGTTGAAAAAGATTTGAAATTCAATTTTGAAAAGATAAGAAGATAAGAAGTTAGAAAAGATATTTGAAAAAGATAGGATAAAAAGATATTTTTGAAAAGATATGATTGAAATTAGTTTTGAAAAAGATTTAATTTTTAAAAATCAAAATTAATGACTTGACTCACAAGTAATCACAAGATATGATTCTAGAACTTAAAGTTTGAATCTTTCTTAACAAGCAAGTAACAAACTTGAAATTTTTTGAATCAAAACATTAATTTTTGATGATATTGTTGAAAATTATGAAATAAAATTAAGAAAAAGATTTTTGAAAAATATTTTTAAAATTTTCGAAAATAAATGAGAAAAATGAAAAAGATTTGATTTTTGAAAAAGATTTTGAAAAAGATAAGATTTTTAAATTGAAAATTTGATTTGACTCATAAGAAACAATTGAATTTTTAAAAATTTTTGAAAAAGTCAATCCAAATTTTCGAAATTTATGAGAGAAAAAAAAGGAAAGATATTTTTTTTTTATTTTTGAATTTTTAATGATGAGAGAGAAAAATATGAAAATGATGCAATGCATGAAAATTTTGGATCTAAACATGTGATGCATGCAAGAACACCATGAATGTCAAGATGAACACCAAGAACACTTTGAATGTCAAGATGAACATCAAGAACTTATTTTTTTTTTGAAAAATTTTCAAGAAAAGAAAACATGCAAGACACCAAACTTAGAAATTTTTCATGTATAGACACTATGAATGCAAGAATGCATATGAAAAACAAGAAAAGACACAAAACAAGAAAATATGAAGATCAAACAAGAAGACTGGCCAAGAACAACTTGAAGATCATGAAAAACACTATGAATGCATGAATTTTCGAAAAAATGCAAAGAATTTTTAGAAAAAATGCAATTGATACCAAACTTGAAATTAACTCAAGACTCAAACAAGAAATACAAAATATTTTTTTTTATTTTTATGATTTTATGATTTTTTTTGGATTTTTCGAAAATTAATGTGAAAAAGAAAAATAAGGATTCCAAAATTTTTAATATGAATTCCAGGAATCTTGTACTCTTAGTCTAAAGCTCCAATCTGAGGGTTAGGCATGGCTTAATAGCCAGCCAAGCTTTAGAAGATACAAATCAGGCATACAACAGCAGGTGGATTAGGAACAACTATCTTACTCTTGTGATGATGGTTTGGAAGCCTCAGTCCAAATGAATTTGGATATGGCTTTACAACCAGCCAGACTTCTACATGCTTCATGAAACTCTAGAATTCATTCTTAAAAATTCTGAAGAAAAATATATTTTATTTTTTTGAAATTTTTTTTTTCGAATATTAATTAGGAAAAACGAAAAAGAAGATAATATTTTTGAAAAAATTTTTTTTTGAAAACTTTTTGAAAATAAAATAAGAAGAAAATTACCCAATCTGAGCAACACGATGAACCGTCAGTTGTCCAAACTCGAACAATCCCCAGCAACGGCGCCAAAAACTTGGTATGCGAAATTGTTACTCAGGTTGTAAAATTTGTTGCTCGTTCTCTCCCTGGCAATGGCGCCAATAACTGGTGCACAATACCATGATCCAAACATAACTTCACAACTTCGCACAACTAACCAGCAAGTGCACTGGGTCGTCCAAGTAATAAAACCTTACGTGAGTAAGGGTCGATCCCACGAAGATTGTTGGTATGAAGCAAGCTATGGTCACCTTGTAAATCTCAGTCAGGCTGATATCAAATGGTTATAGTATTTTCGAATAATAATAATAAATAAATAGAAAATAAAGATAGAAATACTTATGTATATCATTGGTGAGAATTTCAGATAAGCGTATAGAGATGCTTTCGTTCCTCTGACTCTCTGCTTTTCCGCTGTCTTCATCCAATCCGTCTTACCCCTTTCCATGGCAAGCTTTCTGTAAGGGCATCACCGTTGTCAATGGCTACATCCCATCCTCTCTTGTGAAAAAGGTCCAAATGCTCTGTCACGGCATGGCTAATCATCTAGAGGTTCTCGATCATACTGGAATAGGATTCACCCTCCTTTTGCGTTTGTCACTACGCCCAGCACTCGCGAGTTTGAAGTTCGTCACAGCCATCCCTTCCCAGATCCTACTCGGAATACCACAGACAAGGTTTAGACTTTTCGGATCTCAGGAATGGACATCCATGGGTTCTAACTTATACCACGAAGATTCTGATTAAGGAATCCAAGAGATACTCATTCAATCTAAGGTAGAACGGAAGTGGTTGTCAGGCACGTGTTCATGGGAAATGATGATGACTGTCACGATCATCACATTCATGTTAAAGCGTGAATGGATATCTTAGAAGCGGAATAAGTTGAATTGAATAGAAAACAGTAGTACTTTGTATTAATTTATGAGGAATAGCAGAGCTCCACACCTTAATCTATGGAGTGCAGAAACTCTACCGTTGAAAAATACATAAGTGAAAGGTTCAGGCATAGCCAAATGGCCAGCCCCCAAACGTGATCAATAGATCAAAAGATAATCCAAAGATGTCTAATACAATAGTAAAAAGTCCTATTTATACTAAACTAGTTACTAGGGTATACAGAAGTAAGTAATTGATGCATAAATCCACTTCCGGGGACCACTTGGTGTGTGCTTGGGTTGAGCTTGAAGTTTACACGTGGAGAGTTCAATCTTGGAGTTGAACGCCAAGTTGTAACGTATTTTTGGCGTTCAACTCTGGTTCGTGACGTATTTCTGGCGTTTAACTCCAGACTACAACATAGAACTGGCGTTCAATGCTCTTTTGCGTCATCTAAACTCGGCCAAAGTATGGACTATTATATATTGCTGGAAAGCCCTGGATGTCGACTTTCCAACGCAATTGGAAGCGCGCCATTTTGAGTTCTGTAGCTCCAGAAAATCTACTTTGAGTGCAGGGAGGTCAGAATCCAACAGCATCAGCAGTCCTTCTTCTACCTCTGAATCTGATTTTTGATCAAGTCCCTCAATTTCAGCCAAAAAATACCTGAAATCACAGAAAAATACACAAACTCATAGTAAAGTCCAGAAATGTGAATTTAACTTAAAAACTAATGAAAAATCCCTAAAAGTAACTAGATTCTACTAAAAACATACTAAAAATAATGCCAAAAAGCGTATAAATTATCCGCTCATCAGTGCTCGGGACCCCGCCTACTCCAGTCCGGTGGCCTACGACCAGACGAGATCACCCCCTCACTCAGGATACCTATCCGAAGGTTTGACGAAGCTGGAGAAATTCCTCCCATGGTCATAACGGCCAGAATAGGAACCGGTCTCGTGAAGCGAATCCTTGTAGACACGGGGGCAGACTCGAACATCATGTTCCGCAATGTGTTCGATGCCTTAGGCCTAAGGGACGCTGACCTACAGACGCACCAGCACGGCGTTGTAGGGCTCGGCGACCATTTCATCAAATCAAATGGCATAATCACCCTACCAACCTCATTGGGACAAGGCCAAGGGAGAAGAACGATAATGGCCGAGTTCGTGATCCTACGAGACTCCACCTCTTACAACATCATCCTAGGGAGAAAGACAATTAACGACCTAGGAGGAGTCATTAGCACAAGGATGTTGGTAATGAAGTTCATAACTGAAGAAGGGTCAGTAGGGTCTGTGAGGGGAGACCTGGAAACGGCAGTCGCTTGCGACAACGCCAGTCTCTCGTTAAGAAAAAAGTCTAAAGAGGCATCGGGAGTATTTCTCGCCGACCTGGATGCCAGAGTTGATGACAAACCCAGACCCGAACCCGAAGGAGACCTGGAAAAGTTTAGGGTCGGGAACTCGGAGGAAAAATTCACGTTCGTGAATAGGAACCTCCCCCATGAGTTGAAAGAACCTTTAATGGAAATGATCAGAACCAACGGCGATTTGTTCGCCTGGACACCTGCCGACATGCCGGGTATAGACTCTGGCCTCATGTCTCACCACCTAGCCATCAGACCGGAAGCCAAACTAGTGGCCCAAAGGAGGAGAAAAATGTCTCAAGAAAGGGCAGAGGAAGTGCCAGGCAGACGGCCAGCCTCCTCGAAGCGGGGTTCATCCAAGAGCTGGACTATTCGACTTGACTATCGAACGTGGTCCTGGTAAAAAAGTACAATGGGAAATGGAGGATGTGTGTGGACTACTCCGATCTCAATAAAGCATGCCCTAAGGATTGCTACCTCCTCCCCAACATTGACGCGCTCGTCGACGCGGCTGCGGGATACCGGTATCTGAGTTTCATGGATGCCTACTCCGGCTACAACCAGATACCGATGCACCAGCCAGACGAGGATAAAACGGCGTTCATAACGCCAGGGGGGATCTACTGCTACAAGGTGATGCCGTTTGGCCTAAAAAATGCGGGGACAACGTACCAGATACTGATGAACAAAATATTCAGCGACCTCATTGGCAAAACGGTGGAAGTCTACGTGGATGACATCCTCGCAAAGACCACCCTACTTGACGATCTCATAGGCGACTTGGAGAACGTGTTCGCATCCCTCCGACGACACGGCATGAGGCTCAACCCGCTTAAGTGCGCCTTTGCCATGGAGGCCGGAAAGTTCCTGGGGTTCATGATAACCCAGAGGGGAGTGGCGGCCAACCCTGAAAAGTACCAGGAAATACTCCAGATGAGGAGTCCGGGCTACATCAAAGACGTTCAGCGGCTGACGGGAAGGCTCACCGTGTTGTCCCATTTCCTGGGTGCATCGGCAGCAAAGGCCCTACCCTTCTTCGGTCTAATGAAGAAGGGAATAGCGTTTGAGTGGACCCCTGCGTGCGAAGAAGCTTTCAACCACTTCAAAGAGATTCTAGCAGCACCCCCGGTGCTCGGAAAGCCCAAGGATGGAGAACCACTCTATCTGTACCTAGCCATAACAGAAGGAGCGCTTGCAGCGTTGTTGGTGCGGGAAGAAGGAAAGGCCCAGCAACCAATCTACTTTGTGAGTGGAGCACTGCAAGGGGGTAGAACTTAGATACAGTAAGCTGGAGAAGCTGGCACTGGCACTCCTGGTTTCCTCCGGCCGACTACGACAGGTGGTCGTGAAAATGGATCAAGGGATTCGTCAGGTGCTCTAAAAACCTGATCTGGCGGGAAGGATGATGACCTGGGCCATCGAATTGTCCCAATACGACTTAAGCTACGAACCCCGACATGCGATCAAGGCGCAAGCAATGGCAGACTTCCTGGTGGAAGTAACTGGGAACCCAACCGAAGTCACAGACACACGGTGGAAGCTCCACGTAGACGGAGCCTCCAACCAGACGTCTGGGGGCGCCAGGATCATCCTAGAAAGCCCAGCCGGAGTCATCTACAAACAATCAGTTAAGTTCGAGTTCCCTGTATCGAACAACCAAGCAGAATACGAAGCCCTCCTGGGGGGCTTGGTTCTGGCTCGGGAAGTCGGAGCAACGAGGTTAGAAGTGTGCAGCGACTCACAGGTCGTCACCGCGCAGGTAAATGGAAGCTACCAAGCCAGAGACTCGCTGCTGCAGAAATACTTAGAAAGGGTCAAGGAACTGAGCAAACAGTTTGAGGAAGTCACGGTCCAACACGTTCCGAGGGAAAGGAACACACGGGCAGACCTCCTATCCAAGCTGGCAAGCACAAAACCTGGAACCGGCAACCGCTCCCTCATTCAAGGCATCACAAAAGAGCCGGCAGTTGCCCTCCACCTGACCAAAATAAGCCCTTCCTGGATGGACCCCATCACTGACTTCTTGGAAAACGGCAAACTCCCTCAGGACGAGAAGCAAGCCAAAGCGGTAAGAAGGGAGGCCGCCAAATATACGGTCATACAGGATCAGCTATTCAAAAAGGGACTCAGCCAACCTTTGCTGAAGTGCCTGCATCCCTACCAGACGGACTACGTACTCAGAAAAGTCCATGAGGGGTGCTGCGGCCACCATATCGGGGGCAAAGCCCTAGCTAGGAAGCTCATCCGAGCTGGATACTACTGGCCAACAATGATGAATGACTCCAAAGAGTTCGTAAAAAGATGCGCAAAGTGTCAACAAAACGCCAACCTCCACAGAGCGCCAGCTTCCGAGCTGAGCCTACTGACGTCCATTCGACCTTTCGCGCAGTGGGGAGTCGACCTCTTGGGACCCTTCCCAGTTGGCCCGGGGTAGGTCAAGTACCTCATAGTTGCCATCGACTACTACACCAAATGGATAGAGGCTGAGCCGCTGGCCAGTATATCCTCATCCAATTGTAGGAAGTTCATGTGGAGGCAGGTGATAACCCGTTTCGGCATCCCGGAGATCGTCATTTCGGATAATGGGACGCAATTCACTGACAGGAAGTTCGCAGAGTTTCTCACCGGCTTGGGGATAAAACAGAAGTTCTCCTCGGTCGAACACCCCAAACGAACGGAAAAGTGGAGTCCGCAAATAAGATCATCTTACTAGGTCTCAAGAAGCATTTAGATAGCAAAAAAGGCGCATGGGCCGACGAGCTCGCCTCGGTTCTCTGGTCCTACTGAACAACTGAGCAAAGCTCCACAGGGGAACCCCTTTCCGCTTAACGTACAGGGTCGAGGCGGTGATATCCGTAGAGATCGGCGAGCCGAGCCCGTGGTTACTCCTCGCAAAAGTAGAAGAAGCGGTGGACAAAGACCTAGTAGACGAGGTCAGAGAGATGGCCCACTTGTCAGAGGTAGCGCTGAAACAAAGAATAGCCCTACGCTACAACACCAAGGTCCTCAGAAGGGAATTTGAGGAAAGAGACATCGTCCTGCGATGCAACGACGTCGGGCTACCGACCCCAGGAGAAGGAAAGCTGGCGGCAAACTGGGAAGGTCCCTACAGAATCAAAGAAGTGCTTGGCAAAGGCGCCTACAAGCTGGAAAGACTCGACGGCAAAGAAATCCCGAGAACATGGAATGCAGGTAACCTGAGGAGGTTCTATTCATAGCTTGGGCACACCGGCCAAGCGGCCTGATGAGCTAGATAGATGTTTACTTTTATCAAATGTTAATTTCCAATGATTTACTTTTATCAAATGCCTACCATGTTCATGAATATTGTTTTGCTAACGACCAATTTTTACTTGTCTGAATTCTTCCATCTATTATTTCCCAATACGTATCCCACACAATCGCGTTCTTCAACGGCAATCCGGGACTGATCACCCCGGGAGCCAATCAGATCATAGCCATAACTAACGGCCGTGATAATATGACCAAGACGGTTTCAACCATGTTACCAACGTAAACGGCAAAACGGACACGAGCAATAAGTCCACACCAGAAAAACGGTAACAAAACATAAATGCTACTAAACAAACAAGATAAAGGCGATAATTAGAAGCTGACCAGGCGACCATTAAAGAGTAACAAAGGTCTTAACAGTTGCGACAAAGTACTTTACAAATCCATGCAAAAGCACAAGTTACAAGAGTTCACTTTCGAGGCATATCAACAATCTTGCCGTCCTGAATCATTTTGAAGACCCCAATAGCCGACGTGTCGAAGTCTGGAACCACGATCTTCAGCTGAGCCTTGAGAGCCTCCTCAGTCATGAAGATCGCGTTCTTTCCTTGCTTTTTAGTCGCCTTGTGCTTCCTCTTGAGATCTCCGACTTCGGCTTGGACAGCTTTGGCCAACAAAATGGCCTGGTCGCGCTCCTTCTCCATAGCGACCACCCGACCTTGCGCGGCGCTGAGCTGGCTCTCCAGAGTCATCTCCCGTTCGGTCAAACGGGATACGGTGGCGTCGGAGACCTTCATTTTTTTCCTTAAAGGACACGGCCTTCTCCTCGGCATCCTTGCGCCCCTTCTCCGCTGCGGACAACTGTTCCTGAAGCTTCTCGACTTGGGCCTTGAAATCGTTGTTGGCCTGGGCAGCAGTATCGAGCTTTCTTCACAACGCCTGCATGCCCAACAACTCGAACTCGGCCTTCCGAGCTATCACCGCCCCGCGGAGAAGTGTGCGGTACATCCACCTCGCTTGTCCCGTGAGCTCGGTACCAAGAAAGTGATCCTCCGTACCGGGAATCAACTGACTGTCAATAAAGGCCCCAGCATCGAAGTTCCTCTCCATCACGGTGAGAGTTCCTTCCGGACTGGAGGATGCCTTCTGCCTCTTGGGAGTAGGGACAAGCTTCAGATCATCCTGCTCCCGATGGGTAGAAGACGACTGCCCGATGCCAGCCGTCTCCTCGAGAATAGGAGAAGCCTGCATCCCGGTAGAGTTCTTGTTGGACATCTCGGTGTCCCGAGGCGAAGGCACAGCTCGATCCTCCTTCTCCTCGGTAGCCTTCTCCTCATCAGCCTTCTCCTCGTCGCTATCCTCCAAGAAGGTCTTGACTAAACCTTCGAGCCCGGTTACCGAAGCAGACATCTCCACTACAACAGAGAAACAAATACGTCAGTCGTGAAGTCAGTAAGAGCAAATTAAATGATAAACGATGCAAAAGTACAAGACAAAACAGCTCACAAATATAACTCCTAGCGGCCTCCCGTTCACCCATAAGGAGGTGGGGGTTCACAGGGTTCTTTCCAAAAATCGCAAACAACACGTCGGCAATTCTCCTATTTACAGGGGACATCCCTTGTAGGTCACCTTAATGAAGGTGTTAGACCCCGCCCCGAAGCTCCAATACGTCGGGATGAGGCGTTCTCCCTCTAGCAAAAACCAAAAGGGATGGCGACCTTTGACGGGATGAACTTTGTAATATTTGTCCTTGAACCCATGATAGGAGTCCTCGAACAAGCCAAATATCCTCCGACCTTGGGCAGATCGGAAAGACAAGAACCCTTTCCTCGCTTTTCCTTGTTTGGAAGGGTTAGTAAGGTTGAAGAAGAAGAGAAAGACATCCACCGACACCAGCAGCTCGAGATATTCACAAACCATCTCGAAACAGCAGATAGAAGCCCAGCTGTTCGGATGAATCTGCGACGGCAACACGGATATTCGATTAAGAAGCGACATCTGAAAGTCGGAAAACGGTATGCGAATGCCAACCTGGGTGAACATGGCTTTGTAAAATCAAATCCAGTCGGCAACCCGGGGGAAGTGAAAATTAATCTCATACAGCCGCTCATGGGGGGCAGGAACGAAGGAGTCATAATTGGCCTCCTCGTCTGTCCCCCCGCACAGATACTCGGCTTGTCGGAACTCCGTCAACTCCTCCAGATCCATCTGATTCGGTGAATCTTTTACATCGGAGGTCACCCAGGCGTAGGGGTCATAGTTCGCGGCGGAAGGAGAAGCCCGGGAAACGACGCGAGGCATACCTACAGTGGGGGTACCACTCCATTAGTCTATGAGGTCGAGAGTCCAGGAAAAACCCAGAAACTATGTCCAGCCTATTCAATAGTTAAGATCAAGCATGGCTAAAGCTATATCTATCATGCAAGCCACCTAAAAGCCTACCCTGGAATGGTACCCCTCCCCTAACGCACTTACTTGGCACTAGAAAGCCATCTAGCAACAAAGATCAAACAAAAATAGCAAGAAAATGGAGCAAATGCAAGCAGTAAACGTACGATAATAAAGCAGAAAAGAGAAAGGATCAAAGATTACCTGAATCGGTTGCGACAACTGAGAAGGAAGAAGGGAAGATGCACGGAGATGCTAGAACGAAGCTCTGAGATTTTCTGAGTTAAGAAGAAGGAGATAGTAGGGAGATAGTAGGAGCAAGAGTGTAAAGGGAAAAGATCAAAGAAAAACTGTTTAAAACTGCCACCCAGGAAGCGCAAAAGACCTGGGGGCAAAATAGTCTTTGTATATGGGATTTTCCAGCACATTATGAGCATTAAATGCCGTGCGCGAAGAACGAGGCGACAAACGGTCGTTCCAACAACGAACAGACACGCATACAAGAGGCACGTCCACCCCACGGACGGCCAGCCTGACGACGACACACGAGAAGGGAGATGACGCGCCACCAACAATCCTCACGGTTGTTGCTGGCGCGTCGGGGGAACTGTTACGGCCTTGCCCAAGCAGTTTACGGGCCGGACCGACCCGAGCAGCACCCGACCCGAACGGTCGGAGGTGAGACGCTCAGATGCCGACCCGGACACGCGTCCCTGACAGCTTTGCCACAGCTGTGCGAGGGAGGCCTCGAAGAAGGTGGGCCTGTCCCAGCAGGGCCCACCTCTGACACGATATATAAAGGGAATGACCTACCCTTTCCCCAAGGTACGTCACACATCATTCTACCCCTTTTTCGCCTGCACACTCACTGACTAGAGCGTCGGAGTGTCTTTGCAGGTGACACCCCCCTTTTCCATGTGAAGCGCTTGGGACCCCACCTACTCCAACCCGGTGGCCTACGACCAGACGAGATCACCCCCTCACTCAGGATACCTACCCGAACTGTCCGGTACCCGATATACCGAACACAATACAATAATATAACTATCATCAATATAAAATTTTTTATCTTCAAGTGTATCAACTAAACCTTTTAAATAATTAACATTATCTACAACTTAGCTTTAAGGGTAATATTATAGTTTACAAAGTAAGCAAACTATTAAAATAGACGCAATAGACGCCATTACACTTGCATCTAAACACTCAATATAGTAACCTAATTTCTATTACTCTGTCCACCAAACATGAAAAATCTGCATAACACTGGGTAAACTATAAGGGCGAGTGACATTTGCTTTAAAATATAGATATCAAATATTTAATACAGTAAAAAAGAAAAAGAAAAAATTATTACTCAATAAAACAAAAAAAATTAACTGGTCATCATTAAGTGTAATCAAACAACTCATTACCAATCTTTAGCAACATAAAAATGTTGAGGCACGGAAGCGAGTAACAATCCTTAGTATAACATCACATGTAAATACAAGCATCAATCTCGTTGTCACCCGCTGAAAAAAGATGTAGGGAGGCATGGAATTTTGATTTTGAAATAAATAATTCCACAAAAGAAGATAACAACAGTATAATTAGTAGTCAAAATAATAAAAGTTCTATGAAAGAATTTTCTACTTTGATCACTTGAACTATGTCATATACATTTCTGCAAATCTGAACACATTTTTCCTAAGATCAAGAAATCTTTAAATAAAGTGAATTAATTATAAAGATAAACATATTAAATTTCACATAACTCAAGTCATATAGATGCACAAAAAATGAAGGAATTTTGGAATCTTCACAGGTGACTATGCTTACCATGTAAATTGATGTAGACAAAGGCTTGCTAAGCATACAGTATGCATCAATCACCCTTGCAGATTGCTCAGCAGCGAAATCCCTTTCCTTCAAAACAAATAATAGGATTAAACAAAAATATTAGCTTCTCCTATAACTCATTCAAATACACAAAATTTCAAACGATTCACCAAAGATAATGAGGCAAAGCAAAAAGTGCAAGGAAAAATATCAAAGAAGGCTATCCCAACAGACCAACCTAAAAATGTACTAAATCAGAATGTAATTTGTTTTGCCAGTATTTATATTTGTCACCCAAATTCACCACCTCTATATCATACTTCTTCTCTCCCTGTTTTAAAATTTAGGGAAAAAAAACACCTCTTAATTTTAATTATTAGCTGAGAAAAAATTATGATAGCATAATCATCAATTTAAAAGGTAGCAATCCAATTAGTTCTTGGACATAATCATCAATTTTACATAAATTTTGCTCCAAACATTAGTAGAACTCAATCCATATCATGCACATAAAAATAACAAATTCAACTCAATCCATTTTGACCTATGATTAACACCCAAAAGGGAAGGTGTTTTGAAAAAATCATTTTTTTAAAAAAAAATAAAATTTAGTTTTGTTTTGAGTATACCTTGTTTTTTTTTTAAATCTTTTATGTCTTCAATGCTGATGTTAGTCCTGCATGCCCTCCATTAGGCCTCGACCACTTCCATTCATCAACCAAAGGTCCATTCCTGCAAACTAATCATAAAGCAAGCAAGTTTCATTAAATTGTAGCTAAATGGCAAGCAAAGGTGACGCAATGAATAGACAACACCACCACAATAAAAATACTTTGACAAAATAACCTCTGAGGTTTTAGCAGCAACATAAACTTCATCTTCTTTAATGAATTTAATAAATATGAGCCTTTTTCGTAGTCCCTCCTTCTACCACTCCTCCTCCCTCCGTAACAAATTTCATTGCAAGTAAAATAAGACTATATATTCCAAAACAGCTGGTTTGAGCCCTGAAACAGTAAAAACCAAGGGTAACATCACTCTAAAGGGAAAGAATTTGCCACTTTGATAATATAAATACAATAAATTTTTATTTTCTAGAATTACATAAATATCAACATTGAAATGCAAATATCTTGCTTTTAAAAAGGTATAAATACCAATATACAATTCCAAACCACCCTTGAGATCCTAGATCCTATCAAATCACGGCACTTACTAAAAGCACAAATGTTTCCTTTCTTCTTCCTGCAATTACCTTTTCTCCCACTTTTCCCAAATCAAATCAACACCCCAGCCATATTTCCATGTGAAACAAAAATGTATATACAATTTGGATAAAAAAAGATAGAGAGTTGGTGTTGTATTATTATCATTACCGGCCTACATAATACCAAAACAATTTCTTGAAGAGACATGAAGATTAATTTTGGAGACTATATTTTGCAATGAACAAAAATGATATAGCTTGATGTTGTTGGTACTATTATGCGAAATCGGCGTGACTTACCCAACGCAATGTGGAAGATTCAAGGCACAGAGTCGACGCCGCAAATCACCTATAGTAACTACTAGAATGGTCGGATTCCTTCCAAAGATCATAAAGGCAGAGGTTTTTTACTGCGACAGCACATATGGAAACCAATCTTCTTAATCTTGCTAAAATTAAACCTCCATAACATCTGAAGCCATCCAGAAATAGAAAACATACCAAACCTCATATCAAAGACAACGAAAACACACAGGAAATCCTAAATCAAAGAGATTAAGGACCCAGTCCCAGAAAAAGAAATAAATCGAGAGAATACCTGCACGAGGGGAGCGCTGGTTGAGATCTCGACCCAACATGTATCACCAAGGCTGTTGACGTTCGAGATCACATCATCCTCACAACAGAGATCTTAATCGCGCAGCATCGCCGGTATTTCACCAACTGAACCTAATAGCGCCATCGTCGTGATTGTGATCTGAGACGAAGATTTCGCTCAGCTCGGTGAGTTAGGGTTTCTAGATCGAGGTTGACGAAAATGGTGTTTAAAAGATGGCATTCCGGAGGGAGATATATGGCTTACTAAAATGAGGTTTTGAGAACCAAGGAGAGCCATAAAGTGCGCGTGGATGGCCAGCGATTATTTGGCCCAGAATGAGTTTGTCGGCTATGGAGGAGAGGACGAAGCAAAAACGGGGATTTAAGGTTTCAAAAGGGAGAGAGAGGACAGAAGGATGGAAAACCCAAAACAGAGAACTAGGTTTGAGAGTAAGAGCAACACCATGAGAGAGAAAACGAGAAAATGAGAGAGAAAGAGAGTGTCACACAGAAGAGAGGGAAGGGTCGAGATCACAACACCGAGAGAAATGATCCAGGACAGAAGGAGAGAGTAGCCAATCGAGGAGAGAATGGAGGGAATGAGGGGATTAGGGTTTTCAAGAGAGATAAAGAGAGGAGAGACAGCGTCAAATGAAAGATAGAGAATGGAGAAAGAAGATGAGGACGAGAATGAAATGCGTTTAGGTTACTCCTTTTTCATTTTTTATTGCAAATTAATGTGAGAGTGATGCGTGGCTTAATGAGCCACGTTTATTATACAAGTAATAGATGTCTAGTAATATGAACTGTTAGAGAATCATTAGAATCAATTTAGATCAATTAGTATCGTCTATATTTATATAGTATATCTGTACATTAGTTGTAGGATTCTATGTCTTTATTACTTTGATTCATTTAGCACCTATAAATACCCCTTGTATATTGTACCTTTTCATGACAACTCAATAATACACTTTTCAGATTACTCTCTCTGTCTCTTGTTTCTAATATGGTATCAAGAGCTTAGGTCTTTTTTTTTTCAATGAATATTAGTTCATAGCCCCATTGTTTTTTCCTTTCCGGCAGTGTTCTTTGGCCTCTTTTTTCATTCCCTTTTCGACGCTTTGGTTCGTCACCCCCGTAACCATCTTATTCGTCTTGTCACCGTGATTCCAACGCAACCAGAACCGCTGCCATACGCCTCCAGACGCGCCTCCACGCGCCGCCGAAAGACGCTGCCACGACCAAGTTGATCCTCCTTCCAGATTCCACCCGTGCCTCTTTGCTCGCATTTTTTGATCTATTTCCGACGCTTTGGTTCGTCACCTCCGATATCATTGTGATCTTCTCTTCGTCAGCTTTCCAACGCCGCCGACATTGCCGCCATCAGCCACCAGACGCGCCGTCACGCGCCGCCGGAAGTTCGCTGTCCACCTCCATTATTTCTCCTTCCAGAAGCTTCAGCAGCCGTTAGATCTCGGCACCGATCGGATGTTCCTCGCGCTCCCACGTGTCATGACGTCAGCCTTCCTCACCTCCAATTTTTAACAACCGTTGATCTTGGTGCAGATCCGACGCTCCTGGTGCTGCCACGTGTCGCCCAAAGCCATCCTTGGTTGACCCGCACGAGACTTGGCCCGACCCGTGTTTGACCCGCGCTTGCACCTCGCTGCCAGCATGTCTCTCTCCCTCCTCTCAGGTGCTGCCACGTGTCATTGTCTTGCTAACATGGCGCTGATGTGGCAAACAAGTGGGACCCTCCCTAAGGTTTTTTGGTGAGCTCTTTCCGATTCTGCACTCCGATTTCTCATTTTCTGCTCTGAAATTGCCCTTTTCTCTTCTCTCTTTGATCTTTGTGACTGCTATCATGGAAAAACCAGATGTTTTTGCTGCCACCGACAGAAAGGGTAAATTCTGTCGAAACTGTAACCGTTCTGGGCACCTCTTCCCCGACTGTCCTTCTGTTGAATGTCGCACATGCCACCAGAAAGGTCATATTAGCTACCATTGTTCACAGCTGTTCTGCCATTACTGCAAGCTCTTGGGACATTTAATTACTGCCTGTCCTACTCGCCCACCATGTCCTAGTCCACTCAACTCATCTCTTGTCTCTCTTTCTGATATTGCATCTCTTCTTCAGCGTCTTCTCTCTATTTCTGGTAATACCCCTGCTGCTTTTTCCACCCCTCCAGGTAATTCTAAGTGGTACTTTGACTCGGGTTACTTTAATCACATGTCTCCGTTGCGTAATATTTTCTCGTCCATGTCTACCACTACAAATGGACCTTCTGTCAATACTGCAAATGGCTCCCTCTTGCACGCAACACACAAGGGTTCTATATCCCAATCAACTCTTAATCTTCCTGATACTTATTATATTCCCAAATTAATCTTTAATCTTATTTCTGTTGGTCAACTTGTTGATCTGGATTTTGAAGTCACTTTTTCTGTTTCTGGTTGTCGTGTACAGGATCCTCGGACGGGACAAATCATCGGGACTGGACGTAAGGTCGGAAGGTTGTTTGAACTCGAGAATCTTCATATTCCTCCTGTACCAAATCTCTGTGCTTCTTCTTCTCCCTCTACCCTCCACTTATGGCATCAGCGTCTTGCCCACACCTCCTTAGAAAAACTGCGTCCTCTTGTCTCTCAGGGTGTTTTAGGTCAGGTTCCAAATGAATCTTTTGATTGCATTTCTTGCCAAACTGCCAAACAACCTGCTTTATCTTTTCACAATAATCCATCTCTTGCTTGATCTCCTTTTGATCTCATTCACTCTGATGTTTGGGGCCCCGCTCCCACTGCCTCTATAGGCGGAGCTCGATACTTTGTCATTTTCATTGATGATTATTCCCGTTTTACTTGGGTTTATTTGATGACTAATCGCCATGAGTTACCTCAGATCTATATCAACTTTGCTACTATGATTAAAACTCAGTTTTCCAAGGTCATTAAAGTTTTCCGACGTGATAATGCTATGGAATACCGTGATTCCAAACTCTTAGCCTTTCTTGCAGAACAGGGTACTTTGTCTGAGTTTTCTTGTCCTGGTACATCTCAACAAAATGGTAGAGCTGAACGCAAACACCGTCACATTCTTGACTCTGTCCGTGCAATGCTCCTTTCTTCTTCGTGTCCTGAGCGTACTTGGGGTGAAGCTGTTCTTACTGCTGTTCATGTTATCAATATACTCCCTTCTTCTGTTTTTGGTAATGTTACTCCCTTTGAGTGTCTTTATCATACCTCCCCAGATTATAGTTCTCTTCGAGTTTTCGGTTGTGTATGTTTTGTTCTTCTTCAGCCTCATGAATATAGTAAACTTGAACCCCGGGCTCGTATGTGTTGTTTCTTGATTATGGCACTGAACACAAGGGTTATCATTGTTGGGATCCTCTCTCTAAACGTATTCGTATATCTCGTCATGTTGTCTTCTGGGAGCACCACATGTTTTCTCGATTCTTATCCTTTGAGTCCATTCCTACTACTCAATCACCTTTGTTTACTAACCCCAATGTTGATCTTTTTTCTAGTGATAATTCTACAGATTCTATCTCGAGTGACCCTCCACAGTCTCCTGTTCTTCCGCCTTCTCCATCTCCCGATGATTCCAGACCGGACAATGATCCTGCTCCTACCGTCATACCTCCTCCTCTCGCTCGTTCTTCTAGGGTAAGGAATCCACCTCCTCATCTTCTTGATTACCATTGCTTTTCTACTATTCTTCATCAACATGAACCTAAGACATTCAGAGAAGCCTCCTCAAACCCAAATTGGCAACAATCAATGCAAGAAGAATTACAGGCACTTGAAAAAGCACACATTTGGGATCTGGTTGATCCTCTTTCTGATCAGGAAGTTGTGGGCAGTAGATGGGTATACAAGATAAAGACTCGCTCTGATGGCTCTATTGACCGTTATAAGGCCTGCTTGGTTGCTCAAGGTCGTACGCAAGAGTATGGTATTGATTATGAAGAGACCTTTGCCCCTGTCGCTCGTCTTACGTTTGTTAGAGCTCTTCTTGCCATTGTCGCGCTTAAAAAATGGTCTCTCAGTCAGATGAATGTGAAGAATGCATTTCTTAATGGGGATTTGAAAAAGAAAGTCTATATGAAACCACCTCTGGGATATCCTTGTCCTTCTAATAAGGTTTGTCTCCTTCGCAAGGCACTTTATGGACTTAAGCAAGCTCCTCGTGAATGGTTTGACAAGTTCAGCACTACCATATGCAGTCTTGGTTTTACTTCTAGCCCTCATGAGAATGCACTCTTCATTCGTAAAAGCGAATGTGGAGTTATTCTTCTACTTTTGTATGTTGATGACATGATCATTACTGGGGATGATGTTGATGGTATCTCTGATCTAAAGGCCTCACTTCACCGTACCTTTGAGATGAAAGATCTTGGTTCTCTCAGCTATTTTCTTGGTCTCGAGGTCATCTCCACCGATGATGGCATCTATCTCTCTCAGGCTAAGTATGCTTCAGATCTTCTTGCTCGCGCTGGGATTACAGATAGTCGCACTGAGTCTACTCCTCTTGAGCCTAATGTTCGATTTACCCCTATGGATGGCACTGATAACCCATATTTCATGAGTTATTTTGTGCTTAGTTTGAGTGATTTATTCAATCCTTCACCCACTTATTCATATTAATTGCATGGTTTTACCTTCCCATCCTTATTATGTGATGCATGTGAAAAACATGTTTCCCAAGCTTTAAAATTAATTATTTTAATTACCTTTACTTCCATTCGATGCCATGATTAGTGTGTTGAGTAGTTTCAGATTTTCTAAGGCAGAATGACTTAAAGGATGGGAAAGGAAACGTAAAAAAATGGAAGGAAAGTGCGAAACGGAGTTTTGAAGAAACTGGCATCCACGCGATCGCATGGACGACGCGAACGCGTGCCAGGAGCAAAGAAGCAGTGACGCGGCCGCATGACTGACGCGACCGCGCGACTTGAGCATAGCGCATACGATGCAGACGCGTGACTGACGTGACCGCGCCACAAGGAAAACTCCAGATGACGCGACCGCGTGACCCACGCGGACGCGTGACAGAGGCCACGTATCAGAATTTACAGAATACGCCCCCAGCGATTTCTGAAGCCCTTTTGACCCAGTTTGCGGCCCAGAAAACACAGATTAGAGGCTATAAAGTGGGGGAATGCATCCATTCATAAGAAGGCTCTCATAACTCACTTCTCATGATTTAGATTTAGTTTGGAGAGAGGTTCTCTCCTCTCTCTCTTAGGATTTAGGACTTCTCTTAGTTTTAGGAGTAACTCTCAATCCCAGGTTCTTTATTTTTATTTATTTCCCAATTTAGTTTATGAACTGTTCCAGATTACTTGAATTAATGTTATTTGAGGTATTTTAGTTATTATTGCTCTCTTTTATTTACATGATTATTGCTTCCCATCTGAAGGCATTCTTATTCCAGTAGATTTACTTTTCCCCTTTTGGTCTTGGTTAAGAAATCAGTAACTCAGGAATTATCCAACTCAACAGCATAATTGATAACTGTTATCTTTGCTAATTGAATTGAGCTTCAATAATCCCAACCTTTTCTTAGGAAATAAATAGGATTCGAAGATCAAACTAATTAGTCCCTTGACTTTCCTTTACTTTAGTAAAGGTTGACTAAGTGGAATTAAGATTCAACTTTCATTATTATTGATAAGGATAACTCAGTCTGGACTTCCAATTTCTCATACCTTGCCAAGAGTTTATTTTACAGTTATTTATTTATCTTATTTTTCATTTAAATATATCTGTGCCCATTGCCCAAACTCAACATCCCCCAATTTACAAACTCATAACCAATAATAAGAATATACCTCCCTGCAATTCCTTGAGAAGACGACCCGAGGTTTAAATACTCGGTTATCAATTTTAAGGGGTTTGTTACTTGTGACAACCAAAACGTTTGTAAGAAAGGTTGATTGCTTGGTTTAGTAACTATACTTAAAACGAGTATTTATTATAACTTCTAAACCATCAATCCTCAGTTCTTCAAAATGGCGCCGTTGCCGGGGAACTGCTAACGTATGCCTTATTATTGGTTATTGTAAATATTTTTCTTTTGCTTGTTTATTTATTTTTGTTTCTCCTTTTTATCTTTATTTGCTACCATGAATTCTTACCCCTCTCGCTTTGAGTTTGGTTCTAACTTTATTGAAGGAAATAGAAGTTACAGCAGGAATATGCATCAAGGTCAGACCAATCAAGGATGGATGGAGCCAAGAGGATCTAATCAACCCTTTAGGCAGCAACACCCTCCGAGATATCCTGGACAAAGACCATTCTACCGTGCATACCCAGCTGGAAGATGTGGTGGACAACCTTGTAACTACCAACAAGCCCCACCCCGTGCATATAAACCATCCTTTCAACATAACCTCGAACCACCACACTCACAAGCTTCTCTTCACCATTCGCCACCATATGATCCTTCCTTACCCCAGTACCAATCCAATCACTCCCAATCACCACCACTTTCCTATGTATCATGTCCAAGTCTAACAACCCGAGAAGCAGAGGTTTGCCTAAAGGAAACAGTAAATAAACTTCAAACAACCATTCGACAACTGGAGCAAACAATAATTCAATGGGTTTCTAGGCGCTCAAATACACAAGGATCAGCCACAGCCCCATGTGAACAGTCTAATGAAGAGCGTAGCATGAAGGAGATACCAGAAACTCCAGTGGACAAGACAGAGAATAAATTCGTACTAGAACAGGTAGAAGAAGCTGTCATTGTTCAAGAAGAAGAGTTGGTTGAAGATCTAGGAGATGTTGAACCTCCATGGGAATCCAGAACTGAGGAGAACTCCGTCAAAGACACTACAGTTGATGCTAAGGAGGATATTGTACAATCTCTAAGGCAAGTTGTTTATGAAGAATCAGACGGAATAACCCAAGACACAAATTCCCTTGATGATGATAGTCACAAGTCAAATTCTCTTAGTAATGAATTTGCATCTGCAAGTGAATTCTCTGAGATCGAAGAATCTTCTCCAAGTGAATATGAAGACGATGCGGAGGTAGATTTCTCTCAACCTCCAATCTATGACTCAAGTGATGAGGAAGACATAGAAGACTTTGACCAGGACACAGATACACTTGTAGAACCTTGCAAGGAAGTGGATGAATTTACAGAAGAGCACAAGGGAGTAAAACTTACAGAACCACCGGAAACACCTATCCAAAGGCCATTACCACCTAATACAAGCTTCAAGTGGGTACAATCCTTAACCTGTAACTTTACCTATTCACTTGAATATGGTTTGCTTGAAACAGATGGCCAGCTTAGAGCTCTTTGCGGCTTTAAGAGTAAGAGGGAAATGGCTCGTACTCAGAGTTGGTGTACAAGGTTCAATAAGGTTCCACGCTTCACCTCGAAGTACACGGATTGGTATCATGCTCAATTGCATGGATCACAGAGAACGTTTGGTCACCATGGTGAGATTTTACTCTTTAAACCGCCCGGATGGAGACATGTAGATCAAGACGGAGGCAGATTTAAAAACAAGGCTTGGGATCCTAGAATCTATTCTGACATTTGTCACCCCGGGAACCTGAAAATCTGTTTGAAGCTACTCAGAAGCTTTACATGCCTAGTTTGGGACCCCGGAGGCTATTGGCATTCCAAGCACTGGTGGAGATTTCTGGATGAATTTAAACACAAGCCACCATAATAGGAAGCCCTTCCAATGTCCAACTTAAGGACTTTAACTAAAAGTGCTAGGTGGGAGACAACCCACCATGGTATGATCGTTCCTTTTGTAATTTTAATTTTATTTCGTTTTGTTTGTTTTTGAATTTTATTTTTTATTTTATTAAACCTAGAATCATGCATAGCATTCACATGAAGCATTGCATCCTGCATTCAGTTCAAAAAAAAAAGGGGATGCACGACGCGACCGCATGCCCCATGCGATCGCGTCATATTGCAAAAACACTACCCACGCGACCGCGTCATCCACGCGATCGCATGACCTGGAGATCGGCGTAAATATCCAACGTCCAGAAAGTTAGGCTGGCATGCGATCGCGTCACTTGCACAATACCAACCCCACGCAACCGCGTAAGCGACGCGATCGCGTCGCATGGATTGCACATCACCCCAGAAGGAGACAGAGAGTTGCGCTGAAACGGTGCTGGAGTCGTGCGTTTAGCACAATTTCCAACGATGCGATCGCGCGACCCACGCGATCGCGTCATCCCCTCTTCCACCCCTTTCATGCGATCGCGCGACCCACGCGATCGCGTCACTCCCATATTCACCCCAACCATGCGACCGCGTGCCCCACGTGACCACGTGGATTCAAAAATATAACACCCCCCCCCCAATTCCTCTTCTCCCACTTTTCTTCCCCAACCCTCAACCACCACCACCCACCACCCAGACTCCGCCACTACCCAGACGCCGCCGCCACCTACCCCCCTTCCTCCCTCCCCTTCTTCTTTCTTCTTTCTTCCTCTCTTTCCCCCCTTCCCGCCACTGCCCTCCGCGGACCACCACCCACCACCGCCGACCATCCCAGCCGCGCCACCCCCTTTCCCCTATCCAACCCCTATTTCACCCATTACCCTTCCCAAAGTCCCTACCCCCTAATAGCAGCAACCGCCGTGCCCAACGCCGCCAGCCGCCGCGCCGGACGCCACCATCACCACCACCCAACCACCTTCCTGCCTACTCTCCTTATTCAGCCTTCCAGATTCCGCAACACGCAATCCCTTTTATCCGTTCGTAGTTCTTCTAATTTTTTCCGTTTCTGTTCATAATTAGGATAGATAGTCTTGCATGTTGTAGTGGCTTTTAGGTTGTTAGGTAGCCTAGGCTGTGGTTAGTGTATAGGTCTGTTTATTTGCATTATTCTTGCTTCTGTTTTATCATATTTGCAAATCTGTTGTTGCTGTAATCTTGTTCATATGCTGTATTTCTTGTATATTGCTGCTCTTTACATTGAATTTTCATGTTTATATTATATATATGTACGTGCAGCTTGACTTTTTCATTCATATGAACTGCTTTGATTGCTGTTTATTTTCCGGGATAATCCAATTTTAGCCGGAATGCTGCCCAAATTTCTATGAAAATATTTTCATTCATATTTCGGTTTGGCAATTTGAACTCTGTTTTCCACTACTTTAACCAAACCATTTCATAATTGCCAGGGCATACTTTCTTATCCTTTTTGATTTCCTAGTTTTTAAACTGCATTTGTGATGTTTTGATTCCCAATTTTTCTTTCTTTATATCTATGTGAATCAGCATCTACTTGTTTTTCTTGCTTGGTTATGAGTCACTATAGTTCCTACCTGTGAATCCTTGTTACTTGGAATATTTGCTTTATGCCACTTACCTTAACCCACTTTTTACTGACTCACCAATTTTAATTTACTGACTTCTTTTTCAAATTCTCACCATACTAACCTTTTAAAATATCTTTTCTGATTTTTCACTTTTCTCTAACTTTCTGACCATGTCATTATGACAATTTCTCTATTTAACTTGGATTCTGATACATTTTGGATTGTAAATTCTTCCTTTCAAACTTTTAAACTACTATACAATCCTTAATACACCATTACTTAAGTCATTTGCCTATTTCCAATTCTCCTTTGCCGCTTTGAGTTTTCTTTGTTTAATTGCCTAATTGCTTCCCTATTTTTATCCATATCCTGGTTTTCCATTTTTCAGGATGTCTGCCTCACAGAGGAAAGGAAAAGGCAAGGCTACTGGCAAGCGCAAGAGAGGAGATTCCTCCCAGTCCATCATTGCCCTAATGCATGATTTCTCATGGCGGGAGAAGAACTTTACACAGTAGGAAAAACCTGACCAGCTGCTCCCTGCAAATGATTCAATAAAATTTACAAACCGGTACTGTGAGCTGAAGTATCCGGCATTTGCAAACTCTAGGAATCTATACCTGGAGAGAACTCTGAGGATTCCAGAAGCACTCCAGCAGTACACCACTGAGCAAATCAAGCAAAGAGGCTGGTTCTTTCTGGAAAGAGCACTGACAGAGGTCAATGCATCTTGGGTCCGGGAATTCTACTGCAACTACTACATCACCACCCTCGATGCAGTAAACCTGAGAGGAAAATAAATTCTAGTCACTAAGGAGGCCTTAGAGGACATTCTCCGGCTCCCAACCAAGTCCGATCAGCCTGATGGTTATACAAAGGCTGAGGAGGACATGCGCCTGATGCAGTTTGATTGGGATGCTGTGAAGGCACGGATAGCTCACGACCCGACGGTTCCTTGGGAGATGGGTCAGGACACCACCATGCCTAGAGGGATCAAGAGGGCGTACTTAAATGATGAGGCTCGGTTATGGCACCAGATCTTGAGCAACTATGTGATGCAGAGTACTCATGAGACGGAGATCCCAGCTGCTATGATCACCCTCCTATGGTGTGTGATGGAGGGTAAGGACCTTTATCTGCCACGCTTTATCCGGCATTATATGGCCAGGATCTACGTCCGAGGCACCCTCCCTTTTCCGTATCTGGTTACACAGCTAGGCCGTCGAGCTGACGTGCCATGGGAGGATGCCGATGAGAGACCACCAGCGGCGGACTGCAGGAAGATCATTCCTCACAGCAGGAACTTCCTAGCTTTGGGATACAGACCACCACCCTTCACTACTACTGATGAGACAGCCCCACCGTCTGCTGGACCCTCTTCATCCACGACTGCCCCTACTGCCCCTGCTGCCACCACTACACCTCCACCTGCCTCTGAGCCCATATACCGCCTCGTGCACCGCCTATTCCGACAGCTTGATCAGATGGAGCGCCGTAACCGGTGCCGATATGAGAGATTGGAGCGTCGCAACCAGCGACGCTATTCGCATCTGAAGTTGATGATCTGACAGGGTGGCGACATCCCCTCCGAGTCTGACACACCATCAGAGCCATCAGAGGAGGAGGATGATGAGCCCCAGGAGGAGACCCATCCGCAGGCAGGCACAGAGCAGGCTGCACCACATCATGAGGTTACGCACCAGATCGAGGCTGCAGATCCGGAGATCCCGATCCAGTCAGCACCGCCTCTACAGCAGCTAGACCCTCAGCCCACCACCACTATAGAGCCTCCAGCTACCATCCCTACCAGTGATGACACCCCTTCACACCCGGCTTGTCTGAGCATCAGGGACGATGCTTCACTTTAAGTGTGGGGAGGTCGCCATCTCTGGCGTTCTATTTTGGTGAACCACTACATCTCTTTTTTCTTTTATTTTGGATATTTTTCTGTATTTTTCGTTTTACTGTTATTTTCTGAGTACTTATACATTGCTGCTTTTATGTATTTTTACTCTATTTCTGCATTTTGCATTTTTAGTTCATATTTTTAGTTATTTAGTTTAGTTTGCAATTCTGACTTATTAGTGGATTAATTAGTATAGTTTACCCTTTTTAGCATAAGATAGCATAGTTTAAATTGAAAAATATAAAAAGGAAGTAAGCTAGGAAATTGAACATAACAGATTTAAATCCATAAACCTTGTATATATAGCATTACATCATATAGTTAAGTTGACAATATTTCATCAAGGAGGAACATCAAAACTTTAAAGGCTACCCTAAATAATTTTTTATGAGAATAATGAGAATTTTTAACTAAACCTGCATAACATATATGAATGATATATGATGCTTGAGTTAGAGAACACACAGCCTGTGAGTCTTGAGTTTAATTGTATGGTTGCATTCAAACCATAATTTCATTCCTGTGTGTTTCATTTCTTTTTATTCTGATGTTCTTTACTTTGCTTTAATCTATATGTCCAATTATAGAATATAGAATATAGGATATAGATACATGCCAAAAGAATGATTGAGGCCATCATTTGATTTTAGCTCACTTACCTCAAAATAACATACCTTTCACATCACCCTTGTTAGCCCCCTTGAGCCTTTAAAATCTCTTTTATTCTATTTAGCCACACTACTATCCTTAAGCAGAAAAACAAAATAAAATCCCAAGTTGAATCCTTGGTTAGTTTAAGATAGAAAATTATGAATAGATTAAAATGTGGAAAACTTATTGGGAACATGGATGATAGAAACAAAAGGTAGAAAAGTTGAAAGAAATAAAATAACTCAGAAAATTTGGGAAGCATGCTCATGAGAAATCAAAGTGATTCAATTACCATGTGCATTAAAAAAAATTTTTAAAAAATTTTATTTTTCAGCATTTAATAAAAGGGGATACAAAATAATTCCTCAATGCAAAATAAAAGCAATGCAAATGGGATAAAAATAAAATTGAAACATGAGCATGTAACAACAAGTGGGATAATATGGAAAAATTGGTAAAGAAGTTTTGTTCTACTAAATATGTATGTTAGGTGAGATCTTAATCTAATTAAGGATTCACTTATTAGCTCACTTAGCCTTATACATATATCCTTACCTTTACCTTGGCCCCATTACAACCTTAATTAAAGACCTCATGATTTTTGGTATGACTGTACTCTATAATTGTTGATTGGTTAGATGAAGAACAAAGTTATAGAAAGTAGGAATAAAAAGAAAAGTAGAGTGAATAAACCCAATAAATACTGAGTGACTAGAGGGTAAACACAAAATCCAGTGAGGGTTCAATAACTCATCAACATATATCTGTGCTTAATTTACTAATTGTTTTGCAAGTTTGTACAATATTTTTATTTCCCATATCATTTACAAAAATGCTTTATCATTTAAGGGTTGGCTATATATATATATATATATGACTCCTTGAGAATGTGAATTAAATTGACTATGTGTAAGCTTTATATATGAGTGGATAAATTGGAATTGCATGACTCATTTAGGTAGATGCATTTAGAATAGGTTGCATTGCATAACATTCTACCACTTTAACCTTACCTTATTCTTTACCTTGGATTTAGCATGAGGACATGCTATTGTTTAAGTGTGGGGAGGTTGATAAACCCATATTTCATGAGTTATTTTGTGCTTAGTTTGAGTGATTTATTCAATCCTTCACCCACTTATTCATATTAATTGCATGATTTTACCTTCCCTTCCTTATTATGTGATATATGTGAAAAACATGTTTCCTAAGCTTTAAAATTAATTATTTTAATTACCTTTACTTCCATTCGATGCCGTGATTAGTGTGTTGAGTAGTTTCAGATTTTCTAAGGCAGAATGACTTAAAGGATGGGAAAGAAAACGTACAAAAATGGAAGGAAAGTGCGAAACGGAGTTTTGAAGAAACTGGCATCCACGCGATCGCATGGACGACGCGAACGCGTGCCAGGAGCGAAGAAGCAGCGACGCGGCCGCATGACTGACGCGGCCGCGCGACTTGAGCATAGCGCATACGATGCGGACGTGTGACAGACGCGACCGTGCCACAAGGAAAACTCCAGATGACGCGACCGCGTGACCCACGCGGACGCGTGACAGAGGCCACGTATCAGAATTACAGAATATGCCCCCAGAGATTTCTGAAGCCCTTTTGACCCAGTTTGCGGCCCAGAAAACACAGATTAGAGGCTATAAAGTGGGGGAATGCATCCATTCATAAAAAGGCTCTCATAACTCACTTCTCATGATTTAGATTTAGTTTGGAGAGAGGTTCTCTCCTCTCTCTCTCTTAGGATTTAGGACTTCTCTTAGTTTTAGGAGTAACTCTCAATCCCAGGTTCTTTATTTTTATTTATTTTCGCAATTTAGTTTATGAACTGTTCCAGATTACTTGAATTAATGTTATTTGAGGTATTTCAGTTATTATTGCTCTCTTTTATTTACATTATTATTGCTTCCCATCTGAAGGCATTCTTATTCCAGTAGATTTACTTTTCCCCTTTTGGTCTTGGTTAAGAAATCAGTAACTCAGGAATTATCCAACTCAACAGCATAATTGATAACTGTTATCTTTGCTAATTGAATTGAGCTTCAATAATCCCAACCTTTTCTTAGGAAATAAATAGGATTCGAAGATCAAACTAATTAGTCCCTTGACTTTCCTTTACTTTAGTAAAGGTTGACTAAGTGGAATTAAGATTCAACTTTCATTATTATTGATAAGGATAACTCAGTCTGGACTTCCAATTTCTCATACCTTGCCAAGAGTTTATTTTACAGTTTTTTATTTATCTTATTTGTCATTTAAATATATCTGTGCCCATTGCCCAAACTCAACATCCCCCAATTTACAAACTCATAACCAATAATAAGAACATACCTCCCTGCAATTCCTTGAGAAGACGACCCGAGGTTTAAATACTCGGTTATCAATTTTAAGGGGTTTGTTACTTGTGACAACCAAAACGTTTGTAAGAAAGGTTGATTGCTTGGTTTAGTAACTATACTTACAACGAGTATTTATTATAACTTCTAAACCATCAATTCTCAGTTCTTCAGGCACTGTTTTGGATAATCCGACTCTCTATCGACAGTTAGTTGTCGGTCTCGTCTACTTGACTGTCACCCGACCAGACATCGCCTATCCGGTTCATGTACTTAGCCAGTTCTTGTCAGCTCCTCGTACTACTCACTATGCGGCAGTTCTTCGCATTCTTCGCTACATCAAAGGCACTCTATTTCATGGCCTTTATTTTTCTGCCAATTCCTCTTTGTCTCTTCAGGCTTACTCCGATGCTGATTGGGCTGGTGATCCCACTGATCGTCGTTCTACTACTGGTTACTGTTTGTTTCTTAGCGATGCTCTTATTTCTTGGCATGCTAAGAAGCAAACGTTCACTGCTCGCTCAAGCACAGAAGCTGAGTACCGTGCCCTCGCTGACACCACTGCTGAAGTTATCTCGGTTCGTTGGCTTCTCGAAGATTTGAATGCTCCTCAGTCGTCCCCTACTGATGTTTTTTGTGATAACCGCAGTGCTATTCAGATCGCCCATAATGATGTGTTTTATGAACGCACTAAACACATTGAGATTGATTGTCACTTTGTTCGGCAACATATCCTTATTGATACTGTTCGTCTCATTGCTGTTGGAACACTAAATTAGACTGCTGATATCTTCACGAAAGCTCATCACCCGACTCATTTCCGGACTTTGTTATCCAAACTCAAGTTGGTATCCTTAGCTCCCACTTGAGTTTGAGGGGGGATGTTAGAGAATCATTAGAATCAATTTAGATCAATTAGTATCGTCTATATTTATATAGTATATCTGTACATTAATTATAGGATTCTATGTCTTTATTACTTTGATTCATTTAGTACCTATAAATATTCTTTATATATTGTACCTTTTCATGACAACTCAATAATACAC
The DNA here is from genome assembly GCF_003086295.3 of Arachis hypogaea. Classification (NCBI taxonomy): domain Eukaryota; kingdom Viridiplantae; phylum Streptophyta; class Magnoliopsida; order Fabales; family Fabaceae; genus Arachis; species Arachis hypogaea. The sequence continues at coordinate 30,855,926 of NC_092046.1, forward strand.
TTTTTAAATTACTCTCTCAGTCTCTTGTTTTAACATGAACAATGCCATTTAATCGGTAGAGACAATCTATATCACTTATTACGAATATTTTTTCGTTTTTGAATCCTTAAATTTTCTCTAGAATAGTGAAAGATGATTGCAAAATGATAAAACATCCTGATCGGTAAATCGAGTCGCTCCATATCTCCATCTACTAAATCGGTGCAAGTAAAATTGATTTATATAGTCGCTCCACCTATTAAATCTTTCTATACGATTTAGCCAATCGTCTACTCCGATAAATCGTTGTCACTCCAAGGTAAATCACTCTGGCCCGGGACGATTTATGTATGTATAGTGTAAAACAATCGCTTTCACCAATAATAATTTACTTTATACCACTACTAAATCGTTCTTGTCCACCGATTTATATAAATTTGTAACATTCAGCATAAACGAGTAAAAGCTCTCAAATAATTTTAAATGGGTAATTTATTCTAAATATAAAATATATTTTTATTATTTTCAGTGATAGAATTCAAGTGAGTACGTATCTTCTATTCTCATTATCACTTATTAATATATAACATTAGTTGTTCTAATGTTAACTTTATTAATTAATATCATTGTCATTTTATTAATGAAATCAATTAAAAGTACACTTTTACTCTTCTGATCTAAAATTCATGCATTTTAATGGGATGATTTGGAAAGAGGCGCTAAATTTTTAATGCGTATTCAATCATTTATCTTTCAATTCGATAAAATAAAAATTAATTCATTGTAGATTTAAATTTTATTTAAAAATTTGTTATTTGTCAATAAATTACTATATATATAAAGCAGAATTCAAATCTCCAATTTATTTAAACAAATAAGTGAGCTAACTAATAAATTTTATTTTATCATTTCAAATCGTACTAAAAAGTATAAAATTTATCCGTTAACTTAACATAATTTTAACTTAATTAATTGAATTTTTTCAAATGTTATTTTTAATGAAGTTGTGTGTGAAAAACATATTTTTTTTGTTTCTAATTATTAATTTCTTGTGTTTTGTGTTTTGTGTGTGAAACAGATGAATAAGGTCAGTTTCACGCCTTAATTAATGAAGCAGGTACATTCACATTTTGGACTCTCCAATAACCTCCAGCAGCTATATAAGATTATTTTTTTTATGCGAAAGACTTGAGGGAGAAATAGACAGTTAGACCATACTCACTTATTTTATGAATTTGATGTTTCTTACGAATGAATTTGATGTTTTATATTTTACTTATTTTATTTGAGTTGTTAATGTTAAAATTTTTATAGTGGATAATTGTAAATTTTGTTAATTTTTGTAATTTATATTATTTTATTTTTATGCATAACAAGTATTTGATGAAATATTTATATTAGTTATGGAGTAGATTTTATCTTTTTTGGCATGGGATTAAAAAATTGGATAACCTTGAGTCATTTATGTCTAATTTTGATTAGTAATTTAGAGTTGTTAGTTGATCTTGTTTTTATTAACGCTAACCTTTTACTAAGTTCATTTGGTAAATTGGTCAATTATACCTATTTAACTTTCTTCAATGTATAAAAATAAAATTCAAATACTATCACATTATATTTGGTATATACACTAACATTATATTTTAATGGTTATATAGGGATAATAATTAAAATTATTTTATTTAATTTAATACTTATATTTTTATGTTTATAAAATTTATAATTATATTTTTATTATATATAAAATTATAATATAAAAATATTTAAAAAATAATTAATAAATATTAAATAAAATATTTTTAAAATTTGGAATGAGTTTCTATTATTTTTTAAATATTATTGATAGTTTAATTTCCACTATGATACAAAATGAATTACGAGAGAAGTTAGAGGGTTATTAGTAATTTGAAATTGAGGGGGCAACTATAGTTCTAACCAAATCAATTAATTCTCTTAGTTTTGATTTTGAAATTCAAAAAATTTAGTTTGGTGCTCTTTTTATATCTACGTCTTATAACTCTAAGCTACAAATAATTTATGGTACGCATTTTTGTTCTTTCTCTCTCGCTCTTCCTCCCATCCGTTGCACATTTGACGTCTGCCTCCTGCCATCCATCGTGTCGCCGTCGTGTCTCCCGTCCGCCATCCTCATCGTGCGAGTCGCTCCCTCTTTGCCCTTCCATTGCGTGCAACCGCCTCTCCTTGTGCGTCCTCCCTCTCCGTTGATTCTACACTGTTGCGACGCGCAACTCTCTGTGCAACGTATCGCCGGCACGATTGGTCCCTCCCTATGGAGCTCCTCCTGCATTGTCATCATCGTCGTCGTCATGGAGCTCCTCTTGCTCTTCTTCTTTTTTTTGGTTTTGAATGATTCTTTTTACTAGTTTTGGATGTTTCTTTTCTTAAGTTTCGGATGTTTTTATCTTGTTTTTGGATGTTTCTTATTACTAGTTTTACATGTTTCTTTTTTTCTTGTGGTTTGGATATTTTTTTTTTTGGATGATTTTTTAAATAGTTTTAGATGTTTTTTTTCTTAGTTTTCGAATGTTTTTTTTATTATGAATTTTTAAAAAAAATTAAATATCTCATTTTTGTTAGATTTTGGATGTTTTTTGCTATGTTTTGAATTTTTTTATTAGAAATTTTTAAAATAGTTTTAAATTTTATAAAATGAATTTTGGAATTTTTAAAATGATTTTTAAAAATTTTAAACTGATTTGTTAAAACATGCACGGCTGTTTTTTTTTTCCAAATTTATTGTAAATAATAGTAAAAAGTGAAAATAAAGTTCGATTTAAATAAGATTGCGGGATATTTTTTGTTTTATTGAACCTTTTGTTGCGGTCTACGTTATAGTTGGCTAGTATTATATTTGGTTAGCTAGCAAAATTGTTTTAAATTATATTGGTTAATATTTTTTTGTTAACAGTTCAATATCTTTAATCCAACAGTTTAATGCTATATTTTTAGTCAATACTTTAAAATATTACTGCAGACTGATAATTAAAAATAATAAATTCAGATAGTATTGCTTATAAATTATTAAGATGTGAATGTTTAAAGGTAGAAATTCAAATACAATTAATTTCACATAAAATTAATAATTTTTAACTATTAATTTTACGTAAAATTAAATGCATCTTAATTTTCTTGTGTTTAAATATTCAAACAAAACTTTTGGTTCACCTGTCCTTATTGTTGTTTATATAAAGTGAAATATTGATGCACGAAACCCATTATGGTAGCTAGCTAACCTTTTCGAACCATTATTACATATCATGGAGATAGCATGGGATATACATGCTCCAAGTTATATTACAACTTTAATTTTGAGAAAAATCTAACTCATCATCACACATGATGAGAAACCAAAAAGAGAGAAAACTCATGAGGTTCATGAAGGCACCCTTCAGGTTGCTAATCAAGGCAAGGGACATGTACGTACAAGGCATGACCGATTGCTCCGCCAGCAGCCACTTCGCCTACGTGGACGCAGCCATGGGGTGCCCTACCGGCCAGCTCTGCCCTCTTCCTAGAAGCTTCAGTGTTACTTCATCGGCCCGGTCGAGCGCCAGTGATGACCACGATCTCATCATGGCTGCTGCTTCCCTTAGGAGACAAGAACGCAGCGGTAATGGCAATATGAATGAACACAGTGTTGTTGGGCGTTTAGGGACCAGGAAAGTACTTCGCCGTTGTAGCATGACGATTGGACGGATTGATGAGGACGAGGCGTGTGACTTTTCCGGAGAAGATTTGGAGGTCAAGCAGCGTGTCTTTCCCCGAAGCACAAGTTATGCTGCTTGGAGAGGAAGGGCCGTAGGGATCTTCTAAAGTTCTAATGAACAATATAAATGTAAGGGCAAAAATGAGTTATTTTCTCTTATATATTAAGATATCTGTTAATTTAAATTTAGGAAAATGAATAATTCGATAAATGTAAACATAATAAAGTTTTAAATGACATATTTTAAACGGAGAGAATATATATAATGATCTATGTTTTTCTTTATATAATTTGTTTCTTTTTTTTTAATTTTTTTTTTCCAATTGATTTGGTGTATTTAGCTTTATTATTGGCTGAATTTATTAGACGAACCTGAGATCTGAGAGACAAGGTTACAACTTACAGGCAAATGCATTTGTGCCTCTTTTCATGAGCAACGGCCACCCAAAATTATTGTAGTTAATTACATGTTAAATTCTTGTTTTTTTTTTTTTTTTTTTTTTTATTTTTTTTTTTTATTGAGTTCTAGACGAGAAATGGCCACCGAAAATTGTTGTAGTTACTTGTTAAATCCTTTTTTTATTGAGTTCTAGACGAGCAAACCGAACCGGCCAATTACCACTACAAGAGAGAATATTTTTTTGAAGAGAAAAGTTTGCTGTAAAATATTACTTTTGCTGCAATAGAAAAGTTTTCGCAACAAAAAATATATAATTGTTGTATGTTTTATTAGAATTTGTTGCCAAAAGTAGTAATTGGAGTCCATTTTTTATTTGTTGTTAACGATTTAGATTTTGTATCAAAATAGTTTGTTGTTAAATTATACTCAATAATAAAAAAAAATTTTGCTGCAAAAAATTTTAATTTTAGCAACCAAATTTTGTTGATGCAAAAATCAGATTAGCTAACTATTATAATATCTTTGGAAGAACATAATGTCGCTGCAAAGTTATTATTATTGTCGTCGGCGAATAAAATGAATAAAAAATATACATAACAAAAATCTCAAGCTCAAAAATACCATAAAATACTTTGTAATGGAATAAATATTGTTACAATATATATATATATATATATATATATATATATATATATATATATATATATAGAGGTGAATTTTACTCTACCCTTCCTATAATAACATGTAATTTACCATCTGTGACATGTCATCTTTTAATTGGTTGCTATGTTAACTATGGTTAAACTATTAGTAATTAAATTATAGTCTCAAGTGGGTGATTATGTAATTTACTAAAAATTCAATCTTTAATTTTTTCCCAAATCAAGCTCCCACACACCTAATTCTCTGTATCTCCTTCCCCATCTCCGTTTGTCCTTCTATCTCCTCTCTCCGCCGCCATGGATCCATACTTTCATCACTACCGTCGCCCAAATTCTTCCCCAAATCAAGCTCCCACACAATGAACCCTAATCTTCTGTATCTCCTTCCTCCATCTCCGTTTGTCCTTCTGTCTCCTCTCTCTGCCGCCATGGATCCCTACTTTCATCATTCCCGTCACCCAAATACGTACATTCCTCTTTCTCCGCCGTATAACCACCACCATCTCCGTCAAGTTTCCAACCACGTTCTTGTGAACCCTACCGCATTCAATTTCAACCCTCCCGTTTTTTTACCCGCCAATCCACTCTTTGTTCCTCAGGTTCCTGTTCTTTTCGAACATGATTCGCGTCACCGTAGTTCAATGCTATCGCAGTCTCCTTCAAATTCTAACCCTCGCCGCAGTGCTTCCAGGTTCAGTAAGGAGTGCTTTGGCAGAGCAAACCGCCGTTGCCGTGTGGTTGTTCCTCCGAATTCCGGTATCTAATCGAAACTTTGCTCGGAAGAGGCGCGAGACTCTTCTCTCGAGACAACGACTTTGGAACTGGATAGGTACGATTACGATAGAGCAGATAGGGTTCATGAATATAATGGCATTTCAAAGAAACAGGTTAAGAGTAAGAGTGTTTTTCTTAGAATCCAGGCGCCAAAACCGAGCAATGGTAAGAATGAGGATGATGAACAATTACATTGTGATGATTGTGCTGTTGTTGACTCATTGGTTATTTTAACACTAAAAAAATTATTTGGATAAGTTTTGCAAAGGAACACACTTAGATGCTCACACCCAGTAAGATTGTTTTTGATACACTGGCTTGATGGTAATAGTTTCTTGTGATTTGGAATTTTTTTCCCCCTAAAGGATGTAATGCTACATGATCTGGATTCTGCCAATGCACAACCTCAAGGTGGGCAAGAATCGATTGATGAGTGCAAACAATGGATATGGTGGCTTAGGAGTACAGGGACAGAATCGATTGATGAGTGTTGTGCTTCCACAAGGTACGTATTTTTATGGATGTCCATTATAATGGTGTTGAACAATACTTATCCACAAAGATGTTCTCATGCAATGACCCCTAATTGCATTTGCTTTGTGCAAGTGCAGCCATAGAGAAGATGACTTTATTTTCTGTTTGCATTGGTTCAGCTTGTCCAACTAGTTGGCCTTCTTCTATGCAACCACATTGTTCGCTTCCACATGTTGAAAATTGTTAAAGAACTGATGGTTGTTTTAGATTTGTATGTAATATGCTTGATGAAATCATTTATATTTGTTTTCATGCATGTTGAATGCACAAATATTTTTCTTACGATTGATACTCATTTGAGCTTATGATAGGTATTGAAGTATTTCTTTGTGGTGACAAGAGCTTCTTGATTCAGGATCTCCGTAGGTGATTTCAATGCTAGGGAACTCTTATCCCAATGCTGGTGGTCCACTTTCACAAAGCCATGTTATGGATATGTTGAATGATGTAAACTCAAGTGATAATTCTCGTTTTGACATGAATGACTTCCCTCAACTGACTAGTCGACCTAGTTCTGCTGGAGGGCCTCAAGCACAATTGGGTGCAAACGAAGATTTTCAGCTTTGCCAGGATTCAAAGGTGTAATAACTGGAGAAGATATGTGACCTGATTGGCTGTTATGCATTTCTTTCTAGCAATTTTGGCTGTTTTATGTTATCAAATAGTTTTTTTGTATAGTTGCCTTATGATTTGTTGTTTAAAGAGTCTCTTCTTACAGAGTTGAGTTATAGACTGAATTATGCACTTTCTCTTATGAAAAGTTTTATGGATTTACGTGCATATCTACCTTAGTTCCTTTGGTGCTTGGTTTTATTGCTTTGTTTATTATATTCTGAAATTGTAAGTCATGTAAGGTGTTAAATAAGCATATGGTTTCCTGGTTTGTATCTCATCAAGTGTTTGTAGGTTGGAACTACTTAATGTTGTCTTTTTATCACAAAATGTAGAATCACCATTAATAGATTGTTCCAACTCTTACTTCCTTGTGCAATTTGATTTTAACATGCTGATTTTTTATGTTGTAAGATATGATTCTGATTGGACTGAAAAAAATATTTTTTGCAAATCCTTGTTTGGACACAGAACAGCATAGTGAGTTCAAATTCATAATGATTAATGAGATCTGATAAATAAATGTCCTACTCCCTTCGCAAGTGAATTATGGTTAATATTAATAAACATGGCATAGAGAGTTCGAAATAATTAAAGAAAGGGAACCGAGGAATTTTCACGGTTCTTCCGGATTTTAAGAATTTGTTTAAAGATAGGTTTGGAGCAATGATTGAGTTGTCTTTGTGTGCATAAAAGTAATTAGCTTATACATTTTCCTTTAACTTTGAGTGTTTCTTGTTTTAGAGGATCTTGGTTGCCTGAAACTTGAATTTAAGTAAACGGTGGAAATGTGTATAGTAAAGTGGATTTTTTTTACTTCTTTTCATTATATTCCTCTAATACTTGAAATATTAGTTCATAATCATTAGCAACTGCTCCATTGTAGATTGATTTAAGAATTTCGAAGCTAAGACAATTCATCTGCAAGAAAGAAACCAGGTAACATCTACCTCAGTTTAAGGAAAATACACACAGGATTAAATAAAACTAATGCAGATGCTTATAATTTCTATATCTATTTAGTTGGAACCTAACACAATGGACATTTTGAATTCCATCTTGCCTCAGAGAAACACAATGTTCAAAACATACATCCCGAGAGAGGCAATGGCTTGATGAGTGTCAATGGCTGAAGCCATTTTACTTGTGGAATACCCTTCTAAAGCTTTTAAATGTTATAGAATTAACTACTATATTAAACATGATTCCACATAAAAATGTGACTATATTTGTAGAACTCCAAAGTGTGAAACAACTTGTCGGTTGCCACCATTCAAAATTCACCTTTGCCTTAAGATTACATTATGGTCTTGCTTTTGGTGCACAAATTGTGAATCACACTTTTCACAACTCGTACCACTGACCAGCAAGTGCACTGGGTCGTCTAAGTAATACCTCACGTGAGTAAGGGTCGAATCCCACGGAGATTGTTGGTTTGAAGCAATCTATGGTTATCTTGTAAATCTTAGTCAGGAAGTCAATTATGTTTATCAGTTGAATTGCAAATAAACAAGAGAGCATGGATTAAAGGTTACTTGTTATGCAGTAATGGAGAATATGTTGGAGTTTTGGAGATGCTTTGTCTTCTGAATATCTGCTTTCCTCTGTCTTCTTGTTCACGCACGCGCGTCCTCCTATGGCAAGCTGTGTGTTGGTGGATTACCGTTGTCAATGGCTACCTTCCATCCTTCCAGTGAAAACTACGCTCACGCGCTCTGTCACAGCACGGCTAATCACCGGTTGGTTCTCGATCCGGTTGGAATAGAATCCCTTGATTCCTTTGCGTTTGTCACTAACGCCCAGCCTTCAGGAGTTTGAAGCTAGTCACAGTCATTCAATCCTTGAATCCTACTCGGAATACTACAGACAAGGTTTAGACTTTCCGGATTCTCATGAATGCCGCCATCAATTCTAGCTTATACCACGAAGATTCTGATTAAGAGATCTAAGAGATACTCATTCAATCTGATATAGAACGGAGGTGGTTGTCAGGCACACGTTCATGGGTTGAGAATGGTGATGAGTGTCATGGATCATCACCTTCATCACAGTTAAGCGCGAATGAACATCTTAGATAGGAACAAGCGTGTTTGAATAGAAAACAGAAATACTTGCATTAATTCATCGAGACACAGCAGAGCTCCTCACCCCCAACAATGGAGTTTAGAGACTCATGCCGTCAAAGAGTACAAAGTTCAGATCTAAAATGTCATGAGATCCAAAATAAGTCTCTAAAAGTTGTTTAAATACTAAACTAGTAGCCTAGGTTTACAAAAAATGAGTAAACTATGATGGATGATGCAGAGATCCACTTCTAGGGCCCACTTGGTGTGTGCTGGGGCTGAGATTTAAGCAATTCACGTGCAGAGGCCATTTGTGGAGTTGAACGCCAGTTTTTGTGCCAGTTTGGGCGTTCAACTCCAGCTTTTGATCCTTTTCTGGCGCTGGACGCCAGAATTGGGCAGAGAACTGGCATTAAATGCCAGTTTACATCGTCTATCCTTGTGCAAAGTATGGACTATTATATATTTCTGGAAAGCCCTGGATGTCTACTTTCCAACGCAATTGGAAGCATGCCATTTCGAGTTCTGTAGCTCCAAAAAATCCACTTTGAGTGCAGGGAGGTCAGAATCCAACAACATCAGCAGTCCTTTTTCAGCCTGAATCAGATTTTTGCTCAGCTCCTTCAATTTCAGCCAGAAAAATACCTGAAATTACAGAAAAACACACAACTCATAGTAAAGTCCAAAAATATGAATTTTTCCTAAAAACTAATGAAAATAGACTAAAAACTAACTAGAACATACTCAAAACTATATGAAATTAACCCCAAAAAGCGTATAAAATATCCACTCATCAGCTTTCCATCTCAATCTTCATGGCTATCTTCATCTTCTGAATCTGCATAATGGAAATGAAGCAGTTCGAAATCAAATAATCAGTTGGAAGAAATTCATATTAAGCTTTTGAAACTTTTACAGGCTGAAGCTACTACTGAAAAAAAAGCAATATAGTTGACGCAAATCCATCAAGATTTATTGAATAAAAGTAAACTGCAGACAGCAATGTGTTAAGGCACAAAGATGTCCTACAATCATATACAATTACATTGAAGGAAGCAATTTAAGGGGAAGAAGTCAACCAAAACCTAGCTACCATATCAATACAGATACCAGATGTAAGACCCAGAATCTTTAAAAAGTCTTATTATGATCAAGTCTCAAATCCTACAGTTATTTATAGCCTTAATTTCAGGGATTATTTTATTAAAGATAATTAAGGCAAGTTTTGATTTCTTGGATTTGAGATAAGTTATGATTATTATCCAATTTTATAATTATTGGATTATTTTCTATATTTAAAGTATAAGGTTGATAGTTATAAAATGATAAGGATTTTATATGATTTGGATTAGATAAATAATATTTTAAATATTATTACTGCTATTTTGGAAAATGAAGAAATTAAGTACACTATTTCTAATTTTTAGATTTGGGCATTTTATTGAAAATAATTTGTGAAATTGGTGATCAAATAGTATTTTCTATATATAATTAGTGTTGGGTTTAATTTGGGTTTCAATTACTATATTATTCCCAATTTTAAGTGAAATTACCAATTTACCCCTAACCCTAATTTCACCCAACACCTTAACCTCTCTAACCCTAGCAGCCGCCACTGAAACCCTCTCCCAAAAACCCAGTAGCAGCCGTGGCACACAAACACGGTTTTCCCCTTTTCCCATGGAAAAAACGAAACAAAATCAAGAGAGATGGAATAGCATGCGACAGGGAGAAGGAAGAGAGGAGAGAGAGAGGCGCCGTCATCCTCATCGCCGGACCGCAAGGAGCGTCGCCGCCGAGCCCGTCACCGTGTCGTTGTCTTCATCGACGCCAGCTGAAGAGAGATGCGACGGAGAGAGAGAAAGGGCCCGCGGAAGGGAAGCGTCGCCGTTCCCTGAGGCCGCACCGTCGTCGCTGTCCATGGTGACCCACGAGCCGAGAGTGTGAGCGCGGGTGGAGGGCGGCACTGTTGTTGCCGTCGTTTCTCCCAACGGTGCTGCTATCACCGCCGTGAATCGCGATCCGGAGAGGGAGGAGATGCGAGCCATGGCCGGAGGGGAGAAGCCGCCGTCGTCCTCTCTGCGCCACCGTCGTCCTTGCCACAGGGTTAGCCGCTGTCATGTATGGCAGAGCCAGAAAGAGAGAGTTCAGGAGCAGAGCAAGAAAGAGAGAGATTTTAGGCTGGGCTGGGAGTCCAACCACCGTGTCCAGCCGCCGTTTGTGTCGCCGGTGCCGCCTCCACCAGAGCTGTCACCATCAGAAAGGGGTTCAGGCCGCCGCAGGTGTCGCTGCCGGAGAAGGGAGCTGCATCTCTGTGATTCCGACCGCCAGGAGTGGTTTTGTGACGTTAGGGACCACCGCCGGAGCTTCTGGCTATTGCTGCCGTCGCTGGAAAAGGTTGCCGGTAAGGGTTTTAATTGTGGTTTCTGTTCTTTTTGAATTCCGGGAATACTATAGTTGCTGCGTGTTGGTTTCAGATGTCGTGATCGGAATTTGTCGCCGCAGCCGCTTAAGGTGGCTGCCAGAGTTTTTCCTCTATTACCATTAAAATACAATAGATGAATAGTCATTCGAAGAAAAATCATTAAACATAAATATAGAATATTCAAAATATTCTATCACATCTTTTTACTAATATATATAAATCCAATCACTAGGATTGGTAACTAGTAATAAGTTAATAAGGAGCGAGTGGGTATAAAAAAAATCGTTCTTTTTGGTGAGAACACATAGTATTATTTCACTATGTATGTCACTATATGTGCTGGAATTCCTTTTCATCAATTCTAGATAAATCCTAATTAATAGAATAGGGAGATCTCATATATATATTTCATATATTTTCCATTTTTCGACTTTCTTTCAAATTATGCCTAACGGAGTATCAAACTTAGCTCTGCACAAATAAGATTGATATATTACGTATCAAATACGATTCAAAAATGCGGATATAGTCGAATGGTAAAATTTCTCTTTGCCAAGGAGAAGACGCGGGTTCGATTCCCGCTATCCGCCCCTGCCCTTAGTACTTTATTAAATCGATTATTAAATTATTAAAAAGTAATAAAAATTGTTAGAGTTGACTGTGATAGTATCTCCCCCCTTCGAGCTGGCCCGGAGACCGCCGCTGTTTCGGTTCAGCCGTCCTTTCTTAGTCTCAGTAAGTAAGTATATTTCGAAGAGCCTCGTGTTAGTATTTTGTTGTGTATGGTTAATGAATACGAGTTTTGATAACGTGGGGTCGAGTCCTGATTGTTGTATGTTGCGATTAGTGTTGCTATGGTCATTGCAAACGTGACTGGGAGTCGAGGTTTTGGTTGCCGTCAGTTCGGGGTGAGGCAAAAAGGACTCTATGAGACATTTGGATTATGGAATTGCGTTTTGAGGTAGGGGCGCTTTCCAAAAACTATGTTTTATATATTGGAATTATTACATATGGATACTGATATGAGACAATTGGTATTTGGTGATTGTATCTGCCTTGTGTGTTATTTGATTGTCTCGAATGGATAAGGATGCTTGTTTGGCTGAATTGTTGTGCGGCTTGTGAAATATAATGTTTTGAGGTTGATCCTTTAAAGATTTGAAATCTGAGTTTGATCTGTTGAGGATTGATTTGAATTGAGTTAATTATCTTGATAATGTGAGAAGTCGAACGCACTTTTGAATTCAGCCTGGTTTACTTTAATTGACTTGGTTTGGACAAATGATTTGTTATTGAGCCGTTTCTTTAAAGCTTTGGAAATGAGTTAAATTGGTTGATACTGAGTTGATCTTGAAATGGTTTTCTTGAAATATGCCACTGAGGCGACTGTTGGATTTAGCTCGCTTTGAATTGATTTCTGGTTTTGAGCTGTTGAAAAGGAATGAGAAACGGTTTAGTTGGGACCCGAACCGGGTGGCAAAAGTCCAAGTTTTAGGGGAGGTGCTGTCGAAATTTCTACAAAACCCTAGTCTTGCTTGAAAAGTTATTTTAAAAAGGTTGGATTTGAGAAATTGTATTACTTGATTTGTTAAGACAATATTTATGTTTTCAAGCTTAATTTATTTAATGAACTTTATGCGTTGAGTTCGGCTTATTTAGAAATGAACTATTTTTCACCGTTTGAACCACTAAAGGAAAGAATGATGCACTAATATTGATTTCAATATAAAAAGGAGCTTTTAGTGATTTCAAAGGAATCTAGACTTTTGATTGGGTAATTAAGTTGGAGGTATTTTGGAAGAGTTAGAAAATAGGTTCCAAAAAGAAACCTGAAAGTGGTTTGATTCAAATGAACCGGTTCCTTTTTAAATGAGTTGATTTTTGGACCGGGTTGGAACTTGTGATTTCGTATGGTCGGTTTCATAATAAATTCAGTTCATTTACTTGAACCGAGAATCCATGATTTTAATAGTTTTAGTGAATTTTAAGGAAATGATATAGGTTGACCTTCCCTAAAGACTTAGGACTCTGCCGAGAAGTTTTGAATATAAAATCCCATTGTTGGGTGGGTGATTTTGAATACTTTGAAATAAATCTTTAGCTTTCCATGGTTTTGGAAGTTTTGGAAAGAGAATGCTGAGAGCGGCTTTGTTTTGAAAAGGGAACTCACTTTGAGTAAATTTGGCTTATGAGCCTGAGATGATTTGAGAAACGAGATTTCTAAAGCCAAGGCTGAAAAGAGTTGAAACTTGATTTCAAAGTGAAATGAATTCAGAAAATGATTTATGGCTTAAATGCCGATTTCATGAATTTGATGATTTTGAATGTGGAAGTGCTGTATTGTTGTGAGCCGGAATGGCTGTGTATGATTATGAATATTGGCTGGTTCTGGATTGAACCGAGAGCCGGATGGCTGTGATGGATGTTGATCCATGGCCGAGAATGAAAGCATATATGCTGAGATAATGATAATTGTGATTTGCGCTTTCACTATCGGAGATTTGAGTTTCCCTATGTCATCAGGGTGGCCGGGCACTGTGAAATTCCCGGACGAGCTCACCCCCATAAATAATCACCAGTGATGGTGATGGATAAATATTCACCAGTGATGGTGATGGATAAATATTCACCAGTGATGGTGATGGATAAATATTCACCAGTGAGGGTGATGGATATGGATCATGATTATGATCAAGCTTATATTGAGCATAACTCGAGTTGGGGAGACACGACAGAGGGACAGTCCAATGGCTAGCTACCAGGACTTGTCGGGTTGGCTCTATAACCGACAGATGATATCATCAGCCACTAGGGACAGGCATGCATCATACGCATTTATGTGACATTGTTTGGGTGTGCATATTATACTTGGCTTGCCTATGTGATTAATTGCTAACTGTTCTACTTGTAATAACTGTTTGTTTGTGCTTGAACTTCCTATCTGTGTTTGCATCTGGGACTCTGTTGGATTGTGGTGATTGGTTGTTAGTTGGATTGTTTGGGCCTAGGGCCGTGGTTGGAATGAGATGAACCGATGGTTGATTTTGGTTTCGTATTTCTGGTTTGGAATAAAATATGAAAAACTATTTTGGTTCAGTATAGATAAACCTTTTTGAAAGGCTTGATGTTTTGAGAATAGAATGGTTCCTCTTTCAGAAAGGATTTTCGACCTTACTTTTATTGTAAACCGTTGTTTTTGAAAAGAGGCATAAGACGGTTATTAATTACTGGTACGGTTTATCTTCATGTATCCTATTACAGTAATTCCCAAAAACCCTCTACTGAGAACCCTTTCGAGGATGATGTTCTCACCCCCTACATTTTTCCCCTTTCAGGATATGGGCGCAGAAGTTGCGAAGAGCTTATTTATTTGTTGTTAAGATGTTCTGTATTGCTTTAGGTTATTATTTGTACCCTCGCCTTTATCTTGAGATATTCTGTAAGAGGGATAGGGATTGTATTGATTATTGCTTGTAATATATATATATGTATATATATGGATGTACTCTTTATGAGTTTTGTAAGTTGTATGGTATTTATGGATGTATGATATCGGATGAAAGTATTTTTGGATCGGTATTGCGGTTTAAAGTTTTTAAACAGGCTCATATTTTAGTATTAAATAGTATAAAAGTCGTCGTAATGTCCGAGCTATCAGAGTCGCACAGCCGGAAGTGTGAACTTTGGTAGTTAGGGTGTTACATTATGGTATCAGAGCAGTTCTTCCTGTAGAGCCTGAGGAATGGACTGACTATGCTTCAATTGCTTACTCTGAGCGTTTGTCATGTATTAGGCCTTGTCGAACGACGAGAATTAGAGCTTTATGCACATGACGATCTATGGATTTAACGCTGTTAGTCTTGCATTGCATAATTCTTGGTATTAAGTTTGGCCGGCTTAATACTAGTGAATTATGTATATGAAAGCACTAATGGTTATCATAGATGATATACGAGTTTCGAGTAAAGCGAATCGTGGGTTTGGGAGAACGTTAGAAACTTTTTCTCGAGGCTATTCAGTTGTGAGTCTTGAATTCTGTTCGAGTTGACCTGTTCTTTCATATCCTAACTTGAAGTTCTTGTTTGGTACTCCTCTTGAAAAGTAATTTGATGTTTCTACTCTATTTCTCTTTTCATATGCATTCTTGTTTGACCTCAGTTGCATGTGCTTGTTTGGAATCCTTGATGCATCTGTCTTCCTCTGTTTGAGTTCTTCTTGATTCAAGTATTCTTTGATATAGTCTTGAACTTGTCTTAATGTGCTGTGACTTTTAACTCCGGGTTCCGTGATTCATTCTTAGAGAACTTGTTGATTCAGTTTTCCTCTTATTTGACAGTGATTACAGCTAATTTTGAGATTTTTATAAAAAATTGCTGTTGATTAGATACATACTTATCTATATATGAACTTTGAAGATTTCTTATATAGTTTAACAATTATTTACTCCTAATACCTCGACTGTACTTTTACTGGTTTATAGAACTGCACCTACTTAAAATACAAGTTGACTTTCTAGTAACTTTACTATAGTTCCAATGGACATCTTCATTTGATTATATATTTGGATATTTTTCAAAATTTTGGAAAGGAAAGATTTTTCACTTTTTTCCCGGTTGAGTTTCATTTGATAAGCTTTACCTAACTTATTTTGTATTGAGTTTGATTTAGCATGCTATATGGTTCGTGCCATGGTTGTTCTTTTGGAAGTGTTGGACTCATAGCTTTCTTCCTATGAACAGGCTAAATTCTCTATTTAACCTTTCATCCCTATGAATGTCATACTTTACTTTATTTTTGACTAATCTTTTACATTTTGTGAACATTACCGTTGATCTTGGTTTGTCCTCTCTTGTGAATCTCATCCTTATGAGGGTCAGTTTAATTTGTTTCAAGTTAGTGCATTGTTTATTCTCCTATTATCTCTACAAGAGTTTTTAGTCAAAGATTTATCATTTAGAAATCACAAATGATTGAGTTGTCTTTTCCTATGACTTTTTCTTTTAGATCAATTGAAAGCTTGTTTGATGTCGCATGCCTAGTGGATCTTGTTTAAACTACTTTGATTTAAGATCTTTTCTAGTATGGCTTGACTCTTTTTTAGTACATCTTAAACTTCTTGAATGTTCTTCTGAGATGGTGATTTTAAGAACACTTTTGGAGTCTTGTTTTGAACTTTTTAAAGAAGTTTTGAATTCCCTTTGGAAGAATACTAAACGAAATTTATTTTTGTTGTTTGATTGAGATTGAAACCATTGTTCAATTTTGACGAAGTTAATTTAAAGTTGGCATACGCTGTTTTAAATGAAGTTTTGAAAAGCTTCCTTGTTTAGTGGAAATCGGTTCGTTTGTAACGCACCACTTATTTTCTCTACTAAATTGTAAGCAAATTTCTACCTTGGAATTTCTTTTCTAAAGAGAGTTTAACTTCCTCTTTCGTCCTTGCTATAAATGTTATACACGCCTGTTTGAATACGAATTTTGAGAATTTTGAACAAGTATTTGATTATTTCCGAGTTTTTATGAACTGCTTTTGGTTAGGTTGTGCACCCAACTATCCTTCTAAAATATTTGAGGAAATATTTTAGCTTTTAGCCAAACTTGTGTGCACCTTGTTTTTAAAATTCTACATGATCTGTTTCAACATAAAATTGTATTACAGCAAAGCCACGTTATTGCTTTTGTTATTCTCTTGGAGAATGTTTGTTACTTAACTTTTCTTCTAATTTGTGAAGTGGTTTTTCCGCAAGTATCGGTTCCTTTATGCACGATGTATTCGAAAGTATTTGTAATCATGCTCTTGAGTTCTGTGAGTTTTGTCTTGGGTTTGAAATGTTCTCTTCTGTAAACCTCATACTTCATCGACTCGTTTGAGTTTGTTTCAAACTGATGCGCTGGTTTTCTTCTTGTTGATCCTATTGAACTTATTTGATCCAAGGGTTATCTTTGAAGTTGTCAATTGATTTATTTCTAGCAAACTTCATTGCTTGAGTATCCTTGGTTATCTAGGATTGGATATATTCTCTCAAATCTATTATCGCTATCCTTGACATTTGACTCTCCTTTCTAAATCTTGTATCCTTCTGAGTAGACTCGAGAATTGTTTGATATCACGTGCGACTTGTAGACATAGTAACGCGATGCGTTAGTTCTTTAAGACGTGATATGTGTATGCGGAAGTTGATGCGGTAAGTGTACAACGTTAAGAGTTGTATGTGTTTTATTCCTTGCGAGCGGGTTTGCGGTTGTCAGGCTTGTGATCGAGTATGGGGATTGTAAAGTACTTGATGGAGTTGGGAAGTTGAAGCTTTGAGGTTGATATGAGATTAGTGTGCGAATGTTGAGTACGTCGTTTTAACCCCATTATATCTTATAGCCTTCGATGCCTTGCCTTACTATCACATGATTGACTCAGGATACCTTTTGCATTGAGCCTATCTTGTAATGTTTGCTTTGCGACCATGCTCCTACCTTTGCCTCCTTATGCTTATGACAATCAAAGTATTTGAAAATTGTATATATGATTATATTTTGATATATTTTTGCTTATTCCTTAAATGTGTTCAAGGGTGAACTGTTATGGAATTTCTTTCATTTTGTATCAATTTTCGAGGGCGAAAATTTTTATAAGGTGGGTAGGATGTAAGACCCAGAATCTTTAAAAAGTCTTATTATGATCAAGTCTCAAATCCTACAGTTATTTATAGCCTTAATTTCAGGGATTATTTTATTAAAGATAATTAAGGCAAGTTTTGATTTCTTGGATTTGAGATAAGTTATGATTATTATCCAATTTTATAATTATTGGATTATTTTCTATATTTAAAGTATAAGGATGATAGTTATGAAATGATAAGGATTTTACATGATTTGAATTAGATAAATAATATTTTAAATATTATTACTGCTATTTTGGAAAATGAAGAAATTAAGTACACTATTTCTAATTTTTAGATTTGGGCATTTTATTGAAAATAATTTGTGAAATTGGTGAGCAAATAGTATTTTCTATATATAATTAGTGTTGGATTTAATTTGGGTTTCAATTACTATATTATTCCCAATTTTAAGTAAAATTACCAATTTACCCCTAACCCTAATTTCACCTAACACCTTAACCTCTCTAACCCTAGCAGCCGCCACTGAAACCCTCTCCCAAAAACCCAGTAGCAGCTGTGGCACACAAACACGGTTTCCCCTTTTCCCATGGAAGAAACGAAACAAAATCAAGAGAGAGGGAATAGCGTGCGACAGGGAGAAAGAAGAGAGGAGAGAGAGAGGCGCCGTCATCCTCGTCGCCGGACCGCAAGGAGCGTCGCCGCTGAGCCCGTCATCATGTTGTTGTCTTCATCGACGCCAGCTGAAGAGAGATGCGACGGAGAGAGAGAAAGGGCCCGCGGAAGGGAAGCGTCGCCGTTCCCTGAGGCTGCACCGTCGTCGCTGTCCATGGTGACCCACGAACCGAGAGTGTGAGCGCGGGTGGAGGGCGGCACTTTTGTTGCCGTCGTTTCTCCCAACGGCGCTGCTATCACCGCCGTGAATCGCGATCCGGAGAGGGAGGAGATGCGAGCCATGGCCGGAGGGGAGAAGACGCCATATCTGGAAGCCGCCGTCGTCCTCTCTGTGCCACCGTCGTCCTTGCCACAGGGTCAGCCGCTGTCATGTATGGCAGAGCCAGAACGAGAAAGTTCAGGAGCAGAGCAAGAAAGAGAGAGATTTTAGGCTGGGCTGGGAGTCCAACCACCGTGTCCAGCCGCCGTTTGTGTCGCCGGTGCCGCCTCCGCCGGAGCTGTCGCCATCAGAAAGGGGTTCAGGCCGCCGCAAGTGTCGCTGCCGGAGAAGGGAGCTGCATCTCTGTGATTTCGACCGCCAGGAGTGGTTTTGTGACGTTAGGGACCACTGCCGGAGCTTCTGGCTACTGCTGCCGTCGCCGAAAAAGGTTGCCGGTAAGGGTTTTAATTGTGGTTTCTGTCCTTTTTGAATTCCGGGAATACTATAGTCGCTGCGTGTTGGTTTCAGATGTCGTGATCGGAATTTGTCACCGCAGCCGCTTGAGGTGGCTGCCGGGCTGCTGCCGAGCTGGCTCGGAGACCGCCGCTATTTCGGTTCAGCCGTCCTTTCTTAGTCTCAGTAAGTAAGTATATTTCGAAGAGCCTCGCGTTAGTATTTTGTTGTGTATGGTTAATGATTACGAGTTTTAATAACGTGGGGTCGAGTCCTGTTTGTTGTATGTTGCGATTAGTGTTGCTATGGTCATTGCGAACGTGACTGGGAGTCGAGGTTTTGGTTGCCGTCAGTTCGGGGTGAGGCAGAAAGGACTCTATGAGACATTTGGATTATGGAATTGCGTTTTGAGGTAGGGGCGCTTTCCAAAATCTATGTTTTATGTATTGGAATTATTACATATGGATACTGATATGAGACAATTGATATTTGGTGATTGTATCTGCCTTGTGTGTTATTTGATTGTCTCGAATGGTTAATGATGCTTGTTTGGCTGAATTGTTGTGCGGCTTGTAAAATATAATGTTTTGAGGTGGATTCTTTAAAGATTTGAAATCTGAGTTTGATCCGTTGAGGATTGATTTGAATTGAGTTAATTATCTTGATAATGTGAGAAGTCGAACGCACTTTTGAATTCAGCCTAGTTTACTTTAATTGACTTGGTTTGGACAAATGATTTGTTATTGAGCCGTTTCTTTAAAGCTTTGGAAATGAGTTAAATCGGTTGATACTGAGTTGATCTTGAAATATGCCACTGAGGCGACTGTTGGATTTAGCTCGCTTTGAATTGATTTCTGGTTTTGAGCTGTTGAAAAGGAATGAGAAACGGTTTAGTTGGGACCCGAACCGGGTGGCAAAAGTCCAAGTTTTAGGGGAGGTGCTGTCGAAATTTCTACAAAACCCTAGTCTTGCTTGAAAAGTTATTTTAAAAGGGTTGGATTTGAGAAATTGTATTACTTGATTTGTTAAGACAATATTTATGTTTTCAAGCTTAATTTATTTAATGAACTTTATGCGTTGAGTTCGGCTTATTTAGAAATGAACTATTTTTCACCGTTTGAACCACTGAAGGAAAGAATGATGCACTAATATTGATTTCAATATAAAAAGGAGCTTTTAGTGATTTCAAAGGAATCTAGACTTTTGATTGGGTAATTAAGTTGGAGGTATTTTGGAAGAGTTAGAAAAATAGGTTCCAAAAAGAAACCTGAAAGTGGTTTGATTCAAATGAACCGGTTCCTTTTTAAATGAGTTGATTTTTGGACCGGATTGGAACTTATGATTTCGTATGGTCGGTTTCATAATAAATTCAGTTCATTTACTTGAACCGAGAATCCATGATTTTAATAGTTTTAGTGAATTTTAAGGAAATGATATAGGTTGACCTTCCCTAAAGACTTAGGACTCTGCCGAGAAGTTTTGAATATAAAATCCCATTGTTGGGTGGGTGATTTTGAATACTTTGAAATAAATCTTTAGCTTTCCATGGTTTTGGAAGTTTTGGAAAGAGAATGTCGAGAGCGGCTTTGTTTTGAAAAGGGAACTCACTTTGAGTAAATTTGGCTTATGAGCCTGAGATGATTTAAGAAACGAGATTTCTAAAGCCAAGGCTGAAAAGAGTTGAAACTTGATTTCAAAGTGAAATGAATTCAGAAAATGATTTATAGCTTAGATGCCGATTTTATGAATTTGATGATTTTGAATGTGGAAGTGCTGTTTTGTTGTGAGCCGGAATGGCTGTGTATGATTATGAATATTGGCTGGTTCTGGATTGAACCGAGAGCCGGATGGCTGCGATGGATGTTGATCCATGGCCGAGAATGAAAGCATATATGCTGAGATAATGATAATTGTGATTTGCGCTTTCACTACAGGAGATTTGAGTTTTCCTATGTCGTCAGGGTGGCCGGGCACTGTGAAATTCCCGGACGAGCTCACCCCCATAAATATTCACCAGTGATGGTGATGGATAAATATTCACCAGTGAGGGTGATGGATAAATACTGTTAACTTATTTATTTATTTACAAAAATTAATCTAAAGTTTAACTACTTAGGCCTGCGAAATAACATGGGAAGACTCAAATAATTGCAATGCAGGATTGATTGAAAATATTTATTTTGTTTTCATGAATTTAGATTTTGAAACTGTTTTTTTATTTGTGTTTGAAAAATAAAAAAAAATGGGATACACAAGTCATAGTTTCCGATATGTGTTTAAAAAATTTAATTAAATTGGAGTACACAGATCTACATTTCGGAGTGCATATTCCAAATTTTTTTAATATTTTTAAACTCAAATCCGACGATCCGATTTCTACTTCCTAAATAAGATCATCACACTTTTAATACTAGAATAATTTACAATTAAAAAGCATCCCATTGTTAAATCAGTATTAAAAATAATAATGCGGAAATATGTAGTGAAAGTCTATGATAATAGATGTTAGGGTTGGCTCAAGTGAAAAGAAACCTCTAACTTTTAATTACACTCCAGTTCGGGGATGCCCCATCGGAGGTGTCATTTCTACTGGAGCCAGCCACAAACTGGTCTCCCCATTTATTGCGTGGGCGCCGTGCCAAAAATGCCTATTGCTCATGTCAATCCTAATTCATGGCTACCACATCTGAACTAGAGTGTAAATTCAATTCGCAGACGCGCCGCCTATGCTTTTGTGAATTTTTGGAACCATTTATCTTCATACTTTTTTTTGGAAATAATATAGTTGTGATATTTGTTTATATAAAAAAGTCTATGTATATTGATCACTTATATTAAGTAAACAAATTTTCTTAAAATTGATTTTATACTCAATCTTTTCTAACCACAGCTATGACTTCCTAATTTAATTTACTTTATACATTAGTTATTTGACGTCCATAAAATAATTCACTAATTATTCTTTATTCTTAAATTTCAGTAACAATAAATTTTTTATAGAGCACTTTTAAGTTTTTTTTCGATCAATCTAAAATTAGACTATGATAATCTCAGCAACTATGTTACACTTTTAAGCCATGTTATATAAATAATTATATGTTTGAGTACATTAAAAATATTTTTAATTCATATCATATTGTAACTATAATATATTTTATTACAATTATTATGGCTCCTTTATCAAAAAACTTTATTTTATGAACAAAAATTTATAACGGACTATACTGTGTATTAATTTATCATAACATTTGGTTTTGATAAAAAATAGCACTTTATATAAGTATAATATTAATTACTTAATTAATACCTTAAGTTTTTAACTGTAATAATATTTGTAATATTATGTTAATCTAAATAATTAATTAGTTTTTTTTTTATATATCAATGACGAATAAAAGAGTGATACATTGTGCAAAAAATCTTGTAAACTATCTCTTTAATCTTTTGAAAACGTAAGATGTTTCATTCCACTAGTCATTATTGAAGAAACACTTTCATATTAATCAACTGCAACATTTCAATCAACCGGGATTTACAGGATGGATTTGCTGGTTACACTTTTTTTAATAAATTTGAACCGTTTTAATAATTTTTATGCATAAATTCATTAATCAGCCATGAATAAATATTTAAAATTAACAACTATATATTTTCGGCTTTATAAAAGTCAATTGTCTTAAAATTATTTGTTTAGTATTTGACTATTAGTTTTATTTTTTACAATTTAATCCTATGTCAAGTAAATTAATATTAACTAGATTCTTGTTACGGTATTTTTTTTCTTTTTGTTATTTTCTCACAAGAAGAGACCTGTATGACAGTCTAAAATTTTTTTTTAACTATAATTTAATTTCGCACTTGTGTAGCCAAAGTCTTTCCAAGAAGAACACAAAAGCCTCCTTCGACAATTTATTTGTCAGCAATCAACATTTAGATTTACTCTCAGAACCAATGTATCAATGTTTAATTGAATACATTGATTCAAAGATTTTGAGAGTGAAACAAGAGGTACAAATAACGATACGCCAAGAGTTTCAGAATTTGGCCCAAACATTAACTCCTCCTGCAAACACCGTAATGTCTACTGCTGGAGGTGAAGAAGCAAATGGCAGTAGGGTAAGTAACAAGAATTAGTAATCTCTGTTTTAAGGATTACTAAAGTTTGCCAAATGCGAATTTCATGCTTAATAGTAGGTGAATATAGTAACATATGAACAGTACAAAATTGTGTTTAATGAAACTGAAAATGATCAAAATAAATATTTGTAATATATACATTTAATATGCAGGCAACTAACCGTGATGGACAACTGTGTGAGTTGGATGTCGTCAAATGTGAAGTTGAAAGATTGCATTCATTGACAATACCAGTAAGTAGAAATTATTTTATTAAGAATATGTTCATAATGAATAATTTGACTATGATTTCATGATTATTTTTATTTCAGTTGACGTTTGAAATCCCCAGAGATATGCTGGTCAATGAAGAAGAAGCAATGGTAGCTATATACTTATATAATGCTAATGCCTCTCCCGAGTAAGTATCTTGTTAATATACATATAGATAAAAGTTGTTAAATATTTTATTTCACGTGGTAAGATTATTTATTTATTTATCTATTTATTTTTACAACAGCGAGAAAATACTTGTATACGAAGGTGTGGATGGTTGTAGAAGATCATTCGATGCACTTAAGCCTATGCGATAGATAGATGCTAATGTAACATTCCAAATTTTTTTCGTTAAATTTTTTATTTTTCAAACCTCTGAGACTAACTTTATTTGTTACCTTTAAACTTGCTAGATATTAACAATGGTTGCATGCAAAATGACTCATGATGAAAAAAACCGTTCCGGAGGTCCAAAGATATGGTTTCTTCCGCCTAGGGTCTCCGTAAGTCATATGAATTCAAGGTCTACTATATGCTTTAATAAAACAACCAAAGTGAATCACAATTTTCATTGACTGTAAAACTTGATAGGAACAAGCACTTTCTTTTTTCTACCCACCATCAGAGGTGGTAATGAACTATTCAGCATACTTATCTGATGTTAGCAGCTTATCAAAGGTAGCTAATGTATTTGTTTTAACTTTGAAACCTACCCATCTACTTTCATTTGCCGTTATATGTTTTTATAATATTGGGTTTTTGTGATTTTTAGATTTATGTACCAATTAAGGACATCTTTAAACACTGGTACTTATTATGTGTTGACGTGAAGAAGATGAAGTTGATATGTATAGATCCGATGCAACAACGACCAAGGAAAACCATAAGGGATCGACAGATTCGACAACTAGTGAGTTATTCATGCTTCTCAATTGAATTTGTTGCCAGTAACTCATTTAATTTTCAGCAACAATTACTTATAGTTATAATTGCTGTCAATGTAGGCAAATTTCATTGACTGGATGATCCATGAACATTTGGCCGATGAGAGATTAGCGGGTAAGTCAGAGTTGGATGAAGTTGCATATCAACTCGGTGAATTTCAGATCTATTATCCACAGAATCTTCCACAACAAGATAACTCGTAAGCCAAGTTACTATATGAATTTAAGCAAATTCAAATAAGTTTCTAGGAAAAATGAAACAAATACTTTAATTCGTATGCCTCAGGTTTGATTCTAGGATGTGGGTTGCTAGATGGCAGTTATATGCTGATACCAGAAATTCATTTATCATACCAGTGAGTATAACATTATAATTCCTGATATTGTATCCTTATTGAATAGAATGTTCACTAATTTATTAATTTCACAACATGCAGCCAGTGGACGAATCTACTCGCATGCGATTGGCCTTAGACTTAGTGCTGAGTAATTACAATAAGGTCAAAGAAAACACCATCGAAGCCGCAAAGAAATTGGTCACCAAAATTAACTGAAATGCAGCTATTTTTTATGTTAATGATCCGAGTCTTATTTATTTTTCGAAGTTTAAGATTTTTTGAATTATTTACATTGACAGGGTTGGGTATTTTATTTTAGTAAGACTTTATACTATAACCGTTTCTAATTATTTGTTTCTAATTCTGCCGTTTTTATCGATAGTATTGTGTTGTTTCCATTTATTTTACTAAAATTGTAAACTAAAAAAGAAGAGACGTTGCAACCTCAAAATTAATGGGTAGGTACACTACACTACACAATAATTACAATTTTATAGAAATTATATAGCAAAGGTGTTAGAGAACTCCGCATGTTCACCCGAAAACTCTGCTCCCTTTGTAATTTAACTGATAGCAGTTGTTGTTCTGAATAGTTTGGGTGGTAGAAACCCCCCAAAAATTAAATCTACGAGAATCAAAAGATACTCTCACACATATACCCGCCAAACCAAAAACCCCGATAGCCCCAAACCCGTGAAAAATAAAGCACTCACCCAATTTTGTGACCCTATCTTCAGCCTTTCCTGCAAATTGGCAATGACGTCTGCTCCCCCGAGGGTCATCGCTGTTCATAGTGGCTCTCTTCTCGGACTGATCTTTAGGTTAGTGGGTTTCTTATTCTCTTCCTTGAATTGCTGTCGTATTTCACTTTTTCCCCTTTTTTTTTCAGATGACAAGTCAAGCGGAGAATTACATTAGATGTTAGTTTCTTCTCCCTTTAGAAAGTCTTGGAAAGTATAAGAGAAAATTGTTCATCTCAACTCATGCTACATAAAATTTTGCCCCTTTCCAGAGGATATGGTTTACGAAAAGTTTGGTATATTCATCATGCCATGTCTTCCAGCAGAGGCTGAGAAACTGGAAATTGATCTTCATGTTGCTCATCGTAGATCTGTTATATCAACATTTGTTCCATTTGGAGTTGTAGAATTCGACAATGATGAGGTAAATTGGATTTTATTTTGTGTTAAGCAGAAAAAAAAGAATTTTAAGAGTATGATTGGACTCGTCCTCTTGCAGATTAAGATGGCTGAACATTTTTAAGAGATGTTCCTTAAAATTATTCTTGACCGATCCAAATTTGTGTCTGATCGTGTAACCCTAGGTAAAGGTGCTGAATCTCACAATGATTCTTCAACTAGGTCTTGTACTTTGATTAGTATCTTCTTGTTCATCCCAATTCTTGTGTTTAGTTTTGAAACTTGTCGTAGTCCATCAATTTAGTATCACAATTTGACATTATCATGCTTGTGGCAGGCAATTCAAGAGGTTGTCTGCTATGGAAGTATCAGATTTTGGCTGATTTCTTATTATGAGTTGTGGAGTCATTCTTCTGCAGCAGGCAGGTCTTCTGATTCTCTACTCCTATGATCGTATGTTATATCATTATTTTTTTTGTGTTGATAAGGTATAATGCCATATACTGAATTTGTTTTATTCATCCTGAATATCATGCCGCCTCATATATCAGGTTAATATATCATATGATTCCGTGGTCAAGGAACAATTAAATACTAATGTGGTATTCAATGTTTTAGAGGTGATCATTTTCGTAATACATAAGGCTCAGTTATAGGGAATAAGTAGTTCCTATATGTCGATCCTTATTGTCAATTTTCAATCAAGAGTAATGTTAATGTGAGAAAGATATTGGCGTTACAATGGAAGGGAAATAATTCAACTCAGACATCAGTATAGATGAGACTGAGATTGCTTTGGCTACAATCGCAGAGCCTCCAGTTGCCCGGTTGCAAAAAGTGGTGAAGGAGAATCTAAAGAAGAAGAAAGGTCATCACCAGAAAAGTGACGAGAAGATGGAAGAGGATAAGGAGGTTGTGCACAAGGAGGTGGTGCAGACGGATCATGTGCAGGAGAATGTGAAGAGTCATGTTAAGGATGAGGATAAGGAAGTGGTCAAGAACACAACTGAGAAAACAATTTGGAAGCAAGACCTGTTAAGCGGCGAGAAACTGCGGTTACCAGGACAGTGAAGTTCATATTTGGAGAGGATATACGATGGGCGCAGCTGCCGGTGAATTGTAGTTTGACGATGATAAGGGATACAATAAAGGATCGGTTTCCACAATTGAAGAGTGTTCTTGTGAAGTATAAGGATTGAGAAGGTGATTTTGTTACAATAACCAATGTTGCTGATTTAAGGCTAGCTGAAAGTTCCGGTAATGTGCTGGGATCAATTCGACTTTATATTCCTGTGAAGTGGATCCTTCACAGGAACCATCTTATGATGATAAAACCATGGGACGTGGGGTGCCAACTTATGTTAGCAAATCAGGTGAGGATATACAGAATATAGCTAGGCAAAGAGCCGAACCGGTAGCAAACCGGGTGATTACTGTGGAGGACTGGCTTGTCCAGTTTGCAAGGCTGTTCAAGAACCCTGTTGGATTTGACTCTGATGCATATCTATATATTCACGAGGTTGGAATGAAGCTATATTCCGAAGCAATGGAGGATACTGCATTGGATGATGATGCTCAAGAACTGTTTGAAATTGCAGCTGATAAATTTCAAGAAATGGCAGCTTCGGCATTATTTAATTGGGGGAATGTTCACATGTCTAGGGCGAGGAAGCGTGTATCCTCTGCAGAGGATGGATCAAGAGAGTCTTTGGAGAGTATCAAGTCTGCATATGACTGGGCTCAAACTGAGTACACAAGAGCAGAAACGAGATATGAAGAGGCCGTGAGAATCAAACCCGACTTCTATGAACGACTTCTTGCACTTGGGTATCAGCAGTTTGAGCAAGCAAAGCTTCATTGGTGTTATTCGGTGGCAACCAATAAGGACCTGGACATTGATGCTTCTGAAGAGGTTTTGCAGTACTATAACAAGGCAGAGGATAGCATGGAGAAAGGCATGTTGATGTGGGAAGGGATTGAGAAGCAGCGTTTGAATGGATTATCCAAATTCGACAACTATAAAGAACAGTTAGAGAAAATGGATTTGCATAATCTTTTCCGGTATGTTTCTTCGGAGGAAGCCGAAGAGCAGGCTTCAAAGATGAGGTTACAGGTATATCTTTTATGGGGAACGTTGTTGTATGAGCGCTCTGTTGTGGAATATAAGCTAGGCCTACCCACATGGGAGGAATCCTTGGAGGTTGCAGTTGAAAAGTTAGAACTAGCTGAAGATTCTTCGTCTGACATTGGTGTCATGATAAAAAATCACAGTTCTAATACAACAACACTTGGAGGTATGTGAAGGAAAAAATATTAGCCATCGTGTTTAAGACTCACATCCATTTTGAGTCTCAATTATTTCAGGGCAATAAGAACACATTATTAAATTTTAATAATCACAGGGTTCAAAATTGACGAGATGGTGCAAGCATGGAATTAGAGAATATCAATCACAAACAGAAAGAGTAAAGCAGAAACCAGGGATTGCATCTCATAGTTATGTGCAAAATAGGATTGGCTTCTGAAATGACATAATTCTTCATGACGATTTGATTTTTGGTCATTGTCAGATTCCATGACGTAACTGACCTCGCCTAGTAGAATAAGACTTTGTTACTGTTGTTGGATTGCATGATAGTGCATATAATTCAATATTTTATTTTCTACTAATCCTTTCAGTTAAGTTGTATTTATATAATGTCAATGATGACATTGTATCTCTTTGATTGCAGGAATTTTTTTCATATTTTTTTTTATTTTCTCCCCCTCCATGCTGCTTTGAATAGCTCATTGATGGTTGCTGAGATTGGATTATGTTTTCATTTCCATGTCAATTTTGAATGAAGTTGGGATGTCATTCTAGAAGGCATTGTTATATGTATATTTTTTAAATCTTTTATTAGGGTATTATGGTGTAAGGTTGTCATTCTTTTCGGTTGTAATAGCAGTATATGATTTCATTTATTGACAAGGTAGTGAGGTGACCTGAATTTTTCAGTTGGAAAAAGGAAAAAAACCAATAAAATGATTGTTCAGTGTGTTGATCAGCTGAGGTTTGCTGATTATTTTGGTTGTCAAATTGCCATTTTGTAACATTATATGATTGTCATATAGCAAAAAGTATGTATTTTCATCCTGTATTCCTTTGTTACTACTTATATACTATCCTTCTCCACTTTTAAATTTACATATTGAGGAAACGTTGGTGTTATACTTATAGGTTGTTATTGGCTCATTGTGTGTTATGTTGGGGTGTGAAATTTGAAAAACGGTTAGAAACAAATCAGACCATATGAACTTCTTAATTATTTTATATTTTAAAACCTCAACACTAACCCGGCAATTTTCCAGCCTTATAAATAAAGAAAAAAGAAAAACCTCAAATCGGAGGTTTCGAGTTACAACCCTTCAAATTTGAATTTGTCATTCCATAAATCGAAGCCTCTGGTTTTTATGCTTATCAAAAACTGCGGTGCAGGGACAAATAGTTTTAATATGAATTGTCAGAATATCCCGCAAAAACAGAAAACAAAAAAATAAAAAAATTCAGATTCTTCATCTTTAGAAGCCGATAAAGAGTATCTCTAGGGAGAAGTCAGCTTTTAGCTATTTCATTTATATAAAAAATAGAACTCATACAAAATCACTTTTTCTTTATTCAGTAGTCAGGTTTTGCAAGCCATAAAAAAAACCAAGCAGTCGATCAGCTCAACTGTCTTCTAGCCAAACATAACAATATAGAATGGTTCTCAAAAGCATGGCCAAGACCACAGTTTACCATACCATCAGAGGAAGGCAAAAGTAAGATAGATGTTAATGCTCACCAAGTTTATTATACATGATTTTAAGTTCAGAATCAATACTAAAAAAGATATATACTTCAAGCTAGTGAATTAAATTTTATGGAACAAAACATACAGCATTCACTTTTGTAAAAAAAAAATAAAGCAAAATGAAAGAGCCAAGAGAGATATACAAAGTGAAAGTAAATAGTTGTAAAAAAGATGCATCAAATCAGAAGGCTACTGAAGCGACTGTTGTAAATAAGGGATATACAATTAGTTCTTTTGCATCATAGTAAAACGAAATTCAAGAAAGGAAGGAAGGGGGAACAACAAAAAAAGTGGGAAATAAATACGTACAAGTATTGTTTACTCATTTTCAGTCATTAATATGTGCAAAGTATTCAAAACAGAAAAATCAAAACCAGCAAAGAAAGGACTGTTTTACTGAGAACCGAAAACTTATCCAACATTAATAAGCAAAAGATAGAGCAGGCCATATAAAAACTCTGCATAATGCCTCATCAACCATTAAATTGTGTAACATCACCTTACCCCAAACTTTAATAGGTATAAATTCGTCCATTGTGCAATGGTCTCACCATTCTCCATTTGAATAGCATCCACTGGGTTGATGCCATATAACCCTGCATGCTGCAAAATTGGATCAAATGAACAAATTAAGTATAAAATTTGCATGATAGGAAACTAAGTTAACTCTTCAAGGAGGCCAATTGGCAAAGCTAATTTTCAACAAAATAGTGTAGCAAATGCGGTGAAAGTATTTACCTACCTCACAAAACTTAAGAACTGACATGTGGCAAGAGTGGCATAAGCAAACAATACCAAGAAGCCCTGTATTGCTGAGAAGAAGGTATCCACCTTTTAAGATAATATCAAATGTGAGTTGTCAATATAGGTAGAATGGATATCCCTTAACTGCAGTTGGGGTAAACAGAATCTTGCATCTCTCCCACAAATTATCTCAAACAATGATTAACTCCTCAGTAGCTACCTTGGCCTGCATTCAACTTTTTTTTAAAACTAACATAGTCATTCTGAACATGAATATCTTTTTTAAAGAGAAATAGAATTATAGAAATAAAAAACGCAGCAAAGGCAAGGGGAAAAGACACGGTAGTAAATAGAAGACACGAGTTAGCGTTCGTAGTTATAATTTGGTGGTTAACATTCGTATACGTAATTACTTACTACAGTACATGGGGACACTTCAAATGAACTAGCATTAAGCTCAAATTCGTTTATTGATAGAATAAGTCGAAAAGTAATTTCTACAAATTTAATAGTAAATAAGCAAAATGACATAATCTTCCTAGTTCAATAAATGTCAATTCAATCAATGAATGCAAACTATACAATCATCAATAAAAGGTAATTAGTAAATGGAACGAAATAACCAATCATCCAAAAATCTGAATCATCTTCAAGCTGCCATTCCAGTTTCAGGGGCCACAACAAACGACCCAGCTAGTATGGAACTCATCCCGGACTCTTCGTTACTTGTAGACGCACAAACCGGGATATTGGGACCAAGACTTGATGTTTTCACTTGATCAATAAAAGCCGACTTAGCTGCTGAGGTTGGTGCTGTTCCACCACCAATGTTCCTATCTTTTTCCATCTTATGCTGATTTTTCACACTGTCATGTCTTTTGTGCTGATCCCAAAGCAAACACCACAGTCCATTACAAATGCATGAGAGTAACATAGTTTATAAATCCATAACATAATATGACGGATCAGCATACAACAAATGTCTAGACATAGTTATAGTATGAGATACCTTAGGGAGGATGCTGCTGATATTCGTTTCTGTATAATCGTCTACTGGCTCCTTTGGGATTCTACCAGGAGCATTAGGACAACTTTTGTTGTAGTGCCCTGTCACACTTCAGTTTGAACACTTTCTCTGTTGCTTGAATTTTGAGTTTTTCTTGGGAGCTCCCTTACTCTTCACCACCAATGGGTCACCAACACAGTCATCGTCTAAGTTAGCGTTACGTGGATTTTCACCTCGCTTTTGGAGTTTTGTAATTGTGTCGACAACACTATTCATTACTTCGACAAAATCACTTGAATTCTTACAGGCCAAATCCATCAACCTAGAACACTCAGCACCTAACACACCCAAACGACACTTTAGTACCTTATCAGAATCACTTGGATCATCGACGTTTGACTTCATGAAGTCACTCTTGGCATTCTTCGTCCAACGCTTGCACACTAAGCTTTCTGGAATAACTTCAACGTGTTGGTGCTTTAGGCAGGCGAATATATGCATGCAGGGAATTCCTCTATTTTCGAACCACAGACACTTGCAACGGAGAATCCCCCGAACTCTGTCAAACTCAACCACATGATGAATCTCTGGCACTCCAAAAATGTTACACTTGAAGTATAGTTTTCCACCATCCTGAATTACCAACTCTGTATTCATTGCACAAGCATCCTCAATTTTCTTCCTGACCTCCCGAAACATGTTACGAGTGAAAGTCTTTGCAGCAAAATCTTCAAGTGTCGGCAAAGAAGTCACAAGTACTGGAGCGGTATATTTACTATTGAACTCTGCGACTCTTTCATTGTTCCTGTAATGGCTAACCACGGTCTCCATGTTATTGATGAATTCAAGAAGGGTATCTTTCTTTCTCACATATGCTTTTATTAGAGAGTTAATCCCTTCACACTGGGATGTTGTCCTGATTCGCCCAAAAAATTGGTCCCTCAAATATGCAAGAGCCCATAGATTCCTCATCTCATAGGTTTGGACGACCCAAGAGTTGCTTGATAAGTTATACCTGTCCACCATGTCTTCCCACCTGACCTCAAACTCTTCAACACTCACATTGGCATAAATCAATTGCTTGAAGTCCATTAGAAATCCATTGTTCTTAACCTTCTCGCATGCATTCCTATGTAAGTGCCATGCACATAGTCGATGTGTTGCAGAAGGAAAGACCTGTTTAATTGCTTCTCTCATTGAAAGATCTCCGTCGGTGACAACTGCCGTAGGGTGTTTACTCCCCATTGCTTCCAAAAAAGTTTCCAAGAGCCACTTGTATGAACCAATATCCTCATTAACAAGAAGACCACAACCGAATATGACGATCTGCCCATGATGATTGCTACCAAAAAATATAACAAGTGGTTTATTGTAGACATTCCTATTGTAAGTCGAATCAAATGTCAATACATCCCCAAAGCACTCATAATCAATGCGGCTAGTCCCATCAGCCCAGAACAAATTTTCTAATCGATTCTCATTACTTAATGTGTACTTGCCAAAGAAATAAGAATCGTTCCCAGCTTTACCTCTCAGATAGCTTATTGCAGCATTTGCATCACCACCCTTCACCTTTTCCTTCCTATATTGAGTAATGAGGTTGTACATGTCTTTTTGATTGAATGGCAAGTTTGCATATCCACCTTTTTGAGCAGCCAAGTATCCCAAGATGTGACAGGTCCTGATGCCTATGTCGTGCAAATTCTTCGCCTGAGCTTTATCCGAGACACTGAATGTGCGATACTCAGGCATCATGGTAACGTCGAGTGGAGCAACTAATTCATGAGGGTGCTCTTCGTAGAACGAAACAACCTTCCATTGCTGAATTTTTGTATCTAGTCTTGCACGAATTCTAGCCGGGCAACAACTTCGAGTTAGGGGTCGGTGGTCCCTGATTCTTTCGTCCTTTTTAACCACTTCCTTTCTTGAGCCCGCCCGATTGCAAACAATTTGGCGCATAATTACGGAACCATCACTATCGCGTCTGACTTCATCCAACCTCACAGCGAAACCATGTATCATTGCATAAGTCTTGTAGAATCGATAGACAGCTTCCTCATCTGTAAACTGAAGTTGCATGATATCTTCTCGTGACAGCTCTGCTGTTCTCTTATCTTGAGGTCTATCTTCATCAGCCTCTGAATCGTCGTCTAAAAAGTCTAGATCGTCTCCTCTAGGGAACCCAACATCGGAGTCTGATCCGAAAAAATCGCTATCCGACGGATCCATCTCCCAAAAACGAAGATACACCTCCAATTTATAAAAAAAACAAACACATCACGACACAATTAACATTTCACAGATATGTAGACTACAAAAATTATCACTAATTCACATAAAATACAGCAACACCTTTTAAGGAACTAAAAGTTTTTAATACAATCCATCCAATTGTATTTACTTTTATGTCCCTCATTTGGTTGACTATCTTCTTTGTATCTTAAAGATCTAAGCATAACAACATATATTTAGATTAATTTTTTTTTAAAAATGAGCATCAATGATTTCATCACTTTAGAATTTCATTTGTAATGGTCTGTACGAAATAGAATGACATTCTCACCAAAATTGAGGTGGCTACGGTGGTTGGCGTGGCTGCAGTGCTGCGGGCAGCGGGGCTGGGTAAATGGGTGGGTAGAGCTTGATTGCCTTTTTCTTTCAATTTCAGAGAGGAATGGGGCTGAGGTGCATTGAGTTTCTGCAAAATGATAAAAAAATATAACTTAACTTTTTTAATGCTTACAGAAATTATATATCCAGTCCTCTTATAAAAATATTTAATTACGAAGTTGTCCTATTTTAGCTAAGATATTAACTCAAACTAAAACTAAACATCCATAATAATTAGCATTAAATCATATCCAGATTCAACATGTATAGCATTTAGTTCAGTTAATACAAGTAACTACATTTATCCCATAATACATCACTAACCAATAATAAACTGTTATTTAAAATATCCAAAAATTATGTGCATTTATTTCATCCAAGCCTATATAAATCAGACTTCAGTTCTATACTTTGTTCTTTCTTAGTATAAACAATTCGATGGAGTCCTCAATAAATCTATGTTCTACACAATTCAAATAAGAGACAACGGAGTATCAATTTAAGACGCATCCATGTCCCAGGTTCCCCTCACCTTTTTTTATTTTTAAATATCATTTCTTTTCTCAGTAAGAGCATAAGTAAAACTACATTAAATACAATAAATCAGAGGAATGAAAGAGTCAAAATAATGTCATAGTCCGTACTCCATATAATATCCTCACTACCTGAATATAGTATGCTGTCTAGTTGAAAATGTGTACTATAATATCGGTGCCCAAGATTCAGAAAAGAGTTCATATAGTTACAGTTTTCAGGATCTCATCCTCTAACATGCAAGATGATTATTAGGTATACATAACATCAGCTAGTAACAAGAAGAGTGTGGCATTCTTATGTCTAATACATTTCAAACTCTTACCGAATCTTACCCTTTGCAATTCTGGAAAAGTTTACTCTATATCAAGTAATGAATTCATATATACTGGATTAAACTGCAAAAATTAAAGGAAAAAAAAAAACCACGTGCAAAAGCACCATTCCTAGAGGATGTAATTTATACAGTCTAACATAATAAATGCATCCATGACCAATTACACGACTTAATCTCGTGACCTTAAGGTCATACAAAGATAACTCAACCATTGCTCCAAGACATCTCTTTTATCAAAATGCAAATAGTTGAAGATAAATTTCAAACCAGCATAACAGCACCTTTTCTGTTTGTTGTACAGTATTGTAAGACCTCGTGTAATGCCACTGGTTTGATATCTAACACTACCCTCCAACCAGGTTACAAGAGTAGGATCAACAGCTGCAAGAAATGCGGTGGGGTCATGAAGGTAAACCCCTGCACAGAAAAAAACACATACATTAGAAAAAAAAAAGAAAAAAAAAACAGGTTAAAGTCAGTATAAAATGCAGAGGCAGCAGCTGAAAAACCAAGGATTTTCCCGTTTCAGAAACAGAAACGTCCACCCAAAACATGTTATAGTTGTGAGCTCAAGTAAAAGATAACTATAACAACAAGAAAATATTATAATTACTATAAGTGGATTATATTAATTTCACAGATTTGAAGTCAAATTCCATCTACTTGTGCAGAGACCCAATTCAACAAAGCAACCGTTGCTTACCAACTTTTCGTTTTTCTATACAGCAACTCGCTGACAAATGCTTTCCATAATCCCACGTAATCATCTTTTAATATTTGGTACACAACGCTTACTCTTTCTGTCACTAATTAATTGCAAGAAGATAAAATAAAAAAACAAAAGAAAACACCAACAACAACACGACATCAGCAACTATAACATGAAAAGTTCGGAAAAATAACACAACAACATCGAAGGTGTGTCTGATCAAAATTATATCTACTCTTATGCCAATTACATACTTTAATTCCAATAACTCAGTTCAGAACAAAATTAAAGGACATCAAGCAAACAATGAACAGCACAAAACTCAGGCTAGAATAAACCAATATAAATACTACAAAATGATTCCAAGTCACAGCAAACAGAATTCAAATTCCAGCTAACGAAGATCAAATTACAAAGTTAAGTAGTTAACCACAATACATGATTCCTATTCCCCAGTCACAGAAAATAAGACATGCAGAACTAAAAATCATGAACAACTTAGGTTAAGGATCTTAATGATAAAAAGTCTATTATTGAATAATGTGTATTTATTGATTCAAAATTGGTGTCTTAGGCATTAACAAGTTAACGACTGTGACTAGGACAAGTATAAAAGGATACTATAGGAGTATAGTAGATATAGTAGAAAAATTGATCTG
This sequence comes from Arachis hypogaea, assembly GCF_003086295.3. Taxonomy (NCBI): domain Eukaryota; kingdom Viridiplantae; phylum Streptophyta; class Magnoliopsida; order Fabales; family Fabaceae; genus Arachis; species Arachis hypogaea. The sequence continues at coordinate 30,892,288 of NC_092046.1, forward strand.
ATTAAAAACTATGATGAGTTAAATATCTCTTTAATAGAAGTTCCAATGATATACTGTGATAACTTCAGTGCAGTATTATTAGCTGTCAATCCTATTTTACATTATAAGTCTAAATATTTTAAGACATACTTGTATTTTTTTAGAAATCATGTAAATAACAAAGAAATCGGAATATACCAAATCTCAAAAACTGTGCAAGTGGATGATATTTTCACAAAGATTATACACTTATAAAACTTTCTACACTTCAGAGACAAACTTAGCATTAGTGATCAAGGTCAAATCAGCACAGCAACAGCAGTTTTCTAGAAAGCATAATTTAGAGATGATGAAGATCAAAGAAAAAAGAAATAGCTTAAAAAAAAAGAAAATTAGAGATAATGATAGGAGTTACGGTATGTATATATCTTAGTAAGGACTTTCTTAATTATAGTTAGTAATGGGTCAGCACAAATTAGTTATAATTAGCTTAGTTATAGCTAGAGGTTAGTAAGAAGGAGTACATGCTAACAACTTTTGTTAGTTAGTTTATAATAGTAATTTCCTTTCTCATTGTAATTCACTTGGCTTTCACCTCATGTCATAACAGAATCATCTCATTTTGATTGATTCAATGTATTTCTCAACCAATTCCTCTTCTTCCTTCTCTACCCTCTAAGGCTTGGGGTTTTTTATTTCAAACAAAATGATTCTAAGTCACAGCAAACAAAATTCAAAATACAGCTAACAAAAATTATGAGCAAGATTAAGTAATTAACCAAAACAAATTATTCCTATTTCCTAGTCACAGAAGATAAGATATTCAGAACCAAAAATCAAGCACAACTTTAAAATTTCAGAATTAGTAACCACAAGCATCAACAGCGCAAAACTCAGGCTAGAATACACACATAAATGAATACTATACAAATACAAGTTTCTTCAAATCCTCTACCAACTCTTTAGGGTTCAGTTGTAGCAAAATACAACACAAAATATCTGTCTAACCTTAATACTTATAAAATTAAGCATACTACAGAACAAGAGCAGTTGGATAAGAGGGCCACCATCAACACCGAAACAATCACAAGCATACAGAACATGTGAATATTATTATACCAAACATAATAATAAAATAGCTCTTCTAATGCATCTCCGAAAATATCCCAAATAAAGAAAACTACATAATCTGATCCACCTGGTTCAGAAAGCTACATACATTAGAAAAATTAAGAATCAACTAAGAGAAAAATAAAAAGAAAGCATGGTTGATTTGATTCAATTGACTGAGATGAAGAATCAAACAGGGCTGAAAAGCTGAGAGTTTAAATGTTAAACCTCAATATTCAAGTAACATGACTCCATTATTGTTATTATTACACCCTTCTGATGTCACAAATTCAATACATATTATGGTCCGTTGACACTAGTGTATTCACAACTTGGCCTCATCATTCTGATTCATACCTTAAGTAGAAGAAAAAGTCCCAATAAGCTTTCATTACAATTTTTTACAAAGAGTTGGGGCTTTGGTTCGGAGTTCATGCCATTGATAATTACGAGAGGCATGAAGCCGTGAATCAGTAACATAGGCAGTGCAAATTTTAACAAAGTTCACCACAATGAGTAACAACAAGCAAAAGCACTGAAGGAACACTCAGTAATATAGGCAGTTCAAATTTTAACAAACCTCATCATGATGATTAACAACAACAAAAAGAACTGAAAGAATAGTGAATCAGTAACATGGGCAGTGCAAATGTAAATTTTAAAAGTTATCAACTTAAAATTTATCATCAAATACAATCAGTGAGCAAAGCCAAGTATTCAAGCACTGACTGAGCATTCTGTTCTGATTCTGTGACTGAGACGCAATAAATTCAGCAACAAGTGCAAGTTACAGCAACAAATTTAACAAATCCTAGTAAAGTACCGATTTACAGCAAAAAGGCGAACTTATTGATTACCAATTCAGCAACATGCGGGAACACAGGGAGAAACATATGCAAATTAACCATGCACAGCCAGCTGTTTAATGCCTTTTTAATCAGAATAAACAACCAAAACTAGTGCATGGATGAAATGCACATAAAATCAGATGAAAAAACCAGTTTATAGAGGTCTTCAAGGAACTCAGACTATGTACTGGGTTTCATGTCATTGAATTTAAAAATGAATGAATGCTTGATGAGCTCAATTATCATTTCGCATACATATTACCATAGTTCTCACTCACTAACAATGTACCTCCTAATTGCCCATAAAACCCTTATCATAGTCATATCATATTTCCTTAAAAAATCAAAACGCATACATAAAATATTTATTAGTGTTTAACCAATGCAACCCATTAAGTCCTAACAAAATTAGAATTTAAATCAAAGGGATGCACTAATCATGGACTTCAACACCACATCTAACTTTCATAGAAAACAATCTCAAATACAATGATCACCAATATCCAGCAAATAAACAATAAATATACAGCAACAAGTTAGCAAATAAACAAGAACAAGACCTAAATAGAAAATCCAACAAATGAAGTCGCATCAACCAAACAATTTGACAAATTAGGATAACAGCAGCCCAACAATTTAGCAAATCAACTTAAGAAATTCAATAACAGAAAATCACAACAAAAAAAAAAGATAACACAAGAACACAAGAACAATTAGCAAATTAAGAAGTTCACAATAACAGTTTAAACATTTACCAGAAGAACACTAATGCAAGTGCAATCATCATGCTAACATGTTTTCTGCAAAGATGCTATTTGTACAGCTAAAATTTCCTAATTACTATGATCCAATTATTCTAATTTCACATGCAATCAACTTAATAAGTTTCTAAAAGCTAGAAAGTATAAAACCAACCAGAAATATGGTTAAAGCAATTCATCAAACATGTTGAGTGTGGTAAAATTAAAACGAAATAAGAGAATTCAAAGCTTGATTTCATCGTGATAGAGAAGAGAACATAACTTTTGTAACTTTAATTTAGTCTACCAAAACATCCAAACCAATACCAAATAAAATAAGTACTTATTGTAATATAAATCATAGGTTGCAGAGTTTGAAGAAGAGTATTGGTGTTGTGCGAGTGTATTGTCTGGTGGCGGGTTTAGGGAACTCACGGCGGGGACAAAAGAGAGCAGTTTGAAGGCTATGTGGAGCGCGCGGGTTGGTCGCAGAGTTTGAATTAGAGCATTGTGGCTTCCAGACGCACGCGAACTCAAACGGTGAACGGTGATTGAACGCGAACGGTGAACGCCGAGCGAACGCGTACGGCGAAGAATGCGATCAAAAACGCGAACGTGAACGGCAAACAAACGGCGACGGAAGTGGGGCTGAGCAGACAAAGACGACGGACGCCGAGGTCAAGGAAGCAACCGCGATTGGTGACAGCAAACAGGGGTTGAAGATTTGGAGCACGAGGGACGCTAGATGACGGATAGCGAACTGTGAGTGCGACGGACGGCGGCAGTATGACACTCATTGTGGCAGTGGTGTAGGCTTACAGTGCTAGGGTTTTGTGGTTGGGTTTGGGTGATTTCTTTAACTGAAAGAAAGAAACGGAGAAAGGGAGAAAGAAACGAATGAGCTTCCCTTTTTTTGTGTAAACCGGCCTGGTTCTGGTTCGATCCGACCGGTCGGCTTTTGTGCGGTTCAACGATTTTTTGCCGGTTTTTTAATTACCAGTTTTATATGCCTGCTCGGTCTGTTAGTGTTATTAGTTTGCGGTTAAACCGATCCGATCGACCGGTCCGTTCCAGTTTCGAGGTTTATTGTTGAGAACAAAAACCGCTATCAATTAAGCATCAACACATTTCGCGTTCAATAGTGAGGTTGCAATTTTTCATCTTTTTATTGCAATATTTTTTCTGTAGGAGCAGCATGAAAGAGGTCCTGATGGAGGACCATGCTCTACTCTCTTCATTGCAAATCTTGGTCCAAACTGCACTGAAGATGAACTGAGACAAACTTTCTCAGTGTGAGTTGTTGTGTCTATAGTAAAGTTGTTCATATTGGAGCAGTGCTGGACCTACTGGTTCTTGTTATATCTTGATCTTGCAATGTTCATCTTTCACTTGATTTTGAGTTTTTACTATCGAGCTTTAATGTCTTAAATCCATTTTCCAGGTATCCTGGATTCAACATGGTCAAAATCCATTCTAGAGGAGGAATGCCGGTTACATTTGCTGATTTTGATGTGAGTCATAGTTCTTGTTCAATCCCCTGTTGGTCAGTGTAGTAAATTTTTCTTGCTTACCCCTTATCAATTTACTAACCTTTATTCTTTTACAGGAAGTTGAACAAGCTACTAAGGTTATGGAGCAGCTTCAGAGCAGCATGCTGTCGTCGTCAGATCGTGGTGGCATGCACATAGAGTAACTTCTAACCTAATGGTTTCTATTAATTTTAGATACTCTAGCTAGGATTGATGTCTTATGTCCCTAAATATTTTCTTGTAGATACGCAAGGTCTAAAATGAGGAAGCATTAGAAGAAAGGGAAGCAAGCCAACCAATGAATTTATGTTGTCTGAACCCTCTCAGGATTGTCATCATCAGCCAACCAATGAATTTTGCTTCACATGATTCCTAGAAGTCAAGAATTCAAAAAAGCATAGGACATTGTCAACATCAGCCAACCAAGATTTTTTGGTTTTATCAATTGCTTCAAAATTTTAAGATTTTTAAAATGGATAAACTCTATCAGTCTCATTAACTGCTACTATATATTCAGCATTTTTTGCTTTTGTTTTGTCATGTCTATACTTACCTCTTTTTTAATTATGAGATATTGAGATTAGTGATATATTTTATAAAATATGAAGATATTGTGTCATGAGTTATGAGACTTGCATATATTAGAGTTTAGTGTACATTTTCATAAATAAAATGTTTCTGATATCATTCAAACTCAAAAAGGTGAAGTGTCATTATTAATTACCCTGTGATTTTAGTACCCTTCATAGATGCAAAAGGCTAACTCTGATTTGTATGTGTCGCTGTCCAAGTTGGTTCAGAACTTCATATGACAACCATCAAACCATGTTTGTTTGCTTCTCAACGCATGCATGTGCATGGACACGCACATGGAAAGTGAAAAGGGATAATTAAACCAACAATCTTTGAACTTAGAAGAAGCTACTCCATTTCATTTCATTTCAAGACCCCATAAACTCTCTCAAGTCAAAGAGGCCCTTTTAGGCACAATAGTGTGTACATGATTTTCCCTGAAGAATTTCAAAAACTTCTATATTTTTTTACCTATCCTACTTTCACCCTGCTATTATACACATGCAAAATTAGATCACTGCAGAAAGATAGATAGAAAGATGCAAAATTACAAAATAGGAGGGAAAATAAACATATTTAGCATAACAAGAAAAAAGCAATTCTCAATTTTGATCAAGTATCAACCCCTTTCTAAATGTCATCTTCACATGAAGTCCTTCTTGCTTTGTTGTCCCTATCCCAATATGCAGGCCTCTATTTGTCAAGAGATAGCTTCTCACTGAATGATTCAAGTGACTCCTCTAACAGAGGATCCCTGTAATGGTGCTGCCTCTGCAGCGGCTCCGACCAGAGTCGGCCACTCCGGTTTCCCACATCATAACTTGGAGTTGAAATGTAACTTGTGTCCATGACCATGTCGCAGTCCAGTATACGAAGAACCTTGAATAAACAAGCAGAAATAATTTTAAAAACAGTTAGGCAGGGAACATGGTCAAATTCAAAAACATGATCTAAACATGCAGCATTAGCTTTTCCTATTGATTTTAACTTAAAACAGAGTTTGATCAAATTATAATAAATATGTTATTGAGAATTCTTCAAAGCAATTTTTTCCAACAAAAAATAAGTTCAAGAACTTGTTTACCTGTGACATGCGTGGTCTAGAATGAGGATCTCGCCGTATGCATAATGATGCAGCATGCAACATGCAATATACCTCATTTTCTAAGTATTGGTTCCCCAGCCTTGGATCAATCAGTTCCTCAATGGCATATTCATCCAACAGAGGTCGTGCCTGTTAAATATCAAGACATTTACTCAAATTTCGACAAGACTGGGCATGAATAACCAGAAACATAAAAGGGGATTAATATAGGATTTCTGATTGTTAATTGTAGACATAGCCATACTTTAACTCTTAGGCAATGTTTGGTTGGGGATAAAATAAAGGGTGAAATTTTTCACAGAATGGTTCGAGTAAAAATTGCAAATATAACTTACCCACTCAGTAAGACACTGCTGTCCCTTAGGCCGCATGAGAGCCACAGCTTTTCTCCCTGTAACAAGCTCCACCAATACCACCCCAAATGAATAAACATCAGCTTTCTCAGTTATTTGGCCGCTTTGAGCATATTCAGAAGCCAAATACCTACACAATAACGACATATCTTAATTGTGAGTTCATATTTCTCAGACAAGTTTTGATTATGAAAACCATTCAGGACAAACACAAATACATACCCGAATGTTACAATTACTCGGGTTTCCACACCCGTGTCTCCATCAGGTTGCCACCTCGCCAATCCAAAATCACCAACCTTGAAATCACAATATAATGCTGTTAGAAAAATTAGGCATGTATGTAATCCAACTCAAATTCAGCATACACCAGAGTTTAGAATGTAATCTATACAAGACTCAGAAAATTCTGTCTTTTACATCCAATGGTAAGTAAATTTAAAAATGTAGATGGGTGGATATTCAAAAGTGAGGTAAAGGTGCCTTTTATAGTGTAAACTACAAACCTACAAGAATGCATTGTACAATAGGCAAGCACTACCATACCAGTGGTTCAAAATCATGAGTTATGAGAACGTTGTTAGGCCGCATGTCACGGTGGATAATGCATCCCACTTTACACTCTTCATGAAGATATCGTAACCCACAAGCAGCTCCAATGGCAATTTTTTGACGTGCAGCCCATTCTAATGGTTCTCGCTGTCTCCCTGAAATAGTTTGAAATATTAGACTAATTTATCATATCAGGAAAATATATGTCTTGTTTCAATCACTGTATTCAAAATAAAAAAACATCGTCACATTAATCCTACTTCACCACCTGCTTTTAGTTGGCATCAGATTAATAAAAATCAAAGTAGCAAACATAAGTATGATATTATAGTCTAGTGCAATTGAAAAAAATTCTGTAAGAACAGAAGTTCGGATGCAAGAGAGCAAGAGAAATCACCATATAAATGTGAATCCAATGATCCATTGCATATGTACTCGTAAACTAGTATCCTTCTCTTATCCTCTATACAGAATCCAATCAGCATAACAACATTTCGGTGCTGAGCACAACTCAGGACTTCTACCTCTGAGCAAAACTCAAGGTCACCCTGAGAACTAGCCAATTTATGTTGCTTGACAGCAATGACTTGTCCATCTGGTAGAACCCCTCTGTGAACGGATCCAAATCCCCCCTCAGCCAGGAAGTTGGCCTCAGAGAATCCACCAGTGGCAAGTTCTAACTCGGCATAGCTGAACCATCTTCAAGTCAGTCACTGACTTGCCATTATCTTACACAAGAAATTAAGTAAGTATTTCATGAATCAGTTTAACATGAAACCAACCCTTGAAACTATCTAACTAATACAAGGTTAGCATTGGCTGACGGCTCTGTGAGTTATGGTTAACAGATTGGCTTAGAACATGAGAGAGATTTGCTCTCGGTATAGGTCAGAATTTCTCTGACCACGCTCACTATCTCAGATTTTAGAACTATATCAGATTGAAGAAACAAAAAATCATGAAAATTTTCAGAACAATATCAAATCAATAACAAAATTTCCAAACAATATCAAATCAATAACAAATAAATTCAGAACTGTATCATAATTCAGGCAAATCAAATTCATGAAAAATAAGTTATAAAAAAAAACCTCAGGAGGGCAGTTCCATAACTGTTTTGCTAGAAAAGGGGAGTTGAGGGAAGGGCGAAAGCGAGTCGGCTGCTTGAGGGTGAGAACGACGGCGAGCGTACGGCTTCTTCGACGGTGAGAACGAAGGTTGGGGACTGGGGGGGCACTAGTGAGTAAAGCCCGCCTTCTTGGTTTTTATCATCGTTCTGCTTCTTCGTCGCCATTGAAGCCCAAGCTCTGAACTCTGAATGGGGATGATTGATTTTGAGTCTGAGCAAGCCGTGAGATAGCTACTATCATTTGAGCCGCAAACACAATATCACCAAAACAAAAGGAGTAGTCTGGGTGCTCTACAAGTTCCCAGATGCTCACAGTTTTTTCCGTTTTTTCTCCAGCAAAATTATCTTCATTGGAATTGGAAACAACTTTCCATTGTAGAGAGTTGAGTTGATTTTTTCTTTCAATTTCAGAGAGAAATGGGATCGGGGTGAATTGAATTTCTGCACAATGATAATAATATAATTTTACTTATTCATGTTTATAGAAATTATATGTTTATCTCTCTTGTAAAAATATTTAATTACAAAATTACCCTACTTTAGTTAAGATATTAATTCTTATTGAGTTAAATTAACTCAAACTAAAACTAAGCATCCAATTAAAACATGCCATGTCACGAGAGGTAATTTACATGTTGAAATAGAAAAGGGTTGGGTAGAACTCACCATATATATATATATAAAGCATAAATTGAATTATAACAATCCAATCTAAACACTATAAACCGTATAACAATATAGTTTTCTCTTTTACGCTTCACTCCAGTTATACTTTGATGCAACTTGCATTGTTGGATTGAAAGTTTGTTTAACCAAATGTTATAATTTGACTTGATTATAGAAATATTATGCATGGTTTAGTCAAATAAATAGAGCTTCTTTTGCTCAGGGATTCCACTACCAAAAATAGGGACTTAGTCACGGGAAAAATTTGTGGCTAAATTTTAAAAAATTCTGGCAATTATACTTTTGTAACAAATAAATATTCGTGGTTAAAGAGGGGGATACGTTTTTAATTAGTTACGCTTTTTACTCCGATGGCCACAATTTTAATATCTGTGAAAATATTTTGTTAGTCACAATTTTGGCACGCTCTTTTTCGTGGCAAAATAAAAGAATGCACAATAAAATAATTGTTTCTGCCACACTTTACTGGTGATAAAATTGGTCAGGTCGGGCTTTTTGCCACACTTTTTTTCGTGGCTAACGATAAAAGTTAAATTAAAAAAAATATCATAATAAAAATACTCCTTAATATAAAATTACATCATATAATATTAAAAAAAATAATCATATTTTTATACGTATTATCCATAGTATAAAAATATGAAATTAACTAATACTTAGTATTGAAAAGCAAATATCCTAGATTAAATGGGTTTAATATTAAAAAAAATTACCAAATAAAACTATTACAAAATAAATATCAAACTTTACTAAAATAATACAGAAACCTAAAAGCCTGAAAGTACCAAGACAAAATGAATTTATCAAGCTCTACATTTCTTGTTATACAGACAATCCACATGCAAAAATATTTTCAGGTAAATAGCAAAAATGACATATAACTTCAGCCACTGAATTATACACTTCATCGATACTCCAGTTGCTTTGTATGCTCCAATAAAATCTGCTAAGCAAGACATTAAGCTAAGAAATTAATAAGTCATTATTTGACTCTTTCGAGAATGATCAAAAAAATTAAGGTACAACACTTACTTCTCGGATATAATTTGTAACTGCTTTGCAGCCTTTAGATGTCAGTTTCATAACATTTTTCAAAATGTCAATTGATAGTTTAGAATCTATCTATAGCCAACAACAAAAGAAATAATTCATATTGAGATAACAAAAAAGAAAAGTCTGAAATTAACTTACATTATTGACTAAAAGAAATATAAAAAATAAAATAATGCCATAAAAATTAACCTAAAGAAGTGTAACTTTATCCAATTTTAGCAGAATTTCAACAATAACATCAGGACCTCTAGCACTGTCTTCTACATAATTTAAATCTGTCTATATTCATACAAGTCTCAATAATTACAAAGCCACAAAACTAAATCAAAAGTTGAACAGTTTAAAAGAAAACACAAACTTGAATTTAGCCAATTAAAAAATTAAAGTAAAATAGATGCATACCAAGCAAAGGGGTGCTATAAGTATCCAACACTATATGAAGTTACAAGATCATCCATGGGGATCCCAGCATCGGCAAGAGCCAAAGTTGCAGCATTGATGCATGCAGATCTAGTTCCTAGACAAGGAATATTAGGAAAAAGAGTTAGTGAATGGTCAAAAAAGTAGTCTTTTAAATACAAAAAGTAGTCAACAGTAAAAAAAAATTAACAACTTCATCACCGCCGATAGCACCTACCATTTTTACTTTATCCTTGAACTAAATTCTTTCTTAGTTTCAAATAAATAATTCAGTAAACAAACTGTCAATTTTCTTGATTAGAGAGAGATCATTAGGGTTGCAAAAAATTATCTTTTTATGAGACGTATTTTAAATAATCATAATATGCGGCTTACCTAAAAAATAGCTAAAATGCTTGTTTGAGAAGGGAAGAAATGGGTTGATCTGCAAAACCAATGGTAATGGATTAAAAGCAAAGGACATATACAAAATACACATAAATATATTATTTCCAAATTAGACACATGAATTTAATTAATAGTGAGTAATTAAATTAATTATTATTCCAATTAATCATACTTAATAAATTCTACTCTTTAGAATTAGTTAGACCTTATTCTGTTAAAGATAAACATGTATTCTCTTTGTACTCTTTTGGTACTTTTTTTATAATTTTAATATTTATTTTCAATTGAATCATTTTATTTCATCACCAAAGTCTCTAAATTAACACATATTGTGAAATTAGGCACTGAAACTGCATTTGGCCAGAAAAAAACTAGACGAAAAATATAACTAAAAAATATAAATAGTGAATTTGTATATATATGATTTGATTTCTTTGGTCGCATTACAATGTGATTTTTATAAAAGTAATGAACAACACAATTACACTAAAAAACAGTTGTTAAATCATGAATAAAAATTAACAAAATTAGTGCATAACCAGTACTAAAAAAAAATTCATAGATATTATAGAGTTTAAGAATCATACTAAGTGAGAAAATTACACATTATCAACAATATTTAAAATCAAACAATTAGCATACTTTATTAATTTTTCAGTGGTAACACTGAGAAGGAGGGAGAAGAAACCAACGATCAAGGAATTGAAAAAACTTGCACTGTATCTGATAAATTGAATTTACCTTAGGTTAGGGTTTAAATTTGAGAAAAGTATAAACTGCATAAAAATATTTAAAAAGGGATGATGAACCACTATTTTATGACTTAATTTGTATCGAATCGAGTAGATTTTGTCAATTATCCTCACATTTATTCATGTAAATTGCATGTTTTGAAGATTCCTTCTCATTTTTATTCTATGATTGAAAACATGTTTCCTAAGCCTTAAAAACACTAATATTTAATCCTCTCTTATTATCATTTGATGCCGTGATTCGTGTGTTAAGTGATTTCAAAGTTTATAGGGCAGGAATGGCTTAAAGGATGGAAAAGAAGCATGTTAAAGTGGAAGGAACACAATAAATTGAAGATTTGAGAAGTTGGGATCGATGCGCGTGCATGGCTGAAGCGTACGCGTGACAAGCCATCTTCCAGGCGACGGGTACGCGTGACTAAGAGCGTCGTCCACTGACGCGTACGGGTGACTAATGCGTACGCGTGGCCAGTGCAGAGCTCACCGATGCGTACGCTTGTCTAACGCGTACACGTGACGAGCGTCACGTGCTGCAATTAAGGGAATTCACTGGGGGCAATTTTTGGGCTGATTCTGACCTAGTTTCAGGCCGAAAAATGAGGACAATACGCTGGGAATGGAGCTGGGACAGACACTTTTACACTTTAGCTTAGTTTTTTTAGTTTTGAATTCTAGTAAGAGAAACTCCTACTTCTCTCTAGGGTTTTTGGTTTTCATAGTTTACTTTTCAATTTGGATCTGGAGAGAAGCTGTGGTTACCTTCATTTCTAATCATTTTCCTTATAGTTTCTTCTCTAATTGCTTTAGTACTTTTTTCTATTTGGTTACTTGAATTCATGTTTGGATCTTGTTACTATTGAATTTTGTTAATGCATTGAGTTATTTCCACATCCATTGTTATTGCTTGTTTTGTTATTGTTGATTTTTGTTAGTGGTAATTTGAATTGAGTTATTTTCTTAGTTATCATCATGTCTTTTATCTTTATTCACCAAGTGTTTGAGGAAATGTCATCCATGATTATGGAGTAGATTTCCTTGCTTGGTTTGGGGTTGAGTAATTAGAGCCACTTGAATTGTTATATTCCAGTGTTGATTGGTAAATGAAGATTGCCAATTAGCTTGAAACTCACCAACTCTAGTTCTTCTCTACGAAGTGACTAGGACTTGTGAGCTAAAAGTTAATTGTTTCACTTGACTTTCCTTCAATCGTTAGAGGATAACTAAGTGAGCGCAATGAGCTTTTACCATCACACTTGGGAAAGACAATAAGGATAAAAATTCTGATTCTCACCCCTAACCAAGACTTTTTATATTTGATTATTTTACAACTCTTGCTAGTTATCTATTGCTCTAAATTCTAGTTATTTATTTTTCTTGTTCTTAAATTCAAAAATCTCCAGGAAATTCCTAACCAATAAATTGCATCTTGTGTCAATTCCTAGGGAAATGACTCAAGATTCTACTCCTGGTTATTGAATTTAATTGTGACATACTTTTTAACTCTGGCAGCAAAAATCTTGTCGGTTGAGAGTATACTGCGCGACTTGATTTGGGAAAAACCTTTTTGGTAATCTTGACCGACATTTATCCGCTTGTCAAATTTTGGCGCCGTTGCTGGGGAGTTGCATATGTGTGCTATGTTATTGGTTGGTGTAAATATATTCATATTTGCATAATTGCATCTTTTACTTGTGTGCTTTTTGGTTATTAGTAGTAGCTATTATTTATTTTGCTTAATATATTTTGTTGCCATGAGCTCTATGTTTCTTTTATTGAATGACACGTTTATTACTAGATCCGAGCTTAGCCCCATTTGATCCTGAAATTAAAAGAACCGTTTCACATATTAGGCGAGCTCGGCACCGGGGGCTTTCGAGGGTGGTGAAGGGGTTTAACCCAATTCACCAATCTTACCCGAGGTTTGAATCCGAAGCGTCATTTGAGGAAGAAACTAACTCTTCTCCCACTAAATCTATTGACGTCTCTTCCATTGATTTAGGTACCGATACTATGGCCGCTCCTAGAAGAATCACTCTCAAGGAGGCGGGAGCTCCGGATTTCACTCTCCAACTATTTCAAGCATGTCATCCGAATTTGAATGCCGATTTTGAGCTAAAGACTTCATTGATTAATCTACTTCTAAGTTCCATGGTCTACCCGCTCAAGATCCCATCAAGCACCTTAGAGACTTTCAAACTGCTTGTTCAACTACGAGGTGGTATGGTGCGGATGAGTTGCCATTTGGTTATATGCCTTCCTATTTTCTCTTAAGGGAAGGACAAAGGAGTGGTTCTACACTCAACCCGAGAATGTTGTTACTAATTGGGATTTGCTTAGAAGGGAATTTCTGGATAAGTTATTTCCACTGGAGGTCACGGATAGATTGAGGAAGGAAATCTCTTGCGTCATTCAAGGTGAATCAGAAACTCTCTATGAGTATTGAGAATGTTTTAGGAAGCCCCTTGATTCGTGCCCCCATCCCATGATTGACGAGTTGGTACTTATTAGTTACTTTTCCCAAGGCATGAAGCCTCAAGATAAGATCCTTCTGGATGCTTCGAGTAATGGCTCTTTGACAAAGTACAAATCGGCGGGGAACGTGGCAACTTATCACCGATTTAGCTGAGTCTACCCAACATGCAAGGCACAGGAATAATCATCCCAAGGCTATTGTGGAAGTTTCGTCTAGTATTGAGTTTGCCCTCACCAAGACTTTGGGAGAGATGACCAATATCCTCAAGCAACTCCAACTCAATCAATAACAACCTCCACCTCCTCCACAACAACAATGTCAACAGTTAGTTCCTTAAAGAGTATGTGAAATTTGTGCCTGTTATTCTCACTATACTGATGAATGTCTACAACTCCAAGAAGACAATACCTTGGCGGCCACCAATGTCTATTACAACCATCCAAATCAAGGGTATTATCAACAAGGCGATAACTATAATCAAGGTGGTAACTACAACCAAGGTTGGCAAGATAACCCCAATCAAGGATGGAGAGACAACTACAACTAAGGAGGAAGAGACAATGGTGGAAACCAAAGGTGGAACAACAATTACCAACAAAATCGGTATCAACAAAACCCTCCTTACCAACAATAAAACCAACGTCAAAGGTACTAACCACCTCACCAAAGGCAAGCTCAAGCACCTCAACTCACCCAACCACAAGTCTCCCAAATTACCTACCCTCCTTCTTCCTGCAACCAAGATGAAACCCTTCGCTCTGTTCTTCAAGGGCAAAAAGAGCTTCAAGCCACAGTTGCCTCTAGCATCACCATCTCACCTCTACTCTCCAAACTCTTATATCCCGTATGGACCCATCCTCTACCTCCAATACTCAACCTTCAAGCTCTAGTGCACTTCCCTCTCAACCCTTACCTAACTCCAAAGATGGAATCAATGCCATCACCTTGAGGTCCGGCACTACATTACAAGAGAGGAGTTTTGAGGAGCCAAGCTCAAAGAGAAGCCATTCAAGATGAAGATGTTGTTGAGGTAGAAGATGTCGAAGACGAGGGTGAGGTACAAGAGGCGGTTAAAGAAGAAGTTGCTCAACCGAAGGATGGAGTTTCTAAGGAAGAAATTTTTTTGAAAGAGGTTATTCCAATTCCTTTTACACACCTAGCTAGGAAGACTAAAAAGCAAGTGGAGCTAGATCCCAAGATGGTAGATATATCCAAAAAGGTCGAGGTAAATATTCCCCTTTTTGATGCTATTCGCCAAGTTCCTAAGTATGCTAAATTTCTAAAGGATTTATGCATGAATAAGAAGAAGATTCATGATTTAGAAACTATTCCTTTGGGTAGCTCAATTTCTACTTTGATGGGTGCTATACCGGAGAAATGTGGTGATCACAATCCTTGTCTAGTTACTTGCACTATAGGTGGTATACAATTTGTTAATTTTGTGTGTGACCTAGGTGCTTGTGTTAGTATTATGCCGTTATTTGTTTATGATGCATTGAAGCTTCCACCGTTGAAAAGGTTGGTGGCCCATTTTGTTTTGGCAGATAAAAGCATAATCTCTGTGGTTGGCATTACGGAAGATGTCTTAGTGAGCATTAAGGGGTTGACTTTTCCAATTGATTTCTACATTCTTGAGATGCCCCTAATGACTCTGGAAGACCATCATCTAATTTTCTAGGGAGGCCGTTCTTGAAAACCTCTCGGTTTAAATTGGATGCTTTTTCGGGTACCTACTCCTTTGAAATTGATGGAAGAGCAGTGAGTTTCAACCTTGATGAAGCTATGAAGCATCCATCGGAGGACCATTCTATCTTTTGGTGTGATATGATTGATGATATTGTGGCCGAAGTCCATCATGATATAGTTGATGAGAAGAACATGGGTCAAGGTGCAAGTGTGGGGAAACCTCCTGAATATGACGAAGATACCTTGTCACCTCCGGTGCTACCGGATAATAAAGTGCCAAGCCATGAGCTAAATATAGAGTTGAAGCCACTTCCACCTCACCTTAAGTATGCTTATCTTGAAGACAATCAAAAGCTCCTGGTGATCATTGCAAAGGAGCTTACTTCCCAACAAGAGGAGCGATTGCTTAATGTATTGCGAAGGAACAAGAAAGCTATTGGGTGGAGTTTGGCGGACATAGTTGGTATAAGCCCTCAAGTTTGTGAGCATCGCATTTTTCTAGAGGAGGGAGACATGCCTATCCGTCAACCTCAAAGACAGTTGAACCCCACAATTCTAGAAGTTGTGAAGAAAGAGGTGACCCAACTACTTGAAGCCGACATTATCTATCCAATCTTGGATAGTGAGTGGGTTAGCCCGGTAGAAGTGGTTCCTAAGATGTCCGACGTCACCATAGTCAAGAATGAGAATAGAGAACTGATGAGCGGATAATTTATACGCTTTTTGGCATTATTTTTAGTATGTTTTTAGTAGGATCTAGTTACTTTTAGGGATGTTTTCATTAGTTTTTATGTTAAATTCACATTTCTGGACTTTACTATGAGTTTGTGTGTTTTTCTGTGATTTCAGGTATTTTCTGGCTGAAATTAAGGGACTTGAGCAAAAATCAGATTCAGAGGTTGAAGAAGGACTGCTGATGCTGTTGGATTCTGACCTCCCTGCACTCAAAGTGGATTTTCTGGAGCTACAGAACTCGAAATAGCGCGCTTCTAATTGCGTTGGAAAGTAGACATCCAGGGCTTTCCAGAAATGTATAATAGTCCATACTTTGCCCAAGTTTAGATGACGCAAACTGGCGTTCAACGCCAGCTCTCTGCCTAATTCTAGCGTCCAGCGCCAGAAACAAGTTGCAAAGTAGAGTTCAACGCCCAAACTGGCACTAAAACTGGCGTTCAACTCCAAGAATGACCTCTACACGTGTAACACTCAAGCTCAGCCCAAGCACATACCAAGTGGGCCCCAGAAGTGGATTTATGCATCAATTACTTACTTCTGTAAACCCTAGTAGCTAGTTTATTATAAATAGGACCTTTTACTATTGTATTAGACATCTTTTGAACCTTTGAATCTTTTGATCATCTTTGGACGCCTGGTTCTTAGATCAGAGGGGCTGGCCATTTGGCCATGCCTGGACCTTTCACTTATGTATTTTCAACGGTAGAGTTTCTGCACTCCATAGATTAAGGTGTGGAGCTATGCTGTTCCTCAAAGATTAATGCAAAGTACTACTGTTTTCTATTCAATTCATCTTATTTCGCTTCTAAGATAGTCATTCGCACTTCAACCTGAATATGATGAACGTGACAATCATCATCATTCCCTATGAACGCGTACCTGACAACCACTTCCGTTCTACATTAGATTGAATGAGTATCTCTTAGATCTCTTAATCAGAATCTTCGTGGTGTAAGCTAGAATGATGGCTGCATTCAAGAGAATCTGGAAAGTCTAAACTTTGTCTGTGGTATTCCAAGTAGGATTCAATGATTGAATGACTGTGACGAGCTTCAAACTCACGAGTGCTGGGCGTAGTGACAGACGCAAAAGGAGGGTGAATCCTATTCCAGCATGATCGGGAACCTCAGATGATTAGCCGTGCCGTGACAGGGCATCTTGGACCATTTTCACAAGAGGAGGGGATGTAGCCACTGACAACGGTGATTCCCTTGCATAAAGCCAGCCATAGAAAGGAGTAAGACTGATTGGATGAAGACAGCAGGAAAGCAGAGATTCAGAGGAACAAATGCATCTCTATACGCTTATCTGAAATTCTCACCAAGGAATTACATAAGTATTTCTATCCTTCTTTTATTACTTATTTTCGAAAACTCTATAACCATTTGATATCCGCCTGACTGAGATTTACAAGGTGACCATAGCTTGCTTCATACCAACAATCTCCGTGGGATTCGACCCTTACTCACGTAAGGTATTACTTGGACGACCCAGTGCACTTGCTGGTTAGTTGTGCGAAGTTGTGAACCATGGTATTGGCATCATGTTTTTGGCGCCATTGCCAGGGAAAGAAAGAGTAATGAATTTTACATAATCAAAGTGTAATCACAATTTCGTCCACCAAGAACTCATGACCACAAGAGTGTAAAATTCATGGAGAGTTTGCATCGACTAAAAGCGTTTGAACTTGGCCACTCGCAAGGATCACTATCCACTACCATTCATCGATTAAATTCTTGATCGCTGGTGCACGAAATTATTACTCTCTTACAATTTCGCACACATGACCAGCAAGTGCACTGGGTCGTCCAAGTAATACCTTACGTGAGTAAGGGTCGAATCCCACGGAGATTGTTGGTTTGAAGCAATCTATGGTTATCTTGTAAATCTTAGTCAGGAAGTCAATTATGTTTATCAATTGAATTGTGAGTAACCAGTAGAGCATAAATTAAAAATTACTTGTAGTGCAGTAATGGAGAATATGTTGGAGTTTTGGAGATGCTTTGTCTTCTGAATCTCTGCTTTCCTCTGTCTTCTTGTTCACGCACGCACGTCCCCCTATGGCAAGCTGTGTGTTGGTGGATCACCGTTGTCAATGGCTACCTTCCGTCCTCCTAGTGAAAACTACGCTCACGCGCTCTGTCACAGCACGGCCAATCACCGGTTGGTTCTCGATCCGGTTGGAATAGGATTTACTATCCTTTTGCGTCTGTCACTAACGCCCAGCCTTCAAGAGTCTGAAGCTCGTCACAGTCATTCAATCCTTGAATCCTACTCGGAATACCACAGACAAGGTTTAGACTTTTCGGATTCTCATGAATGCTGCCATCAGTTCTAGCTTATACCACGGAGATTCTGATTAAAGAATCTAAGAGATACTCATTCAATCGTATATAGAACAGAGGTGGTTGTCAGGCACACGTTCATGATTTGAGGAAGATGATGAGTGTCACAGCTCATCACCTCCATCACAGTTAAGCGCGAATGAACATCTTAGATAGGAACAAGCGTGTTTGAATGGAAAACATAAATACTTGCATTAATTCATTGAGACGCAGCAGAGCTCCTCACCCCCAACAATGAGGTTTAGAGACTCATGCCGTCAGAGAATACAAAATTTAGATCTTAAATGTCATGAGATACAAAATAAGTCTCTAAAAGTTGTTTAAATACTAAACTAGTAGCCTAGGGTTACAAAATATGAGTGGACTATGATGGATGATGCAGAGGTCCACTTCTGGGGCCCACTTGGTGTGTGCTGGGGCTGAGATTTAAGTGAGTCACGTGCAGAGGCCATTTGTGGAGTTGAACGCCAGTTTTTATGCCAGTTTGGGCGTTCAACTCCAGTTTTTGATCCTTTTCTGGCGCTGGACGCCAGAATTGGCCAGAGAACTGGAGTTGAACGCCAGTTTACGTCGTCTATCCTTGTGCAAAGTATGGACTATTATATATTGCTGGAAAGCCCTGGATGTCTTCTTTCCAACGCAATTGGAAGCATGCCATTCCGATTTCTGTAGCTCCAGAAAATCCACTTTGAGTGCAGGGAGGTCAGAATCCAACAGCATCAGCAGTCCTGTTTCAGCCTGAATCAGATTTTTGCTCAGCTCCTTCAATTTCAGCCAGAAAAATACCTGAAATTACAGAAAAACACACAACTCATAGTAAAGTCCAGAAATATGACTTTTTCCTAAAAACTACTAGAAATAGACTAAAAACTAACTAAAACATACTCTAAACTATATGAAATTATCCCCAAAAAGCGTATAAAATATCCGCTCATCACAACACCAAACTTAAACTGTTGCTTGTCCTCAAGCAACTAGACAAATAAAATAGAAGACTAATAGGTTGAGAAGCAATAATATCTCAGAGTTTTTGATTGAAGCTCAGATTCTAATTAGATGAGCGGGACTAGTAGCTTTTTGCTTCTGAACAGTTTTGGCATCTCACTTTATCCATTGAAGCTCAGAGTGATTGGCATCTATAGGAACTCAGAATTCAGATAGTGTTATTGATTCTCTTAGTTCAGTGTGATGATTCTTGAACACAGCTTCTTTATGAGTCTTGGCCGTGGCCCTAAGCACTTTGTTTTCCCGTATTACTACCGGATACATAAATGCCACAGACACATAACTGGGTGAACCTTTTCAGATTGTGACTCAGCTTTGCTAAAGTTTCCAATTAGAGGTGTCCAGAGTTCTTAAGCACACTCTTCTTTTTGCTTTGGACCTTGACTTTAACCGCTCAGTCTCTAGTTTTCACTTGACACCTGCACGCCACAAGCACATGGTTAGGGACAGCTTGATTTAGCCGCTTAGACCAGGATTTCAGTCCTTTAGGCCCTCCTATCCACTGATGCTCAAAGCCTTGGGATCCTTTTTAATTGCCCTTGCCTTTTGGTTTTAAGGGTTATTGGCTTTTTCTGCTTTTTTTTTTTTCTGCAAGCTTTGTTCTTTGCTGCTTTTTCTTGCTTCAAGAATCATTTTTATGATTTTTCAGATTATCAATAACATGTCTCATGTTCATTATTCTTTCAAGAGACAACATATTTAACAGTCTTAAACAACAAATTCAAAAGACATATGCACTGTTCAAGCATTTATTCAGAAGACAGAAAGCATAGCCACCACATCTAACCAATTAGAATTTGTTTTATTTAAACTCGAGATTTTATTGCTTCTTATTCAAAAGATCTACTATTTTATTCATGTTTAATGATGATGAGAAAAATAAACTATAGCTTAATTGGAGATAAAATCAAATAGATACTAATTACTACTATATGACTTCTAAGGTACTTTTATAAGGACACTGTCACAGAGTTAAGGCAGAAATTGGAAATTAACAACCTTTATTCTGGGGGTTTGGGGGTTCCTCTGATCCTTGGGAGGCTTGGTATCACAGAAGATTTTTGGCGCTTCAGTTCCCTTAAGTCACGTCCCTGCTCCTCTTGTTCTTTAAGCATATGGGTCAGCATTTGACTGTGTTCCTTCTGTTGTTTTATTATTTGCTCCATAGCTTCCTGTATCTTGGTGACAGACGTCTCAAGATATTCCCAATATTCCGCTTGAGGAATCTCTGGGAGGAATTCCTGTGCTCTCTTCTTGATATGTTCCTCCTGTGCTTGTTGTCTCTCCATTGATGCTTTGGTGATTGACTTTTCAATTAGGATATATTCAGTTATTCCCATCTTGACTCCAGCGTCCTTGCAGAGCAGAGAAATCACGCTTGGATAAGCCAACCTGGCCTCTCTTGAATTTTTGTTAGCAATCTTATAGAGCTCTGTTGAAATCAGCTGATGAACCTCCACTTCCTTTCCCATCATGATGCAATGAATCATCACTGCTCTTTTAACTGTGACTTCAGAACGGTTGCTGGTGGGCAACAGAGAACGCCCAATGAAGTCCAGCCATCCTCTGGCAACTGGTTTGAGATCCTCCCTCTTGAGTTGATTTGGGACGCCCTTTGTGTTGGTGGTCCACCTGGCTCCAGGGATACAGATGTCCTCTAGAATCTTATCCAGGCCAATGTCTGCTCTCATCATCCTCCTGTTGAAGGAGTCTGGATCATCCTTTAGCTGAGGTAGCTTTAGTATCTCTCTGATCTTGTCAGGGGTGGTATGAACAATTTTTCCCCTGACCATGGTCCGAAATTCGTAGCAGGCAGTTCCAGATAGTCTTTGCTTGTCAGTCTGCCACATATTAGCATAGAACTCCTGGACCATGTTCCTTCCTATTTTCGTTTCAGGATTAGCTAGGACTTCCCAGTTCCTGATTCGAATTTGCTCCTGGATCTCCGGATATTTGTCTTCTTTCAGATCGAATCTAACTTCCGGGATCACTGATCTCAGACCCATTACTTTAAGATAATGGTCTGAATGTTCTTTAGATAAGAACTTCCCTTGATTCCAAAGTGGTTTTGGAACGCTCTCTTTCTTGCCTCTTGGAGTGTATTGTTTCCCTTTGGGAGCCATGATCTTAGTGATCTCGGAAAAACACACCAAACTTAGAGGTTTGCTTGCCCTCAAGCAAAAGAAAAGAAAGGAGAGGGATAGAAGGAGATCGAGGTGCACTTGTTGATGGAGGAGGGGGGGCCGAACCCAATTTTAAAGGGGTGGGGGGGGGTGGCTTTTCGAAAAAAA
Organism: Arachis hypogaea; assembly: GCF_003086295.3. Lineage (NCBI taxonomy): Eukaryota > Viridiplantae > Streptophyta > Magnoliopsida > Fabales > Fabaceae > Arachis > Arachis hypogaea. The sequence continues at coordinate 30,914,040 of NC_092046.1, forward strand.
AGGAAGAGATAAGATAAAAAGATTGAGTTGAAAAAGATAAGATAGAAGATAGAGTTTAATTTTGAAAAGAGATGATAGATTTTTGAAAAAGATAACTCTGAATTTTGAAAAAGATAATATGGATATTTGAAAAAGATATGGATTAGTTGAAAAGATTTTTGAGTGAAAAAGATAGATTTGTTTTCAGAAAAGATTTTGAAAAGAGTTGGATTGAATTTGGAACGATGGATTTTTAGAAATTAGGGATTTTAGAAACCAGGGTTCTTGATATGTTTATGTAAAAATCATGCATTGAAGCATAAAATTTGAAATTAAAATGGAAATACGTGTGGGATTACTGGATTTGGCTCCTCCCTGTCCTCCTGGCGTTTGAACGCCCAAACACTGCCTGTTTTGGGCGTTCAGCGCCCAAATGCTGATCTCCTGGGCGTTCAGCGCCCAGTTGCTGCCATTCCTGGCGTTCAACGCCCAGTGGGTGGCCATTTCTGGCGTTGAACGCCCAAATGCTGCCATTACTGGCGTTCAGCGCCCAGTGGATGCCCATTTTGGGCGCTGAACGCCCAAAATGCCCCTTTAGTGGCGTTTTCTTGCCATTGAGCTCTTTTACTCTGTTTTGTGTGCCGAGGTCTTCTGTAAATGATTATTTACCTTGTTGTCAATGAACTCTATATAAAAAATAAAGATAGAAATAGGGCAAAATGCTTAGAGGATTGTTGCCCCATGGCTGGGTTGCCTCCCAGCAAGCGCTTCTTTATTGTCTTTAGCTGGACCTTGCTGAGCTTTTAATCTAGCTTCAGCCTTGAGCATTCGTGCTCAGTGTTGCCTTCAAGATAATGCTTGATTCTCTGTCCATTGACAATGAACTTCTTATCAGAATCAATATCTTGAAGCTCCACATAACCATATGGTGACACACTTGTAATCACGTATGGTCCCCTCCACCGGGATTTCAGTTTCCCGGGGAATAGCCTGAGTCTAGAGTTAAACAACAGGACTTTTTGTCCTGGTTCAAAGATTCTAGATGACAGCTTTCTGTCATGCCATTTTTTTTATTTTTCTTTATAAAGCTTGGCATTCTCGAAAGCTGTGAATCTGAATTTCTCTAGCTCATTTAGCTGGAGCAATTGTTTTTCTCCAGCTAATTTGGCATCAAAGTTTAGGAATCTGGTTGCCCAGTAGGCCTTATGTTCCAGTTCCACGGGCAGGTGACATGCCTTACCATACACCAGTTGGTATGGAGAGGTCCCTATAGGGGTCTTGAATGCTGTTCTGTAGGCCCACAGTGCATCATCCAAGCTCCGTGCCCAATCCTTTCTACGGGTATTTACTGTCCGTTCCAGGATTCTCTTTAATTCTCGATTAGAGACTTCAGCTTGCCCATTGGTTTGTGGATGATATGGAGTGGCCACCTTGTGGCAAATTCCATACCGAACCATGGCAGAGTAAAGCTGTTTATTGCAGAAGTGAGTGCCCCCATCACTGATTAGTACTCTAGGGACACCAAACCTGCTAAAAATATGTTTCTGGAGGAACTTCAGCACTGTTTTAGTATCATTGTTGGGTGTGGCAATAGCCTCAACCCATTTTGATACATAATCCACTGCCACCAGAATATAAGTGTTTGAGTATGATGGTGGGAAAGGTCCCATGAAGTCAATTCCCCATACATCAAACAACTCTATTTCCAAGATCCCTTGTTGAGGCATGGCGTAACCATGAGGCAGGTTACCAGCTCTTTGGCAACTGTCACAATTACGTACAAACTCTCGGGAATCTTTATAGAGTGTGGGCCAATAGAAGCCACATTGGAGGACCTTGGTGGCTGTTCGCTCACCTCCGAAATGGCCTCCATATTGAGATCCGTGGCAATGCCATAGGATTCTCTGTGCTTCCTCTCTGGGGACACACCTACGGATAATTCCGTCTGCACATCTCTTAAAGAGATAGGGTTCATCCCACAAGTAGTACTTTGCATCAGTAACTAATTTCTTCTTTTGTATTCTATTGTACTCCTTGGGTATGAACCTTGCAGCTTTATAGTTTGCAATATCGGCAAACCATGGTGCTTCCTGAATGGCAAATAGATGCTCATCAGGGAACGTCTCAGAGATCTCAAGAAAGGGGAGGGACGTCCCTTCCACTGGCTCTATCCGGGACAGATGATCAGCCACTTGGTTCTCTGTCCCTTTTCTGTCTCTTATTTCTATATCAAACTCTTGCAGAAGCAATACCCATCTGATGAGCCTGGGTTTTGAATCCTGCTTTGTGAGTAGATATTTAAGAGCAGCATGGTCAGTATACACAATCACTTTTGATCCTACTAAGTATGATCTGAACTTGTCAATGGCGTAAACCACTGCAAGTAATTTCTTTTCTGTGGTTGTGTAATTTTTCTGGGCATCATTTAAAACGCGACTGGCATAATAAATGACATGCAGAAGCTTGTCATGCCTCTGTCCCAGTACTGCACCAATGGCATGATCACTGGCATCACACATTAACTCAAATGGAAATGTCCAGTCTGGTGCAGAAATGACTGGTGCTGTGACCAGCTTAGCTTTCAGCGTTTCAAACGCCTGCAGGCATGCTGTGTCAAACACAAATGGCATGTCAGCAGCTAGCAGATTGCTTAGAGGTTTTGCGATTTTTGAAAAATCCTTTATAAACCTCCTATAGAATCCTGCATGCCCCAGAAAGCTTCTGATTACCTTAACATTGGCAGGTGGTGGTAATTTTTCAATTACCTCTATTTTTGCTTGATCCACCTCTATTCCCTTGTTTGAGATTTTATGCCCAAGAACAATTCCTTCAGTCACCATGAAGTGACACTTTTCCCAGTTTAAAACTAGGTTGGTTTCTTGGCATCTTTTCAGAACAAGTTTCAGGTGATCAAGATAGGAGCTGAATGAGTCTCCATATACTGAGAAGTCATCCATGAAGACTTCCAGAAATTTTTCCACCATGTCAGAGAAAATAGAGAGCATGCATCTCTGGAAGGTTGCAGGCGCATTACATAGCCCAAATGGCATCCTTCTATAAGCAAACACTCCCGATGGACATGTGAATGCTGTTTTCTCTTGATCCTGGGGATCCACTGCAATTTGATTATAGCCTGAATAGCCATCCAAAAAGCAGTAATAATCATGACCTGCTAGTCTCTCTAGCATCTGGTCTATGAATGGTAAAGGAAAATGATCCTTTCTGGTGGCTGTATTGAGCCTTCTGTAGTCAATACACATGCGCCACCCTGTAACTGTTCTTGTAGGAACCAGTTCATTTTTTTCATTATGAATCACTGTCATGCCTCCCTTTTTTGGGACGACTTGAACAGGGCTCACCCAGGGGCTATCAGAAATGGGATAAATAATCCCAGCCTCTAGTAATTTGGTGACCTCTTTCTGCACCACTTCCTTCATGGCTGGATTTAGCCGCCTCTGTGGTTGAACCACTGGTTTGGCATTATCCTCCAATAGGATTTTGTGCATGCATCTAGCTGGGCTTATGCCCTTAAGGTCACCTATGGACCACCCAAGAGCTGTATTGTGTGTCCTTAGCACTTGAATAAGTGCTTCCTCTTCCTGTGAATTTAAAGCAGAGCTTATGATCACTGGAAAGGTGTCACCTTCTCCTAGAAATGCATATTTCAAGGATGGTGGCAGTGGCTTGAGCTCTGGTTTAGGAGGTTTTTCCTCTTTCAGAAGAAAGTTCAGAGGCTCTTTCATGTCCCCTGAATCCTCCAAATCAGGCTGAACATCTTTAAAGATGTCTTCCAACTCTGATTCGAGACTCTCAGCCATGTTGATCTCTTCTACCAAAGAGTCAATAAGGTCAACTTTCATGCAGTCTGTTGATGTGTCTGGATGCTGCATGGCTTTGACAGCGTTCAACTTGAACTCATCATCATTGACTCTCAGGGTTATTTCCCCCTGTTGGACGTCAATGAGGGATCGTCCAGTTGCTAGGAAGGGTCTTCCTAGAATGAGAGTAGCACTCTTGTGCTCCTCCATTTCCAGCACAACAAAGTCAGTGGGAAAGGCGAATGGCCCAACTCTGACAATCATGTCCTCAATCACGCCTGAAGGGTATTTAGTGGAACCATCAGCAAGTTGGAGACATATCCGGGTTGGTTTAACTTCTTCAGTTAAGCCAAGCTTCCTGATAGTGGATGCAGGTATTAGGTTGATGCTTGCCCCAAGATCGCATAAGGCTGTCTTGGTGCAATCACCTTCCAATATGCATGGTATCAGAAAACTCCCAGGGTCTTTAAGCTTTTCAGGAAAGCTTTTCAGAATGACTACACTGCATTCTTCAGTGAGGAGAACTCTTTCTGTTTCTCTCCACTCCTTTTTATGACTCAAGATCTCTTTCATGAACTTGGCATAAGAAGGTATTTGCTCAAGTGCCTCTGCAAAATGAATCTTTATTTCAAGAGTCCTTAGATAATCTGCAAAGCGAGCAAATTGCTTATCCTGCTCCTCTTTCCGGAGTTTTTGAGGATAAGGTATCTTGGCTTTATATTCCTCAACCTTAGTGGTTAAAGAAGCCTTTTTAGAGGGGTTGTTATCAGCACTTGTGTGTGTCTGATCCCTCACTGACAATTGAGTACCAGAGTCAGAAGCTGGAGTGACGTTAGACGCCAACTCACTGTCTGTTCCTGGCGCCTGAACGCCAGAAATGTGCCCATTTTGGGCGTTCAACGCTGGATTATGCCCCCTTTGGGCGTTCAACGCCAGATTCTTGCCCATTTCTGGCGTTGAACGCCAATCCTGCCTTGTTTCTGGCGCTGAACGCCAGTTTTGGGCATGGTCTGGGCGTTCAGCGCCAGCCTTCCACCCATTTTCTGGCGTTTTAGTGCCAGAATTAATTTTCCCTGGGCTCTTACTGTCCTCAGGTGAATCTTTGGTGGGTCGCTCATTTCTTGAATTTTTGATGCCTTGAGGTGGGGTATTTAATGTTTTCCCACTTCTTAATTGAACTGCTTGGCATTCTTCTGCTATTTGCTTTGATAGCTGCTGCTTTGTTTGCTTAAACTGTTCGTCCATATGTATATTAGCTATCCTTGTCTCCTGTAACCTGTCTTTGAATTCAGCTAGCTGCTTTGTTAGAAAATCTAATTGCTGATTGAATTCAGCAGCTTGTTTTACAGTACTGAATTCAGCAGTTACTGTTTTAACCTCTTCATTCATGGAAGGGTTGCTGCTTAGATACAGATGCTGATTCCTGGCAACTGTATCAATGAGCTCTTGAGCTTCTTCAATGGTCTTTCTCATATGGATAGATCCACCAGCTGAGTAATCTAAAGACATCTGAGCTCCTTCTACAAGCCCATAGTAGAAGATGTCTAACTGAACCCACTCTGAAAACATTTCAGAGGGGCATTTTCGTAGCATCTCTCTGTATCTCTCCCAGGCATCATAAAGAGATTCATTATCTCCTTGTTTAAAGCCTTGGATGTCCAGCCTTAGCTGTGTCATCCTTTTTGGAGGGAAATATTGATTCAGGAATTTTTCTGTCAGCTGTTTCCATGTTCTTATGCTGGCCTTAGGTTGGTTATTTAACCACCTCTTGGCTTGATCTTTTACAGCAAATGGAAACAGTAATAGTCTGTAGACATCCTGATCTATTTCCTTATCATGTACTGTGTCAGCAATTTGTAAAAATTGTGCCAGAAACTCTGTAGGTTCTTCCTGTGGAAGACCGGAATACTGGCAACTTTGCTGCACCATGATAATGAGCTGAGGATTCAACTCAAAGCTACTGACTCCAATGGAGGGTATGCAGATGCTACTTCCATATGAAGCAGTAGAGGGGTTAGAATATGACCCCAGAGTCCTCCTGGACTGTTCATTTCCACTTATGTCTATGATGGATCTATGGATATAACTTGGATTGATTTACCTTTTTATTTATTTTATTTTATAAGAAGTAAACACTTAAATAAAATAAAATAACTAAAAAGAATTTGAATTTTGAAGTTAAAAAAAATTTTTTTTCGTAAAAAAAATAAAAATAATTAGTTAAAAAAAACAGAAATTTTTGAAAAAGAGGGAAGATATTTTCGAAAATTAGAGAGAGAGAGAGTTAGTTAGGTAGTTTTGAAAAAGTTAAGAAACAAACAAAAAGTTAGTTAGTTAGTTGAAACAAATTTTGAAAAGATAAGAAGTTAGGAAGTTAGAAGAGATATTTTGAAAAGATATTTTTGAATTTAGTGAGGAGAGAGAAAAACAATAAGATAGTACAAGATTTAAAATTTTTAGATCTAATGCTCCTTGTTTTTGAAAATTTTGGAGGGAAAACACCAAGGAACACCAAACTTAAAAATTTTAAGATCAAGACACAAGGAAAACTCAAGAACACTTTGAAGACTCACAAGAACACAAGAACATGAAGAAAGAACACCAAACTTAAAATTTTTAGAAAACCAAACCAAAATTTTCGAAAATCAAAGGGAATTCAACAAGAAAACACCAAACTTAAAGTTTGGCACACAATTTAATAGAGAAAATATTATTTATGAAAAAGAATGTTTTGAAAAGAGTATAAAAGATTCTAACCCAATTACCAAGAACACAGATTAATGCTCTAGCCAAATGAGTTATGGAACTTTCGAAAATTTTTAGAAAGATTATTTTTGAAAACACCAAAATTAAAGTTTGGCACAGGATTTAATAGAAAAAATTATTTTTTTGAAAAAGATTTTAAAAAATATGATAGCCAATTATCATGAACATAAACACCACGTTCTAAATAACTGAGCTATAAATTTAAAGTGTTTTAACAAGGGATAAATAATAAAAGACTCTAAACCAAAAAGAGAAAATTTTTCCTAATCTAAGCAACAAAATAATCCGTCAGTTGTTCAAACACGAACAATCCCCGGCAACGGCGCCAAAAACTTGGTGCACGAAATTATTACTCTCTTACAATTTCGCACACATGACCAGCAAGTGCACTGGGTCGTCCAAGTAATACCTTACGTGAGTAAGGGTCGAATCCCACGGAGATTGTTGGTTTGAAGCAATCTATGGTTATCTTGTAAATCTTAGTCAGGAAGTCAATTATGTTTATCAATTGAATTGTGAGTAACCAGTAGAGCATAAATTAAAAATTACTTGTAGTGCAGTAATGGAGAATATGTTGGAGTTTTGGAGATGCTTTGTCTTCTGAATCTCTGCTTTCCTCTGTCTTCTTGTTCACGCACGCACGTCCTCCTATGGCAAGCTGTGTGTTGGTGGATCACCGTTGTCAATGGCTACCTTCCGTCCTCCTAGTGAAAACTACGCTCACGCGCTCTGTCACAGCACGGCCAATCACCGGTTGGTTCTCGATCCGGTTGGAATAGGATTTACTATCCTTTTGCGTCTGTCACTAACGCCCAGCCTTCAAGAGTCTGAAGCTCGTCACAGTCATTCAATCCTTGAATCCTACTCGGAATACCACAGACAAGGTTTAGACTTTTCGGATTCTCATGAATGCTGCCATCAGTTCTAGCTTATACCACGGAGATTCTGATTAAAGAATCTAAGAGATACTCATTCAATCGTATATAGAACGGAGGTGGTTGTCAGGCACACGTTCATGATTTGAGGAAGATGATGAGTGTCACAGCTCATCACCTCCATCACAGTTAAGCGCGAATGAACATCTTAGATAGGAACAAACGTGTTTGAATGGAAAACAGAAATACTTGCATTAATTCATTGAGACGCAGCAGAGCTCCTCACCCCCAACAATGAGGTTTAGAGACTCATGCCGTCAGAGAATACAAAATTTAGATCTGAAATGTCATGAGATACAAAATAAGTCTCTAAAAGTTGTTTAAATACTAAACTAGTAGCCTAGGGTTACAAAATATGAGTGGACTATGATGGATGATGCAGAGGTCCACTTCTGGGGCCCACTTGGTGTGTGCTGGGGCTGAGATTTAAGTGAGTCACGTGCAGAGGCCATTTGTGGAGTTGAACGCCAGTTTTTATGCCAGTTTGGGCGTTCAACTCCAGTTTTTTATCCTTTTCTGGCGCTGGACGCCAGAATTGGGCAGAGAACTGGCGTTGAACGCCAGTTTACGTCGTCTATCCTTGTGCAAAGTATAGACTATTATATATTGCTGGAAAGCCCTGGATGTCTACTTTCCAACGCAATTGGAAGCATGCCATTCCGAGTTCTGTAGCTCCAGAAAATCCACTTTGAGTGCAGGGAGGTCAGAATCCAACAGCATCAGCAGTCCTGTTTCAGCCTGAATCAGATTTTTGCTCAGCTCCTTCAATTTCAGCCAGAAAAATACCTGAAATTAAAGAAAAACACACAACTCATAGTAAAGTCCAGAAATATGACTTTTTCCTAAAAACTACTAGAAATAGACTAAAAACTAACTAAAACATACTCTAAACTATATGAAATTATCCCCAAAAAGCGTATAAAATATCCGCTCATCAATCGCCTGTCAGGTAAATCCCATTATTGCTTTTTAGATGGCTATACTGGTTATTTTCAGATCCATATTGCTTCAGAAGACCAAGAGAAAACTACTTTCACATGCCCGTTTGGAATGTATGCATACAAAAGAATGCTTTTTGGTTTATGTAATGCACCGGCTATGTTTCAAAGGTGCATGATGATCATCTTTTAGGATATTCTTGAGTACTGTATGAAAGTATTTATGGATGATTTTAGTGTTTATGGTGATTTTTTTTACCTTTGTTTGGATAATCTTTCTAGAGTATTAGAAAGATATGCTAGTTCAAACCTTGTGCTTAATTTTGAAAAATGTTACTTTATGGTAAAGCAAGGTATTATTCTAGGTCATGTTATTTCTAATACTGGTATATCTGTTGATCCTGCAAAGGTTGATGTTATTTTTGGTTTACCTTACCCCTCTTCTGTAAGGGAAGTCCATTCTTTTCTTGGTCATGCAGGTTTCTACCGGCGTTTCATCAAGGACTTCAGTAAGGTTGCACTACCCCTTTCCCGACTATTGCAAAAAGATATAGAGTTTGACTTGAGTGAAGATTATATGGAAGCATTTGACAAGATAAAGATTTTCTTAACCCAAGATCCTATTGTAAGAGGGCTTGATTTGAGTAGGCCATTTGAGATAATGTGTGATGCATCTAACTATGCGGTAGGAGCAGCGCTGGCTCAGCGCGTAGGTAAGGATCTCTATATCATAGCTTATGCTTTTAAGACTTTAGATGGTGCCTAGTCTAACTATACTACCACTGAAAAGGAACTTTTAGCAATTGTTTTTGCCTTGGATAAATTCCGGGCCTATTTACTTGGAACCAAAGTGGTAGTATATTCAGACCATGCGGCTTTGAAATACATGATAGCTAAGAAAGAATTAAAACCAAGGTTAATCCGTTGGATATTGCTATTGCAAGAGTTTGATTTAGAGATCAAGGATAGGAGTGGTTCCCAAAATTTTGTAGCGGACCACTTGAGTCACCTAGAGCATATAAAAAGTGACTCCACTCCTATCAATGATGCATTTCCTCTTGATAGCTTGCAAGCAACATCTGAGGTGGTTCCTTGGTATGCACCCATTGCTAATTATTTGGTCAGTCACACCTTTCCTCCAAATTTTTCTAAGGACAAGCTCAAGAGCGAGTACAAGCATTACATATGGGATGACCCATATTTGTGGAGATGTGGTACTGACCAAATAATTAGGAGGTGTGTTCCACAATCCGAAATCCAGTCTATCTTGGAGGCGTGTGATGTGGCGGAAATTTTCCAATTAAGAAATTATAATAAGAACGGAGTTGCAAGTACAGTTCTTAACTGACTAAAAATCTGCTTATCAATTTAGAAAAAGTGTCACAATTTCAGAATAAAATACTGGGAGTAGAAATCCCAGGTCGTCTCCCAACGAGATGACAAAAGAGTGCTATTTTATTAATCAGGAATTTTTCGAAAAATTTTAAGAGTTGGGGAACAGAAAAATAAATGATTATAAATTAAAGCAATGAAACTTAATGAGAGAATTTATATAATCAAAATAAAAGCCTTGACCGGGAGAAGATTAATTGGAAGTTCTATCCTTGTTGAATTTTCCCAAGTGTAATAGTAAGAGGTTGTTGTTCTACTTAGTTATCCCTTACCTGATAAAGGAAAGTCAAGTAACTAACTAACCAACTCTGAATCCCAAGTCCTAATCCTCTCCTAAGGAAGGATTAGAGTCAGAGACTAGAGAGCCAGCCAACAATTTCCAATTCCCAATTAACGCTTGAGTAATTCAACTCAAGGGTCTCCTTTTAACCAACTCCCAAGTCAAGTTGGGAGTCTACTCCATTGACATGAATACCATTCTTATAGACATATAAAGGGAATAAAGAGAAGACATGAAAATTCAAATAAAGCAATAACAGAAATTTAATTAAAAGTAAAAATAATTCTTTGCATTAATAAATTCCAAAACCATAAACATACATATCTGAACAGGGTTAATAGGTAATTAAAAGAGTAAAGGAATAAGAAAACAAACTAGGACAATGGAAACTTCAACGGAGGTAGTAACTTTTTTCAATATCCAAATCAAAAGCACAGAATCCTAGAAACTAAGAATGTGAAGAACCCTAGAGGAAATGGTGTTTTTCTCTAAGATTTCAATCTAAAACTCAAAACTATGCGAATGAAAATGTGTTTTTAGTCTCTGCTTGTCCCCTGGCTCTAGTCTGTGTTTCTGGGCCGAAAACTGGGTCCAAACTCAGCCCAAAATCGTCCCCAGCATCTTCTGCGTTTTCTGCATGTGGCGCATGTCACGCGTACGCGTCGATGGTCATCTTCGCATGTCACGCGTACGCTTCAGGCACGCACACACATCGCAGTGGAAAGCTCCAAGTCACGCGCACGCGTGAGCCATGCGTGTGCGTCGATACTCGCTGGTTATCTCCTTTAATTCTTGTGCTCCTTCCATTTATGCAAGCTTCCTCTCCATCCTCTAAGCCATTCATGCCCTATATAGCCTGAAAACACTTAACGCACAGATCACGGCATCGAATGGTATAAAGGGAAATTAAAAATATACAATTTAAAGGCTTAGGAAGCAAGTTTTCAATCATAGAACAGAATCTGGAAGGAATTGTAAAACCATGCAAATTGTGTGAATAAGTGTGTAGAGACTTGATAAAATCCACTCAATTGAGCATAAGATAAACTAAAAAATAGTGGTTTATCAATCTCCCCACACTTAAACATTAGCATGTCCTCATGCTAAGCTCAAGGAGACAAAAAGAATGAATGGGAAAAAGTAAGACTCATGAGATATAACCTATGTATGTGAATGCAACTATATGCTAAGGTGTTTCTATCCACTCAGTTAAAAGTAAACAAGTTCTCTAAGACAAACAGAAATCTAATTTCACTAATTCAAATCATACAGTAAAGACAAGTAAACTTGTAAGAAGATAGCTCATGAAAGCAGGGAACATAGAATCAAGTATTGAACCCTCACTGGTAGTGTATATGCACTCTAATCTCTCAAGTGTTTACGATTGATCACTCTATTCTTCTCTAGTCATGCTTTATGAAACTTTGTTCTTCATCTAACTAATCAACACATATTTAGTATACCAATGCAAACATCATGAGGTCTTTTCAAGGTTGTAATGGGGCTAAGGTAAGTGCAAGGATATATGTATGGCCAAGTGAGCTATAAATTGAATCTTTGACTAGCCTAAGTTCTCACCTAACACACACACACACACATACACACACAGACACACACACACACACACACACACACACACACACACACACACACACACACACACACTATGTACTTCTAAAATCATGCCTAACTACCCAAAATTCCTACTTTTGCATCACATACTCATGTATCAAAATTGTCTTTAATTTCACCACATATGCACTGATCTTTTATTAAACTTCACATTGGGGTAATTTTGTCCCCTATTTATTTATTTAGTTATTTATGGTGTAAAATAAATTATTATTTTTTTTCGAACATGAAAGCAAACATATTATTTCAATGCATATGGTTTCTCTGGTTTCGCATGAGTATGTACCCAAATTTCCAATATTTAAATAAACTAAAAACACAATACATTCCTATTAACCTAGGTTTCCCACAATTCTCCACACTTAGTTAACACACTATCTTAAGCTAACCAAAGATTCAAATCAGGTAATTAATTATTTTTCCGCTTAAGGCTAGTCACGTGGTAATATAAAGAACAAATGGGGATTAAAAGGCTCAAAGTGGCAAACAAAGGTAATTAAAATGGTAGGCTATTTGGGATAAGTGAGCTAGTAGCAAATGATGGCCTCAATCATATGTATGCATGTAAATACACTAAACAATGGATATATAGAATGGAACAAACTATAGATTGCAATCATAGGGAAGAAAACATACAAGAATAAAATATTATAGTTAAATAATGTAACCACATAATTAAGCTCAAACTCTCACAGGTTGTGTGTTCTTAGCTATAAACCATGTTCCAAATTACAATCTTCAAACAAGTTCAACACAAATTTTCAATTTAAATTAGTGAAATAATGTAAAATAGGGTCTTGAAAAGAAACTCATTACTTTAACCAAGCAAACATACATGCAAACAATTATTATCAAGCAAACTACCCTATCTAATAAAAGAAAAGCTAAAATATTGGTGTTAAGAGAGAGAAATTACCTCCGTAAGTCAAGGACTGACCTCCCTACACTTAAGGCTTGGTGGTGCTCGAAATTGTGATCTCAGGCAACGGCGCTAAAAACTCTGTACGCACGTCTTAATAAATCGTTTGTCATTCACAACTTCGATGCAACTAACCAGCAAGTGCACTAGGTCGTCCAAGTAATAAACCTTACGTGAGTAAGGGTCGATCCCATGGAGATTGTTGGTATAAAGCAAGCTATGGTCACCTTGTAAATCTCAGTCAGGCGGATATCAAATAGTTATGGAGTTTTCGAAATTAATAATAAATAGAAAATAAGGATAGAAACACTTATGTATATCATTGGTGAGATTTCAGATAAGCGTATAGAGATGCTTTCATTCCTCTGAACCTCTGCTTTCCTGCTGTCTTCATCCAATCAATCCTACTCCTTTCTATGGCTGGCTTTATGTAAGGACATCACCATTGTCAATGGCTACTTTTGATCCTCTCTGGAAAATGGTCCGATGTGCTGTCACTGCATGGCTAATCGTCTGGAGGCATCACCGTGGTCAATGGCTACATCCTATCCTCTTGTGAAAATGGTCCAAATGCTCTGTCACAGCACGGCTAATCATCTGAGGTTCTCGATCATACTGGAATAGGATTCACCCTCCTTTTGCGTCTGTCACTACGGCCAGCAATCGCGAGTTTGAAGTTCATCACAGTCATTTAATCCCAGAGTCCTACTCGGAATACCATAGACAAGGTTTAGACTTTCTGGACTCTCATGAATGCCGCCATCAATCTAGCTTATACCACGAAGATTCTGATTAAGAGATCCAAGAGATACTCATTCAATCTAAGGTAGAACGGAAGTGGTTGTCAGGCACGCGTTCATAGGGGAATGATGATGATTGTCACGTTCATCACATTCATGCTGAAGTGCGAATGAATATCTTAGAAGCGGAATAAGTTGAATTGAATAGAAAAACAGTAGTACTTTGCATTAATTCATGAGGAACAGCAGAGCTCTACTCCTTAATCTATGGAGTGTAGAAACTCTACCGTTAAAAATACATAAGAGAAAGGTTCAGGCATGGTCGAATGGCCAGCCCCCATGATCTAAGAACCAGACGTCCCCAGATGTCTAATACAATAGTATAAAGTCCTATTTATAATAAACTAGTTACTAGGGTTTACAGAAGTAAGTAATTGATGCATAAATCCACTTCTGGGGCCCACTTGGTATGTGCTTGGGTTGAGCTTGAATGTTACACGTGTAGAGGTCAATCATGGAGTTGAACGCCAGTTTGTAACATATTTTTGGCGTTCAACTCTGGCTTGTGACGTGTTTCTGGCGTTTAACTCCAGACAGCAGCGTAGAACTGGCGTTCAACGCCCTTTTACATCATCTAAACTCGGCCAAAGTATGAACTATTATATATTGCTGGAAAGCTCTAGATGTCTACTTTCCAACGCAATTGGAAACACGCCATTTTGAGTTCTGTATCTCCAGAAAATCCACTTTGAGTGCAGGGAGGTCAGAATCCAACAGCATCAGCAGTCCTTCTTCAACCTCTGAATCTGATTTTTGCTCAAGTCCCTCAATTTCAGCCAGAAAATACCTGAAATCACAGAAAAACACACAAACTCATAGTAAAGTCTAGAAATGTGAATTTAACATAAAAACTAATGAAAACATCTCTAAAAGTAACTAGATTCTACTAAAACATACTAAAAACAATGCCAAAAAGTGTATAAATTATCCGCTCATCACAACACCAAACTTAAATTGTTGCTTGTCCCCAAGCAACTGAAAATCAAATAGGATAAAAAGAAGAGAATATACTATAAATTCCAAACTATCAATGAAACATAGCTCCAATCAGATGAGCGGGACTTGCAGCTTTTTGCCTCTTGAATAGTTTTGGCATCTCACTTTATCCATTGAGGTTCAGAATGATTGGCATCTATAGGAACTCAGAGTTCAGATAGTGTTATTGATTCTACTAGTTCAGTATGATGATTCTTGAACACAGCTATTTTATGAGTCTTGGCCGTGGCGCTAAGCACTTTGTTTTCCAGTATTACCACCGGATACATAAATGCCACAGACACATAACTGGGTGAACCTTTTCAGATTGTGACTCAGCTTTGCTAAAGTCCCCAATTAGAGGTGTCCAGGGTTCTTAAGCACACTCTTCTTTTGCTTTGGACCTTGACTTTAACCGCTCAGTCTCAAGTTTTCACTTGACACCTACACGCCACAAGCACATGGTTAGGGACAGCTTGGTTTAGCCGCTTAGGCCAGGATTTTATTCCTTTAGGCCCTCTTATCCACTGATGCTCAAAGCCTTGGGATCCTTTTTATTTACCCTTGCCTTTTGGTTTTAAGGGTTACTGGCTTTTTGCTCTTGTCTCTTGGTTTTAAGAGCTTTTGGCTTTTTCTGCTTGCTTTTTCTTTTTCTTTCTATTTTTTTCTCGCTATTTTTTTTTCTGCAAGCTTTGTTCTTTGCTGCTTTTTCTTGCTTCAAGAATCATTTTTATGATTTTTCAGATTATCAAATAACATGTCCCCTTGTCATCATTCTTTCAAGAGCCAACATATTTAATTAAACTAAATTCAAAAGACATATGCACTGTTCAAGCATTCATTCAGAAAACAAGAAGCATTGTCACCACATCAATATAATTAAACTAAGTTCAAGGATAAATTTGAAACTCATGTACTTCTTGTTCTTTTGAATTAAAACATTTTTCATTTAAGAGAGGTGATGGATTCATAGGACATTCATAACTTTAAGACATAGTTACTAATTACTAATGATCATGTAATAAGATACAAACATGGATAAGCACTTAACATAGAGAAAACGAAAAACAGAGAATGTAAGAATAAGGAATGAGTCCACCTTAGTGACGGTGGCGTTTCCTTCTTGAGGAACCAATGATGTCCTTGAGCTCTTCTATGTCTCTTCCTTGTCTTTGTTGCTCCTTCCTCATTGCTTTTTGATCTTCTCTAATTTTATGAAGGATGATGGAGTGCTCTTGATGTTCCACCCTTAGTTGTCCCATGTTGGAACTTAGTTCTCCTAGGGAGGTGTTGATTTGCTCCCAATAGTTTTATGGAGGAAAATGCATTTGAGGCATCTCCGGGATCTCATGGTGATGAGCTTCATGCGTCTCTTGAGATCCATGAATGGGCTCTCTTGCTTGCTCCATCCTTTTCTTAGTGATGGGATTCTCTTCCTCAATGGGAATGTCTCCTTCTATGAAAGCTCCAGCTGAGTAACATAGATGGCAAATAAGATGAGGGAAAGCTAGCCTTGCCCCAGGAGAGGGCTTTTCGGCTATTTTGTAGAGTTCAAGGGAGATGACTTCATGAACTTCTACTTCCTCTCCAATCATGATGCTATGGATCATGATGGCCCGATCCACAGTAACTTCAGATCGGTTGCTAGTGGGGATGATGGAGCGTTGGATGAATTCCAACCATCCTTTAGCTACAGGCTTGAGGTCCAGTCTTCTTAATTGAACTGGCTTGCCTTTGGAGTCAATCTTCCATTGAGCTCCTTCCACACATATGTCCATGAGGACTTGGTCCAACCTTTGATTAAAGTTGACCCTTCTAGTATAGGGGCGTGCATCTCCTTGCATCATAGGCAAGTTAAACGCCAACCTCACATTTTCCGGACTAAAATCTAAGTATTTCCCCCGAACCTTTGTAATATAATTCTTTGGGTTTGGGTTCTTACTTTGATCATGGTTCCTAGTGATCCATGCATTGGCATAGAACTCTTGAACCATTAAAATTCTGACTTGTTGGATGGGGTTTGTTAGAACTTCCCAACCTCTTCTATGGATCTCATGTCGGATCTCCGGATACTCATTTCTCTTGAGTTTGAAAGGGACCTCGGAGATCACCTTCTTCTTGGCCACAACATCATAGAAGTGATCTTGATGAGCTTTGGAGATGAATCTGTCCATCTCCCATGACTCGGAGGTGGAAGCTTTTGTCTTCCCTTTCCCTTTTCTAGAGGATTCTCCAATCTTGGGTGCCATCAATGGTAATGGAAAAATAAAAAGCTTATGCTTTTACCACACCAAACTTAGAATATTGCTCGCCCTCGAGCAAGAGAAGAAAGAATAGATGAAGAAGAAGAAGAAAATATGGAGGAGAGGAGGGAGAGGTGTATTCGGCCAAGAAGGGGAAGAGAGGGTTGTATTGTGTGAAAATGAGGAAGAATGGAGGGCTATATATAGGGAAGGGAGGGGGTAAGTTTCGGCCATAAGGGTGGGTTTTGGGTGGAAAATTGATTTTGAATTTTGAAGGTAGGTGGGGTTTATGAGGTAGGTTTATGGGGAAGAGTGGATGGATGTGAGTGGTGAAGTGGTGATAGGGAAGAGAGATTGAGGTGATTATTGAAGAGTTTTAGGGAAGAGTGTTTATGGGATTGTGTGAAAGAGGGGTGAGAAGAAGTGAGTGGAGGTAGGTGGGGATCCTGTGGGGTCCACAGATCCTGAGGTGTTCAAGGATTTACAACCTTGCACCAAATTAGGCATGCAAAATGCCCTTGCACACAACTCTGGGCGTTCAGCGCCAGATTGGTGCTTGTTCTGGGCGTTGAACGCCCATTTGTTACCCATTTCTGGCGTTGAACGCCAGAACCATGCTTGTTCTGGGCGTTCAGCGCCAGCTCTTCTCCAGGGTGCAATTCTAGCGTTCAAACGCCCAGATGCTGCCCATTTTGGACGTTCAGCGCCAGAACCATGCTCTGTTCTGGCGTTTAAACGCCAGTGAGATCCTCCTCCAGGGTGTGATTTTTCTTCTGCTGTTTTTGATTCCGTTTTCAATTTTTATATTTATTTTGTGACTCCACATGATCATGAACCTAATAAAACATGAAAGAACAAGAAAAATAAAATTCGACAAATAAAAATTGGGTTGCCTCCCAACAAGCGCTTCTTTAATGTCAATAGCTTGACAGTGGGCTCTCATGGAGCCTCACAGATGTTCAGAGCATTGTTGAGACTTCCCAACACCAAACTTAGAGTTTGACTGTGGGGGCTCTGGTTGACTCTATTTTGAGAGAAGCTTTTTATGCTTCCTCTCCATGTTTACAGAAGGATGACCTCGAGTTTTAAATACAAGGGAGTCCTCATTCAATTGAAGGACTAGTTCACCTCTGTCAACATCAATCACAGCTCTTGCTGTGGCTAGGAAGGGTCTTCCAAGGATGATGGATTCATCCTCATCCCTCCCAGTATCTAGGACTATGAAATCAGCAGGGATGTAAAGGCCTTCAACCTTTACTAGCACGTCCTCTACTTGTCCATAAGCCTATTTTCTTGAATTGTCTGCCATCTCTAATGAGATTTTAGCAGCTTGCACCCCATAGATTCCCAGTTTCTCTATTATAGAGAGGGGCATGAGGTTTATCCCTGAACCAAGGTCACACAGAGCTTTTTCAAAGATCATGGTGCCTATGGTATAAGGTATTAAGAACTTTCCCGGATCCTGTTTCTTCTGAGGCAATGTCAGTTGATCCAGATCACTTAGTTCATTGGTGAACAAGGGAGGTTCATCCTCCCAAGTCTCAATACCAAATAATTTGGCATTCAACTTCATGATTGCACCAAGGTACTTGGTGACTTGCTCCTCAGTAACATCCTCATTCTCTTCAGAAGAGGAATACTCATCAGAGCTCATGAATGGCATAAGGAGGTTTAATGGAATCTCTATGGTCTCTAGTTGAGCCTCAGATTCCTTTGGTTCCTCAGAGGGAAGCTCCTTATTTATCACTGGACGTCCGAGGAGGTCTTCCTCCTTGGGATTCACGTCCTCTCCTTCCCTTACAGGTTCGGCCATGGTGATCAATTCAATGGCCTTGCACTCTCCTTTTGGATTCTCTTCTGTATTGCTTGGGAGAGTACTAGGAGGGATTTTAGTGATCCTTTTACTCAGCTGGCCCACTTGTCCCTCCAAATTTCTAATGGATGACCTTGTTTCATTCATGAAACTCACAGTGGCCTTAGATAGATCAGAGACTAAGTTTGCTAAATTAGAGGTATTTTGTTCATAGTTCTCTGTCTGTTGCTAAGTGGATGATGGAAAAGGTTTACTATTGTTAAACCTATTTCTTCCACCATTATTAAAGCCTTGTTGAGGCTTTTGATGATCCTTCCATGAGAGATTTGGATGATTTCTCCATGAGAGGTTATAGGTGTTTCCATATGGTTCACCCATGTAATTCACCTCTGCTATTGCAGGGTTCTCAGGATCATAAGCTTCTTCTTCAGAAGATGCCTCTTGAGTACTGTTGGATGCAGCTTGCATTCCATTCAGACTCTGAGAAATCATATTGACTTGCTGAGTCAATATTTTATTCTGAGCCAATATAGCATTCAGAGTATCAATTTCAAGAACTCCCTTCTTCATAGGCATCCCATTACTCACAGGATTCCTCTCAGAAGTGTACATGAACTGGTTATTAGCAACCATGTCAATGAGTCCTTGAGCTTCTGCAGGCATTTTCTTTAGGTGAATGGATCCACCTGCAGAAGTATCCAATGACATCTTAGCTAATTCAGACAGACCATTATAGAATATATCCAGGATGGTCCATTCTGAAAGCATGTCAGAAGGACACTTTTTGGTCAGTCCTTTGTATCTCTCCCAAGCTTCATAGAGGGATTCACCTTCTTTCTGTCTGAAAGTTTGAACATCCACTCTAAGCTTACTCAGCTTTTGAGGAGGAAAGAACTTGGCTAAGAAAGCCTTGATCAGCTTTTCCCAAGAGTTCAGGCTATCCTTAGGTTGAGAGTCCAACCATATTCTAGCTCTGTCTTTCACAGCAAAAGGGAAAAGCATGAGCCTGTAGACTTCAGGATCTACTCCATTAGTCTTAACAGTATCACAGATCTACAAGAATTCAGTTAAGAACTGAAAAGGATCTTCAGATGGAAGTCCATGAAACTTGCAGTTCTGCTGCATCAGAGAAACTAGCTGAGGTTTCAGCTCAAAATTGTTTACTCCAATGGTAGGGATGGAGATGCTTCTTCCATGTAAATTGGAATTTGGTGCAGTAAAGTCACCAAGCATCCTCCTTGCATTATTATTATTTTCGGCTGCCATGTCCTCTTCTTGTTCGAAAATTTCTGAAAGGTGCTTGCTGGATAGTTGTAATTTAGCTTCTCTTAGTTTCCTCTTCAGAGTCCTTTCAGGTTCTGGATCTGCTTCAACAAGAATATTCTTGTCCTTGCTCCTGCTCATATGAAAAAGAGGGCACAGAAAAATAATAATAATAGGGATCCTTTTTACCACAGTATATAGGTCCCTGTGTGTGTAGAAGAAAAGAAGAAGAAAAGAATGTAATGTAAAGAAAGAAACACAAGGGTGAGGAGAGCAGAGATGTGAGATGAAGAGAAGTGTTAGTAGATGAATAAATGAATAGAAGGAGATGAGAGAGAAAGAGGATTTTTGAAAATAATTTTTGAAAAAGAGTTAGTGATTTTCGAAAATAGTGTTTGAAAAAGGTGAGTAATTTTCGAAAATTAAGATAAAAAATTAAAATAATTAGTTAATTAAAAAGAAATTTTGAAAAAGAGGGAAGATATTTTCGAAAATTAGAGAGAAAGAGAGAAAGAGAGAGTTAGTTAGGTGGTTTTGAAAAAGATGAGAAACAAACAAAAAGTTAGTTAGTTAGTTGAAACAAATTTGAAAATCAATTTTGAAAAGATAAGAAGATAAGAAGTTAGAGAAGATATTTTAAAATCAAATTTTTGAAAAAGATATGATTTTGAAAAGGATAAGATAAAAAGATATTTTTGAAAAGATATGATTGAAATTAGTTTTAAAAAAAAGATTTGATTTTTAAAATCACAATTAATGACTTGATTCACAAGAAATCACAAGATGTGATTCTAGAACTTAAAGTTTGAATCTTTCTTAGCAAGCAAGTAACAAACATGAAATTTTTGAATCAAAACATTAATTGATGATGTTATTTTCGAAAATTATGTGATAAAGATAAGAAAAAGATTTTTGAAAAATATTTTTTTAAATTTTCAAAAATAACTAAGAAAAATGAAAAAGATTTGATTTTTGAAAAAGATTTTGAAAAAGATAAGATTTTTAAATTGAAATTTTGATTTGACTCATGAGAAACAACTAAATTTTAAAAAGTTTTGAAAAAGTCAACTCAAATTTTCGAAATTTATGAGTGAAAAAGGGAAAGATATTTTTTTTTATTTTTTGAATTTTTATGATGAGAGAGAAAACATGAAAATGATGCAATGCATGAAAATTTTGGATCAAAACAATGAATGCATGCAAGAATGCTATGAATGTCAAGATGAACACCAAGAACACTTTGAATGTCAAGATGAATATCAAGAACTTATTTTTGAAAAATTTTTAATGCAAAGAAAACATGCAAGACACCAAACTTAGAAATCTTTCATGTTTAGACTCTATGAATGCAAGAATGCACATGAAAAACAAGAAAAGATGCAAAACAAGAAAACATTAAGATCAAACAAGAAGACTTACCAAGAACAACTTGAAGATCATGAAGAACACTATGAATGCATGATTTTTTCGAAAAATGCAGGATGAACATGCAATTGACACCAAACTTAAAATCTGACTCAAGACTCAAACAAGAAACACAAAATATTTTTGATTTTTATGATTTTCTAATTTTTTTGTATTTTTATTTTATATTTTTCGAAAATTAGTGAAAAATAAGGATTCCAAAATTTTTAATATGAATTCCAGGAATCTTGTATTCTTAATCTAAAGCTCCAATCTGAGGGTCAGGCATGGCTTAATAGCCAGCCAAGCTTTAGTATGTAACTCAGACATGACACGGCTGACATTCCAATTAACTTGCTTCCATGCTGATGGTTGGAAGCCTCAGTCCAAGAGAATTTAGACATGGCTTTACAGCCAGCCAGGCTTCACATGCTTCATGAAACACTAGAACTCATTCTTAAAAATTCTGAAAAAAAATATATTTTTGAAAACATTTATTTTAATTTTTTTCGAAAACAAAGGAGAACATTTTTGAAAGATTTTTGAAAAATTTTTGAAAATAAAACAAAAAGAAAATTACCTAATCTGAGCAACAAGATGAACCGTCAGTTGTCCAAACTCAAACAATCCCGGCAACGGTGCCAAAAACTTGGTGCTTGAAATTGTGATCTCAGGCAATGGCGCTAAAAACTCTGTACGCACGTCTTAATAAATTGTTTGTCATTCACAATTTCGATGCAACTAACCAGCAAGTGCACTGGGTCGTCCAAGTAATAAACCTTACGTGAGTAAGGGTCGATCCCACGGAGATTGTTGGTATGAAGCAAGCTATGGTCACCTTGTAAATCTCAGTCAGGCGGATATCAAATAGTTATGGAGTTTTCGAAATTAATAATAAATAGAAAATCAGTATAGAAACACTTATGTATATCATTGGTGAGATTTTAGATAAGCCTATAGAGATGCTTTCGTTCCTCTGAACCTCTGCTTTCTTGCTGTCTTTATCCAATCAATCCTACTCCTTTCTATGGCTGGCTTTATGTAAGGACATCACCATTGTCAATGGCTACTTTTGATCCTCTCTGGAAAATGGTCCGATGTGCTGTCACTACATGGCTAATCGTCTGGAGGCATCACCGTGGTCAATGGCTGCATCCTATCCTCTTGTGAAAATGGTCCAAATGCTCTGTCACAGCACGGCTAATCATCTGAGGTTCTCGATCATACTGGAATAGGATTCACCCTCCTTTTGCGTCTGTCACTACGCCCAGCAATCGCGAGTTTGAAGTTCGTCACAGTCATTCAATCCCAGAGTCCTACTCGGAATACCACAGACAAGGTTTAGACTTTCTGGACTCTCATGAATGCCACCATCAATCTAGCTTATACCACGAAGATTCTGATTAAGAGATCCAAGAGATACTCATTCAATCTAAGATAGAACGGTAGTGGTTGTCAGGCACGCGCTCATAGGGGAATGATGATGATTGTCACGTTCATCACATTCATGTTGAAGTGCGAATGAATATCTTAGAAGAGGAATAAGTTGAATTGAATAGAAAAACAGTAGTACTTTGCATTAATTCATGAGGAACAGCAGAGCTCCACACCTTAATCTATGGAGTGTAGAAACTCTACCGTTAAAAATACATAAGAGAAAGGTTCAGGCATGGCCGAATGGCCAGCCCCCATGATCTAAGAACCAGACGTCCCCAGATGTCTAATACAATAGTATAAAGTCCTATTTATAATAAACTAGTTACTAGGGTTTACAGAAGTAAGTAATTGATGCATAAATCCACTTCCGGGGCCCACTTGGTGTGTGCTTGGGCTGAGCTTGAATGTTAGACGTGTAGAGGTCAATCTTGGAGTTGAACGCCAGTTTGTAACGTATTTCTGGTGTTCAACTCTGGCTTGTGACGTGTTTCTGGCGTTTAACTCCAGACAACAGCGTAGAACTGGCGTTTAACGCCCTTTTACGTCATCTAAACTCGGCCAAAGTATGGACTATTATATATTGCTGGAAAGCCCTGGATGTCTACTTTCAAATGCAATTAGAAGCGCGCCATTTTGAGTTCTGTAGCTCCATAAAATCCACTTTGAGTGTAGGGAGGTCAGAATCCAACAGCATTAGCAGTCCTTCTTCAACCTCTAAATCTGATTTTTGCTCAAGTCCCTCAATTTCAGCCAGAAAATACCTGAAATCACAGAAAAACACACAAACTCATAGTAAAGTCCAGAAATGTGAATTTAACATAAAAACTAATGAAAACATCCCTAAAAGTAACTAGATTCTACTAAAAACATACTAAAAACAATGCCAAAAAGCGTATAAATTATCCGCTCATCACTTGGCACGGTCCTTTGTGCCATCAATAAGGAGCAAGGTAGGGTTGGAAGCATCGCCTCCACTGTCTGATTCGCCATGGCTCCCTGTGCTACTGGATAAAGGGGAGTCCGGGGTGTCCTTCTGTTCTGGAGGTGGGTGAGTACCAACTTTGAGTTCCTTCAGGTAGTTGTATCGGCGCTTGTTATGGCGCTCCATTTGCTCCATCCACCGATATTGCCGGTCGAACCTCTCAAGGATCTGAAGGAACATCTGATGAATGGATGGTGCCTGTGGTATGGATGATGGTGGAGTAGAAGAAGGGGGAGTATCCAAAGATGGGCTGGCAGGCCGGCTCGCAGAGAGAACTGGTGGCCTGATATACTTCCCATTTGGGACATACTGGTCGGCCTTGGGGATCATGACCTTCATGTCTCCTGCCCGATAGGACACACCTACTGCAGAGACTAAATCTGAAACTAAGGCGGGAAAAGGCAGGTTACCCGCAATCTACACATGTCCCATTGCTTGCCGGATGTGACGGGGTAGGTTGAGTGGTTGCTCTGTCAGGATGCACCAGATGAGAACAGCCATGTCTGTCGTGAAGGTCGACTCATGAGTGCTCAGAAAGATATAGTGGGACATAATCTGTGCCCACACGCGAGCCTCCAAGGTAAGTAATTGGGCTGAGATGCTCTTGGGTTTTAATTGATGCTGCCCATAGATCCAGGTGCTGCCAGGTTGGACTATAACTCCAAGGACGCTATCCCAGTTGAACTGATACATCTGGTGCTTAAGAGAGGCTTCTTGGTATGCATCCGATGCATGAGCATCTTTCCTATCCTTTTCTAGTGAATTTGCATTTAATTTGTTGAGTTTAATCAAGAATTAATTATCTTTTAGCCACTATGGATGTTACCTTGAGTCATGTAAAATTTTGTTTATTTTAGGTAGCATTTGGTTGGATTTGATGGAGCTTCCCCAGAAAAAGAGAAGAAGGCTATATAGGCCAGGAATTGTTTAGAGGATGGAGAGGAAGCTTGCACAAATGGAATCAGCACAAGAATTAAAGGAGATGACAGCGAGGAGCGACGCGTGCGCGTACCTGATGCGTGCGCGTGATTTGGAGCTTTCCATAGCGACGCATGCGTGTACCTGACGCGTACGCGTGAAAAGCGAAGAAGACCATTGACGCGTACGCGTGACATGCGTCACATACAGAAAACGCAGAAAACGCTGATAGCTTTAATTAATTTTGATTTAAACTTTATTTTATTTAAAAATAGGAAAAGATATTATTTTAGTTTTAGAAAATAGATTTTAAATTAATTAGGATTAGATATAAAAGAGGAACATTATTCCACTTTTCATTCCACCTCAGCCCAATTTACATTTTACCAGAATCCTTATTTTCTCTCTGAACCATGAGCAACTAAACCTCCACTGTTAAGGTTAGGAGCTCTGTCTATTGTATGGATTGATACCATTATTTTTCTATTTTATTTCATGTACTGATTTATATTTCAAGAATTGTTTTCGTTCTTTATTTTATGAATTTGGGTGGAACGGAAGTATGACCCTTGTTCTAATTGAGTTCTTGTATAACTTGGAAAAGCTCTTTACTTGAACAACAGCTTGAAAACAATTTCTCCTAAATTTCTAATTATCTGGACTTAACGAGATACGTGACATATAATCCTTTTATATTTGGGTAATTAGGATTTTTGTGGCATATAAACTAGAATTGAACTTCACCCTCTAATTGGAATTAAGTGACCAAGGAATTGGCAGTTGATGAATTTTAGAGGAGACTAGAAAGGTCTAAGGAATTAGGGTCTAGTCACATATAGTTTGGCATGAATTAAATCTTGCATGATTAAAATAGTTAGTAAGAAAAGTCAATCTGGAAAATAGATAACTCTGAAGCCTTAACTGCCTTCTCTATATATTATTCCCAACTTATTTACTTGCCTGTCTTTTAATTTCTGAATTACTGTTTAATGCTTTTGAATACCAAAACACTCTTTTCTGTTTGTCTGACTAAGCCAATCACTCAATTATTGTTGCTTGATCCATCAATCCTCGTGGGATCGATCCTCACTCACCTGAGGTATTACTTGGTACGACCCAGTGCACTTGCCGGTTAGTTTGTGGTTATAAATTCCGCACCAAGTTTTTGGCGCCATTGCCAGGGATTGATAGTGATTAACAACTATTAGTTATTTGATTGCTTAGATTAGGCGTTTTAGTTTTAATTTTATTTAAATTTTGCTTTAGTAATTTCAAAAAAAATTAAATAAATAAATAAATAGCACTAATATTTTTCCTTAATTTCTGAAATTAAGTTTGGTGTCACCTAGTTAATTTCATTTTAATTCTCTTATTTATTTTCTCTGTTAATTTTCAAAAATTTTCTGTCTAATTTCAGTTATTATTTTCGAAGTATTTCTATTTTATTTATTTAGTATTTCTATTTTATTATTTTACACAGGTTACCTCACTGGGAGTTCTCTGCACTCTGACGTAGAGAATCCCATCTTTTCTTGTCTTCTGTCTGTTTATGAGTAGGAACAGGGACAAGGAACCTTTGTTAGACTTTGATCCTGAACCTGAAAGAACTTTCAGGCAGCGTTTGCAACAAGCAAGACTTTACAAGGCTGCAGAATCCACTATGGATCATAATATGCTGTTAATGCCAATATGGCAAATCCGAATGAGAATGAACAACCTAGGAGAGTGCTTGGCTCTTACTCTGCTCCTACTGTGGTTCTTTATGGAAAAAGCATTGTGGTGCCTCCTATAGCTGCAAACAAATTTGAGTTAAAGCCACAATTGGTCACCCTGGTGCAATAAAACTGCCAGTATCATGGTCTTCCCCACGAAGACCCAAATCAATTTATTTTTAATTTTCTGCAGATTTGTGATACTGTGAAGACAAATGGAGTGAACCCTGAGGTGTACAAACTCATGCTCTTTCCGTTTGCTCTGAGGAATGGAGCAAAGCTATGGCTAGATTCCCAACCCAAGGAGAGTTTGGATACTTGGGACAAGGTTGTTACTGAGTTTCTTACAAAATTTTCCCACCAAAGAAGCTGACTAAGCTTATGGTGGATGTTGAGACCTTTAGGCAGAAGGATGGTGAAACTCTTTATGAAGCTTGGGAGAGTTACAAGCTACTGACTAGGCAATGTCTTCTGGACATGTTCTCCAAATGGACCTAACTAGATATCTTTTATGAAGGCTTGGGTGAAATGTTCAAGATGTGCTTAGATAATTTCGCAGGTGGTTCATTGTACAAGAAGAAGACACTGGAGGAGACTATTGAGCTTATTGAATTGGTTGCTAGTAACCAATATTTATACTCATCTAACAGGAATCCTGTGAACTCAGAGACTTCTCAGAAGAGAGGTGTGTTGGAAATGGAAGCTGTTAATGCTATTCTTACCCAGAATAAGCTTTTGTCTCAGCAAATAAATTTACTTACTCAGCAGATGAGTGGCATGAAAGTCTCAGCTATCAACACCCAAAATCCACCTCAAGAGGTCTCTTATGACATGACAGGTAATTTTGTACAAAATGAGAATTATGATTATGCTCAATCTTTTTTTGAACAGGTAAATTACATGGGGAGTGGTCCTAGAAACCCCAATAATGATCCATACTCTAAGACATACAATCTTGGGTGGATGGACCAACCTCAGAGATCTCAGAATTTCAACAATAATTCTCAGGGCAGTTTCCAACAGAACAATCATAATAACCGCCAATTTCAGTCTCATCGACAACAACCACCTCAGCAGACAAACTCTCAATCCCAACAAGATTCTAATTGGGAGATGATGAGGAGTTTTATACAGGAAACCAGAGCCTCCATTAGAAACTTGGAGGTGCAAATGGGCCAACTGAGCAAGCAAATACCTGAGAGGTCTGCAAATACAGTTCAAAACTTGGAGATTCAGATGGGTCAGTTAGCCACAAAAGTTAATGAAATTGATAAGAGGACCATCAATAGCCTTCCTGGTAACACAATTCCAAATCTAAGAGAGGAATGCAAGGCTATCACCTTGATAAGTGGACAAGTGGCGAGTATGGAAACAGAAGTTAATGAGGAGCCAGTTGAAAAAGAAGCTACAGAGGAGAAGAAGGAAGAAGTAGAGCACGTCCCTCCAAAGCGTGCAGACAACCCATTCCCAGACTCTCTTGACACTTATCCTACATTGCCAAAGGCTCCTGAGTACAAGCCTAAAATGCCATATCCTCAGAGACTTCAAAAGGAGACCAAGGACAAGAAGTTTTCAAAGTTCTTGGAAGTCTTCAGAAAGTTGCAAATCAATATTCCTTTTGCTGAGGTTTTGGCGCAAATGCCTCTCTTTGTCAAATTCATGAAGGAATTGTTTCTAAAGAAGAAGCCTTTAAAGGGAGATGAGACAGTGGTCCTGACTAAGAAATGTAGTGCCATAATTCAGAAAAACTTGCCAAGGAAGATGCCAGATCTAGGGAGCTTTCAAATTCCATGCACCATTAGGAGCACAACCTTTGAGAAAGCGTTATGTGATCTGGGAGCAAGCATCAATTTAATGCCCTTGTCTGTGATGAAGAAGCTGCAAATCCCAGAAGCACAACCTACAAGGATAGCATTACAGATGGCAGACAAATCTATGAAGCCTGCTGATGAGCGGATATTTTATACGCTTTTTGGGGTTAATTTCATATAGATTTTAGTATATTTTAGTTAGTTTTTAGTTTATTCTCATTAGTTTCTAGGCAAAATTCATATTTCTGGACTTTACTATGAGTTTGTGTATTTTTCTATAATTTCAGGTATTTTATGGCTGAAATTGAGGGAGCTGAGAAAAAATCTGATTCAGGCTGAAAAAGGACTGCTGATGCTGTTGGATTCTGACCTCTTTGCATTCAAAACGGAATTTTTGGAGCTACAGAAGTCCAAATGGTGCGCTTCCAATTGCGTTGGAAAGTAAACATCCAGGGCTTTCCAGCAATATATAATAGTTTATATTTTTCTCAAGGATAGACGACGTAAATTGGCGTTCAACGCCAGTTTCATGCTGCTGTCTGGCGTCCAGCGCCAGAAACAAGTTACAAAGTGGATTTCAACGCCAGAAAACAGGTTACAACCTGGCGTTGAACGCCCAAAACAGCTCAGGCACGTAAGAAGCTTTAGTCTCAGCCCCAACACACACCAAGTGGGCTCCAGAAGTGGATTTCTGCACTATCTGTCATAGTCTACTCATTTTCTGTAAACCTAAGTTACCAGTTTAGTATTTAAACAACTTTTAGAGATTTATTTTGTATCTCATGACATTTTAGATCTGAATTTTGTACTCTTTGATGGCATGAGTCTCTAAACTCCATTGTTGGGGGTGAGGAGCTCTGCTGTGTCTTGATGAATTAATGCA
Source organism: Arachis hypogaea (assembly GCF_003086295.3). Lineage (NCBI taxonomy): Eukaryota > Viridiplantae > Streptophyta > Magnoliopsida > Fabales > Fabaceae > Arachis > Arachis hypogaea. The sequence goes on from NC_092046.1 coordinate 30,942,940, forward strand.
AGTAATTCTGTTTTCCATTCAAACATGCGTGTTCCTATCTAAGATATCCATTCGCGCCTAACTATGGAGAAGGTGATGATCAGTGACACTCATCACCTTCCTCAATCCATGAACGTGTGTCTGACAATCACCTCCGTTCTACATCAGATTGAATGAATATCTCTTAGATTCCTTAATCAGAATCTCCGTGGTATAAGCTAGATTGATGGCGGCATTCATGAGAATTCGGAAAGTCTAAACCTTGTCAGTGGTATTCCGAGTAGGATTCTGGGATTGGATGACTGTGACGAACTTCAAACTCGCGAGTGCTGGGCGTAGTGACAGACGCAAAAGGATAGTAAATCCTATTCCGGTACAACTGAGAACCTGCAGATGATTAGCCGTGCGGTGACAGCGCACCTGGACCCTTTTCACTGGAAGGATGGATGGTAGCCATTGACAACGGTAATCCACCAACACACAGCTTGCCATAGAAGGACGTGCGTGCGTGAATCAGAAGACAGAGGAAAGCAGAGATTCAGAAGACAAAGCATCTCCAAAACTCCAACATATTCTCCATTACTGCATAACAAGTAACCTTTAACCCATGCTCTCTTGTTTATTCGCAATTCAACTGATAAATATAATTGACTTCCTGACTAAGAATTGCAAGATAACCATAGATTGCTCCAAACCAACAATCTCCGTGGGATTCGACCCTTACTCACGTAAGGTATTACTTGGACGACCCAGTGCACTTGTTGGTTAGTGGTACGAGTTGTGAAGTGTGATTCACAATTCGTGCACCACCTGCATACGGATTAGTGGAGAATATCTTGGTCAAAGTGGGCAAGTTCTTGATTCACAGTTTGGTATACTCTTTTAAAAAATCGTTTTCAAAAATAATAATTTCTCTATTAAATTCTGTGCCAAACTTTAAGTTTGGTGTTTTCTTGTTGATTTTTCTTTGTTTTTCGAAAATTTTTGTTTGGTTTTCTAAAAATTTTAAGTTTGGTGTTCTCTCTTCATGTTCTTGTGTTCTTGTGAGTCTTCAAAGTGTTCTTGAGTTTTCCTTGTGTCTTGATCTTAAAATTTTAAGTTTGGTGTTCCTTGGTGTTTTCCCTCCAAAATTTTCAAAAACAAGGAGCATTAGATCTAAAAATTTTAAATCTTGTGCTATTTTATTATTTTTCTCTTTCCTCACTAAATTCAAAAATATCTTTTCTCTCTAATTTTAAAACAATTTTCGAAAATTAATTTTAAAAATTCAGGTTTTTTAAAAAAAATTTAAATTTTAAAATCTTTTCCAAATCATATCTTTTTCAAAACTTCCTTACCACTTTCTCTCTCCTCATTTTTTCAAAAATTTTCAACCATTTTTGTTTATTTTATTTTAATTTATTTCATTTTCGAAATAAATAAATAAATAAATAAATAAAAATAAATTGTTCATTTGACATCATCTTCCTTTCTCCATCATGGACCTAAGAGGAAATGAACAGTCCAGGAGGACTCTGGGGTCATATGCTAACCCCTCTACTGCTTCATATGGGAGTAGTATCTGCATACCCTCCATTGGAGTCAGTAGCTTTGAGTTGAATCCTCAGCTCATTATCATGGTGCAGCAAAGTTGCCAGTATTCCGGTCTTCCACAGGAAGAACCTACAGAATTTCTGGCACAATTTTTACAAATTGCTGACACAGTACATGATAAGGAAATAGATCAGGATGTCTACAGACTATTACTGTTTCCATTTGCTGTAAAAGATCAAGCTAAGAGGTGGTTAAATAACCAACCTAAGGCCAGCATAAGGACATGGAAACAGCTGACAGAAAAATTTCTGAATCAATACTTTCCACCAAAACGGATGACACAGCTAAGGCTGGATATCCAAGGCTTCAAACAAGGAGATAATGAATCTCTTTATAATGCCTGGGAGAGATACAGAGAGATGCTACAAAAATGCCCCTCTGAAATGTTTTCAGAGTGGGTTCAGTTGGACATCTTCTATTATGGGCTTGCAGAAGGAGCTCAGATGTCTCTGGATCACTCAGCTGGTGGATCTATCCACATAAGAAAGACAATTGAAGAGGCTCAAGAGCTCATTGATACAGTTGCCAGGAATCAGCATCTGTACCTAAGCAGTGACCCTTCCATGAAAGAAGAGGTTAAAATAGTAACTGCTGAACTCAGTCCTGTAAAACAAGCTGCTGAATTCAATCAGCAACTGGACTTTCTAACAAAGCAGTTAGCCAAATTCAAGGATAAACTACAAGAGACAAGGATGGCTAATATAAATATGGAAGAACAATTGAAGCAAACAAAGCAGCAGCTGTCAAGATAAATAACAGAAGAATGCCAAGCAGTTCAATTAAGAAGTGGAAAAACATTAAATACCCCACCTCAAGGCAGCAAAGAGCTAAGGAATGAGCAAACCACCCAAAATTCACCTGGGGACAGTAAGAGCCCAGGAAAAAGTAATTCTGGCATTAAAACGCCAGCAATCTGGTGGAAGGCTGGCGCTGAACGCCCAGACCATGCCCAAGACTGGCGTTCAACGCCAGTAACAAGCAAGGACTGGCGTTCAACGCCAAAAACAAGCAAGGATCTGGCGTTGAACGCCCAAAATGGGCAGGATCTGGCGCTGAACACCCAAAATAGGCACAGTTCTGGCGTTCAGACGCCAGGAACAGACAAGGAGTTGGCGTCTCACATCACTCCAGCTTCTAACTCTGGCATTCAATTGCCAGTGAGGGATCAGACACATACAAGTGCTGATGACAACCCCTCTAAAAAGGCTTCTTCAACCACTTCTGTAGGCAATAAACTTATAGCAACTAAGGTTGAGGAATATAAAGCCAAGATACCTTATCCTCAAAAACTCCGGAAAGAGGAGCAGGATAAGCAATTTGCTCGCTTTGCAGATTATCTCAGGACTCTTGAAATAAAGATTCCATTCGCAGAGGCACTTGATCAAATACCTTCTTATGCCAAGTTCATGAAAGAGATCTTGAGCCATAAAAAGGATTGGAGAGAAACAAAAAGAGTTCTCCTCACTGAAGAATGCAGTGCAATCATTCTAAAAAGCTTTCCTGAAAAGCTTATGGACCCTGGGAGTTTTCTGATACCATGCATATTAGAAGGTAATTGCACCAAGACAGCTTTGTGCAATCTTGGGGCAAGCATCAACCTAATACTTGCATCCACCATCAGAAAGCTTGGCTTAACTGAAGAAGTTAAACTAACCCGGATATGTCTCCAACTTGCTGATGGCTCCATTAAATACCCATCAAGCGTGATTGAAGACATGATCGTCAGAGTTGGGCCATTCGCCTTTCCCACTGACTTTGTAGTGCTGAAAATGGAAGAGCACAAGAGTGCTACTCTCATTCTAGGAAGACCCTTCCTAGCAACTGGACGAACCCTCATTGATGTCCAACAAGGGGAAATAACCCTGAGAGTCAATGATGATGAGTTTAAGTTGAATGCTGTCAAAGCCATGCAGCATCCAGACACATCAAAGGACTGCATGAAAGTTGATCTTATTGACTCTTTGGTAGAAGAGATCAATATGGCTGAGAGTCTCGAATCAAAGTTGGAAGACATCTTTAAAGATGTTCAGCCTGATTTGGAGGATTCAGAGGAGATTAAAGAGCCTCTGAAATTTCCTCTGGAAGAGGAAAAATCTCTTAAACCCGAGCTCAAACCATCACCACCATCCCTGAAATATGTATTTCTGGGAGAAGGTGACACTTTTCCAGTGATCATAAGCTCTGCTTTAAACCCACAGGAAGAGGAAGCACTTATTCAAGTGCTAAGAACACACAAGACAGCTCTTGGGTGGTCCATAGGTGACCTTAAGGGCATAAGCCCAGCTAGATGCATGCACAAAATCTTATTGGAGGATAATGCTAAACCAATGGTTCAACCACAGAGGCGGCTAAATCCAGCCATGAAGGAAGTGGTGCAAAAAGAGGTCACCAAATTACTAGAGGCTGGGATTATTTATCCTATTTCTGATAGCCCCTGGGTGAGCCCTGTCCAAGTCATCCCAAAAAAGGGAGGCATGACAGTGATTCATAATGAAAAAAATGAACTGGTTCCTACAAGAACAGTTACAGGGTGGCGCATGTGTATTGACTACAGAGGGCTCAACATAGCCACCAGAAAGGATCATTTTCCTTTACCATTCATAGACCAGATGCTAGAAAGACTGGCAGGTCATGATTATTACTGCTTTCTGGATGGCTACTCAGGCTATAACCAGATTACAGTAGATCCCCAGGATCAAGAGAAAACAGCATTCACAAGTCCATCTGGAGTGTTTGCTTATAGAAGGATGCCATTTGGGCTGTGTAATGCGCCTGCAACCTTCCAGAGATGCATGCTCTCTATTTTCTCTGATATGGTGGAAAAATTTCTGGAAGTCTTCATGGATGACTTCTCAGTATATAGAGACTCATTCAGCTCCTGTCTTGATCACCTGAAACTTGTTCTGAAAAGATGCCAAGAGACCAACCTAGTTTTAAACTGGGAAAAATGTCACTTCATGGTGACTGAAGGGATTGTCCTTGGGCATAAAATCTCAAACAAGGGAATAGAGATGGATCAAACAAAAATAGAGGTAATTGAAAAATTACCATCACCTGCCAATGTTAAGGCAATCAGAAGCTTTCTGGGGCATGTAGGATTCTATAGGAGGTTTATAAAGGACTTTTCAAAAATCGAAAAACCTCTAAGTAATTTGCTAGCTGCTGACACGCCATTTGTGTTTGACACAGAGTGTCTGCAGGCGTTTGAAACGCTGAAAGCTAAGCTGGTCACAGCACCAGTTATTTCTGCACCAGACTGGACATTACCATTTGAGCTAATGTGTGATGCCAGTGATCACGCCATTGGTGCAGTATTGGGACAGAGGCATGACAAGCTTCTGCACGTCATTTATTATGCTAGTCGCGTTTTAAATGATGCCCAGAAAAATTACACAACCACAGAAAAAGAATTACTTGCAGTGGTTTATGCCATTGACAAGTTCAGATCATACTTAGTAGGATCAAAAGTGATTGTGTATACTGACCATGCTGCTCTTAAATATCTACTCACAAAGCAGGATTCAAAACCCAGGCTCATCAGATGGGTGTTGCTTCTGCAAAAGTTTGATATAGAAATAAGAGACAGAAAAGGGACAGAGAACCAAGTGGCTGATCATCTATCCCGGATAGAGCCAGTAGAAGGGACGTCCCTCCCCTATCTTGAGATCTCTGAGACTTTTCCGGATGAGCATTTATTTGCCATTCAGGAAACACCATGGTTTGCCGATATTGCAAACTATAAAGCTGCAAGGTTCATACCCAAAGAGTACAACAGGCAACAAAAGAAAAAATTAATCACTGATGCAAAGTACTACTTGTGGGATGAACCCTATCTCTTTAAGAGATGTGCAGATGGAATAATCCGTAGGTGTGTTCCTAGAGAAGAAGCACAGAGGATCCTATGGCATTGCCATGGATCTCAATATGGAGGCCATTTCGGAGGTGAGCGAACAGCCACCAAGGTCCTCCAATGTGGCTTCTATTGGCCCACACTCTATAAAGATTCCCGAGCGTTTGTACATAACTGTGACAGTTGCCAAATAGCTGGTAATCTGCCTCATGGTTACTCCATGCCTCAACAAGGAATCTTGGAGATTGAGTTGTTTGACGTATGGGGAATTGACTTCATGGGACCTTTCCCACCATCATTCTCAAACACTTATATTCTGGTGACAGTTGACTATGTATCAAAATGGGTTGAGGCCATTGCCACACCCATCAATGATACTAAAACAGTGCTGAAGTTCCTCCAGAAATATATCTTCAGCAGGTTTGGGGTCCCTAGAGTACTAATCAGTGATGGGGGCACTCACTTCTGCAACAAACAGCTTGACTCTGCCATGGTCCGGTATGGGATTCGCCACAAGGTGGCGACTCCATATCATCCACAGACTAATGGACAAGCTGAAGTCTCTAACAGAGAGCTAAAAAGAATCCTAGAACGGACTGTAAATACCCGTAGAAAGGATTGGGCAAGAAGCTTGGATGATGCTCTGTGGGCATACAGAACAGCATTCAAGACTCCTATAGGGACCTCTCCATACCAACTGGTCTATGGTAAGGCATGTCACCTGCCCGTGGAACTGGAACATAAAGCCTACTGGGCAACCAGATTCCTGAACTTTGATGCCAGATTAGCTGGAGAAAAAAGATTGCTCCAGCTAAATGAGCTAGAGGAATTCAGATTCACTGCTTTCGAAAATGCCAAGCTTTATAAAGAAAAATAAAAAAAGTGGCATGACCGAAAGCTGTCATCTAGAATCTTTGAACCAGGACAAAAGGTTCTGTTGTTCAACTCTAGGCTCAGGCTATTCTCCGGGAAACTGAAGTCCCGGTAGAGGGGACCATACGTGATTACAAGTGTATCACCATAGGGTTTTGTGGAGCTTCAAGATAGTGATTCTGATAAGAATTTCATTGTCAATGGACAGAGAATCAAGCACTATCTTGAAGGCAATATTGAGGAAGAATGCTCAAGGCTGAAGCTAGACTAAAAGCTCAGCAAGGTCCAGCTAAAGACAATAAAGAAGCGCTTGCTGGGAGGCAACCCAGCCATGGGGCATCAATCCTCTAAGCATTTTGCCCTATTTTTATTTTTATTTGTTTATATAAAGTTCACTGATCCTAAGGTAAAGAGTCAATTGTATAAGTTCACAGGGTTACAAAAGGATTCTGCACACAAAATAGAGAAAAAGAGCTCACTGGCAAGAAAACGCCAGTAAAAGTCTGTTTTGGGCGTTCAACGCCCAACAGAAGCATCCACTGGGCGTTGAACGCCAGTGAGGATATCCATCTGGACGTTAAATGCCAGAAAGAAGCTCTTTCTGGGCGTTTAACGCCAGATTTACAGCATTCTGGGCATTCAAAAAAACGCCCAGTAAAAAAGGACTTCCTGGCGTTCAACGCCAGAAAGAAGCAGTAGCTGGGCGTTAAACGCCCAGGAGAGGCAGCATTTGGGCATTGAACGCCCAAAACATGCAGCGTTTGGGCGTTCAAACGCCAGGATGGTGGGGAGGAGGTAAATTCAGTTTTCTTCATATTTTTTTCATTCTAATCTTAATTTTCATGCTTCAATTCATGATTTCTTGCAAAAACATGTTAAGAACCCTGATTTCTAAAATCCCTAATTTCTAAAAACCCTACCTTAAAAATATCAAATATATCTTAATCCATAAGCACAAACCCTCTTTTTCAAATTCAATCCAACTCTTTTTCAAATTTTCAAAACAAATCTATCTTTTCAACTAATATCTTTTTCAAATCTCCACATTATCTTTTTCAAAATCTAGATTTATCTTTTTCAAAAATTTTTTATATCTTTTCAATTTTAAACTATATCATATCTTCTATCTTATCTTTTCCAAATCAATCTTTTTATCATATCTTTCTAAATTTTCGAACCCACCCCCTCCCTTTAAATATGGGTTTGGCCTCCCTCCCTGTCCATCAACAATTGCACCTAGCTCTCCTTCTATCCCTCTCCTTTTTGTTCTTTTGCTTGAGGACAAGCAAACCTCTAAGTTTGGTGTGTTTATCTGTGATCACTAAGATCATGGCTCCTAAGGGAAAATAACCCACTTCAAGAGGCAAGAAAGAGAGCGTTCCAAAACCACTTTGGAATCAAGGGAAGTTCTTATCTAAAGAACATTCAGACCATTATTATAAAATAATGGGTCTAAGATCAGTGATCCCGGAAGTTAGATTCGATCTGAAAGAAGACAAATATCCGGAGATCCAGGAGCAAATCCGAATCAGGAACTGGGAGATCCTAGCCAATCCTGAAACGAAAGTGGGAAGGAATATGGTCCAGGAGTTCTACACTAATATGTGGCATACAGACAGGCAAAGACTATCTGGATCTGATATCTATGACTATCGAACCATGGTCAGAGGAAAGATTATTCATACCCACCCTGACAAGATCAGAGAGATCTTAAAGCTACCTCAGCTGAAAGATGATCCAGACTCCTTCAATAGGAGAATGATGAGAACAAACAAGAGTCTGGATAAGATTCTAGAGGACATATGCATCCCTGGAGCCAGGTGGACCACCAGCACGAAGGGTGTTCCTAATCAACTCAAAAGAGAAGATCTCAAACCAGTAGCCAGAGGCTGGCTGGACTTCATTGGGCATTCTCTGTTGCCCACTAGCAACCGTTCTGAAGTCATTGTTAAAAGAGCAGTGATGATCCATTGCATCATGATGGGAAAAGAAGTGGAAGTTCATCAACTGATTTCAACTGAATTCTACAAAATTGCTAACAAAAATTCTAAAGAGGCCAGGTTGGCTTACCCAAGCTTGATTTCTCTGCTCTGCAAGGACGCTGGAGTAAGGATGGGAATAACTGAGTATATCTCAATTGAGAAACCAATCACCAAAGCATCAATGGAAAAACAACAAGCACAGGATGACCCCATCAAGAAGAAAACACAGGAATTTCTCCCAGAAATCCCTCAATCTGAATATTGGAAGTATCTTGAAACATCAGTTACCAAGATGCAAGAAGCTATGGAACAAATAATGAAGGAACAGAAGGAACAAAGTCAAATTCTTTGCTATTTGATTAAAGAACAGGAAGAGCAAGGGCGTGACTTGAGGGAATTAAAGCGCGAGAAAGTATCTCTTGAAGGACCAAGCACCCCACAGATCCGAGGAACATCCACTTCTCAGAACAAAGGTTGTTAAATTCCAATTTCTGCTTTAACTCTGTGATAGTTGTCATTATAGGAGTTTACCTTAGGAGTCATATAGTAGTAATTAGTGTCTATCTTGATTTTATCTCCAATTAAGTTATAGTCTATTTTTCTCATCATCAGCAAACATGAATAAAATAGTAGATCTTTTGAATAAGAGGCAATAAAATATGAGTTTTAATAAGAAAAATTCTAATTAGTAACATGTGGTGGCAATGCTTTCTGTCTTCTGAATGAATGCTTGAACAGTGCATATATCTTTTAAATTTGTTGTTTAAGACTGTTAAATATGTTGGCTCTTGAAAGAATGATGAACATGAGACATGTTATTGATAATCTGAAAAATCATAAAAATGATTCTTGAAGCAAGAAAAAGCAGCAAAGAACAAAGCTTGCAGAAAAAAAAAATATATATATATAGCGAAAGAAAAAGAAAAGCAAGCAGAAAAAGCCAAAAGCTCTTAAAACCAAGAAGCAAGAGTAAATAACAAGGATCCCAAGGCTTTGAGCATCAGTGGATAGGAGGGCCTAAAGGAATAAAATCCTAGCCAAAGCGGCTAAACCAGGCTGTCCCTAGCCATGTGCTTGTGGCGTGAAGGTGTCAAGTGAAAACTTGAGACTGGGCGGTTAAAGTCAAGGTCCAAAGCAAAAAGAAGAGTGTGCTTAAGAACACTGGACACCTCTAATTGGGGACTTTAGCAAAGCTGAGTCACAATCTAAAAGGGTTCACCCAATTATGTGTCTGTGGCATTTATGTATCCGGTGGTAATACTGGAAAACAAAGTGCTTAGGGCCACGGCCAAGACTCATAAAGTAGCTGTGTTCAAGAATCATCATACTGAAATAGGAGAATCAATAACACTAAATGAAATCTAAGTTCCTATAGATGCCAATCACTCTGAGCTTCAATGGATAAAGTGAGATGCCAAAACTGTTTGGAAGCAAAAAGCTACTAGTCCCGCTCATCTAATTAGAATCTGAGCTTCACTCAAAAACTCTGAGATATTATTGCTTCTTGACTTATTAGTCTTCTATTTTATTTGTCTAGTTGCTTCAGGACAAGCAACAGTTCAAGTTTGGTGTTGTGATGAGCGGATATTTTATACGCTTTTTGGGGTTAATTTCATATAGATTTTAGTATATTTTAGTTAGTTTTTAGTTTATTCTCATTAGTTTCTAGGCAAAATTCATATTTCTGGACTTTACTATGAGTTTGTGTGTTTTTCTGTATTTTCAAGTATTTTCTGGCTGAAATTGAGGGAGCTGAGCAAAAATCTGATTCAGGCTGAAAAAGGACTGCTGATGCTGTTGGATTCTGACCTCTCTGCATTCAAAACAGAATTTCTGGAGCTACAGGAGTCCAAATGGCGCACTTCCAATTGCGTTGGAAAGTAGACATCTAGGGCTTTCCAGCAATATATAATAGTCCATACTTTGCTCAAGGATAGACGATGTAAACTGGCGTTCAACACCAGTTCCATGCTGCTGTCTGGCGTCCAGCGCCAGAAACAAGTTACAAAGTGGAGTTCAACGCCAGAAACAGGTTACAACCTGGCGTTGAACGCCCAAAACAGCCCAGGCATGTGAGAAGCTTTAGTCTCAGCCCCAGCACACACCAAGTGGGCTCCAGAAGTGGATTTTTGCACTATCTGTCATAGTCTACTCATTTTCTGTAAACCTAAGTTACCAGTTTAGTATTTAAACAACTTTTAGAGATTTATTTTGTATCTCATGACATTTTAGATTTGAATTTTGTACTCTTTGATGGCATGAGTCTCTAAACTCCATTGTTGGGGGTGAGGAGCTCTGCTGTGTCTTGATGAATTAATGAAAGTAATTCTGTTTTCCATTCAAACATGCGTGTTCCTATCTAAGATATCCATTCGCGCCTAACTATGGAGAAGGTGATGATCAGTGACACTCATCACCTTCCTCAATCTATGAACGTGTGTCTGACAATCACCTCCGTTCTACATCAGATTGAATGAATATCTATTAGATTCCTTAATCAGAATCTCCGTGGTATAAGCTAGATTGATGGCAGTATTCATGAGAATCCGGAAAGTCTAAACCTTGTCAGTGGTATTCCGAGTAGGATTCTGGGATTGGATGACTGTGACGAACTTCAAACTCACGAGTGCTGGGCGTAGTGACAGACGCAAAAGGATAGTAAATCCTATTCCGGTACAACTGAGAACCTGCAGATGATTAGCCGTGCGGTGACAGCACACCTGGACCCTTTTCACTGGAAGGATGGATGGTAGCCATTGACAATGGTGATCCACCAACACACAGCTTGCCATAGAAGGACGTGCATGCGTGAATCAGAAGACAGAGGAAAGCAGAGATTCAGAAGACAAAGCATCTCCAAAACTCCAACATATTCTCCATTACTGCATAACAAGTAACCTTTAACCCATGCTCTCTTGTTTATTCGCAATTCAACTGATAAATATAATTGACTTCCTGACTAAGAATTGCAAGATAACCATAGATTGCTTCAAACCAACAATCTCCGTGGGATTCGACCCTTACTCACGTAAGGTATTACTTGGACGACCTAGTGCACTTGCTGGTTAGTGGTACGAGTTGTGAAAAGTGTGATTCACAATTCGTGCACCACCTGCAAACGGATTAGTGGAGAATATCTTGGTCAAAGTGGGTAAGTTCTTCCTCCCAGCAGATTTTGTGATTCTTGACACGGGGGAGGATGAGAATGCCTCTATAATTCTAGGAAGACCATTCCTAGCCACTAGGAGAGCTCTAATTGATGTAGACGTGGGTGAATTAGTGCTCAGAGTGCATGATGAGCAACTGGTCTTTCATGTCTTCAAAGATATATATTTAGCAGGTGAAGAGGAGAGGTGCATGCAGACTAAGCTCATTGATCCAAACCTTCAAAAACCCCTTGATGATGCACCACAGAATCTACAGCTCAAACCCCCTTTGGTGACAATCAATAAAATTTCTCCTGACATCAAACCTAAGTTTGGTGTTGGGACTGCATCATCCACCAAGGAGGAGGTTCCCAAAAAGAAGAAAGTACTCAGAGGATGGAGAAACAAAAAAATCCCCACTAAAGGTTTCTCCCTAGGAATGAAGGTGGTGTTGACTAGCAATCCAGTGTGGATTTATACAGTAAATAGAATCCTCTCTCTGGAGCATATTGAGCTACATTATGGAGACACAGGAAAGAAGTTCAAAGTAAGGGATGAAGAGCTAAGCCCCTATGATCCTACTCCATAGAGGAGCTGACCGTCAAGCTAGTGACGGTAAAGAAGCGCTTGTTGGGAGGCAACCCGATAATTTCGTATCCTTAGTTATTTTTCATAGTATTGATTTTCTTATTTATTTGATTTTTATTGAGTTTTTACTATTTTTCTTTCGATTTACGTGTGTTATGATCATGCAGCTATTTTAGAACAGGAACCGAACACTTCGAGAAGGATTATATTTCAAAAAAAAAAACGACGAGCACACGACGCGCATATGTGTGTGCGTGAAAATTAAATTGAACAGAGAGTTGGGCAGGAGTGGTGCTGGTGGCGTGCCTTGCGCACAAGCAACTCCACGCGTATGCGTACACGTCGCTTGCGTTTTCACCAGTCCATGCGTGCGCATCCCCCACGCGTACGCGTGATCCTGCAAATCGGCGTAAAAAGATGTTTGGCCAGAGAGTTTTGATGGTGTGGGCTGGAACTGTGCTGGGCGCACAAGCCCCATCATGCGTACGTGTCCTTGATGCGCACGCGTCATATGAAATTTTGGCACTCGTTCATATCTGAACAGAGAGTTGTGCGTGCGCGGGGCTTCCCTCACGCCATTCGCACAACCAACATCACGCGTACGCGTATGCGTCGCATGCGACGCCCAATTAAACCACCTCAGCGCCTGATTTCAAATCATCCACCCCCAATCCTAATTCTCTCTTGTTCTTTTATCCTTTTATTCTTCTTTCATCATACTATTTGTTTTTGTTTTCAGTTCTTCTTTGCTTGAGGTCAAGCAAACCTTTAAGTTTGGTGTTGTCACTTCGCTGATGGTTTCTGTTTAATTTTATGGTACCAAAGGGAGGCGAATCATCTTCACAAAGGAGCACGGCCACTAGGATAACTGAGGTGGTTGAGTTCCTTTCATTCTATATTCCTTCCCGCTCTTACTATGTTATGTTCCGATTTTCTGCTATTTTGTCTCGTTTATTGCATGATCCTTTATTAGATAAATTCCTAGGTTCTAGTTTAGTTCTACTATTTTGAAATTTTCTATTATTTGATTTAATATTGAAAGGTGCCTCATGTATTGCCCACTGAGCTTGAAATCAAAAAAAGAAAGAAGAAAAGATGTAACACATGAGAAATTGAGTTTAATTTTTTAGAGTAGTCTTATTTATTCAAATGTGGTGGTATTTTCTGTGACTCTGAATGCATGACATGAGCAATGCATATTTAAATTTGAATAAAAGAATGTTGATGTACAAGGAACAGGAATTTAGAGAATTATTATGACTTCTCTGAAATAAACAAAAATTTAATCCTTGAAGCAAAAGAAACAGCAAAAAAAAAGGGATATAAAAGCAAGGTCCAAGGCTCTGAGCATCAATGACTAGGGAGGTTAGACATGATTAAAAGCTCAAAGAGTTGTTTCCCTAGTCATATGCTTGTGGTGTTCTTGTGTCAAGTAATCCTTGAGACAAAACATTTAGAGTCGAGATCAATTGCAATTAACAGAGTATGCCAAAGGCTTTGAGCACCACTATCTGGGAGTAACTGAAAGGAAAATCAGAACTTAAAGAGAGTTTTCCAGTTAAGTGCTTATGGTGTTTCTGTGTCAAGTGAAGCTTGAGACAAAACATTTAAAGTCACGGCTAGGCTCAAGGTGCAAAGCACCAAAGAAAAGAGAATCAAAGAAAAATTGATGTGTTCAAGGGTTAAATTGAGTTACAAAAGATCAGAGAATTTATAATATTATCTGGATTCTAATCCCGAATGACAGTGACATCCTTCTGATTCAAAGGAGAGTAAGATGACAAAACTATTCAAGATTGCAGTTGTAAACCCCACTGTAAGAAGAGACATGAGCTTAATCGAACTCTCATTCTCATACAAATTCACATTCTAAGCCTATATTAGTTTGGTAGCTTGAGGACAAGCAACAATTCAAGTTTGGTGTTGTGATGCGTGAGCATCTTTCCTATCCTTTCCTAGTGAATTTGCATTTAATTTGTTGAGTTTAATCAAGAATTAATTATCTTTTAGCCACTATGGATGTTACCTTGAGTCATGTAAAATTCTGTTTATTTTAGGTAGCATTTGGTTGGATTTGATGGAGCTTCCATAGAAAAAGAGAAGAAGGCTATATAGGCCATGAGCTTAGAGGATGGAGAGGAAGCTTGCACAAATGGAATCAACACAAGAATTAAAGGAGATGACAGCGAGGAGCGACGCGTGCGCGTACCTGACGCGTGCGCGTAATTTGGAGCTTTCCATGGCGACGTGTGCGCGTACCTCACGCGTACGCGTGACACACGAAGAAGACCATTGACGCGTACGAGTGACTGACGCGTACGCGTGACATGCGTCACATACAGAAAATGCAAAAAACGCTGATAGCTTTAATTAATTTTGATTTAAACTTTATTTTATTTAAAAATAGGAAAAGATATTATTTTAGTTTTAGAAAATAGATTTTAAATTAATTAGGATTAGATATAAAAGAGGAACATTATTCCATTTTTCATTCCACCTCAGCCAAATTTACATTTTACCAGAATCCTTATTTTATCTCTGAACCATGAGCAACTAAACCTCTACTATTAAGGTTAGGAGCTCTGTCTATTGTATGGATTGATACTATTATTTTTCTATTTTAATTCATGTACTGATTTATATTTCAAGAATTATTTTCGTTCTTTATTTTATGAATTTGGGTGGAACGAAAGTATGACCCTTGTTCTAGTTGAGTTCTTGCATAACTTGGAAAAGCTCTTTACTTGAACAACAGCTTGAAAACAATTTCTCATAAATTTCTAATTATCTGGACTTAATGGGATACGTGACATATAATCCTCTTATATTTGGTAATTAGGATTTCTGTGGCATATAAACTAGAATTGAACTTCACCCTCTAATTGGAATTATGTGACCAAGGAATTGGTGGTTGATGAATTTTAGAGGAGACTAGAAAGGTCTAAGGAATTAGGGTCTAGTCACATATAGTTTGCCATGAATTAAATCTTGCATGATTAAAATAGTTAGTAAGAAAAGTCAATCCGGAAAATAGATAACTCTGAAGCCTTAACTGCCTTCTCTATATATTATTCCCAACTTATTTACTTGCCTGTCTTTTAATTTCTGAATTACTGTTTAATGTTTTTGAATACCAAAGCACTCTTTTCTATTTGTCTGACTAAGCCAATCACTCAATCATCATTGCTTGATCCATCAATCCTCGGGGGATCGACCCTTACTCACCTGAGGTATTACTTGGTACGACCTGGTGCACTTGCCAGTTAGTTTGTGGTTGTAAATTCCGCACCAGCAACCAGCCCTTCTGGGCTTGGCAGAAGGTCCAGTGCTCTCTGTATGGCACTCTCGGAGGCAGGGACTTGCTGCTGACGGATGACGTTGGGGATTTTTGCCAGTAAAAAATGTCATAAAAAAAGTCACGTTGTAGATATAGTCTCTAAACCAACAGAAATTCCTTTCGTGCAAACGTTTTGGTTGTCACAAGTAACAAACCCCTTAAAATTGATAACTGAGTATTTAACCTCGGGTCGTCTTCTCAAGGAACTGCAAGGAAGTATGTTCTTATTATTGGCTATGGAGATTGCAAATTGGGCTTTCAAGAATGAGGAACAAGTAATTTAATGGTGAGTAAATTAAATGGCAATTAAAATGAATAAATAACTGTAAAGCAAACTTTTGGCAAGGTATGAGAAATTGGAAGTCCAAATTAGTTATCCTTATCAATAGTAATGAAAGCTGAATCTTAATTCCTCTTAGTTAACCTTTGCTAAAGCAAGGGAAGGTCAAGGGACAAATTGATTTGATCTTCGAATCCTATTTATTTCCTAAGAAAAGATTGGGATTATTGAAGTTCAATTCAATTGGCAAGATAACAATTATCAATTATGCTGTTGAATTGGATAACTCCTGAGTTACTGATTTCTTAACCAAAACCAAAAGGGGAAAAGTAAATCTACTGGAATAAAGATGTCTTTAGAGTAAAAGCAATAATAGCATAAATGAGAGAAAGCAATATTAAACTGGAATACCTCAAATAACATTAATTCAAATAATCTGGAACATAGAAGAATTCATAAATCAAATTACAAAAGTAAATAATCAACTAAAGTAAAGGAACATTAAACATGGATCGAGAGTTACTCCTAAAACTAAGAAAAGTCCTAAATCCTAATCCTAAGAGAGAGAGGAGAGAACCTCTCTCCAAGCTAATCTAAATCATGGAAAGTAACTAAATTGGCGAGCTCCTCCTGAATGGATGCATTCCCTCACTTCATAACCTTTGGTCTATGCCTTCTGGACTTGGATTTGGGCCAAAAAGGGTTTCAGAATTTGCTATGAGCATTTTCTGCAATTTCTGGTGCGTGGGCTCTGTCACACGTCCGCGTGGGTCACGCGGTCGCGTCATTCGGAGCTTTTCCTTGCCACGCGGTCGCGTCAGTCATGCGGCCGCGTCATATGCGTTCTGCTTAAGGCGCACGGTCGCGTCAGTAATGCGGCCGCGTCGCTGCTGATTCGCGCTTGGCACGCGATCGCGTCGTCCATGCGATCGCGTGGATACCAGTTTCTTCAAGGACTCCATTTTGCACTTCCCTTCCATTTTTGTATGTTTTCTTTCCATCCTTTAAGTCATTCCTGCCTTAGAAGATCTGAAACTACTCAACACACTAATCACGGCATCGAATGGAATTAAAGGTGATTAAAATAATTAATTTAAAAGCATAGGAAACATGTTTTTCACATACATCACATAATAAGGAAGGGAAAGTAAAACCATGCAATTAACATGAATAAGTGGGTAAAGAGTTGAATAAATCACTCAAACTAAGCACAAAATACATCATAAAATATGGGTTTATCAACCTCCCCACACTTAAACAACAGCATGTCCTCATGCTAAATCCAAGGTAATAAGTAAGGTTAAAGTGATGGAATGTCATGCAATGCAATCTAATCTAAATGCAACTACCTAAATGAATGATGCATCATGCAATTCTAATTTATTCACTCATATATAAAGCGTACAGGTAGTTAAATTAATTCACATTCTCAAGGAGTCATATATATATATATATATATATATATATATAGCCAAGCCTTAGATAATCAATAAGCACTTTTACAGTTGAGATGGGAGAAAAAGCATTTTATGAACTTACAAGACAATTAGATAATTCGAACAGAGATAAATGTTAATGAGCTATTGAACCTTCACTGGATTTGTGTTTTACTCTCTAGTCACTCAGTGTTTATTGGGTTAATCACTCTATTTCTCTTTTTATTCTTCCTTTCTATAACTTTGTTCTTCATCTAACCAATCAACAATTATAGAATACAGTCATACCAAAAATCATGAGGTCTTTAATTAAGGTTGTAATGGGGCCAAGGTAAAGGTAAGGATATACGTATAAGGCTAAGTGAGCTAATAAGTGAATCCTTAATTAGACTAAGATCTCACCTAACATACATACTTAGTAAAACAAAACTACTTTTCCTATTTTCCCATATTTTTCCCACTTTTGGATGTTACATGCTCATGTTTCAACTTTTATTCTTATTCCATGTGCATTGCTTTTATTTTTACATTTGGGAAATTCTTTTGTATCTCTTTTACTAAATACTGAAATTTTTTTTAATGCACATGATAATTTAATCACTTTGATTTTTCATGAGCATGCTTCCCAAAATTTCTTATTTTGAGTTATTTTTATTCTTTTCAATTTTTCTACCTCTTGTTTTTATCATCCATGTTCCCAATAGGTTTCCCGTATTTAAACTATTCATATTTTTTTATCTTAAGCTAACCAAGGATTCAACTTGGGATTTTATTTTGTTTTCCTGCTTAAGGCTAGTAGTGTGGCTAATAGAATAAAAAAGGGATTTAAAGGCTCAAGGGGGCTAACAAGGGTGATGTGAAAAGGTAGGTTATTTTGGGATAAGTGAGCTAAAATCAAATGATGGCCTCAATCATTCTTTTGGTATGTATCTATATTCTATATTCTATATTCTATAATTGGACATATAGATTAAAACAAAGTAAAGAACATCAGAATATAAAAGAAGGGCGGAACACACAGGAATAAAAATTATGGTTTAAATGTAACCATACAATTAAGCTCAAAAACTCACAGGCTATGTGTTCTCTAGCTCAAAAATCATTTATCACTTATGTATGTCATGCAGGTTTAGTTAAAAATTCTCATTATTCTCAATGTAAAAATTATATTGAATGGCTTTAAAGTTCTAGTGTTTCTCCTTGATGAAGTGTTGTTAACTTAACTACATGATGTAATGCTATATATACAAGGTTTATGGATTTAAATCTGTTATGTTCAAGTTCCTAGCTTACTTCCTTTTTATATTTTCAATTTAAACTAAGCTATCTTATGATAAAAAGGGTAAACTATACTGAATAATCCACTAATAAGTTAGAATTGCAAACTAAACTAAATAACTAAGATATGAACTAAAGTGCAAGATGCAGAAATAGAGTAAAAATACATAAAAGTAGCAATGTATAAGTACTCAGAAAATAAAAATAAAAATAGAGAAAAATACAGAAAAATATCCAAAATAAAAGAAAAAGAGTATGTAGTAGTTCACCAAAATAATACGCCAGAGATGGCGACCTCCCCACACTTAAAATGAAGCATCGTCCCTGATGCTCACTTAAGCAGGGTGTGAAGGGGTGTCATCACTGGGAGGGATGGTAGCTGGTGTCTCTGTGGTGGCTGGCTGAATGTCCGGCTGCTGGAGAGGAGGGACTGTCTGAATGGGGATCTCAAGGTCTACAGCCTGGATCTGCTGCGGTGCTGCCTGCTGGGTGTCAGCCTGCTCTGCCTCTCCCTGGGGATGGGTCTCTGCCTCGGGCGCATCCGCCTCCTCCTCAGATGCCTCAGAAGGTGTGTCAGGCTCGGAGGGGATGTCGCCGAATCGTATCATCAGCTTCAGGTGCTCGTAGCGTCGCTTGTTGCGACGCTCCATCTGGTCAAGTCGTCGAAACAAGCGGTGCACCAGATGATAGACAGGCTCTGTGGCAGGTGGAAGTGCAGTGGTGGTGGCAGGGGTAGATGGTGCAGCAGTGGAGGAAGAGGGACCGGCAAATGGTGTAGCCGTATCATCAGCAGTAGCAGTCATGAATGGGGGTTTGTAGCCCAAGGCCAGGAAGTTCCTACTGTGCGGGATAAGCTTCTTGCACTCTGCAGCAGGTGGCCTCTCATCAGCATCCTCCCATGGCACGTCAGCTCGACGGCCTAGCTGTGTAACCAGATAGGGAAAGGGAAGAGTGCCGCGGACGTGGACCCTGGCCATATAGTGTCGGATAAAGCGTGGCAGGTACAGGTCCTTGCCCTCCATCACACACCATAGGAGGGTGATCATAGCGGCTGGTATCTCAGTCTCGTGAGTACTCGGCATAATGTAGTTACTGAATATCTGATGCCATAGCCGAGCCTCATCGTTTAGGTAAATCCGCTTGATCCCTTTCGGCATGGTGGTGTTCTGACCCATGATCCAAGGAACTGACGGGTCAAGGGCAATCTGGGCCTTGACTGCATCCCAATCAAACTTCATGAAGCGCATATCCTCCTCAGCATTCTGATAGCCATCTGTCTGATCAGTCTTTGGCAGAAGTTTTAGAACCTCTTCTATTGCCTCCTCAGTAACCAATATCTGCTTCCCTCTGAGGTTTACTGCATCTAGGGAAGTTTTGAAGTAGTTGCAGTAGAATTTCCTAACCCAAGATGCGTTAACCTCAGTCAGAGGTCTCTCCAGAAAGAACCAGCCTCGTTGTTTGATCTGATCAAAGGTGTATTGCTGGAGTTCTTCTGGGATCTTCAAAGTCCGCTCCAGGTATAGGTTCTTGGAGTTTGCAAACACCGGATACTTCAACTCACAGTATCGATTTGCAAACTTTACTGGGTCAGTGGCGGGAAGTAGCTGGTCGGCCTTCTCCTGTGGGGTAAAGGCTTTCTCCCGCAAGGAGGCGTCGTGCATGAGGTCGATGATTGACACGGAGGCTTCGCCTCGTTTTCTTTTGCCAGTAGTGGCCTTGCTTTTGCCCCGTCTCTGGGAATCTGACATCCTGAAAAATAAAAAACCAGGATATAGTAAAAATAGGAAAGCAAATAGGCAAATAGTCAAAGAAGACACAAAGTGGCAAAGGAGCGATAGGATAATGAATATGAGTTAAGTAGAATGTGCATTTAGGATTGTATATCAGTGAAAAGTCTGAAAAGAAGAAATCACAATCCAAAATGTAATTGAATGCAAGTTAAATAGAAAAAATTAACATCATGCCTGGGTTAGAATGTTAAAAGAAAGTGAAAGAAAAGCAAGAAAAGAAGTTTTGAAAAGGTTAGGTTGGTTAGAGTTAAAATTAGTAAGTTAGTGAAAAATGGGTTAAAGTAAGAGGCATAATGAAAATAGACCAAGTAACAAGTAATCACAGGTAGAAGCTATAGGTAACTCATACTTAAACAAGTAAAACAATTAGATGATGATTCAAATAGAGATGAAGAAAGCAAAAATAGGAATCAAACATCAAAATTGCAGTTTATGAACCAGGAGATCAAAGAAAATAAGAATGCATGCCTAAGCAGTCAGGAATTGGTTTGGTGAAATTATAGGAAAGCACAGTTGAAAATGCCAAAACCAAGACATGAACAGAAATATTTCACAGAAATTTGGGCAGCATTCCGGCTAAAATAGGACTTTCCCGGAAAATAAACAGCAAACAAGCAGTTCATATGAATCCAAAATAAAGCTTGCAATTACATATACGGAATATAAACATGAAAGTTCAATATAAAGAGCAGCAAATGCAGGAAAGTACAGCATATGAATAAGATCACAGCAGCAACAGATTTGCAAATTTGATAAAACAGAAACAAGAACAGTGCAAATAAATAGACCTAAATCCACTAACCACATCCTAGGCTACCTAACAACCTAAAATCCACTACAACATGCATATCTAACTATCCTAACATGAACAAAAACGGAAAAATAAGAATAACCTATGAACGGATAGAAGGGTGACGTATGCGGAACCTGGAAGGCGAAAGAAGGAGGTTGGGGTACAGAGGTGGCTGGGGGTGGTGGTGGTGACGTCCGGCGCGGCGGCTGGTGGCGGTGGGCACGGTGGTTGCTACTGTTAGGGAGGGTAGGGGCTTTGGGAAGGGTAATGGGGGAAGTAGGGGAGAGGGTTGGGGGTTGCGGGTGGTGGTGGGAGCGGCGGGTACGGATGGCGGTGGTGGGTGGTGGTTCGCGGAGGGCAGTGGCGGAGAGGGGGGAAGGTTTGAAGAAAGAAGAAGAAAGAAGGGGAGGGAGGAAGGGGGATAGGTGGCGGCGGCGTCAGGGTGGTGGCGCGGTGGTGGCTGGGTGGTGGTGGTTGAGGGTTGGGGAAGAAGAGAGGGAGAAGAGGAAGTGGGGGGGGCTGCGCGAATGTAGGGTTTCGCGTGACTGGGGGGTTATATTTGTTGAATCCACGCGGCCGCGTGGGGCACGCGGTCGCGTGGTTGGGGTGAAAATGGGAATGACGCGATCGTGTGGGGCGCGCGATCGCATGGAAGGGGTAAAAGAAGGGATGACGCGATCGCATGGGACATGCAATCGCGTCGCTGGAAATTATGCTAAACGCACGAATCCAGCATCGTTCCAGCGCAACTCTCTGTCTCCTATTGGGAATTGTGCAATTCATGCGACGCGATCGCGTCGCTCACGCAGTCGCGTGGAATTGGTTGTGTGCATGTGACGCGATCGCATGGGGCATGCGATCGCGTGGGCCATTTTGTGCTAGATGCACAACGGCCGCACGATTCCAGCCTAACTTTCTGGACGTTGGATGTTTACGCCGATCTCCAGGTCACGCGGCCGCGTGGATAATGCGGTCGCGTGGGAAGTGTGGTTCGCCATTTGACGCGATCGCATGGGGCATGCGGTCGCGTCGCGCACCCTCTTTTTTTTATATGCAGAATGCGAAATGCAATATGCAGAATGCAGTGCTTGATGTGAATGTGTGCATGATTCCAGGTTTAATAAAATAAAATAAAATTCAAAAATAAACAAAACTAAATAAAATTAAAATTTCAAAAGGAACGATCATACCACGGTGGGTTGTCTCCCACCTAGCACTTTTAGTTAAAGTCCTTAAGTTGGACATTTGAAGAGCTTCCTGTTATGGTGGCTTGTGTTTAAATTCATCCAGAAATCTCCACCAGTGCTTGGAATGCCAATAGCCTCCGGGGTCCCAAACTAGGCATGTAAAGCTTCTGAGCAGCTTCAAACAGATTTTCAGGCTTCTGGGGTGACGAATGTCAGAATAGATTCCAGGATCCCAAGCCTTAGATCTAAATTCGCCTCCGTCTTGATCTATATTTTTCCATTCGGGCGATTTAGAAAGTAGATTCTCACCATAGTGACCAAACATTTTCCGAGATCCATTCAATTGAGCTTGATACCAATCCGTGCACTTCAAGTTGAAGCGTGGAACCTTATTGAACCTTGTACACCAGCTCTGAGCACGAGCCATTTCCCTCTTACTCTTAAAGCCGCATAGAGCTCTAAGCTGGCCATCTGTTTCAAGTAAACCATATTCAAGTGAATAAGTAAAGTTAAAGGTTAAAGATTGTACCCACTTGAAGCTTGTATTAGGCGGTAATGGCCTTGGGGTAGGTGATTCCAATGGTTCTGTGAGTTCTACTCCCTTGTGTTCTTCTGTGAATTCCTCCACTTCCTTGTAAGGTTCTTCAAATGCATCTGAGTCCTGGTCAAAGTCTTCTATGTCTTCCTCATCACTTGAGTCATAGATGGGAGGTTGAGAGAAATCTACATCTGCATCATCTTCGTATTCATTTGGGAAAGATTCTTCGATCTCAGAGAAGTCACTTGCGGATGCAAGTTCATTACTAAGAGAGCTTGACTTGCGACTATCATTATGAAGGGAATTTGTGTCCTGGGTTATTCTGTCTAGTTCTTCATAAACGACTTGCCTTGGGGATTGTGCAATATCCTCCTTAGCATTAACTGTAAGGTCCTTGACGGAGTTCTCCTCAGCTCTGGATTCCCATGGAGGTTCAACGTCTCCTAGATCTTCAACCAACTCTTCTTCTTGTACAATGACAGCTTCTTCTACTTGTTCGAGTACGAATTCCTGCTCTGTCTTGTCCACTGGAGTTTCTAATATCTCCTTCATGCTACGCTCTTCATTAGATTGTGCACATGTGGCTGTGGTTGGTCCTTGAATATTCGCGCGTCTAGAAACTAATTGAATTACTGCTTGCTCCAGTTGTTGAATAGTTGCTTGAAGTTTATTTACTGTTGCCTTGAGGCGAACCTCTGATTCTCGGGGTGATGGATTTGGGCATGAAACATAGGGAAGTGGTGGTGTTTGGGAGTGATTGGGTTGGAACTGGGGTAGGGAAGGATCATACGGTGGCGAATGGTGAAGAGAAGCTTGTGAGTGGGGCGATTCGAGGTTATGTTGAGAGGTTGGTCTATGGGCACGGGGTGGGGCTTGTTGGTAGTTACAAGATTGTCCACCATATCTATCAGCTGGGTATGCATTGTAGAATGGTCGTTGTCCATGATATCTTGGAGGGTGTTGTTGCCTAAAGGGTTGATTAGATCCTCTTGGCTCCATCCATCCTTGATTGGTCTGACCTTGATGCATATTCCTGCTGTAACTTCTATTTCCTTCAACAAAGTTAGAACCAAACTCAAACCGAGAGGGGTGAGAGTTCATAGTAGCAAATAAAATTAAAAAGGAAAAATAGAAATAAATAAACAAGTAAAAGAAAAATATGTACAATAACCAATAATAAGGCACACGTTAGCAGTTTCCCAGCAACGGCGCCATTTTGACGTTGGAGATTTTTGCCAGTAAAGAATGTCATAAAAACAGTCGCGTTGTAGATATAGTCTCTAAACCGACAGAAATCCCTTTCGTGCAAACGTTTTAGTTGTCACAAATAACAAACCCCTTAAAATTGATAACCGAGTATTTAACCTCAGGTCGTCTTCTCAAGGAACTGCAAGGAAGTATGTTCTTATTATTGGCTATGGAGATTGCAAATTGGGCTTTCAAGAATGAGGAACAAGTAATTTAATGGTGAGTAAATTAAATGGCAATTAAAATGAATAAATAACTGTAAAGTAAACTTTTGGCAAGGTATGAGAAATTGGAAGTCCAAATTAGTTATCCTTATCAATAGTAATGAAAGCTGAATCTTAATTCCTCTTAGTTAACCTTTGCTAAAGCAAGGGAAGGTCAAGGGACAAATTGATTTGATCTTCGAATCCTATTTATTTCCTAAGAAAAGATTGGGATTATTGAAGTTTAATTCAATTGGCAAGATAACAATTATCAATTATGCTGTTGAATTGGATAACTCCTGAGTTACTGATTTCTTAACCAAAACCAAAAGGGGAAAAGTAAATCTACTGGAATAAAGATGTCTTCAGAGTAAAAGCAATAATAGCATAAATAAGAGAAAGCAATATTAAACTGGAATACCTCAAATAACATTAATTCAAATAATCTGGAACATAGAAGAATTCATAAATCAAATTGCAAAAGTAAATAATCAACTAAAGTAAAGGAATATTAAACCTGGATCGAGAGTTACTCCTAAAACTAAGAGAAGTCCTAAATCCTAATCCTAAGAGAGAGAGAGGAGAGAACCTCTCTCCAAGCTAATCTAAATCATGGAAAGTAACTAAATTGGCGAGCTCCTCCTGAATGGATGCATTCCCTCACTTCATAACCTTTGGTCTATGCCTTCTGGACTTGGATTTGGGCCAAAAAGGGATTCAGAATTTGCTATAAGCGTTTTCTGCAATTTTTGGTGCGTGGCCTCTGTCACGCATCCGCGTGGGTCACGCGGTCGCGTCATTCGGAGCTTTTCCTTGCCACGCGGTCGCGTCAGTCATGCGGCCGCGTCGCTGCTGATTCGCGCTTGGCACGCGATCGCGTCGTTCATGCGATCGCGTGGATACCAGTTTCTTCAAGGACTCCATTTTGCACTTTCCTTCCATTTTTGTATGTTTCCTTTCCATCCTTTAAGTCATTTCTGCCTTAGAAGATCTGAAACTACTCAACACACTAATCACGGCATCGAATGAAATTAAAGGTGATTAAAATAATTAATTTAAAAGAATAGAAAACATGTTTTTCACATACATCACATAATAAGGAAGGGAAAGTAAAACCATGCAATTAACATGAATAAGTGGGTAAAGAGTTGAATAAATCACTCAAACTAAGCACAAAATACATCATAAAATATGGGTTTATCAACGGACATAGACAGTCTGTAGAGTAGGCGAGTAGAAGTTGGAGTAAAATTCAACTACCCATGATAAGTTGGCCACCCGCGGCTGCCTCCTCAAAAATCCCCATTGTCTCCTCTCGATTCGGGGTTCCACAAAATCAACAAAGTGTTTTGGAACAATGAGTAGATGCTCATTGTTGTAGTTCCTCTCGGCTAGGATGGGGAACATCTGTTCGCAATAACGGTTAATGAACTGAGCGGAATCCCGTGCGGGAAAAGCTTTTTCTGCTTCATCAACTTTAATGATCCTCTTCACCCGCTTTGTTGGCGGCTTGACGCTGGTAGATGGTAGTGCCTTAGCTGGAGCTCTCTTGGTTCCTCTCTTTGCCGGTGTCTTGTCAGTGGCCTTCTCTTTTCCTTTCTTGGTACCCATGCCTAAGGAAGAAGGAAAGAGGAAGAATGTTAAATAGAGATAGCGAAAGAACCGGAAGGAGAAAATTCCAAGTGATAATGAATGCCAAAGGAAAAATAATAGCTTAAATACATGGTAGCTACAACATGTAGGTAAGACATCAATTAAGAGCGATAAGGCAGTCCATAGTAATTAGATGCAAGAGGGTAAAAGCATGTAAGTAATAGGCATGAGAAGCATAACTCAAGCATCAATTATTAAATGTGCCAAATTAAAGAGCATTTGTATTATGACAATTGTGAATGATAATCTCAAATACATGTGGAATCCAAGTGTTTTAAAAAAGAGGCATGAAAGTAGAAGAGTAAAATAAAATAGGATTCAAAATGCCATAAGAGCTTTTTCACAAACACTTGGTGTGTAAGTGATAATAGGAATGAAAATAATGTATCCAAATGTATATGAGGGCCAAAATTAAATGTCAATTGTCAAATCACTCATCAAATATCCACAAGGTAAAATAAAAGAAGGTAACATCTAAATAAAGCTCCAATACCAACATAAAAATGCAGGAAAAGGAAGGAAAAAGAAACCAGGAATAAATAAGCTAAAAGAAAAATTTAGAAGAAAGAAAATTAATTAAATACAATAATTAAAAGATTAATGAAAGAAAGAATAGAGGGGGGAAGAAAAGAACCTGAGGTAGCAGATGAAAAAGGGAGGAAGAAAGTAGTAGATAATAAGAAAGAATAAGGAAGGAAGAAGAAAGAAAGAAGAAATAAGTACGAATGAAAAAGAATTAGGATTGGGGGAGAGGGTAATTGAAATCTGGTGCTGAACAGTTTTAATTGTGCATCGCATATGACGCGTACGCATACAGCATTCGTATGCGTGGGTCGTGCAACTTTGAGGGTGACGCATAGGCGTGTGGGACGCGTACGCATGACATGAGTTGTGCCAGGTGCGCGAAGGCAGCCCCCTGCACGCACAACTCTCTGTTCATTCTGGGTTGGGGCCATAAATGCAAACGACGCGTGCGCGTCAGTCATGCGCACGTGTGGTAGGTGTTTAAGGGGAAAGGACGCATCCGCGTGATATGGTTTATGCTGCTAGCACAGTTCCAGCCCCAAACCAGCACAACTCTCTGGCCAAACACCTATTTACGCTGATTTGCAGGGTCACGCGTACGCGACCAGGACGCTTACGCGTGGTGGGCTGAAAGCGCAAGCGACACGTATGCGTGAGGGACGCGTATGCGTGGACTTGCTTGTGCACAAAGCACACTTTCCGCGCCACTCCTGCCCAACTCTCTGGCCAATTCCAATATGCACGCATTCACATATGACGCATACGCGTCGTGGATGCTTGCGCGTCGCGTGCCCCTTTTTTTATGCAGAATGCAGAATGCAGAATGCAGATGATTTTGCGGAAAATATGAATGGATACTTGTGAAAAACAAAACAAAGTAAAACTTGAAATGAAAAGGAACGATCATACCATGGTGGGTTGTCTCCCACCTAGCACTTTTCTTTTACGTCCTTAAGTTGGACGGTCCACAAGTTCAGTCTTCTTCTTTTTATGGATCCTCCAAGAGGAAGATCTCTAGCTCCTTGTTGTTCTTCATCTTCTCACCATGATACAGCTTCAGGCAGTGGCCATTGACCTTGATGAATTTGGAACTTGAGGGATGACTCATGTGGAAGACTCTGTATGGCTCTGCCTTCTCTACTCTATAGGGTCCTTCCCACCTTGACCTCAGCTTGCCTGACATGAGTCTCAACCTTGAGTTGTAAAGGAGAACCAGCTCCCCAGGTCTAAACTCTCTTCTCTTGATATGCTTGTCATGCACCGCCTTCACCTTCTCTTTATATAGCCTGGAGTTGTCATGTGCTTCAAGTCGAAGGGTCTCCAGTTCTGCTAGTTGCAGCTTCCTTTCAACACCAGCCTTCTCAAATCCCATGTTGCATTCCCTTACAGCCCAGAAAGCCTTGTGTTCCACCTCCACTGGGATGTGACAAGCCTTTCCATATATTAGGCGGAAGGGACTCATTCCTATGGGTGTCTTGTATGCTATCTGATAAGCCCATAGCGCATCTACAAGTCTGGTACTCCAGTCCTTCCTATGGGGCTTGACAATCTTCTCCAGAATGCACTTTATCTCTCTGTTAGACACCTCTGCTTGCCCATTGGTCTGAGGATGGTAAGCTGTTGCTACCTTGTGCACAATGCCATGTTTCTTTAGTAGACCTGTTAATCTCCTGTTACAAAAGTGAGTGCCTTGATCACTCATGATTTCTCGTGGTGATCCAAAGCGACAGATAATATGGGTTCTAACAAAAGAGACAACAGTGTTAGCATCATCAGTACGGGCAGGAATTACTTCCACCCATTTAGAAACATAATCTACAACTAACAATATATACAAGAAACCACTAGAGTTTGGAAATGGACCCATGAAGTCAATGCCCCAAACATAAAAAATTTCACAGAATAACATAAGCTATTGGGGCATCTCATCCCTCTTGGATATATTCCCAAACATTTGGCATGGGGACAAGATTTACAGAAGGCAGTAGTATCCTTAAAAAGAGTGGGCCACCAGAATCCACAGTCTAAAATTTTTCTAGCTGTTCTTTGAGGGCCAAAATGTCCACCACTCTCAGAAGAGTGGCAGGCCTTTAAGATTGACTGGAATTCTGATTGAGGCACGCATCTTCTAATTATCTGGTCAGCACCATACCTCCATAAATATGGGTCATTTCATATATAATATTTGGACTCGTTTTTCAGCGTGTCCTTTTGAGGCTTAGTAAAATTGGGAGGGAAGGTATGACTAACTAGATAATTAGCTATAGGTGCATACCAAGGAACTACTTCAGATATTGCATGCAAGCTATCAAATGGAAAGGCATCATTGATAGGAGTGGAGTCACTCTTAATGTGCTCTAGGCGACTCAAGTGGTCCGCCACTAAATTCTGGGAACCACTCCTATCTTTGATTTCTAAATTAAATTCTTGCAGCAACAATATCCAACGTATTAACCTTGGTTTGGACTCTTTCTTAGCTAATAAATATTTTAGAGCTGCATGGTCTGAGTATACTACCACTTTAGCACCAAGTAAATAGGCTCAGAATTTATCCAGAGCAAAAACAATAGCCAGAAGCTCTTTTCCAGTGGCGGTATAGTTAGACTGAGCAGCGTCTAAGGTCTTAGAGGCATATGCAATTATAAAAGGGTCCTTACCTAGGCGCTGAGCCAGCGCCACTCCTACTGCATGGTTGGAGGCATCACACATAATCTCAAAGGGCTGGTTCCAGTTGGGTCCTCTCACAATCAGAGCTTGAGCCAAGGTAATCTTCAGCTTATCAAACGCTTCCATGCAGTCCGCACTCAACTCGAACTCAACATCTTTCTGTAGCAGTCTGGACAAAGGCAATGCTACCTTACTGAAGTCCTTGATAAATCTCCGGTAGAAACCTAAATGACCAAGGAACGAACGGATTTCCTTCACGGAGGAGGGGTAAGGTAAACTAGAAATGACATCTACCTTTGCTGGATCTACAAAAATACCAGTATTAGAGACAACATGTCCTAGGACAATACCTTGTTTTACCATAAAATGACATTTTTCAAAATTTAATACAAGGTTTGAACTAACACACATGTCTAATACCCTAGCTAAACTATCTAAGCAAAGGTTAAATGAATCACCATACACACTAAAGTCATCCATTAAAAGTTCCATACAGCTCTCAATAAGATCTGAGAAAATACTTATCATGCACCTTTGGAAAGTAGCCGGTGCATTACATAAGCCAAAAGGCATCCTCTTGTATGCATACGTTCCAAAGGGACATGTAAAAGTAGTCTTTTCCTGATCTTCAGGAGCTATATGAATTTGAAAATAGCCAGTGTAACCATCTAGAAAGCAGTAGTGTGATTTACTTGACAAACGATCAAGCATCTGATCAATGAATGGCATGGGGTAGTGATCCTTGCGAGTAGCCTGGTTGAGAGCGCCTGTAATCAATGCATACCCTCCAGGAATTCTGTACTCTAGTTGTCAGGAGCTCTCCATGCTCATTCTTCACTGTTGTGACTCCAGATATCTTGGGCACCACTTGTACTGGGCTGACCCATTCACTATCTGAGATAGGATAGATGATATCAACTTCAAGCAGCCTGGTCACTTCTTTCTTGACAACTTCCAGGATGGTGGGGTTCAGCCGCCTTTGAGGTTGACGGACAGGCCTTGCTCCCTCTTCTAGAAATATCCGGTGCTCACAAACTTGAGGGCTGATGCCCACTAGCTCCACCCAATTGCTTTCTTGTGTCTTCTCAGCATACTAAGCAGTTGCTCCTCCTGTTGGGAAGTGAGTTCCCTTGCAATAATAACTGGGAGCTTCTGATTATCCTCAAGGTAAGCATACTTGAGGTGGAGTGGAAGGGATTTCAACTCCATTTTTTGTTCATTGCTAGGCACTTGATCATCTGGAGCCATTGGTGGGGGCAAGTTATCTTTAGTAGGCTCAGAGGGTTTCCCCACACTTGGACCATGCTCCATGTGCATCTCTTCTACTTCTTCTCGGTGAACTGCAGCTACAGTCTCATCAATGATGTGACACTGGAAGATGGAATGATCTTCCGAAGGTTGCTTCATGGCTTCATCCAGGTTGAAGCTCACTACTCTGCCATCTATCTCAAAAGAGTAAGTTCTTGAGAAGGCATCCAATTTAAACTTTGAAGTCTTCAGAAATGGCCTTCCAAGGAGGATGGAAGATGGTCTTCCTGAGTCATTAGGGGGTATTTCCAAAATATAAAAGTCAATAGAAAATGTGAGCCCCTTAATGCTCACCAGCACGTCCTCAGCAATTCCAATCACCGAGATTATGCTTTTATCTGCCAAAACAAAATGTGCTGCCGACCTTTTTAAGGGAGGGAGCCTCAAAACATCATATACAATAATGGCATAATGCTAACACATGCGACTAAATCACACATACAGTTAAAAAATTGGACACCCCCAATGGTACATGTAACCATACATGGCCCCGGATCCCCACATTTTTCTGGTATGGCACCCATTAAGCTACCTAAGGGAATAGTTTCTAAATCATGTATTCTATCTTTATGCATGCACAAATTCTTTAGAAACTTTGCATATTTAGGTACCTGGTGAATGGCATAAAAAAGGGGAATGGTTACCTCAACCTTTTTGAAGATTTCCACCATCTTGGGGTCGAGCTCCATCTGCTTTCTGGACTTCCTAGCAAGGTGTGGAAAGGGGATAGGGATGGCTTCTCTTGTAGCTTCAGCTTCCTTTGGTTCGTTATTCTCTGGTTAAGCTACTTCTTCATCAACCATGTCTTGTACTTCATCTTCCTCTTCAACATCCTCTACCTCAACAATGTCCTCAACTTGAGCGCCTTCCTTTGAGCTTGGCTCCTCATGATTCCTTTCTTGCAGTGTGGTTCCGGACCTCAAAGTGATGGCATTGATTCCACCTTTGGGGTTGGGTAAAGGTTGAGAAGGAATTGCACTGGAGCTTGAAGGTTGATTGTTCGGGGTAGATAATGATTCCATTCGAGAGACGAGAGCTTGTAAAGTAGCGTTCAGATCGTTTATGGTCGAGGTAAGTGTATTCTGAATGTCTTGTTGTCCTTACGCAAGAGAGCGAAGCATCTCATCATTAGAAGAGGAAGGGAGGTAAGTGATTTGAGGGGCCTGTTGTTGGTTGTTCTGAGGCGCTTGGGACTGCCTTTGGTGAGGTGCTCTGTAAGGCTGGTTTTGGTTCTGTTGTCTGTTGTTATTGTTCCATCTCTAATTTCCATTGTTGTCTCTGCCTCCTCTGTTGTAGTTGTCCCTCCATCCCTGGTTGGAATTATCTCTCCATCCCTGGTTGGAGTTGTCTTGCCAATCTTGATTGTAGTTTCCACCTTGGTTATAATTGCCGCCTTGTAGATAGTATCCTTGTTTCGGGCGGTCATAGAAATTATGGGTAGCTGCCAAGGTGTTGTCTTCTTGTTGGAGTTGCAGACACTCATCAGTGTAATGAGTATAGCAGGCACATATTCCGCACACTCTCTGAGGAACCAACTATTGACACTGTTGTTGTGGGGGGCTGAGGTTGTTATTGATTCAGCTGCAGCTGCTTCAATATGTTGGTCATTTCTCCCAGAGTCTGTGTGGAAGCAGCAGTCTCACTAATAGAGGAAACCTCCGCAATAGCCTTGGGATGGTTGTTCTTGTGTCTGACATTTCGGGTAGACTCAGCTAGATCGGTGATCAATTGCCAAGCTTCTGTTGCCGTCTTGTACTTCTTCAGAGAGCCATTACTTGCAGCATCTAATGTAGTCTTATTCTGAGGCTTCATGCCTTGTGTGAAGTAGTTGATCAACACCAACTGGTCAATCTTGTGGTGAGGACATGAGTCTAGGAGATTTCTAAAGCATTCCCAATATTCAAAGAGATTCCCTGAGTCGCCTTGGATAATGCTGGAAATTTCTTTCCTCAGTCTATCTGTAACTTCAGCTGGAAAGTATTTTTCCAGGAATTCCCTTCTGAGCAGATCCCAATTGGTAATGACTGCTTCAGGTTGAGTGTAGAATCACTCCCTTGCCTTTCCCTCAAGAGAAAACGGGAAGGCATATAACCAAATAGTAGTTTCATCTGCACCATGACGCCTAGTAGTTGAGCAGGCTGTCTGAAAATTCCTGAGATGCTTGATAGGCTCTTGAGCAGGTAAGCCATGAAACTTGGACAGTAAGTTGATTAGCGCAGTCTTCAGTTCAAAATCTGCAGCCAGATTTGGGTGACGTGCTTGATACGGTTGCAGTGTAAAGTCTGGAGCTTCTACTTCCTGGAGAGTAATTCTCCTAGGCTCCGCCATATTACCTGCACGTAAATCAACAAAATCAGTAGAAAAGGAGCTTGTTTCTT
Organism: Arachis hypogaea; assembly: GCF_003086295.3. NCBI lineage: Eukaryota > Viridiplantae > Streptophyta > Magnoliopsida > Fabales > Fabaceae > Arachis > Arachis hypogaea. The sequence goes on from NC_092046.1 coordinate 30,975,572, forward strand.
CCTCGAATGGCATTTCAGATTCGCCCATAGATAAGACTGGTGAATTGGTAGTAACCACTTCACCACCCTCAGAGGCTAACCGACGCCGAGCTCGCCTAATATGTGAAATAGTTCTTTCAATTTCAGGATCGAATGCGGCGAAGCTCGTATCAGGTAGTGAACGCGTCATTCAATGAAAGAAACATACAGCTCATGGTAATAAAATAAAATTAAATATGCAAATATGAAAAATTAAAAAATATTTACACTAACCAATAATTTAGCACACTATTGCAACTCCCCGGCAACAGCGCCAAAAATTGACATGGCAGAATTTGCCAATTAAGAAATTATAATAAAAACGGTGTTGCAAGTACAGTTCTTAACTGACTAAAAATCTGCTTATCAATTTAGAAAGAGTGTCACAATTTCAGAATAAAATACTGGGAGTAGAAATCCCAGGTTGTCTCCCAACGAGTTGACAAAAGAGTGCTATTTTATTAATCAGGAATTTTTTGAGAAATTTTAAGAGTTAGAGAACAGAAAAATAAATGATTATAAATTAAAGCAATGAAACTTAACGAGAGAATTTATATAATCAAAATAAAAGCCTTGACCGGGAGAAGATTAATTGGAAGTTCTATCCTTGTTGAATTTTCTCAAATGTAATAGTAAGAGGTTGTTGTTCTACTTAGTTATCCCTTACCTGATAAAGGAAAGTCAAGTAACTAACTAACCAACTCTGAATCCCAAGTCCTAATCCTCTCCTAAGGAAGGATTAGAGTCAGAGACTAGAGAGCCAGCCAACAATTTCCAATTCCCAATTAACACTTGAGTAATTCAACTCAAGGGTCTCCTTTTAACCAACTCCCAAGTCAAGTTGGGAGTCTATTCCATTGACATGAATACCATTCTTATAGACATATAAAGGGAATAAAGAGAAGACATGAAAATTCAAATAAAGCAATAACAGAAATTTAATTAAAAGTAAAAATAATTCTTTGAATTAATAAATTCCAAAACCATAAACATACATATCTGAACAGGGTTAATAGGTAATTAAAAGAGTAAAGGAATAAGGAAACAAACTAGGACAATGGAAACTTCAACGGAGGTAGTAACTTTTCTCAATATCCAAATCAAAAGCACAGAATCCTAAAAACTATGAATGTGAAGAACCCTAGAGCAAGTGGTGTTTTTCTCTAAGATTTCAATCTAAAACTCAAAACTATGCGAATGAGAATGTGTTTTAAGTCTCTGCTTGTCCCCTGGCTCTAGTCTGTATTTCTAGGCCAAAAACTGGGTCCAAACTCAGCCCAAAATCGCCCCCAGCGTCTTCTACATGTTCTGCACGTAGCGCATGTCACGCGTACGCGTCAGACACGCGCACGCGTCGCAGTGGAAAGCTCCAAGTCACGCGCACGTGTGAGCCATGCGTGCACGTCGATACTCGCTGGTTATCTCCTTTAATTCTTGTGCTCCTTCCATTTATGCAAGCTTCCTCTCCATCCTCTAAGCCATTCCTGCCCTATATAGCCTGAAAACACTTAACGCACGGATCACGGCATCGAATGGTATAAAGGGGAATTAAAAATATACAATTTCGAAGCAAGTTTTCAATCATAGAACAGAATCCGAAAGGAATTGTAAAACCATGCAAATTGTGTGAATAAGTGTGTAGAGACTTGATAAAATCCACTCAATTGAGCACAAGATAAACCATAAAATAGTGGTTTATCAGCATGCCACTCTTTTGAAAGTGGTGGCCACTTTGGCCCTCAGTGAACTACAAGAAAAATCTTAGACTGCGGATTTTTGTGGTCCATACTCTTTAAGGATGCAAATCTTTTCTGTAACTCTTGCCACCAATGCCAAAGGTTTGGAAACATATCCAAGAGGGATGAGATACCCCAAAAACTCATGTTATTTTGTGAAACTTTTTATGTTTGGGGTATTGACTTCATGGGTCCATTTTCAAACTCGAATGGTTTCTTATATATTCTATTAGTTGTTGATTATGTTTCTAAATGGGTGGAAGCAATTCCTACCCATACTGATGATGCTAACGTCGTTGTCTCTTTTGTGCAAAATAGCATCATTTGCCGCTTTGGATCACCACGAGCAATCGTGAGTGATCAAGACTCTCATTTTTGTAACAAAAGAATGATAGGTTTGATGAAGAAACATGACATTATTCACAAGGTGGTGACGACTTATCATCCCCAAACAAATGGCCAGGCCAAAGTGTCTAATAGAGAGATGAAGTGCATTCTCGAGAAGATGGTTAAACCCCATAGGAAGGATTGGAGCTCTAGGCTTGGAGATGTGCTATGGGCTTATCAGACAGCTTACAAGACACTGATTAGCATGAGTCTGTTCTGCCTAGTCTACGGAAAGGCTTGTCACCTTCCGGTAGAGGTGGAACACAAGGCTTATTGGGCTGTAAAGGAATGTAACTCAGGATTGGGAGGAGCCAGAATTGAAAGGAAATTGCAACTGGAAGAATTGAAGTGCATTCGTCTTGAGGCTTATGGAAACTCAAGGCTCTACAAAGAAAAGGTGAAGGCGGTACATGATAAGAACATCAAGAGGAGATAGTTTAGAGCTGGGGATCAAGTCCTTCTCTATAACTCAAGACTGCGATTAATGCCGGGTAAATTGAGGTCAAGGTGGGATGGACCATATGTGGTAGAAAAGGTTGAACCGTATGGAGTTGTCCACTTGAGTCATCCCTCAAGCCCTACCTTCTTCAAGGTCAATGGCCACCGTTTAAAGCTTTACCAGAGTTTGAAAGTGAAGAGCAACAAGGAGCTGGAGATCTTTCTCTTGAAGGACCTGGCCACGGAAGAGGACTGAGCTTATAGACCGTCCAACTTAAGGACATTAAAGAAAAGTGCTAGGTGGGAGACAACTAGGGGTGGAAACAGGCCAGGCCAGGCCAGGCTTTGCTCTTAACAGGCCTGACCTATCATGTAGTTGATTGACCTGAGCTTGGTCTGCAGCCTGCTATAGCCTTTTTTCAAAGTACTAAGCCTGGTTTGGCCTGAAGCCTGTTAAAAGACCTGCTAATTTTTTTTTACAAAAATAAAAATATTATTTTAAAAAATATTTTTTAATAAACATATTTATATGTAAAATATCATATTTAATATTTATAAAAAATTTTAAACTTTAAAGTATTTAAAATATACAAAAGTATTTATAATTAAATATAATAAATTTAAAATATCTCATAATTTTGTTAATAATAAAAAAATTATTTGTATATGTAATTATGTATTAAAAGGCCTAGGCAGGCCTGATAGGCCAATAAAGCTAATTAATGATGAACTTGGGTCTGCCCTATTAACATAATAAGGCTTTTATAAGAGCCAGAGCCTATGCCTATTTTATAACAGGCTAGGCCAGGCCAGGCCAAACACAGGCCAGGCTGCAGGCCCCTGGCAGGCCGCCTGTCCTTTTTCCACCCCTAGAGACAATCCACCATGGTATGATCTTCCTTTTCTATAGTACTTTTTATTTATTTACCTATCTTTGCTTCATTCGATGTGTGTGATCCTTTTCAATGATGCATATTTGCCTTTGTTCTTATATAAAAAAAAAATTTGCTGCTAGTGCTCTCTGATACAAAAACCAGAGAGTTGTGCTGAAACCATGTGGGTGGGGTGCCAGGTGCACAATCCACCCCACGCGTACGCCTCGCTGATGCGTACGCGTCACCCAGCAATTTCACCTTTCCATGTGTGTGCATGAGCGATGCGCACGCGTCGTATGCAAATGCTGCAATCCCTGGTACAAAAACCAGAGACTTGCGTTGGAACTGTGCGGGTGGGGTGCTAGGCGCACAACCCACCCCACGCGTGCGCCTCGTTGACGCATACACGTCACTTTGTTTTCTGGCTACTCACGCATAGGCATGATCGACGCGCATGCGTCGTATCTTAGTGCTACCATGCCTGGTACAAAAACCAGAGAGTTGTGATGGAATGCTGCCAGTATCGTGTGTCTCGCACGAAAACTTATCACGCATACACGTGACCGACGCTTATGCGTCACTTTCACTTTTGGGCCTTCCACGCGTACGCGTGTATGACGCGCACGCGTCACAACGCAGATTCAATTTAATCCTTGCGCCACCCAGCTTCCTTTTGATTCCTCTTCTTTCTTCTAATTCTAATCCTTCTTCTTTCTTCTTCCTACTTTCTTCTTTCTTCTTTCTTTCTTCCCCTCTTCCACCACCACCGGCGACCACCACCTCCGGGATCCAAACTCCTTTTCTCTTCTCACCCATCTTATCTTCTTCTTACTTGCATTTATCCCCCTCTTTTTCTCTTCTTTTCAAGGTTTCTTTTTTTACTCTCTTTTAATCTTTAACCCTTCTTTTGTTTATTGCATTCAAATCTTTTAATTTCTCTTACATGCATTTTAATTTTATTCTTTTAGTTTTTTATTAGTTCTTTCTCTCCTTGCATTTTTCTATTGGTGTTGGAGTCTCTAGTTTAACTTTTTGTGAATTAGTGGATTATTTTGATATTTCTTAGCTTGTTTATGTTATGTGGCATTGCTTTAATAATTGGCATTCTATTTTGGGTCTATTACACACTTGGATTTCTTAACTTGCTTCTTGCTTATAATATGCACACCAAGTGTTTCTGAAAAAGCACCAATGATATCTTGATTTATTTTCTATATTATTCTTGCAACTTAGTGGTTCATTTTCACAAACACTTACTCTTCGTGTGTATTAAGCTTATTTTCCATGGTTTTTCATCATTAAAATGCTCATTATTTGTGACTTGCTAATTCGGATGTTTATTTCTCTGAGTTTAATATTCCTTCTTTTTCTTCCCTTTTCAGGATGGCTACCAAGAAAGGAAAAGAAAAGGCTTCTATAAAGACACCGGTTAAAAGGCCGACTCAAAGAGCATCCGCTAAGGTGCAACCCTCCTCAAAAGTCAAGCCACCTTCTAAGCAGTTGAAGAGGACCATCCGAGTTGATGAAGCTGAGAAGGAATTTCCCGCAAAGGACTCCACACATTCACTAACCGCTATTGTGAGTGGATGTTCTCTATCTTGGTTGTGAGAAACTACCACAATGAGCACCTCCTGCTTCTTCCAGAACATTTCGTTCAATTTGTGGTGCCCCGCATTGAGAGGTGACATTGGGGATTCTTAAATCGGAGGCCGCGGGAAGCTAATTTATCTTGGGTAGTTGAGTTCTACTCCAATTATCACACACCTACCCTTCAGTCAGTTTTTGTGCGCCAAAAGCAAGTCCCTATCTCGAAAGATGCTATTCAGTGGGTACCTGATCTTTTACCAAGTCCAGATGGAATTGATGCCTACCAAGAAGCACAACTTGAGCGCAAGAGATTCGATTTTCACTGGGATCCCATCTTTAGGGTCATTCCTCAACCCAAAAGCGAGATCCAAGGGTGGGGTAGGGCTTAACCCAAGGGCATCTCCGCACAGGAGCTCACTATGAAGGCTCGAGTGTGGGCACAGATCATGTCTCACTATGTTTTATCAAGCACTTATGAGTCCACTATTACTGTAAACTTGGCCATTCTTGTTTGGTGCATCCTCACAGAGAAACCTCTTAACTTTTCACGACTCATCCGATAAGCTATGGGCCGAATGCAAATAGTGGGCAGCCTATCTTTTCCTGCTTTGGTTACGGACTTGGTGTCTGTGGCTAGACTTTCCTATCAGGCTGGGGATGTGCAGACCATGATTCCAAGGGACGACAAAATTATCCCAAATAGAAAATATATTAGGCCTCCAGTGCCACCCGTGAGCAGAATGAGGACCCATTTTTCGAAGCTCTATCATCCTCCGCTCCACCATCATCGACACCGCATGCACCACCACAATCCGCCCACCAGTTGTTACTAGAGCTCCTTGAAAAGGTAGACCGGCAAGGCCGGAGGATTGAGCAGATTGAGTGCTACAACAAGCGTCGCTACAACTACTTGAAGGAGCTCATTGGTTGTATTAACCCACCTCCGGAGGAGTCCGACACTCCAGAATCCACTTTAGATCACAGCATGGAAAGCAATCACGAGCCAGATAGTGGAAGCGACGATTCTGACCCAACGTTGCTCATCACTGATGGCATAGAGGACTGTGCCAAGCTTTAAGTGTGGGGAGGTCGGTAACTGACTCCCGAAGGTAACAACCCTCTCTCTCTCTCAACACCAATACTTTAATTTTATTTTGTTAGATAGGATAACTTTCATACGTAGTTAGCTGCTTGCATTTAGGACTACTTGGTTCAAATCATAAATTCTTTTTCAAGAAACTGTTTTAGGGTATTTCACTAATTTGAATTAAAATTTTTGTTGAACTTGCTTGAAGAAATTTAATTTGGAACATAGTTTTAGAGCTTGAACACACAAGCCTAGTGATATTTTTCAACCTATTTGATTGGTTGCATTTTATCAACCAATATTTTGTTTTGGTGTGTGTTGTTCTCTCAAAATTGTGATCTTTGTCTTGCTTGATTCTATATTTCTATTGTTTGATGTATGCATGCACTTATATGATTGAGGCCTTTGTTTCATTATAGCTCACATACCCATATGGCCTTACCCTCTCATCATCCTTTGCAAACCAAAGTTGAGCCTATTTTACCCCATTTGTTCTTTATTTTAGCACATCACTAACTTTAAGTGAAAAACAATAAATGTCCCTAATTTGAATCCTTGGTTAGCTTAGACTAGTGAGAGTGTTCATGAATTAAGTGTGGGGAAATTGGGTTTGGGAATACTTGGTTTGGAAATTGGGTATTTTATATTCTTATATGAAAATGTGAAAATAGTTTGGCCACTTGTTTATGCATCTAACACTTTAATCATATGCATTAATTCCTTTATGCATATCAAAAAAAAGAAAAAAAAAAGAGAAAGCAATAAAAAGAGGACAATGGGTAGTTAGGTTTTGCATTGTAATGACATGGAGTGCCTTAGGTTAGGTGGGAAATTTAGGTCAATAAAGGATTCAGATTTTAGTCCACTTAACCAAATACATTCCTACCTTGACCCTAACCACATTACAACCCTTGAAAAGACCTCTTGATATGTGTATTGATGCATTAAATTTTTGGTGATTGGTGGAAGAAGAGCAAGCCTTAGAAAGCAAGATTAGTAGAGAACCAAAAGAAGCGACCCTCAAATACTAGAGTGATCAGAGTGTATACACTTCCAGTGAGGGTTCAATGCTTGATTCCTTGTTCCCAGCTTTCACAAGCTTTCTTCTTGCAAGTCTATTTGTACTTCATTATGAGATTTGAATTAGTGGAATCTAGTTTATATTTATTCTTGGAAGATTTATTTACTTTTAACCAAGTAGGTAGAAACATTCAGCATGTAGTTGCATTCATATAGATAGGTTGCATTGCATAAGTCCTACCTTTTTTCCTTCACTATTTTGGTTCCCTTGAGCTTAGCATGAGGACATGCTAACGTTTAAGTGTGGGGAGATTTGATAGACCACTATTTTATGACTTAACTTGTATCGAATCGAGTGGATTTTGTCAACTATCCTCACAATTATTCACGTAAATTACATGTTTTTAAGATTCCTTCCCATTTTTATGCTATGATTGAAAACATGTTTCCTAGGCCTTAAAAACACTAATATTTAATCCTTTCTTATTATCATTCGATGCCGTGATTCATGTGTTAAGTGATTTCAGAGTTTATAGGGTAGGAATGGTGGTGCACGAATCCCCACACTTCGTACAACTGTACCGGCAAGTGCACTAGGTCATCCAAGTAATACCTGAGCGAGTCAGGGTCGATCCCACGAGGATTGTGGTTTGAAGCAAGCTATGGTTATCTTGCAGGTCTTAGTCAGGAGAATCAAAAAGTTATTGATTTTGATTTGGAAGATGGAATTAGGTTGATATATTTACAATGATAATCTTAAAACTTAGATGGATGAGGCTTGGAGTTGCTTTGTCCTTCGGGATTAACTCTGGTCTTACTGTCTTCTTTGCTCGTGAATCATTCCTTCAATGGCAGTCTGTATGTGATCAACGCCTTTCTTGAGAGGTCACCAATGCTCCTCCAGATCTAAAGACCAGGGTTAGTGTGCATCCAGTCTGATTGAAGATGAAGCTCCTGCAGTCCATTCTCCATAACGATCCTACTCAAAATGCCACAAACAAAGTCATATCTTCCGGATCAAAGAATGTCGCACCTTTGGATTCTAGCCTCTACCACAGATACCCTAATATCCCCATACCTCGCTGAACTGGTGTCTCGAAAAGTCCTCAACGAGGTCATGGATTAGCCGTCTGAGAGATGTATAATCAAGCTGGCAGTTCATGCTTTCCAGTCACGTATTCACACGAACCCAAGTAGACACGGGTGGTTGTCAGGCACGCGATTCTAGTATGATGAACGGAGCTGGTTGTCATAGGCCATCCCATTCATCATGTTGAAGAACGAATATAAATCTTAGAATTAAATCAAACATGGATTGAAGAAGAACATTAATACTTTTATTAATTCATAGAACTCAGTAGGGTTCCTCCCCTCAACCTAGGAGATTTAGAAACTCATACTCATAAGAGAATACTATGATAAAATGAAATTATGGTGTAAAGTGGCTGATGATGTTCAAAATACATAAATCTAATCCCTTAAATACTAAACTAATGACTAGTAAGGGTAAACAGTCTTTTTAGTGCTAAAATTCACCTCTAGGGTCCACTTGGTGAGTGTTTGGGCTGAGCTTTGATGAGATCCACGTGCTAGGAGGCCTCTAGGGTGTTGAACGCTGGCTAGGAGTCCTCTTTGGGCATTCAGACGCTGGTCTCCTCTCCTTGGGTGCTGGACGCCTGAAAGGGGGGAGGAGGCTGGCGTTGGACGCCAGTTTTGGGCCTTCTAATCTCAAGCAAAGTATGGACTATTATATATTGTTGGAACTCTCTGGAAGTCCGCTTTCCATAGCCATTGAGAACGCTCCATTTAGACTTCTGTAACTCCAGAAAAGCTCTTCCAAGTGCAAGGGAGTCAGATCTGGATAGCATCCACAGTGTTTTCTCTGTCTTTGAATCAGACCTTTGCTCCAGCTCCTTAATTTGAGCCAGAAAATACCTGAAATTGCATAAAAACACACAAATTCAAAGTAGAATCCAAAAATGTGAATTTAACACTATAACCTATAAAAACTTAATAAAAACTAAACAAAACATGCTAAAAACTATATGAAAACAATGCCAAAAAGCGTATAAAATATCCGCTCATCACAACACCAAACTTAAACTGTTGCTTGTCCCCAAGCAACTAAAAACAAAATAGGATGAAAAGAAGAGTAAGATACAATAAATCTCAGAGTTTCCAATGAAGCTCAGTTTCAATTAGATGAGCGTGACTTAGTAGCTTTTTGCTTCTGAATAGTTTTGGCATCTCACTATCCATTGAAACTCAGAATGGTTGGCATCTTTAGGAACTTAGAATCCAGATGATATTATTGATTCTCCTAGTTTAGTTCTTTTTTATTCCTGAACATAGCTTTTAGAGTCTTGGCCGTGACCCTAGGCACTTTGTTTTCCAGTATTACCACCGGATACATAAATGCCACATACACTTTAACTGGGTGAACCCTTTCGGATTGTGATTCAGCTTTTCTAGAATCCCTAGATAGAGGTATCCAAAGTTCTTAAGCACACTCTTTTTTCTTTGGATCACGACTTTAACCGCTCAGTCTCAAGCTTTTCACTTGATACCTTCACGCCACAAGCACATGGTTAGGGACAGCTTGGTTGAGCCGCCTAGGCCAGGATTTTATTCCTTGCAGGCCCTCTTATCCATTAATTCTCAAAGCCTTGGATCCTTTTACCCTTGCCTTTTGGTTTAAAGGGTTACTGGCTTTTTGCTCTTGCCTTTTGGTTTAAAAAGTTAATGGCTTTTTTCTTTCTTTTTCTATTTTCTTTTCTTTTCGCCATTTTTTTTAATATGCTTTTTCTTTTTCTTTGCTGCTTTTTCTTGCTTCAATAATCAAATTTTAGATTTTTCAGATCACCAATAATACTTTTCCTTTTTCTTCATTCTTTCAAGAGCTAGCATCCTTAATTTCAACTTCAAACATGCACTGTTTATTCATACATTCAGAAAACTAAAGCAATGCTACCACATCAAAATGATTGACTATTCTTTACTGTAGAACTCGAAGATTTATGCAATGTTAATTCTTCTAAAAAAATCCACTATTTTACTCATGTTTAATGATGATAGGAGGAATACTTTATAGCTAATTGAAAAATAAAAATTAATTAATACTAATGCTTATTTAATTCTGAAAAATTAAAAGACATAAAATAAAAATAAAGACTTAAATACTACTAATGATCATGTAAACCTAAATATGAGACATAGGAATTAGAATAACAGAAATATAAAAAATAGGAATTAGAATAGCCACAGAATTGAAACTCAACAACCTTCAGCTTGTGGGGTGTTGGGCTCTTCCGGGGAGAGCTTCTGGTGCTTCAACTCCTCAATCTCACGCCCTTGCTTTTCTTGCTCCTTGATCAGTTTGCAAATCATGCTATTCTGATTTTTCTGCTCCTCTCTGAGTTGATCTAAGGTGGTTTGCAAGTATATCACAGACGCCTTCAGCTGGTCCCAATACTCAATTGGAGGGATCTCTTGGGGAGGCTCACGTGCCTTCCTTTTGGGTTGATCCTCTTGTATCTTGGCACTCTCCATCACCTGCTTGGTGATTGGGCTTTTTACTGGAATAAAATTGTCCACATGGATCAGAACCTTAGCCTCTTGGCATAAGCATAAGATGAGATTTGGATAAGCTAGCATTGCATTAGTAGACATCCTATTTGCCAACTTGTAGATCTCACAGGAGATTATTTGGTGGACTTCTACCTCATTTCTCATCATGATGCAGTGAATCATCACAGCTCTTAGAATAGTGACTTCAGAGCGATTACTTGTGGGGAGTATAGAATGCCCAATGAAGTCTAGCAATCCTCTAGAAATTGGCTTGAGGTTTGCCCTTTTCAGTTGGTTTGGCTAGCCTTTTGTATTCTTAATCCATTGAGTTCCAAGCAAGCATATGTCCTCTAAGACTTAATCCAGCTTTGGGTTGGCTACCACCCTTCTATTGTATGATTCAGGGTCATCCCTTTGCAAGAGTACTTTGAATATCTCTCTCACCCTATCCAGATGAAAATACATGATCTTCCCCCTGACCATAGTGCGAAAAGTATGGAATATTGTTCCATCTTTCTTTTACTTATCTGTCATCCACAGATTTGCATAGAATTCATGTATCATGTTGTATCCAACTTTAAACTGAGGATCAGTTAGAATCCCCCAGCCTCTCCTTCGAATTTGCTCTTGGATCTCCGGGTATTCTTCCTCTCCTAATTTGAATCCCACCTCAGGGATTACTGGCCTTTTACTCATTATCATGTGATAATGTTCTTCATGTTGCTTGGTAAGGAATCAAACAGGTTTGAAAACAACTGTTGAGTTATCTTCTTTCTTGTTCTTTGGGGAAGTCTTGCCACTTCTTGGAGCCATGGGATTGAATTTTTTATGAGAAAACAGGGCTCCTTCCACACCAAACTTAGAAGTTTTGCTCGTCCTCGAGTAAAAGGTAAGAAAGGAAGAAGAAGAAAACTGAAATAGAAGAGAAGAGGAGAATAGAATTCGAATGAGAGGTGGTGAGAGATGGAGAGGGGCACGGTCACATATATATAGGGAGGGGTGGGATTTTCGAAAATAATCTTTGAAGAAAGATAAAGAAGTTTTGAAAAATATAGAAAAGATAAGTTGTTAAATTTAAAAGTTAAGAAAAAGATATGAGCAAGATATAAAAGATATAAATGATAAGATAAAAAGATTTTAAAGTTTAATAAAAGATATGAACAAGAATTACTAAAGATAAGAAAAGATTTTGAAAGAATTTGAAAACAAGTTGAAAAAGATATGAAATTTTGAAAAAGATTTGAAAAGATTTGAAAATATGTTAAATTTGAAATTAAATTGAAATTGAAATATTTGAACAAGATTTGATTTAGAATCAAAGAATATTTAAAATTGAATTTGAAAAAGATGGATTGAATAAAAAAAAGATAAGAATTTTGAAATTACCTACATGCTGTCTTGCAGGCGTTTAAACGCCCAGAGTGCCTGCATTCTGGCGTTTAACGCCATGTTGCCCCTCCTTCTTGGGCGTTAAACGCCCAGCCAGGGCTCCCTGGCTGGCGTTTAATGCCAGGCTTGCTGCCTCTATGGGTGTTTGAACGCCCAATTGCCACTCCTTTCTGGCGTTTAACGCTAGGGAGATCCCTTCTCCAGGGTATTCTGTTTGCTGTTCTGCATCATTCTGTCTCTGTTTAAGCATTGTTCATGATCACTAACTTTAAAATTAACCCAATTAAAACATAATCAAAAACTAATTAAAAAGAAAACTAACTAAAACAGAAATAATTAAAAATAATATATAAGTAATCATTGGGTTGCCTCCCAACAAGCGCTTCGTTAATGTCTTTAGCTAGACTTCACTGTACTTAACTTAGTAACAGTGTTGAGTCTCCTGGCTCTATATCTCCTTCAAGGTAATGCTTAACCCTCTGTCTATTGACAGTGAACCTGTTTTCTTTACCTTGAAGTTCTATGTGCCCGTAAGGTAATACACTAGTAATCACATAGGGTCCCTTCCAGCGGGATTTGAGTTTCCGAGGAAATAATTTGAGTCTTGAGTTGAAGAGCAAGGCCTTCTATCCTGGTTCAAAGACTCTGGAAGATATTTTCTTGTCATGTCACCTTTTTGCTTTTTCCTCATAGATCTTTGCATTTTCAAATGCAGCTAAGCAGAATTCATCCAACTCATTTAGTTGGAGCAGCCATTTCTCTCCTAATGCTTTAGCATTAAGGTTGAGGAATCTAGTAGCCCAATAGGCTTTATATTCTAGTTCCACTGGCAAATGACAGGATTTCCTATACACCAGCTGGTATGGTGATGTTCCTATAGGGATTTTGAAAGCTGTTTTGTATGCCCGCAGAGCATCATCAAGCTTTCTAGCCCAATCCTTTCTAGAAGTGCTTACTGTCCTTTCTAGGATTTGCTTTAGTTCTCTATTTGAGACTTTAGCTTGCCCATTTATTTGGGAATGATACGGTGTTGCTACTTTATGGCGAACTTTGTAACGGCTTAAGACAGAATCCAGCTGTCTGTTGTAGAAATGAGTACCTCCATGACTAATTAGTGTCCTAGGAATACCAAATTTGCTGAAGATGTTCTTTTGGAGGAACTTCATTACTACTCTGGTGTCATTAGTGGGTGATGTTATTGCTTCAACCCATTTAGACACATAGTCTACTGCCACAAGGATGTAAGTGTTTGAGTATGAAGGTGGGAAGGGTCCCATGAAATCTATACCCCATACGTCAAACAACTCAATCTCTAGGATTCCTTGCTGAGGCATGTCGTGACCATGAGGGATTGCCAACCCATTGGAAACTACCACAGTTACGGACAAACTCTGTAGAGTCCTTAAAGAGTGTGGGCCAGTAGAAGCCACTTTGGAGAACCTTAGTGGCTGTCCGCTCACTTCCAAAATGTCCTCTATAGTCTGAGCCAGGACAATGCCATAGAATTCTTTATGCCTCTTCCTCAGATACACACCGTCGGATTATTCCATCCGAGCATCTCTTAAAGAGATATGGTTCATCCCACAAGTAGTACTTTGCATCATGCATGAATTTCCGGGCTTGTTGCCTGGTAAACTCCTTGGAAATGAACCTTATAGCCTTGTAGTTTGTAATATCTGCAAACCAAGGTGCTGTCCGGGTGGCAAAGAGTTGCTCATCTGAAAAGGTTTTGGATATGTCAGTAGAGAGAGGAGAAGTCCCTGCTACTGGTTCAATCCTAGACAAGTGGTCAGCCACTTGATTTTCTTTGCCCTTTCTGCCTCTAATTTCTATATCAAACTCTTGCAGGAGTAATACCCATCTTATGAGTCTGGGCCTAGAGTCCTACTTAGTGAGAAGATACTTTAGAGTGGCATGGTCAGTATAGATAGTGACCTTATATCCTACTAGGTAGGATCTGAACTTGTCAATGGCATAAACCACTGCAAGTAACTCTTTTTCTGTAGTAGTGTAGTTTTTTTGTGCATCATTTAATACACGACTAGCATAATAAATGACATGCAGAAGCTTGTCATGTCTCTGTCCCCAGAACTGCGCCAATGACATGATTACTGGCATCACACATGAGTTCGAATGGCAAGTCCCAATTTGGTACAGAGATAATAGGAGCAGTGACAAGCTTGGCTTTCAGGGGTTTCAAAGGCATACAGACATTCTTGGTCAAAGACAAAAGGGACATCAGTGGCCAGGAGATTACACAGGGGTTTTGAAATTTTTGAAAAATCTTTTATGAACCTCCTATAGAATCCTGCATGTCCTAAGAAACTTCTGATTGCCTTGAAATTAGTAGGTGGAGGCAATTTTTCAATCACTTCCACCTTGGCTTGATCTACTATTCCCTTGCTTGAAATCCAATGCCCAAGAACAATGCTTTCAGTCACCATGAAGTGGCATTTTTTCCAGTTTAGAACTAGGTTTGTTTCTTGACATCTTTTCAGAACTAGGGCCAAGTGATCAAGGCAGGAGTCAAATGAGTCTCCAAAGACAGAGAAGTCATCCATGAAAACTTCAAGAAACTTTTCTACCATATCAGAGAAGATGGATAGCATACATCTCTGAAAGGTGGCAGGTGCATTGCACAGGCCAAATGGCATTCGCTTGTAGGCAAATACGCCAGATGGGCATGTGAATGTTGTCTTCTCTTGATCTTGTGGATCCATTGTTATTTGATTGTACTTGGAATATCCATCCAGGAAATAATAAAAGGCATGCCCTGCTAGTCTTTCTAGCATTTGGTCAATGAATGGTAAAGGAAAATGATCCTTCCTGGTGGCGTCATTGAGTCTTCTATAGTCAATGCACATGCGTCACCATGTAACTGTCCTTTTATAGATCAGTTCATTCTTTTCATTATTAACTACTGTCATCCCTCCCTTCTTGGGAATAACTTAGACAGAGCTTACCCAAGGGCTATCAGAAATGGGATAAATAATCCCAGCCTTCCAGAGCTTAGTAACTTCCTTCTGCCCTACTCCCTTCATGGCTGGATTTAGTCGCCTTTGTGGTTACACGACTAGTTTGGCGTTATCCTCCAACAGGATTTTATGCATGCATCGGGCTAGGCTAATGTCCTTAAGGTCACTTATAGTCCACCCAAGGGCGGTCCTATGTGCCTTAAGCACTTGAATTAGTGCTTCTTCTTCCTGTGACTCTAAGGCAGAGCTTATGATCACAGGGTAAGTATCTCCATCTCCCAGAAATGCATATTTTAGGGAGGATGGTAATGGCTTAAGCTCAAGCTTTGGAGGTTTCTCTTTTTCCTCAGGGGTTTACAGAGGTTCCTCTGAATTAGGCTGAGCATCTGTAAGGATGTCATTCAGCCCTTCCTTGAGACTTTTGGCCATATTTACTTCTTCTACCAGGGAATCAATGAGGTCAATGCTCATGCATTCCTCAGGAGTGTCTGGATGTTGCATAGCCTTGACAGCATTCAGTACGAACTTTTTTTCATTGACTCTCAGGATTACTTCCCCTTTTTCAACATCAATGAGGGTCCGTCCTGTAACTAGGAAGGGTCTTCCTAGGATAAGGGATGCACTCTTGTGCCCTTCCATATCCAACACCACAAATTCAGTGGGAAAAGCAAAGGGTCCAACCCTAACAATCATGTCTTCAATTATGCCTGATGGTATCTTAATAGAACCATCAGCAAGTTGAAGGCATATGCGGGTTGGTTTGACTTCTTCAGTCAAACAAAGCTTCTTTATTAATGAAGAAAGTATTAGGTTGATGCTTGCTCCAAGGTCACATAGAGCTGTCCTTGTACAAGCATCACCTAGAGTGCATGGTATCATAAAGCTCCCAGGATCCTTGAGTTTCTCTGGCAAGCTATTTTGAATGATTGTACTACACTCTTCAGTGAGGAGGACTATTTCAGTCTCTCTCCAATCCTTCTTATGACTCAAAATGTCCTTCATGAACTTAGCATAAGAAGGTATCTGTTCAAGAGCATCTGCAAAAGGGATCTTAATCTCTAATGTTCTGAGATAATCTGCAAAGCGAGCAAACTGTTTATCTTTTTCCTCTTGACAGAGTTTCTGGGAAATGGCATCTTAGCGTTATATTCATCAATCTTGGTTGATGAAGGCCGAGTGCCATGTGTGTTGGAAGGGGGGTTACTAGCTTGCTTAGGAGGGTTGTTATCAGTAAGTAAATGGCTTCCTTGCTTGGGCGTTCAATGCCCATATTGCTGCCCCCTTCCATGAATTCAACGCCAGGGACACTGCCCCCTATTGGGCATTCAACGCCAGGGCTGGATTCCCCTTCTTGGCGTTGAATGCCAATGATGTTCTTCTTTGGGCATTCAATGCCTTTAGAGACGTCTTGAACATCAGTCTGATTTCCTTCTATTTGCTTTTCTTTCTTGTTGTACTGAGATTGGGTGTTTAAGGATTTTTCACTCCTCAGTTGAATAGCCTGACATTCCTCTGTTATCTGCTTAGATAACTGCTGCCTTGTTTGACTCAGCTGGGCTTCTACATTCCTATTAGAAGCTTGAGTTTCTCGCAAGGCCTCTTGTAATTCCAGTAGTTGCTGGGCAAGGGCGTGTAGTTACTGAGTCAATGGGCCATCCTGTTCTGGAGGGTTAGGTCCAGTAAATATTACCTTAACCTCCCCTTTCATAGAAGTCTCAGTAGATGAGTACATATGTTGATTAATGGCAACTGTCTCAATAAGCTTTTGAGCTTCTTCAATGGTCTTTCTCATATGTATGGAACCACCAGCAGAGTGGTCCAAAGATATTCTAGCCATGTCTGAAAGTCCATAGTAGAAGATGTCTAACTGTACCCATTCTGAAAATATTTCAGTGGGACATTTTCTTAGCATCCTTCTATACCTCTCCCAGGCATCATAAAGAGATTCATTATCTCCTTATTTGAAGCCTTGGATGTCCAGTCTTAGCTGGGTCATCTTTCTTAGAGAAAAGTATTACTTTAAAAACTTATCTACCAACTATTCCCAAGTTTTCAAGCTATCTTTGGGTTGGTTATCCAACCACCTCTTTGCTTGGCCCTTTATAGCAAAGGAAAAGAGTAATAATCTGTAGACATCTTGGTCTACTTCCTCATTATGTACTGTGTCAGCAATCTTTAAGAAATCTGCCAGGAATTCTATAGGTTCTTCCTAAGGAAGCCCAAAATACTGGCAGTTTTGCTGTACTAGAATAATAAGTTGAGGGTTTAATTCAAAGCTACTTGCTCTTATGTGAGGTATGCTAATACTTCTTCCATAGAAGTCAACAGTGGGATTTGTATAAGATCCCAGAGTTCTTCTAAACTTTTCATTCTCATTTGGGTTCATGATGAAGAAAGGTAGAAGAAGAATGAAGATTGAAGCAGTAGAAGAATAAATAGAAGTAGAGAAGATAAATAAGAATTAAAATATTTTTATTTTTATTTTATTTATTTATTAATTTCAAAAATTAAGGTTACTTATTTAAAAGGATTTAAAAATTAGTCAATGAATTTTTGAAAATAGAAGAAAGAGAAGAAGAAGAGAATTTTTGAAAAATAAGAGAGAAGAGTTAGTTAGAAAGTTTTGAAAAATAAGAAAGAGAAAAGATAACTAATTAAGAAAAGATTTGAAAACAAGATAAGATAAAAGATTAGAAAAGATTTGAAAAAGATTCAAAAGAAAGATAAGATTTGAAATTTGATTTTGAAAAAGATTTTATTTTTAAAATTTGAAATTTGAATTTTTGAAAATTGAATTTTTAAATTTGAAATTTGAATTTTAAATTTTGAAGTTTGAAATTTGAATTTTGAAATTTTGAATTTTGAAATAAGATAAAATAGGATTTTGAAAAAGATAAGATAAGATAAAAATTTAAAAATTAAAATCTGAATTTTTAATATGAATCTCGAAAATTAGAGTAAAGATAACGAAAGATATTTTATTTTTTTATTTTTGAAATTAATGAGGAAAGAGAGAAAAAAGTAAAAGACATAAAACTTAAAAATTTTAGATTTAGGACCTAAGTTTTTGAAAAATTGAAGAAAAACACAAATGGACACCAAACTTAAAATTTTTAAGATCAAAACACAAAGAAACATAAGAATACTTTGAAGATTTAAGAAGAACACCAGGAACAAGACTAAAAAATTCAAAGAACACAAGAACATGTAAAAGACACCAAACTTAAAATTTTTGAAAAACCAAACACAAATTTTTGAAAAATTAAAAGAAAAACAACAAAAAGACACCAAACTTAAAGATTGACACAAGATTTAAACAAAGAAACTATTTTTGAACATTTTTAGAAAGAAAAACTCAAAATTTTCGAAAAACTCAACCAGAACAAGAGCAAAAGACTCAAACCAAATACAAAGGTTAAACAAAGAAAAAAAAATTTTTGAAAAAGGTTTTAAATTTTTCGAAAATAGAGAAGAAGAAAATAAAAAAAAGACTCAAATAAAATAAAAATACCTGATCTAGGGAACAAGATAATCCGTCAGTTGTCCA
The DNA here is from genome assembly GCF_003086295.3 of Arachis hypogaea. Taxonomy (NCBI): domain Eukaryota; kingdom Viridiplantae; phylum Streptophyta; class Magnoliopsida; order Fabales; family Fabaceae; genus Arachis; species Arachis hypogaea. The sequence continues at coordinate 30,994,198 of NC_092046.1, forward strand.
AACTCGAACAATCCCCGGCAACGGCGCCAAAAACTTAGTGTACGAATCCCACACTTCGTACAACTGTACCAGCAAGTGCACTGGGTCGTCCAAGTAATACCTGAGCGAGTCAGGGTCGATCCCACGAGGATTGTGGTATGAAGCAAGCTATCGTTATCTTGCAGGTCTTAGTCAGGCGAATCAAGAAGTTGTTGATTTTGATTTGGAAGATGGAATTAGGTTGATATGTTTACAATGATAATCTTAAAACTTAGATGGATGAGGTTTGGAGTTGCTTTGTCCTTCTGGATTAACTCTGGTCTTACTGTCTTCTTTGCTTGTGAATGATTCCTTCAATGGCAGGTTGTATGTGATCAACGCCTTTCTTGAGAGGTCGCTAATGCTCCTCCAAATCTGAAGACCAGGGTTAGTGCGCATCCAGTCTGATTGAGGGTGAAGCTCCTGTAGTCCATTCTCCATAATAATCCTACTCAAAATGCCACAGACAAGGTCAGATCTTCCGGATCAGAGAATGCCACACCTTTGGATTCTAGCCTCTACCACAGAGACCCTAATCTCCCCATACCTCGGCTGAACTGGTGTCTCGAGAAGTCCCCAACGAGGTCATAGATTAGTCATCTGAGAGATGTATAATCAAGCTGGCGGTTCACGTTTTCCAGTCAAGTATTCACACGAACCCAAGTAGACATAGGTGGTTGTCAGGCACACGGTCCTAGTATGATGAACGGAGCTTGTTGTCACAGGCCATCCCATTCACCATGTTGAAGGACGAATATAAATCTTAGAATTAAATCAAACACGGATTGAAGAAGAACAGTAATACTTTTATTAATTCATAGAACTCAGCAAGGTTCCTCCCCTCAACTTAGGAGGTTTAGAAACTCATACTCATAAGAGAATACTGTGATAAAATGAAATTATAGTGTAAAGTGGCTGATGATATTCGAAATACATAAATCTAATCCCTTAAATACCAAACTAATGACTAGTAAAGGTAAAACAGTCTTTTTAGTGCTAAAATCCACTTTTGGGCCTACTTAGTGAGTGCTTAGACTGAGCTTTGATGAGATCACATGCTAGGAGACCTCTAGGGAATTGAACGCTGGCTAGGGGTCCTCTTTGGGTGTTTGGACGCTGGTCTCTTCTCCTTGGGCGCTGGACACCTGAAGGGGGGAGGAGGCTGGCATTGGATGCTAGTTTTGGGCCTTCTAATCTAAAGAAAAGTATAGACTATTTAATCCAAAAATGTGAATTTAACACTAAAACCTATAAAGTTTTAATAAAAACTAAATAAAACATGCTAAAAACTATATGAAAATAATCCCAAAAAGCGTATAAAATATCTGCTCATCAAATAGCTTAGAGGATGGAAAGAGAGCTTGTTAAAGTGGAAGGAACACAAGAAATTGAAGACTTGAGAAACTTGGATTGACGCACGCGCATGGATGAAGCGTACGCGTGATCAAACCATCTTCTAGGCAACGCGTACGCGTGACTGATGCGTACGCGTGACCAGGAGCGTCGTCCACTGACCCGTACGCGTGACTGATGCGTACGCGTGGCCAGTACAGAGCCCACCGACTCGTATGCGTGGCTGACGCATACGTGTGATGAGCATCACGTGCTGTAATTAAGGGAATTAACTGGGGGGCAATTTCTGGGCTCATTCTGACCCAGTTTCAGGCCCGAAAATGAAGACAATACGCTGGGAATAGAGTTGGGACAGAAACTTTTACACATTAGCTTAGTTTTTTTGAGTTTTTAATTCTAGTAAGAGAAACTCCTACTTCTCTCTGGGATTTTTGGTTTTCGTAGTTTACTTTTCAATTTGGATTTGGAGAGAAGCTGTGGTTACCTTCATTTCTAGTCATTTTCCTTATAGTTTCTTCTCTAATTCCTTTAGTACTCTTTTCTATTTGGTTACTTGAATTCATGTTTGGATCTTGTTAACATTGACTTTTGTTAATGCATTGAGTTATTTCCACATCCATTGTTATTTCTTATTTTATTATTGTTGATTGTTAGTGGTAATTTGAATTGAGTTATTTTCCTAGTTATTATCATGTCTTTTATCTTTGCTCACCAAATATTTGAGAAAATGTCATCCATAATTATGGAGTAGATTTTCTTGCTTGGTTTGGGGTTGAGTAATTGGAGCCACTTGAATTTTTATATTCAAGTGTTGATTGGTAAATGAAGATTGCCAATTAGCTTGAAACTCACCAACTCTAGTTCTTCTCTACGAAGTGACTAGGACTTGTGAGCTAAAGTTAATTGTTTCACTTGACTTTCCTTCAATCGTTAAAGGATAACTAAGTGAGAGAAATGAGCTTTTACCATCACACTTGGGAAAGACAATAAGGATAGAAATTCCGATTCTCACCCCTAACCAAGACTTTTTATATTGATTATTTTACAACTCTTGCTAGTTATCTATTGCTCTAAATTCTAGTTATTTATTTTTCTTGTTCTCAACTTCGAAAATCTCCAGAAAATCCAAACCAATAAATTGTATCTTGTGTCAACTCCTAGGGAAACGACTCAGGATTCTACTCCCGGTTATTGAATTTAATTGTGACACACTTTTTAACTCTGACAGCGAAAATCTCATCGGTTGAGACTATACTATGCAACTTGATTTGGGAAAAACCTTTTTGGTAATCTTGACCGACATTTATCTGCTTGTCAAGTTTTGGCGCCGTTGCTGGAAAGTTGCATATGTGTGCTATGTTATTGGTTGGTATAAATATATTCATATTTGCATAATTACATCTTTTACTTGTGCGTTTTTTGGTTATTAGTAGTAGCTATTATTTATTTTACCATCACAGTTGGGAAAGACAATAAAGATAGAAATTTCGATTCTCACCCATAACCAAGACCTTTTATATTGATTATTTTACAACTCTTGCTAGTTATCTATTGCTCTAAGTTTTAGTTATTTATTTTTCTTGTTCTCAATTTCAAAGATCTCCAAGAAATCCTAACCAATAAATTGCATCTTGTGTTAACTCCTAGGAAAATAGCTCGGGATTCTACTCCTGGTTATTGAATTTAATTGTGACACACTTTTTAACTCTAACAGCGGAAATCTCGTCGGTTGAGACTATATTGTGCGACTTGATTTGGGAAATCTCGTTCGATTTCACCACGGTGATTATTGTATCTGTGCTAATTGAGAAAACTCATCTCAAGTTGGTGACGTTAGGATTTTTGCCAGTAAAGAATTTCATAAAAACAGTTGCGTTATAGATATAGTCTCTAAACCAACAGAAATCCCTTCGTACAAATATTTTGGTTGTCACAAGTAACAAACCCCTTTTAAATTGATAACCGAGTATTTAAACCTCGGGTCGTCTTCTCAAGGAATTGCAGGGAGGTATGTTCTTATTATTGGTTATGAGTCTTGTAAATTAGGAGTTTTAGAAAGTAAGGAAGCAATATGTTGCATAAGAAGAATAAGATAAATAAATAACTATAAAATAAACTCTTGGCAAAGTATAAGAACTGGAAGTCCTATCCTTATCAATTGTGATGAGAATTGGATTTTAATCCCACTTGGTCAGCCTTTACTAAACAAAGGAAAGTTAAGTGGGCTGATTGGCTTGATTCTCAAGTCCTAGTCAACTCATGTGGAGAGACTAGCTTTAGAGCAATCCTAGATCAATCAGAATCTGCCAATTTCAACCACTGTTTTATTTGACAGCTCAAGCGTCACCAATTACCTTAACCAAAGCCAAGAATGTAGAAAGCTAAATTAAAATCATAAATATCTGGAATACCTCAAATAAAATACATTCAAAGTAGTAAAATCTAACATGGAAAAGTTCATAAGCCAATTGGAAAAATAGATAAAAATAAAGAACCTGGGATTGAGAGTCACTCCTAAAACTAAGAGAAGTCCTAAATCCTAAGAGAGAGAGGAGAGAACCTCTCTCAAAACTAATCTAAATCATGAGAAGTAAATTATGAGAGCTCTCTTATGAATGGATGAATTCCTCCACTTTATAGCCTCTAATCTGTGTTTTCTGGGCCGAGAACTGGGTCAGAAACAGCCCAGAATTCGCTGGTCTCGAATTCAAATGCGCTAATTTCCGTCACTGCGACGTGGCCGCATGGATCACGCGGTCGCGTTGCCTAGCGTCAGAGGAACTATAACATATTATATATCAAATCGAAGCCCCGGACGTTAGATTTCCAATGCAACTGGAACCGCGTCGTTTGAACCTTTGTAGCTAAAGTTATAGCCGTTTGAGTGCGAAGAGGTCAGGTTGGACAGCTTAGCAACTTCTTCATCTTCTTGTATTCCTTCCACTTTTGCATGCTTCCTTTCCATCCTCCAAGTCATTCCTGCCCTATAATATCTGAAAACACTTAACACACATATCAAGGCATCTAATGGTGATAAGAGAGGATTAATAATAAGCAAATATAAGATCAAAGAAGTATGTTTTCAATCAAAGCACATAATTAGGAAGGCAAATGTAAAACCATGCAAATAGTATGAATAAGTAGGTAAAGAGTAGATAAAAACCACTCAATTGAACACAAGATAAACCATGAAATAGCGGTTTATTAGTTGGCCACGAACAAACAAAACCATCGAAAAACTCTGCAAAATTTGTCCACGGAGATGCAAGACGTTGCAAGTGATTACCATGATCATAGAAATTTGCCACTATTTTTCATTCGTGGGTATCTTCCCATTGATAATTCCCGTGTTTCTGATAGTGTTCGCAAGAAACTCTTTCAAAAGGTGAGGTAGGATTAGTGGTGGATTGTGGATTGAGAATTCGGGGTGGAGTAGGATTAGAATTGAAGTTTGATGAAGTTAAAAGGTAATTTGAAATTTTTGAATAGTTTTCTAGAGTTTGAGTAGTTTTGTTAAAAGAATTCCACCTTTTTATGGATATAAGATTAGTTTTTTTGTGAATAGATTTGTCAGCATTCTGAATATTTGTAAATAGAAATGATAATTTATTCCCTACAAATGTGGTCATAAATGCAGTCATGAGCCAGCCTATATATGCACACAAGAGTTTATCTGCCATTTAATACATAACTCAAACCCCATTCCATCAAGGGAGAAAGTCCTCTCACACCTGTATCATGGCAGTTAATCCCCATGGATACCCTACTCTGATGGATATTTTTGCAATCCATAAAATCGAAGTTGCAACAAAAGCAAAGGTTTGAATATGCGACTAGAAGGGACAACGAAGTCGCAGAGGAAACAAACTCTCTAAAACTTGGATGTTAAGACTAAAGAAAAAAATGAGAATGACATATCATGGAGCCATGAATCATCAATGACCGTAGCTGAGTAAGGATAGTTGAGCAGCAAGCAATAATAACATCAGAACAGGGGCAACAATTATGAAAATATTGGATAAATTTTAAGATTAATAGTCAAAATGATCCTTAAAAAATCAAATATACATCAATTTAGTTTTCAAGTTCAATTGGTTAGTACAGTTCTCATAACACTAGCGAGTATTAACACTGCATAGGTATGTTAAACAATGAAACTCAGAAGCTTAGAACTTTTAGGTTGTTTTAATTCTTAGCACAATCTAGGCATCTTTAATTATTTTTAGAATTTTTTTTAAGTAATTTTTTTAGATTTAAATCAAAATTTTTATGTTTTTAGTGAAATTTTGATGACTAATCATATGTTTGGAGTTGTTTATAATGATTGTGTTTTCCAGCTATGTTCAAGCAAATCAAGATGGAATTTATAAAAAAACACCAGTATACTTCTAAGGAGGAACATAAGGTTGTTGGCACCAAGCTTGAAAACACCAAGCGCAGCACCATAAACTAGAAGCCTAATGCCCTGCACTGGTGCCTAGCGCCCCTGCTCCAAGCTGGGTGCCCAACCTCTAAGCCCAACTCCAAGGAAGTGGCGCCCAATACCCTTACCCCAAGCCCAGTGCCCAAATTGAAATCCCAACTCCACCATCAAAATGACCATAAAAATTGCCAGTAAAATGGGTTTGGCACCAATAGTAAATAGTAATAGACACTAAAAGTGAATAACATTGCAATATTAGAACTATTTTTAGTGATTATATAAATTGTCAAGAAAATGACCGCTAAAAGTTATAAACTTTTTGCAATCATTGAAAAGGTTTTTACTGGTAATTGTTATAATTGTAGCTAAAGCCTTTTAGCGACCAAGTATAAAATAGCTAATGTCTAATTGCAGGTAAATGTATTAACGGCTATTTTTATTGCCGTTAAAAATAAAATAAATAATAGCCAAAGGTGATTTTTTAGTAGTGTGGTATCTTGGAAGATGTCTCTATTGAAAAGTGCGTCTAACAAAACAAAAACGCTAACTCATAATACCTTCAGTATACAAGAATCCGAATTTCCTATCTCTTTCTTTCTCTCTTTTGATAAAATCTTTAATATTTATTACAAGAAAGTTAGATATTATTAATTTTTTAAATTTTATAATAAAAAAATAGTAAGATATAATTTATTTTAAAAAATTTATAATTTTATAATATTAGTACGGAAAAAATACTAGTACAGTACTGATTGTGAATCTTTTCAATAACATTCAATACCTTCTACCTCGAAGAACTATTACAAACACTTATAATAGGAAAAAGAATTAATTAATATTAATTTAAATGCAAGACAAATGCAACGTAAAAAAGAATATCAGTAACTTAACATTTCTCTTGGCGATTTTGTTTATACACAACAAAAATAAAAAAATGCAGAATCTAATTACGAAAGGAAGAAAACATTAGCTGTCCATTCTTCCATACCCAATTAATTTGAGGGTATTACATATCTTTCTTATATATTCTAATTAATTGATGACATCTGTATTCATTAATTTCAATCAGCAAATGAATTTTTAATTTTTAAAAATAAAAATTAATGAATTTAATACATGTATAAAATACTTTATATATACATATCTTAATACATTGTACATACATTTAAGTCTGGTTAAATCAAACTACCATATGTGGTAAACCTTAAATAAATAATTTAAAAGAAAAAAATTAGAATTGAGCCGTTGTATATGCTGTTGGAGAAAGAGGGAAGATCATAGAACCCTAATCCTTTTTCATCTAATTTCGTCTTCTTCTTTTTTCTATATTCACAGGGAAAATTCATTTTCGTCTTCTTCCCTCTCTTTTACTCTCAGGATATACCTTCTTTTTCCTCCTTCTAATCTTCCAAAGTCCTCGATCTTATTGCTATGACCCAGAATAATCCATCGTTCTTTTTATTGTTCTTCAATTCAAAGTAGCCGACTTTGTTGTTGGAACCCAGAACAATCGATTCATTCTTTTCACTGTTCTTCTATTCAAAGTTGCCAACACAACAAACCTCCCTATCTCTGAACCAGATACTGTCACACTCTCAGCATTTGCAAATTGTTACAAGTAAGTCACTCATTGTTCTCTTTTTCTCTTATTTCATTCTTTCCATTAATTAAAATTAATATTGTTTGTTTGCGACTAATAGTTGGTACAAGTGTGTTTATTCTTTGTTATTGTTTATCATTTACAAAATCTATTTTGAAGCCTATTATGTTTGATTTTTCTCCATTTTTTTCTCCTTGAGTAGCAATAATATTTCATTAATTTAGAATCACCAAAACAAAGAGTACTTTGAAGAGTACTAAAAAAAAACTTAATAGTAGCCATTGTTAATAATCCTACAACATAGATACAGGTTATAGTTCATATATAATTTCAGGTATTGATTATTATAAGTCCCTGTTTATGATTTATTAGTTTATACTTGATTATATAGATGTGATGTTCATTTTGAGCGGCTGAACAAATCAATAAAAATTGGTATACAAATTTACCAGAAACAGAGCAGTTAATTTTAAGTATTTTATAATATTTACTTGCTTAAAATTTGCTTTGAACATACGGGTTTAAATTAGTTATGTAATAGTGATCATTGTTGAGTTGAAATTATTGTACATGTGATCTTTGTAATTACTTGTTAATAATCCTACAACATAGATTCAAGGTATAACTCATATATAATTTTGGGTATTGATGATTATAAGCGCCTGTTTATGATTTACTAATTTATACTTGACTATATAGATGTGATGTTCATTTTGAGCAGTTGAACAAATCAATAAAAAATAGTCATTCTTAATGGTATACAAATTTACCAGAAACAGAGCACTTAATTTGAAGTATTTTATAATATTTACTTAGTATAAAATTTGCTTTGAACATACGGGTTTAAATTAGTTATGTAACAGTGATCGTTGTTGAGTTAAAATTATTGTACAAGTGATATTATGTAATTACTTGTTAATAATCCTGCAACATAAATACAGGTTATAGCTCATATATAATTTCGGGTATTGATGATTATAAGCCCCTATTTATGAATTCTTAGTTTATACTTGATTTTATAGGTACAAAGTAGCATTAGTTTATTTTTAATATTATACAAATTAATTAAAAATAGAAGAGCTAATTAGCATATTTCATGATATATAGCTCTTTAGATTATAATTACTTGCAAAAAATAGGTCAAATTTAAATATACTAGTTTAGATTAGTTATTGTGAGATGCTAACTGTATAGAATAAAAGGGTCTTATAATTTTTTTTAGGTACTAACTAAGAGTTATGTATAAATAACAACTGGCTTGTGTCTGAACTAATATTAAGCAAAATAGTTTTTAATGGGAATTTTTTGAAAAATCTAAGCCGCTGTTTTATAATTTTCAAAACTAAATATTGCTTAAAACTATCATCATAAACTTATAAAAAACTTAAAATTAATTAATACATAAGTGCATTTATTAAAATTTTCTTTATGTATATCTGCATTTGTTTACTATTAGTTAATAATTTTTTTATTACGTTAATTGATTGTGTATTATTATTTATTGTGATAATATATTTTTTTACTATTCAAATTTCCTTACATGCAATTGAATAGTATTGTGCTCATACATTTTTTTTACGTTTTATGTTAATAATAGACTTATAACACAAGTATGGGTAGCGTTGACAAAAATTCAACAAAGAATTCTATTCAATTTGATGATTTGAATTTTGAGTATAGTGGTTCAAGTGAAGAAAATGATATAAATATATCTCAAAAGAAGGGTGCAATTGATGAAGCTATGAAAATGGTTGATCTTGGAAATCGATTTGGTAAAGTTGAGAAGAAGTTAACTGAGTTGACTAAGGATGACATTTGGGGTATTGAGCATGATAGTGTAGAGCAATGTGTTCAATTCTACAAACATTATGCCAAAGCACATGATTTTGTTGCAAGGTGTGATGAAAAGGGTTATGATTTCAACGGCAACCTTAATATGCGACAAATGGTTTGTAATAGAGAGAATACACGAAGAAATAAGTATTTGGAGATGGAGAATGGAAAAAGGGACCACAGGCTGATAACATGTGTAATGTGTCAAGCCAGAATTAAATTTCACTATGATATGAAATTGAAGAAGTGGAAAGTCATTGCATTTGAAGAGACTCACAATCATGACCTTATCCCAGCTAATATATACAATTTGTCCCCGCATATTGTGTAATGACAGAGGCCGACAAAGCACAAGCCAATAGTCTGCATGATTATGGTGTTAGGACTTGCTATATAATGGGGTTCATGTTAAAGCAAAAGGGAGGACCTGAAAAAATTGGTTTTACAAAGAAGGATTTGTATAATTATTTTGACAAATCAAAGCATGCTAAAGTGAAAGATAGTGATGCATATGCAACATTGAGTTACTTGATTTCTAAGGCCGATGAAGATCCATTGTTGCAAGGAAAATTTACTCTCAAAGATAATAAACTTGAAAATTTAGTATGGGCTAACGGGGCTAGCATAGTTGATTATCAATATTTTAGTGATGTGCTAGCATTTGACACAACATACCAGAAGAATAAATATAACAAACCATTGGTTGTCTTCTCAGGAACTAACCATCACGGTCAGACATGTATATTTGGTTGTGGCTTGCTAGCAGATGAAAAGCATGAGACATATGTATTAGTTTTGAAGATTTTCCTTGAAATAACGGGTAATAAACATCCAACAGCAGTGGTGACAGATGGTGATCTTGCAATGAGAGGAGCAATTAGAGAAGTGATGCCAAATGCAACACACCGACTTTGTGCGTGGCATTTACATCGCAATGCATGTGAAGCTATCAAAAATTCTGAGTTTCTTCATGGATTGAAGCACCTTATGTATGGAAATTTTTTTCCGGATGAGTTTGAAGATAAATGGCTTCGCTTAGTATTAAAATTCAAGCTTTTTGAAAATGAATGGGTGAAAAAAACGTATAAGATCAAAAGGATGTGGGCTTTCGTATATTTGAACGACAAGCTTTTTGGTCGAAATAGGACTACGTCACAATGTGAAGGAATTCATTCGTTGATAAAGCACTATATTGGTAAAAAATGTTATCTTTTTAGATTTGATGCATAATCTTAACAAAGTAGTGAGGCAATATCGGACAAATGAGCTATTATCTGATTTTAAGTCATTGTTTTCAAGTCCAGTTTTAACTACATGTTTCGAAGACATCGAAAAGGAAGCAGCCAATATTTTTACTCAGAATATGTTTAAAGAGGTGACGAATGAGATAATAAAAGCGAGTAAACTAAACGTTGTCAGCCATTCAAATAATGGTAATAAAATTTAGGTGAGAATGAACAAATATCTAGAGTCGGGTATTGAATATAAGGTTTGGTATGATAGAAGCACTAACAACTTGGGTTGTGATTGTCGATTATTTGAGAGCCGTTGTATTCCATGTTTCCATATTTTTTGTACTGAGACATGACCATATTAGCACTATTCTTAATAATCTTATTCACAAGAGGTGGACGAAAGATGCTAAAAAATAATACATTTGTTCGCTTACAGCTGAGGATATTGAATCTGAAAAGATTGTTGGTGTTAGGTACAGTGCTCTAGCAATGCTTTGTTTTACACTTTGTGATAAAGCATCGAAACATCAAGATGACTTCATGGAAATCAGAGAAGACATTTTTGGATTGATTATGAAACTCCATAAAAGACACAATCCTAATGAGAAGATGCCTTCTACTGCCAACTTGGTAGGTGACCCATGTGTTGTGAAGACAAAAGGAGCCCCACGACAAACAACCAAGGCTGCTAAGGCCCGTAAATGTTCGCATTGTAAACGCATTAGTCATACGGTTCATAGGTGTCCAAAACTACATAGTGGAGAATGCTCACTAAGTTTGAACAAAGAAAAATTACATACTGACAATGACCAATCAAGTACATAATCAAATGGTGTTATGGTAATATTTATTATTGATTTTTCTTTGTTTGGTTACAATCTTTGTTGTACTACTTATTTGTTTTAAAATTTATGTGTTGTTGGAATATATTGTATTACAGGATATATCTGATGAGGAAACAATACACTAATATAACGAAAAAGGTAGTGATTTATTTGAAAATATCCAAAAAAAAAAAGTGAATAAGGCTCATGTCAGAAGTTCAAAGCAACTATTACAATGATAACAGAACAAGAAAGTCCAGTGCACAAACAAAAAAAAAATGCACCTGAAGCTGCTTTTGAGGTATATAACAATGTATTATAATATAATTATAACTACAAGAGATATTTTATAGTTTTCATAATTTTGCATGTAGAACACAAAGAAGGATAGAATTTCAAATGTGCAAAAGAGTAATAAAAGAAAGCGGTTAGATAATAATCACATGGAAAAGGTTAGTTTGCCATGTTGTATTCTCATGTATTGATGCAATAATGTTCTATAAAAATATTTTTTAATAATTTATTTTTTTGATATTTATTTAGCAGAGTAGACAACCAAACAAAAAAGATCACAAAGAAGTGTCGACTGACATTGGAACTTATGGTGCTATATCTTCTACAAAGGATTTTGTGAATTTTCAATTCATGAATTGATTATCTATGTACCCCAGTTTTAATGGATATCCCATGCCACCTTGTTATTCATACAGTAGAGGTGGAACACCCATATTCTAGATAAATCCATCACACCCTAATGTACCAAATTATTATGATTATTAGAATGCAAGAGTTCAAGATTTTAACAAGAAGAATTAATGCATTCACCAATAATTATAAGTTGTGACTTGTGTTCGCTATGGAAGTGTATTACTGTACTCCAAACAAATTTTATGTTTTGCCCCAATTTAATGATCCTTAATATTCTCTGTCTTACTCTCCGTCTGTCTTTCTACATAATTTCATTTGGTTCGAACCCTTCTCTGCAATATGGCACCTAATCATATTTAATAGAATAATTTTTTTTATTAAACTAAAATTTGATCTAAATGATTTAATTATATTTAATAGAATAATTTTTTTCATTAGACGGTATGAAAATGTAAATTGAATACCCTAATCACAAATAAAGGAAGAAAATGCATAAGCAAGTTTTGGACGCTTCCTCTCACCCCATAGTAAGTTTTCTATCTTTAACTCATCCCTTTCATCTTCCGTCTTTCATCCCATAGTAAGTTTTCCATCCTTAACTCACCCATTTCATTTCCGTCTTCCCTTTTCCTTCTTCTTGTTACAGAAATATGAGAAGTCAGGAAAAACGATAAGGCTTTATGAAAGATTACTTAAGAAATAATTGATGCGAAACCCATATACATGATGACCTTTCATATATCCAGTTTCCAAACTTCCTATAAATGGATGAAATTATTTTGGTTTAATGCCGTGGAATTCGAATGTCTTATAATCATATATGCATATTTCTTTTTCTACTTGTAATTATGTCTTCAAGAGGAACTAACAACTCCGTTTCAAAATTAGCCAAAGATAAAAGCAATCATACTCCTCAATCACCATCTGACGACATTGGAAAAAATCTTGGCAGCACTCAACAAAAACCAAATGTAACAGAAGCACAAGTGAAGAACACACTGATAGAGGCCATCGAAATTTTGTCTAGGTTGGAATACACTTCAATTGATTCTATAAATTTTAAATTTTTTTTGTATTTTTCTTAAGAATTTTGATAGGTATTTATTTATAATGGTTTTCAGTCTCAATGAGGATGTCAAGACGGTAGAAAATAAGGAGGAATTAAAATCCAAAGAAGTGGATGTGCCGGCTAAAACCATCCTTAACAAGGTGATCTCTTTTCTCTTCTTGAATTATTATGTTGAATTTGCTAAGTATTGGTCAGTATATTTTATATTCATTTGACAAATAATTGATTAAACGTCTATAGCATTGAAGGAATAGTAATGTACTCATTCTCTTATCATTTTCAAAATATTTTTTAGGAGAATAAAGGGGAAAAATATGATGCGCTCAACTCACAAATCATAAAGATGCAAGAAGTTGTCACTAACTTGCAAAATATGGCATCTATCAACCAATCCATGATGCCAATGATGCCTTACTTTCACCCCATGCCGTCTCAATTTTATAATGATTTGGGAGGATTTTCATCCTAACCTCACCTCCTTATCCATTACTTTCAATGCCAATGACCATGTCTCCATATGCAAGCCCCTTTAAAAACCTTCCTTCTGAGCAAGCCATGATAGACACGATAATGAAAAATTTGGTCACTTCTCCGGTTAAAAAAGCTTCTTTTGATAGAAAAAAAATCTATTCTCGGTGTGAAGAAGACTAATCCCAAAATTTCTAGAGCCCATTCATCCAAAAAAACACATGATAAACAATTTTGTCTAGCAGATACACCATCAACTGATATTTTCAAATCATTCCTGAGTAATGCATCTTCTACTGGTTATCATATAAACCAGAGGACTCCAGAGTTTACAAAACTACAACCGAGAAATCTTGGGGTTGAAGCTCCATTTGTGAGTGTCAATTACTTAAGTTTTATTCGTCCAAACACTTTTGAACATTTTTTAATTCTTGAGTTATTTTAAATTTGGAGACTTAATTTTCGTTATTTTTTGTTTTTCTTAATAGTGGTTACCAGTATTGTTTGCATCGCCAACTACCATGGAATTAGATGACACTGAAATTATGGTTGCAGCCTACATATTTGGAACAAATAAAGATAATGAATTTGGAAGGTAACTTATTTTGAAAAAATATTATCTTTGTACTTTGTCATCTTACGATCGTATGAGAAGAACAATGATAGATTATAATTTTTATATTTAATCAATTGTAGGTAAGAGATATTAGCAAAAGGATGCAAATTTGATGCAACCAGAGATTCTTTTTCTTACTTAATTCCAAAAGGTTGGATTGACCAAAATGTAAGTTAATATGCTATTAAATTTAGTTGATTTAGTTTTGGATACCAATCCAATCTCATGATTATTATCATTATCTAATCATGTATAATATGCATTTAGATACTGGACGTATATGCTTGGTACGCGGAATCGTGATTACACTTTAATTATGTAAAATTCATCGCTCTTTCTTTCCCTGGTAATGGCGCCAAAAACATGATGCCAAGACCATGGTTCACAACTCCGTGTAACTAACCAGCAAGTGCACTAGGTCGTCCAAGTAATACCTTACGTGAGTAAGGGTCAAATCCCACGGAGATTGTTGGTATGAAGCAAGCTATGGTCACCTTGCAAATCTCAGTTAGGCAGATATAAATTGATAATGGTGTTTTCGAATAATAAATAATAGAATAGGGATAGAGGTACTTATGTAAATTATTGGTGAGAATTTCAGATAAGCAAATGGAGATGCTTCTCGTTTCTCTGAACCTCTGCTTTCCTGCTATCTTCATCCAGTCAGTCTTACTCCTTTCCATGGCTGGCTTTATGTGATACATCACCATTGTCAACGGCTACTTTCGGTCATCTCTCGGGAAAATGATCCAATGCCCTGTCACGGCACGGCTAATCGTCTGGAGGCATCACCCTTGTCAATGGCTTCATCTTATCCTCTCAGTGAAAATGATCAACGCACCCTGTCACGGCACGGCTATTCATCTGTCGGTTCTCGATCATGCTGGAATAGGATTTACTATCCTTTTGCGTCTGTCACTAACGCCCCGCAATCGCGAGTTTGGAGCTCGTCACAGTCATTCATTCATTGAATCCTACTCGGAATACCACAGACAAGGTTTAGACCTTCCGGATTCTCTTGAATGCCGCCATCATTCTAGCTTATGCCACGAAGATTCTGGTTAGGAGATCTAAGAGATACTCATTCAATCTAATGTAGAACAGAAGTGGTTGTCAGGCACGCGTTCATAGGGAATGATGATGATTGTCACGTTCATCACATTCAGATTGAAGTACGAATGAATATCTTAGAAGCGAAATAAGAAGAATTGAATAGAAAACAGTAGTACTTTGCATTAATCTTTGAGGAACAGCAGAGCTCCACACCTTAATCTATGGAGTGTAGAAACTCTACCGTTAAAAATACATAAGTGAAAGGTCCAGGCATGGCCGAGATGGCGAGCCCCCTAAAACGTGATCACAAGATCAAAATACAATCTGGGATGGTCAAAAAGACTAGTAAAAGGTCCTATTTATAATAAACTAGCTACTAGGGTTTACAGGAGTAAGTAATTGATGCATAAATCCACTTCCGGGGCCCACTTGGTGTGTGCTTGGGCTGAGCTTGAGTGTTGCACGTGTAGAGGCCATTTGTGGAGTTGAATGCCAGGTTTTGATCCATTTCTGGCGTTCAACTCTGGTTTTGGATCCTTTTCTGGCGCTGGATGCCAGATTTGGGTAGAAAGCTGGCGTTGAACGCCAATTTATGTCATCTATTCTTGGCCAAAGTATGGACTATTATATATTTCTGGAAAGCCCTGGATGTCTACTTTCCAACGCAATTGGAAGCGCGCCATTTCAAGTTCTGTAGCTCCAGAAAATCCATTTTGAGTGCAGGGAGGTCAGAATCCAACAGCATCAGCAGTCCTTCTTCAACCTCTGAATCTGATTTCTGCTCAAGTCCCTCAATTTCAGCCAAAAAATACCTGAAATCACAGAAAAACACACAAACTCATAGTAAAGTCTAGAAATGTGAATTTAACATAAAAACTAATGAAAACATCCCTAAAAGTAACTAGATCCTACTAAAAACATACTAAAAACAATGCCAAAAAGCGTATAAATTATCCGCTCATCACAACACCAAACTTAAATTGTTGCTTGTCCCCAAGCAACTGAAAATCAAATAGGATAAAAAGAAGAGAATATACTATAAATTCCAAACTATCAATGAAACATAGCTCCAATCAAATGAGCGGGACTTATAGCTTTTTGCCTCTTGAATAGTTTTGGCATCTCACTTTATCCATTGAGGTTCAAAATGATTGGCATCTATAGGAACTCAGAGTTCAGATAGTGTTATTGATTCTCCTAGTTTAGTATGATGATTCTTGAACACAGCTTCTTTATGAGTCTTGGCCGTGGCCCTAAGCACTTTGTTTTCCAGTATTACCACCGGATACATAAATGCCACAGACACATAATTGGGTGAACCTTTTCAGATTGTGACTCAGCTTTGTTAAAGTCCCCAATTAGAGGTGTCCAGGGTTCTTAAGCACACTCTTCTTTTGCTTTGGACCTTGACTTTAACCGCTCAGTCTCAAGTTTTCACTTGACACCTACACGCCACAAGCACATGGTTAGGGACAGCTTGGTTTAGCCGCTTAGACCAGGATTTTATTCCTTTAGGCCCTCCTATCCACTGATGCTCAAAGCCTTGGGATCCTTTTTATTTGCCCTTGCCTTTTGGTTTTAAGGGTTATTGGCTTTTTGCTCTTGCCTCTTGGTTTTAAGAGCTTTTGGCTTTTTCTGCTTGCTTTTTCTTTCTATTTTTTTTTCTGCAAGCTTTGTTCTTTGTTGCTTTTTCTTGCTTCAAGAATCATTTTTATGATTTTTCAGATTATCAAATAACATGTCTCCTAGTCATCATTCTTTCAAGAGCCAACATATTTAACATTCTTAAACAACAACTTCAAAAGACATATGCACTGTTCAAGCATACATTCAGAAAACAAGAAGCATTGTCACCACATCAATATAATTAAGCTAAGTTCAAGGATAAATTCGAAACTCATGTACTTCTTGTTCTTTTGAATTAAAACATTTTTCATTTAAGAGAGGTGATGGATTCATAGGACATTTATAACTTTAAGACACAGTTACTAACTACTAATGATCATGTAATGAAGACACAAACACAGATAAGCACATAACATAGAAAACGAAAAACAGAGAAAGCAAGAACAAGGAATGAATCCACCTTAGTGATGGTGGCGTTTCCTTCTTGAGGAACCAATGATGTCCTTGAGCTCTTCTATGTCTCTTCCTTGTCTTTGTTGCTCCTCCCTCATTGCTTTTTGATCTTCTCTTATTTCATGAAGCATGATGGAGTGCTCTTGATGTTCCACCCTTAGTTGTCCCATATTGGAACTCAATTCTCCTAGGGAGGTGTTGATTTGCTCCCAATAGTTTTGTGGAGGAAAGTGCATTTGAGGCATCTCTGGGATCTCATGGTGATGAGCTTCATACGCCTCTTGAGCTCCATGAATGGGCTCTCTTGCTTGCTCCATCTTTTTCTTAGTGATGGGCTTGTCCTCTTTAATGAGGATATCTCCCTCTATGTCAATCCCAGCCGAATTGCATAGGTGGCAGATGAGGTGAGGAAAGGCTAACCTTGCCATGGGGGAGGACTTGTCAGCCACCTTGTAGAGTTCTTGAGGTATAATCTCATGAACTTCCACCTCTTCTCCAATCATGATGCTATGGATCATGATGGCCCGGTCTATAGTAACTTCAGACCAGTTGCTAGTGGGAATGATTGAGCATTGAATGAACTCCAACCATCCTCTAGCCACAGGCTTGAGGTCCAATCTTCTTAGTTGAACCGGCTTGCCTTTGGAGTCAATCTTCCATTGAGCTCCTTCTACACATATGTCCATAAGGACTTGGTCCAACCTTTGATCAAAGTTGACTCTCCTTGTGTAGGGGCGTGCGTTCTCTTCCATGTTTGGCAAGTTGAACGCCAACCTCACATTTTCCGGACTAAAATCCAAGTATTTCCCCCGAACCATTGTAACATAGTTCTTTGGATCCGGGTTCTTACTTTGATCATGGTTCTTGGTGATCCATGCATTGGCATAGAACTCTTGAACCATTAGGATGCCGACTTGTTGGATGGGATTTGTTAGAACTTCCCAACCTCTTCTTTGAATTTCATGTTGGATCTCCGGATACTCATTTCTTTTGAGTTTGAAAGGGACCTCAGGGATCACCTTCTTCTTGGCCACAACATCATAGAAGTGGTCTTGATGGGCTTTGGAGATGAACCTTTCCATCTCCCATGACTCGGATGTGGAAGTTTTTATCTTCCCTTTCCCCTTTCTAGAGGATTCTCCGGTCTTAGGTGCCATCAATGGTAATGGAAAAACAAAAAGCTTATGCTTTTACCACACCAAACTTAGAATATTGCTCGCCCTCGAGCAATAAACAAAAGAATAGAAGAAGAAGAAGAAGAAATATGGAGAGGGAGAGGGAGATGTGGTTTCGGCCAAGAGGAGTGTAGAGGGGTGTGTTGTGTGAATTTGATGAAGAATGGAGGTCTTTATATAGGGAAGGGAGGGGGGAAAGGTTTCGGCCATATGGGTGGGTTTGGGTGGGAAATTGGTTTTGAATTTTTGAAGGTAGGTGGAGTTTATGAGGTAGGTTTATGGGGAAGAGTGGATGGATGTGAGTGGTGAAGAGGTGATGGGGAAGAGAGATTGAGGTGATTGGTGAAGGGTTTTTGGGGAAGAGTGTTTATGGGGTTGTGTGAAAGAGAGTGGGGAGAAGAAGTAAGTGGAGGTAGGGGGATCCTGTGGGGTCCACAGATCCTGAGTGGATCCTGTGGGGTCCACAGATCCTGAGTGGATCCTGTGGGGTCCACAAATCCTGAGGTGTTCAAGGATTTACATCCCTGCACCCATTAGGCATGTAAAAATGCCTTTGCACCCAACTCTGGGCGTTCAGCGCCAGGTTGGTGGCCATTTTGGGCATTCAACGCCCATTTGTGTGCCATTTCTGGCGTTGAACGCCAGAACCATGCCTGTTCTGGTGTTCAGCGCCCAGAAGCTGCCCATTTTGGGCGTTCAGCGCCAGAACCATGCTCTGTTCTGGCGCTGAACGCCAGACAGATGCTCCTCCAGGGTGTGATTTTTCTTCTGCTGTTTTTGATTCCGTTTTCAATTTTTATATTTATTTTGTGACTCCACATGATCATGAACCTACAAAGACATATAACTAAGAAAAATATAGTTAGATAAATAAAAATTGGGTTGCCTCCCAACAAGCGCTTCTTTAATGTCAATAGCTTGACAGTGGGCTCTCATGGAGCCTCATAGATGTGCAGAGCTTTGTTGAGACTCTCCAACACCAAACTTAGAGTTTGACTGTGGGGGCTCTGGTTGACTCTGCTTTGAGAGAAGCTTTTTCTGCTTCCTCTCCGTGGTTGCAGAGGGAGATCCTTGAGTTTTAAACACAAGGGAGTCTTCATTCCATTGAAGGACTATTTCACCTCTGTCAACATCAATCACAGCTCTTGCTGTGGCCAGGAAAGGTCTTCCTAGGATGATGGATTCATCCTCTTCCTTTCTAGTATCCAGGACTATGAAATCAGCAGGGATGTAAAGGCCTTCAACCTTTACTAACACGTCCTCTACTTGTCCATAAGCCTGTTTTCTTGAACTGTCTGCCATCTCTAATGAGATTTTAGCAGCTTGCACCCCATAGATTCCCAGTTTCTCTATTATAGAGAGGGGCATGAGGTTTATTCCTGACCCAAGGTCACATAGAGCCTTAAAGATCATGGTGCCTATGGTACAGGGTATTTTGAACTTTCCAGGATCCTGTCTCTTCTGAGGCAATGTCAGTTGATCTAGATCACTTAGTTCATTGATGAACAAGGGAGGTTCAACTTCCCAAGTATCAATGCCAAATAATTTGGCATTCAGCTTCATGATTGCACCAAGAAACTTGGCAGTTTGCTCTTCAGTAACATCCTCATTCTCTTCAGAAGAGGAATACTCATCAGAGCTCATGAAGGGCATAAGGAGGTTCAATGGAATCTCTATGGTCTCTAGATGATCCTCAGAGTCCTTTGGTTCCTCAGAGGGAAGCTCCTTATTGATCACTGGACGTCCCAGGAGGTCTTCCTCCTTGGGATTCACGTCCTCCACTCCCCTTGTAGGTTCGGCCATGGTGCTTATGTCAATGGCCTTGCACTCTCCTTTTGGGTTCTCTTCTGTATTGCTTGGGAGAGTACTGGGAGGGATTTCAATGATCCTTTTACTCAGCTGGCCCACTTGTGCTTCCAGATTTCTAATGGAAGATCTTGTTTCATTCATGAAACTTACAGTGGCCTTAGACAGATCAGAGACTAAGTTTGCCAAATTAGAAGTATTTTGTTCAGAGTTCTCTGTCTTTTGCTGAGTGGATGATGGAAAAAGTTTATTATTGTTAAACCTGTTTCTTCCACCATTATTAAAGCCTTGTTGAGGCTTTTGATCCTTCCAAGAGAAATTTGGATGATTTTTCCATGATGAGTTATAGGTGTTTCCATAAAGTTCACCTAAGTAATTCACCTCTGCTATTGCAGGGTTCTCAGGATCATAAGCTTCTTCTTCATAAGAAGCCTCTTGAGTACTGTTGGATGCAGCTTGCATTCCATGCAGACTCTGAGAGATCATATTGACTTGCTGAGTCAATATTTTATTCTGAGCCAATATGGCATTCAGAGTATCAACTTCAAGAACTCCCTTCTTCATAGGCGTCCCATTACTCACAGGATTCCTTTCAGAAGTGTAGATGAACTGGTTATTAGCAACCATGTCAATGAGTTCTTGAGCTTCTGCAGGCGTTTTCTTTAGGTGAATGGATCCACCTGCAGAAGTGTCCAGTGACATCTTTGATAGCTCAGATAAACCATCATAGAATATATCCAGGATGGTCCATTCTGAAAGCATGTCAGAAGGACACTTTTTGGTCAACTGTTTGTATCTTTCCCAAGCTTCATAGAGGCATTCACCTTCTTTCTGTCTGAAGGTTTGAACATCAGCTCTAAGCTTGCTCAGCTTTTGAGGAGGAAAGTACTTGGCTAAGAAAGTCGTGACCAACTTATCCCAAGAGTTCAGGCTGTCTTTGGGTTGAGAATCCAACCATAATCTAGCTCTATCTCTTACAGCAAAAGGGAAAAGCATGAGCCTGTAGACTTCAGGATCTACTCCATTAGTCTTAACAGTATCACATATCTGCAAGAATTCAGTTAAGAACTGAAAAGGATCTTCAGATGGAAGTCCATGAAACTTGCAGTTCTGCTGCATCAGAGAAACTAATTGAGGTTTCAGCTCAAAATTGTTTGCTCCAATGGCAGGAATGGAGATGCTTCTTCCATGTAAATTGGAATTAGGTGCAGTAAAGTCACCAAGCATCTTCCTTACATTATTATTATTTTCGGCTGCCATCTCCTCTTCCTGTTCGAAAATTTCTGAAAGGTTATCTCTGGATTGTTGTAATTTAGCTTCTCTTAATTTTCTCTTCAGAGTCCTTTCAGGTTCTGGATCTGCTTCGACAAGAATGTTCTTGTCCTTGCTCCTGCTCATATGACAAAGAAGAAGACACAGAAAAATAATAATAATAATAATAGAGATCCTTTATACCACAGTATAGGGATCCCTGTGTGAGTAGAATAAGAGGGGGAGACAAAGAATGTAATATAATGGAAGAAACACAACTGTGAGGATGACAGAGATGTGAGATGAGATGTTAGGATATGAATGAATAAATAGAATAAGATGGGAGAGAGAGAATTTTCGAAAAATATTTTTGAAAAAGAGTTAGTGATTTTCGAAAATGGTTTTTGAAAAATGTTAGTATTTTTCGAAAAAAAAATTTTTTTTTGAAATCAAAAATAAAAAATAATTAGTTAATTTAAAAAGAAATTTTTGAAAAAGAGGGAAGATATTTTCGAAAATTAGAGAGAGAGAGTTAGTTAGATAGTTTTGAAAAAGTTAAGAAACAAACAAAAAGTTAGTTAGTTAGTTGAAACAAATTTTGAAAAGATAAGAAGTTAGGAAGTTAGAAAATATATTTTGAAATCAAATTTTTGAAAAAGATAAGATAAGAAGATATTTTAGAAACTAATTTTGAAAAAGATTTGATTTTTAAAATCTCAATTAATGACTTGATTCACAAGAAATCACAAGATATGATTCTAGAACTTAAAGTTTGAATCTTTCTTAACAAGCAAGTAACAAACTTGAAATTTTTGAATCAAAACATTAATTGATTATGTTATTTTCGAAAATTTGATATAAAAATAAGAAAAATATTTTTGAAATTTTCGAAAATAACTAAGAGATTTGAAAAAGATTTGATTTTTGAAAAAGATTTTGAAAAAGATAAGATTTTCAAATTGAAAATTTGATTTGACTCATAAGAAACAACTTGATTTAAAAAATTTTTTGAAAAAGTCAACTCAAATTTTCGAATTTGATGAGAGAAAAAGGGAAAGATATTTTTATTTTTTTTAATTTTTGACATTTTTATGAAAACATGAAAATTATGCAATGCATGAAATTTTTAGATCAAAACAATGAATGCATGCAAGAATGCTATGAATGTCAAGATGAACACCAAGAACACTATGAAGATCATGATGAACATCAAGAATATATTTTTGAAAAATTTTTAATGCAAAGAAAACATGCAAGACACCAAACTTAGAATTCTTTAATGCTTAGACACTAAGAATTCAAGAATGCATATGAAAAACATTATACAACACAAAACAAAAAATCATCAAGATCAAACAAGAAGACTTACCAAGAACAACTTGAAGATCATAAAGAACACTATGAATGCATGAAATTTTCGAAAAATGCAAGATGCATATGCAAGTGACACCAAACTTATGAGATGACTCAAGACTCAAACAAGAAACACAAAAAATATTTTTGATTTTTATGATTTTCTAATTTTTTTTGGATTTTTTCGAAACTTATATGAAAAAGAAAAAATAAGGATTCCAAAATTTTTAACATGAATTCCAAGAATCTTGCATTCTTAGTCTAAAGCTTCAGTCCAGGAATTAGACATGGCTCACTAGCCAGCCAAGCTTTTAATGAAAGCTCCGGTCCAAAACACTAGACATGGCTAATGGCCAGCCAAGCTTCAGCATGTAATTCAAACATGACACGCCTGACATACTCATTCCCAAAGGAATTAGACATGGCTTTACAGCCAGCCAGGCTTCAACATGCTTCATGAAACACTAGAATTCATTCTTAAAAATTTAAAAAAAAAAAATTTTTTTGAAAACATTTTTATTTTTTTTCGAAAATATGTGAGAAAATTTTAGAAATATTTTTGAAAAATTTTTGAAAATAAAATAAAAACAAAATTACCTAATCTGAGCAACAAGATGAACCGTTAGTTGCCCAAACTCGAACAATCCCCGGCAACGGCGCCAAAAACTTGGTACGCAGAATTGTGATTACACTTTAATTATGTAAAATTCATCGCTCTTTCTTTCCCTGGTAATGGCGCCAAAAACATGATGCCAAGACCATGGTTCACAACTCCGTGTAACTAACCAGCAAGTGCACTGGGTCGTTCAAGTAATATCTTACGTGAGTAAGGGTCGAATCCCACGGAGATTGTTAGTATGAAGCAAGCTATGGTCACCTTGCAAATCTCAGTTAGGCAGATATAAATTGATAATGGTGTTTTCGAATAATAAATAATAGAATAGGGATAGAGGTACTTATGTAAATTATTGGTGAGAATTTCAGATAAGCGAATGGAGATGCTTCTCGTTCCTCTGAACCTCTGCTTTTCCTGCTATCTTCATCCAGTCAGTCTTACTCCTTTCCATGGCTGGCTTTATGTGATACATCACCATTGTCAACGGCTAATTTCGGTCATCTCTCGGGAAAATGATCCAATGCCCTGTCACGGCACGGCTAATCGTCTGGAGGCATCACCCTTGTCAATGGCTTCATCTTATCCTCTCAGTGAAAACGATCAACGCACCCTGTCACGGCACGGCTATTCATCTGTCGGTTCTCGATCATGCTGGAATAGGATTTACTATCCTTTTGCGTCTGTCACTAACGCCCCGCAATCGCGAGTTTGGAGCTCGTCACAGTCATTCATTCATTGAATCCTACTCGGAATACCACAGACAAGGTTTAGACCTTCCGAATTCTCTTGAATGCCGCCATCATTCTAGCTTACGCCACGAAGATTCTGGTTAGGAGATCTAAGAGATACTCATTCAATCTAATGTAGAACGGAAGTGGTTGTCAGGCACGCGTTCATAGGGAATAATGATGATTGTCACGTTCATCACATTTAGATTGAAGTATGAATGAATATCTTAGAAGCGAAATAAGAAGAATTGAATAGAAAACAGTAGTACTTTGCATTAATCTTTGAGGAACAGCAGAGCTCCACACCTTAATCTATGGAGTGTAGAAACTCTACCGTTAAAAATACATAAGTGAAAGGTCCAGGCATGGCGGAGATGGCGAGCCCCCTAAAACGTGATCACAGGATCAAAATACAATCCGGGATGGTCAAAAAGACTAGTAAAAGGTCCTATTTATAATAAACTAGCTACTAGGGTTTACAGGAGTAAGTAATTGATGCATAAATCCACTTCCGGGGCCCACTTGGTGTGTGCTTGGGCTGAGCTTGAGTTTTGCACGTGTAGAGGCCATTTGTGGAGTTGAACGCCAGGTTTTGATCCATTTCTGGCGTTCAACTCTGGTTTTGGATCCTTTTCTGGCGCTGGACGCCAGATTTGGGTAGAAAGCTGGCGTTGAATGCCAGTTTACATCATCTATTCTTAGCCAAAGTATGAACTATTATATATTGATGGAAAGCTCTGGATGTCTACTTTCCAACGCAATTGGAAGCGCGCCATTTTGAGTTCTGTAGCTCCAGAAAATCCATTTTGAGTGCAGGGAGGTCAGAATCCAACAGCATCAGCAGTCCTTCTTCAACCTCTGAATCTGATTTCTGCTCAAGTCCCTCAATTTCAGCCAGAAAATACCTGAAATCACAGAAAAACACACAAACTCATAGTAAAGTCCAGAAATGTGAATTTAACATAAAAACTAATGAAAACATCCCTAAAAGTAACTAGATCCTACTAAAAACATACTAAAAACAATGCCAAAAAGCGTATAAATTATCCGCTCATCAATGCTCATATGCTAAATGATGAGAAAAAGACTAGTTCTGGAGTTTTAAGATATTGGTATATACCCACAGTCTTTTGGTAAGCCACGTGTAACTTATAATAAATTTCTTTAATCAATATTTCAATAATCCTTAATATTTGTCACACTTGCTTGTATAAGGTAATATAAGTGCTTTAAATGCTTATATTATATAAATAAATTGAAATCTTTCGCACCAAAAGAAATATATAATTTTCATCCTCACTGGGTGCAATATTTATATGTAACATTAGTTTGGCAATTTAACATTAACAAAATTATATTCTTCGTATTGTATAGCAAATGGTATTGTCGGGAACTATCCCAAGTAGTCAAGCTCGAGAGGATTATAAAGATGTATTCATAGGCAAAGTTGAAGTCCTTAGAAAGGTAAAATTATATGATACAATTTCATCTCTACCAAATAAATATGTGTTCCTCTATTTGTTATGCATGTTTAATAAATAAAATAATTATCTTTGGTTTGACAACTTTTTACATCAAGATGTAAAGTATTGAATCTTGTGATAACAAGTTTATTTTGGATAATAATATGAGACTTCATATTGAAGTCACTCCCGTGATAGAAGTTTTTATACTCTTCATAAAGAAATTTATATTTTTTAACTATCACAAATAAAAAACAATTAATTCTTGTATATATATGCAGATTTTTGTGTCTGTTAATGAAGATAATCTTCATTGGTATCTTGTTATCTTCAAAATGAATCAGTGTCAAGTAATTTTTTTAGATTCCAACCCAGATCCTAAGAAGAAAGCACATAAAATATTCAACATTAAGCAACTGGTATATCATTTCTATATT
Source organism: Arachis hypogaea (assembly GCF_003086295.3). Lineage (NCBI taxonomy): Eukaryota > Viridiplantae > Streptophyta > Magnoliopsida > Fabales > Fabaceae > Arachis > Arachis hypogaea. Next base: position 31,020,246 of record NC_092046.1, read on the forward strand.
CAAACATTTATAGCATCAATTTTACATCTTTATTTATATTATTTTTACCATTTATCAAAACACTAATTCAAACTTAACCACTTATTAGGCCTTGTACCTTGAAGGGATGCTTCAACATGACACTTTCTATTATTGAGAGTACGATTAGGCCTAAGGTGTCTGAGTTTCCCATTTTGAAAGCTCTCGGAATAGGAAGACAAAGAAAGGACTCGTAATTTTCTAGATCTTTATTTAGTTTGTCAAGCAATCTTTTTTCTTTTGTCACATTGTTTGACTAGTACTTTTTTTCCATATAAAATATAACATAGCTTTGATTGTGGTATTTGGGTAGCTACTTAGATGAAGAACTGCATTTGGATTAATGATTATAACATTTATGTAAGTTATATTACATGATAAATTTCTAATTGTTTAATTCCTAATTACATAAGTGTGACTTACTACTGATTTTATCATTTGCAGGTTGATGACGCAACTAGGATGCGCATTACTATGGATTTGATCATAAAGTCATACAATTTGAAAAAAAAATACCATTTTCAAGGCTGCTAAGAAGAACTACAAAAAATTTGAGAAAAAGAACAAGAATTTAACTAAAAAATAAGAGTATGTGTTACTTCTTAATGCATCAGTTGAAAAATCTCAACATAAATTATGTTAATTATAAATGATATAAATAAGTCATTTTGGTGCTAGTACTTTATAATGCGACTTTGTTGTGGTAGATATCTATTGTTATAGAATCTTTCTATATAAATTAAAATCTATAACAATCCTATATATTTATATTTTGAAATATTGAATTTTCTTTCCTTTGTAAGAATGGATTTTGGTATGACACATTTTTTTATAGAATGTGTCAATATTTTTTTATCATTTAAAAAAATTTCTATTGATTAAAGACTATATAAAAATCAACAACAAAGAAGGGTATGTTTATAATTTTTTAATGTATATATCACTTTAAATAAATATAGAAAAGTAATCTCTAATTACATTATTTACAAAGAGAATTTCAACCATAATTAGCTTTTCAAACATTGCAAGACAATGCATCCTTTTCTTATACAATTAATTGAACCAATGATTGATTTTCAACAAATCAAATTTATAACTTCTTCATTACCTGTATGTTACAAAACTATCATTAAATAAAAATCAAGAAACCTCAAAGGTATAATTTTGTATCACAAGTAATTACAAAGATCACATATACAATAATTTTAACTCAACAATGATCACTATTACATAACTAATTTAAACTCGTATGTTCAAAGCAAATTTTATACAATATTATAGAATACTTCAAATTAACTGCTCTATTTCTGATAAATTTGTATACCAATTTTTATTGATTTGTTCAGCCGCTCAAAATGAACATCACATCTATATAGTCAAGTATAAACTAATAAATCATAAACAGGAGCTTATAATCATCAATACCCGAAATTATATATGAGCTATAACCTGTATCTATGTTGTAGGATTATCAACAATGGCTACTATTAAGTTTTTTTTTCTAGTACTCTTTGAAGTACTCTTTGTTTTGGTGATTCTAAATTAGTGAAATAGTATTGCTACTCAAGGAGAAAAAAATGGGAAAAAAAATCAAAGATAATAGGTTTCAAAATAGATTTTGTAAATAATAAACAATCACAAATAATAAACACACTTGTACCAATTATTAGTCCAGACAAACATATTAATTTTAATAAATGGAAAGAATGAAATAAGAGAAAAAAAAGAGAACAAAGAGTGACTTACTTGTAACAATTTGTAAATGCTGAGAGTGTGACAGTATCTGGTTCAGAGATAGGGAGATTTGTTGTGTTAGAGACTTTGAATGGAAGAACAGTAAAAAGAATGATCGATTGTTCTGGGTTCCAACAACAAAGTCGGCAACTTTGAATTGAAGAATAGTAAAAAGAACGATGGATTGTTCTGGGGTACAGCAACAAGATCGACAACTTTGGAAGATTAGAACACTACAAGAAATTACCAGAATAACGACCGATTTTAGCAACTGAAAAAATTGGTTGCTAATAGCGACTGATTTAGCGACCGATATAAAATTTCTAGGACTAGAGAAAAATTGGTCACTAAATCAGTCGCTAAATTATATTCAGCGACCGATAAATTTTTTATACAACTAGAATAAAGTTGTTGGTCGCTAAATCGGTCGCTATTTTTTAATTTAGCAACCGAATGAGCAACCAAAGCAAGAGAAATAACATCTTTGCATTTTTTGTCACAAAATCGGTTGCTATTTTTAATTTAGCGACCAATTTTGCAACCGATAGAGAAATAGTGAAAAATTACTTGGTCACTAAGGCAGTGGTTGCTAAATCGGTCACTAATAGCAACCGAATTAGCGACCGATTATTTTTTTATACAATAAGAAAAAAGTTGGTCGCTAAAATTGGTCGCTATTTTTTAATTTAGCGACCGAATTAGCAACCAAAATAAATAAGTAACATCTTTGGGACTTTTGTCACAAAATCAATCGCTATTTTTTAATTTAGTGACCGATTTTGCAACCGAAAGTCGCTAATTTGGTCGCTATAAACTCATTGGTCACTAAATCGGTCACTAATTTAAAAAATAAGATAATTACTAAATTACCCTCACTAACCCTAATTCACCCACACCATTCTCATCCTCTCCCTTCAGTTACTGAGTTACTCGCTGGAAGTGTAAGACCCAAAACTTTTGAAAAATCTTATTATTAGCTGATTTTAAATTTGGGTAAAGTATATTTTTTGTCCTTGAAGTTTGGTAAAAGTTTTAAAAATACCCTTAAGTTTTATTTTGTATCAATTTTGTCCCAAAAGTTTTCGATTTGCATCAAATATACCCCCGACGGCTAAATTTTCAAAAAATTTAAGACCAATCTAACAATAATGCATGAAAATGATGCTTGATTTGCTTGTATTGAAGGTTGTTCTTATGAAATTGTTGTTGAATTGGTCTTAAATTTTTTGAAAAATTAGCCGCCAAGGGTATATTTGATGCAAATCGAAAACTTTTGGGACAAAATTGAAACAAAATAAAACTTAGGGGTATTTTTGAAACTTTTGTCAAACTTTAGGGACAAAAAGTATACTTTACCCTTAAATTTATTTCTTTATTAGAGATTTTATTTTTAAAAATTATTCCATCTAGAATAATTAAATCATGTTTTGAGAAGTAAAATAAAAATTTTACTTAATTTCATAATTATTGAATAATTTTCTATATTTAAATTATAAAGCTTAATAATTGCAAGAGAAAAGAATTTTTATATGATTTAGTTTAACCAATTGAGATTTTGAAATTTGATACTTTAATTTTTATAAATAGAGAAAATTAATTATAGTATCTTATATTTTAAATTAAAATACTTGATTGAGAATTAATTAACAAATTGATAATTAATTAATATTTTTAAAGTAATTTTGAGGGATTAATATTTCAAAATAAATACAATATAACCAAAATTGATTTAGAAATTACCAATCCTTTTTAACCCAAAATCCCAATTACATACATAAACCCTAACCCTAACTAAACAAAGCCCTAATTTCTATCCTATCTTTCCTAATACTACCAGCCACCAGCCCTCAGCAGCTTCAGTAAACCAAAGAAAGAAAGAAAGAAATGAGGAAACGGGAAGAAAGGGAAGGGAATGCTTGCGAAGAGAAGGAGAGGATAAGAGAGAGAGGACGGTGTTGGCGGGTATCACTGCCGCCGCGTCATCGTGTGTCGCCGTTGGAGGAGGAGAAGCGTGAACCAGAGCCATGGAAGGGAGAAGCAGAGCGTGCGCAAGGGAGGAGAAGCCGCCACTGCCCTCGCGCTCGTCGTCATCTTCGTGGGGCCCATGTCGCCGCCGTTGCCCTCTCCGTGAAGCCCGTCTCCACCGTTGTTGTGTCCACGCCGTCGCCGCCATTAGAGCCGGAGAGGATCCCGTGAAGAGTGAGAGAGAGACTGACTTGAGATTGATGCGCGTGAGAGGAGGCGAAGCCGTCGCTGTCACCGTCGCGTGTGGAATCGCTGCCGTGCCCAGCCATTGTCGCCGCTGCTGGAGGTGGGTGGCCGAGCCTCTGCCGCTGGAGAACACCGCTGTCATCGTCAGGGAACACTGTTGATAAGGGTTTTAATTTCGGTTTCTGTTCTTTTAGATTCTGGGAAGATTTTTGACGCTGCATGGTTGTTATGGTTGATCCACTGGAGCTTCTGGTCCCTATCGGAACTGTTACCGGGTCAGTTTGGAATTGCGGCTCCTCCGTTCTGCTGTTATTATAAGTATAATTTATTTCGAACCCTCGGTATTAGTATTCCGTTATCAACTATTGAGAATTTCGCGTTGTTAATATCTCAGGGTTGAGTTTCGGAAATTGTATGATTAAAATAAAAGCTGCTGCGATGTCGTCTCGTGGTGAGACTAATTGGTTTCGTTCTTTGTTACCACGATGCTCTATTAACAATTATGTTCTAATTTCATTTAATATCCATTTTGCATTAATTCAAATTTACGTCAGATAAGTCGTCGTTGCTGTAAACCTTGATTGTGGCTGTTGATATTGCCTGGGAATCAATGAGGTTGTTGCCGCGAGTTAAGAATAGAAAGAGGATTGTTGACGCGTTAACTTTTAAGGGGTTCGACTTTAAGGTAAGGGTTTCTTTCTAAAAACTCAATTTTTATATTTGGAATTGTTATAATTAGATATTGATGAGAGAATTACACTTTTTAGTGATTGTATAAGTCTTATGCATCGACTGGCTGTTTTTGGATGATAATGATTGTTTGTTTGATTGAATTATTGTTGGTTTTGTTAAACAGACGGTTGTTGAATCTGTTTCTTTAAAGTTTCGAAATGAATTTGATTGGTGAAAATAATTTGATTTTGGGTTGGTTTGATTTGGTAATGGTTTGGTTAGGACCCGAAAAGCGTGGCAAAGTCCAAGTTTTAGGGGGGTGCTGCCGAAATTTCTATAAAATCTGAGTCCTTTTTGAAATGTTGTTTAGAAAATTATGAATTTAAGAATCATGTCATTTTACTCAAATTATTTAAGAAAATAACGAATTATGTTTTGAATTGAATTGTTGAAAAGAGAGTTATGATTGAGATTTATTTCTTTTTAAAGAAAGTATTACATTGAGTGCAAGTATTTAGAAAAGAATTATGTTTCGATTTTGATTTAAACCGAGTGGTTTCATTTTAAGTAATTTGGTTTTGAGTTTTGATTTATTAAGAAAAGTTTTATGTTTTGAGTTTGTTTATAGAACTACATTTTAAGGAATTATGACTCAAGGAATGTAATAATTTTAAGGAAAGAGATTGGTTGTCATCCTCCCTAAAGTCTCGAGACTTTGCCGTGCGGTTTAGTTAATAAATGATTCTTTTAGTCTTTTAAAAGTGGTTTAAATATGAAATGGTTTTGAAGTTGGATTGGAGGAAAATCTTAGCTAAGTAAGAAGGGATTTTGTGTGAAAGGAGAACTTGTTTTAAGTAAAATGGCTTTGGAGGTTTTGGAAAAGATTATAAAGAGTGATGTTGGTTTTTAAATAAAAATGAAATTATTTTGAGCTTTGACCTGGCAAGGTTTGTGGTGGTTTACCGCTTGCCCAGTGTCGAGATGTTATGTGGGGTTCATGGTGGTGTACCGCCCACATTTTTTAAAAGTGAATGTTTTGTGGGATTCGCGGTGGTTTACTGCCCACATGTGTGTGTTGTTTTTCCAATTGGAGATCTTGCGAGGTTCATGGTGGTGTACCATTCGCAATGGTGGGGTTCATGGTGGTGTACCGCCCACCAGTTTTCAAGAGGACGATATTCGGGTTAGCTACCGAATGTGTTGGATTCTGGCAAAGTAACCGACACGTGAGCTCACGGCCAGTAGGAAAGGCATGCATCATATGCATTTATGTGACATTGTTTGGGTGTGCATATTGTACTTGGTTTTCCTATGTGAATAATTCTGTATAACAGCTAATTGTTATACCTGATGTAATTGTTCTTGATTGTGTTTGAACCTCACTAGTTGTGTTTGTGATTGTTGATTCGGATTTTGGTGAATTGGGTGTTGATTGATTTTGTGTTAGGCTGGAGGATGTGATGTGATTTGGTTATATTTGGACCAGAGGCTACGATTGGATGAGTCAGTGTAAGTTTGATGAAATTACTTATTCGGTATTTGTCGTGATATATTACGAGATACTGTGTTTAATTGGAGTTTTGATAAATCCAAATATGAATTCAGATTTTAGGCAATTAACTAAAGATTTTTGAAAATGTTTAGATTATTAATAGTTGGTTTTAAAATGATTCATAAGACTAGCAACGATCACGGTATTATGAAAACGGTTTTATTTTACATATCTTATTATAGCAATTCCCTAACCCTATAGTGAGAATCAGCGAGGACGATGTTCTCACTCCCCTACAGGTTTTTCCTTTTCAGGATATGGACGACAAAGTTCGGAAAAGTCTATCTCATTTCTGTTTACACGATATTTTGTATTGTTTTAGTAGTTATATTTTCCTCGTCTTTATCTTTACAATTTTGTAAGAGGGATAGGATGTTGATATGAAGTGCTTGTGAATTAATATATATATATATATGTATGTATGTATTCTTTGTAAGTATTGTAATTTGTATTGTAAGAATGGATTTATGTTTTCAAGAAATGGTTTTTGAAAATATGATTTAGGTTTCAAACAGGCTCATATTTTAGTATTAAATATCTTAAGAGTCATCGTAATACCCAAGCTATCAGAGTGGCGCAGCCGGAAGTGTGACGTTTTGATAGTTAGGGTGTTACTTTATAGTATCAGGGCGGTCTTTCCTGTAGAGCCTGAGGAATGGGTCGACTATGCTTCAATTGCATACTCTGAGCGTCTGTCATGTATTAGGTCTTGTTTGAATAACGAGAATTAGAGCTTTATGCACATGACGGTCTATTGATTATGCCATTAGTCTTGCATTGCATAATTCTTGGAATTAAGTTTGGCCGGCTTAATACTAGTGAATTGTGTATATGGAAGCACTAATGAGTTATCATAGATGATATATGAGTTATAGATGATGCAAATCGCGGGCTTTTGAAATGTTAGGAGTTAATTCCCGAGGTTACTTGGTTAGGTGTCTCGAACTCTGTGAATGTCATGTGACTTGTTCTTTCTTGCTATGCTTTGAGATTCTTGTTTGCAATTTCTTTCTTAAGAAGTAACTTGATTATCTTCCAATCTTGTCATTTCGTTCATATGCATTCTCGTCTGGTCTTAACTGTATATGTCAGTTTACAATTCTCTGAAGTATCTACCTTTACTTGATTAAACTTTTCTCCTTATTCCTATACTCTTTGATGTAACTTCGAAAATTGTTTGATATATCAAAAGGATACTTGAGAATCTTAAAGGAATTATTATCGACTGAGTTGTCCTTCTTTGTAAGTTTTGTAATTCATCGGGTCAGTTGAAAACTTGTTCGTTATTTTGTAACAGCCCAGACCACCCGCTAGCACGATATTGTCCGCTTTGGCACACAAGGCCTCACGGTTTTGCTTTTGACGATAGGGATGCTAGCCGAAGCCCCCCCCCCCCCCCCCACACTCACTCGTCAAAACGCGTCATGCTAGGGAGAGGTATCCACACCCTTATAAGGCATGCTTCGTTCCCCTCCCCAACCGATGTGGGCCTTACAATCCACCCCCCTAAGGGAGCCCAGCGCCCTCGCTGGCACATCGATCCGGGTTCCGGCTCTGATACCATCTGTAACAGCCCAGACCACCCGCTAGCATGATATTGTCCGCTTTGGCACACAAGGCCTCACGGTTTTGCTTTTGACGATAGGGATGCTAGCCGAAGCCCCCCCACACTCACTCGTCAAAACGCGTCATGCTAGGGAGAGGTATCCACACCCTTATAAGGCATGCTTCGTTCCCCCTCCCCAACCGATGTGGGCCTTACATATTTCATGCTTTGTGAATCCTGTTTGATTTTCTTCAAATTGAGTTCCCTTTTCAAAGGCAAATTAATTTTTCCTTTTTAGCGCATTTTGGATATCCTTATGAGGATGCCATTTTTATGATGCTTTCGGAGTTTTGTTTCAAACCTTTTGAAAGAAGTTTTGGACTCTTTTAATGAAATTTCAAATTGTAAGACCCAGAACTTTTGAAAAGTCTTATTATGATCAAGTCTCAAAATCATATGGTTGTTTATAGCCTTAATTTCAGAAATTATTTTATTAAAGATAATTAAGGCAAGTTTTGATTTATTTGATTTGAGATAAGCTATGATTATTATCCAATTTTATAATTATTGGATTATTTTCTATATTTGAATTATAAAGTTGATAGTTATAAAATAATAAGTATTTTATATGATTTAGATTGGATAAGTATTATTTTAAATATTAATACTGCTATTTTGGAAAATGAAGAAATTAAGTATATTATTTCTTATTATTTGATTTGGGCATTTTATTGAAAATAATTGTAGAGTTGATGAACAAATAGTATTTTATATATTATTATTATTGGATTAGAATTTATTTCTAATTACTATATTATCCCTATTTTTAAGTGAAATTACTAAAATATCTCTAACCCTAATTTTTGAAAATGAAACCCTAACCCAGTGACCCGCTAACCGACCCGGTTTCCTTCACTCACACTCAGCAGCAGCAGCTGCTGCCCCTCTACCCTAGACACCCACACGCAGAGGCAAAAAGGAAAAGAAAGGAAGAAACAAACGAAGCAAAAGGAGTGGTTCAAAGAAGAGAAGAGGGATGTGTTCATCGCGTCCCTGGTCATCGCCGGCTGTTCTGATGATGTCAAGGGGTTCAGGCCGCTGCCGGAGAAGGGAGCTGCATCTCTGTGATTCTGACCGCCGGGGATGGTTCTGTGACTTCTGGGACCGCCGCCGGAGCTTCTGGCCATTTCTGTCGCTTGAGACCCTGCTGCCGTCGCCGGAAAAAGTATGCCGGTAAGGGTTTCGAAATTGATTTTCATTTCTTATGAGATTCTGGACTTTTATTGTTGCGACATGTTGGTTTCAGTCACCGTTGCCGGAGTCGGGTCACCGCAGCCGCTGGAGGTGGCTGCCGGGGCCACCGCCGAACCGGTTCAGAGACCACTGCTGTTTCGGTTCAGCCGCTCTTTCTTTAGTTCGGTAAGCGTTTCGATTTGAAAGCCCTTTAGTTACCGTTCTGTTATCATACGCTGAGGTTTGTGGCGTTAATTGCTATAAGATTGAGTTTCGGTTGTTGTATGTTGCGATTAGAGTTGTTGAGACTGTTGCGAAAGTGGCTTGGAGCTGAGGTTTTGGTTGCCGTCAGTTCGGTTTGAGACAGAAAGGACTTGATGAGGCATTTGGGTTATGGATTTGCGTTTTGAGGTAGGGGCGCTTTCCGAAAACTACAGTTTATTATTGGAATTATTACATATAGATACTGATGTGAGATATGGTGTAATTAGTGATTGTATCTGCCTTATGTATTATTTGATTGACTCGAACGATTATGGATGTTGGCTTGGCTGAATTGTTGTGTGGCTTGTGAAATGTAATGTTTGAAGTTGATTCTTTAAATATTTGAAATGAGTTTAATCCGTTGAGGATTGATTTGAATTGAGTCAATTATTTGATGATGTGAAAGATAGAATGCTCTTGAAATCCAGCCTGGGTTGCTTTAATTGCTCTGGTTTTGATAAATGATTTATTGCGGAACCAATTCTTTAAAGCTTTATAAATGAGTTAAATCGGTTGATATTGAGTTGATTTTTGAAATGGTTTCCTTGAGGTATGCCATTGAGGTGACTGTTGGATTTAGCTTGCTTTTGAATTGATTTCTGGTTTTGAGCTGTTGAAAAGGAATGAGAAACAGTTTAGTTGGGACCCGAACCGGGTGGCAAAAGTCCAAGTTTTAGGGGAGGTGCTGCCAAAATTTCTATAAAATCCAAGTCTTTATTGAAATGTTGTCTGGAAAATGATGAGTTAAAGACTTCTGCTATTTTATTTGAATTATCAAGAAAAGGATGATTCATGCTTTCGAAATGAGTTAGTAAAGAGGAAATTGTGATTTAGTCTTGCTTCTTAAGAAAGGCATTGTATCTCTTTCAAGAGAAAGTTATTTAGATGAAACTTGTGTTTTAAAGCTGTTTGAATGCGAAAAGGGTTTATGCCTTTGAATTTGACTTTGGGGTTTCAATTAAAGAAGTTTCAATGACTTTGAAAGAACCTGAATGTCTATTGACAAGTTTTATTTTGAAATGTTTTGAGAAAGGTTTTAAGTACTCTTTGAACTCTGAACTTTTGCAAGACTAAAACAATTTTGAACAGTTGAAACGCTTTAGAATTTATCATGGGGGTTGAAGCTGGTTTTGCCTAAGTAAAGGAAACGGCTTTGAAAGAAGTAAATGATTACGTGACTCGGTTTGGCTTAGATCCTATTTTATTACTCAAATCGGAAAGCCAAGGTTTTAATGATTTTAAATGAATTCGACGAAATGAGTTATGCTATTCTCCCCTAAAGACTTGAGACTCTGTCGAGAAACTTTGTTATAAAATCCCATTGTGGGATGGGTGATTTTGAATGTTCCCAAAATGAATCTTTAACTTTCCATAGTTTTGGAAGTTTCGGAAAGAGGATGCCGAGAGCGGCTTTGTTTTAAAAAGGGAACTCACTTTGAGTAAATTTGGCTTATGAGCCTGAGATGATTTGAGAAACGAGATTTCTAAAAGCCAAGGCTAAAAAGAGTTGAAGTTTGATTTCAAAGTGAAATGGCTTGAGAAAAGTGATTTGTGGCTAAAATGCCGGTTTTATGAATTTGATGATGTTGAATGGTGGAAGTGCTGTTTTGTTATGGGCCGGAATGGCTGTGTATGATTATGAATATTGGCTGGTTCTGGATTGAACTGTGAGCCGCAATGGCTATGTATGATATTGATTTATGGCTGATTGCCGAATGAGTTATGGGCCGTATGGCTGACTATGAATTATGAATTTAAGCCGGATGGCTGAGATGGATGTTGATCCATGACTGGGACTGAATGAATATATGCTTGAGATACCTGGATAGTAGCAAGGTTTGTGGTTCGTCCCACTTGCTCCAGGTCAGAGACTGTGATGCCTGGGCAGTAGCGGTAGTAGTGGTGATTTCACTCGCTCCAGGTTGAGCTGTTAAACACCTGCCTGGGTAGTAGCCGCAGTAGTGGTTATTCCACTGGCTCTGGGTTGAGCGGGTAGTAGCAATGGGGTTGTAGCTCAAACCTACTTGCTCCGCGATGGGTGTTTCTGTCCATGGTTAGCTACCAGGACGTGTCGGGTTGGCTATATAACCGACAGATGATATCATCAGCCACTAGGGACAGGCATGCATCATATGCATCTATGTGACATTGTTTGGGTGTGCATACTATACTTGGTTTGCCTATGTGATTAATTGCTAATTGTTCTACTTGCAATAACTGTTTGTTTGTGCTTGCATCTCCCTATTTGTTTTTGCTACTGGGACTCTGTTGGATTGTGGTGATTGGTTGATGGTTGGATTGTTTGGGCCTAGGGCCGTGGTTGGAATGAGATGAACCGATGGTTGATTTCGGTTTTGTGTTTCTAGTTTGGAATAAAATATGAAAGGCTATTTTGTTTCAGCATAGGTAAACCGTTTTGAAAGGCTTTTGAGTTTTTGAGAATTGAATGGTTCCTCTTTCAGAAAAGATTTCCGACTTTATTTTTATTGTAAACCGTTGTTTTTGAAAAGAGGCATAAGACGGTTATTAATCACTGGTACGGTTTATCTTCATGTATCCTATTACAGTAATTCCCAAAAACCCTCTACTAAGAACCCTTTCGAGGATGATGTTCTCACCCCCTTACATTTTTCCCCTTTCAGGATATGGGCGCAGAAGTTACGAAGAGCTTATTTAATTGTTGTTGTGATGCTCTGTATTGTTTTAGTTATGGTTTACTGCACCCTCGCCTTTATCTTGATATAATCTGTAAGAGGGATAGGAATTGTATTGGATTATGTTTGTAATATTATTTATATATATTTATGTATATATATGGATGTACTCTTTATGAGTTGTTGTAAGTTGAATGGTATTTATGGATGTATGTTATCGAACGAAAGTATCTTTGGGAGCGGTATTGCGGTTCAAAGTTTTAAACAGGCTCATATTTTAGTATTAAATAATATAAGTGTCGTCGTAATGTCCGAGCTATCAGAGTCGCGCAGCCGGAAGTGCGAGCTTTGGTAGTTAGGGTGTTACATTATGGTATCAGAGCAGTTCTTCTTGTAGAGCCTGAGGAATGGACTGACTATGCTTCAATTGCATACTCTGAGAGTTTGTCATGTATTAGGTCTTGTTGAATGACGAGGATTAGAGCTTTATACACATGGCGGTCTATTGATTTAACGCTGTTAGTCTTGCATTGCATAATTCCTGAGATTAAGTTTGGCCGGCTTAATACTGGTGAATTATGTATATGAAAGCACTGATGGGTTATCATAGATGAAATACGAGTTTTGAGTAAAGCAAATCGCGGGTTTTGGGAACGTTAGAAACTATTTCTCGAGGCTATTCAGTTGTGTGTCTTGAATTCTGTTCGAGTTGACCTGTTCTTTTGTATCCTAACTTGAAGTCCTTGTTTTCTAATCCTTTGGAAAGTAGTTTGATTTTTCAACTCTATTCCTCTATCAATATGTATTCTTGTTTGACCTTAAGTGCATATGCTGGTTTAAGATCCCTGTTGCATCTATCTTCCTCTGTTTGAGTTCTTCTTGATTCAAGTATTCTTTGATATAGCCTTGAACTTGTCTTAATGTGCTGTGACTTTTAACTCTGGGTTCTGAGTCCATTCTTTGAGAAATTGTTGATTCAGTTTTTCTCTTACTTGACAGTGATCACAGCCAATTTTGAGATTTTATAAATTGCTGTTGATTAGATATATACTTTTCTATATATGAAACTTTGAGATTACTTATACAGTCTAACAACTATTTATTCCTAATACCTCGACCGTACTTTTACTGGTTTACGGAACTGCATTTACTTTGAATCACAATTGACTTTCTAGTAATTTTACTATAGTTCCAATGCACATCTTCATTTGATTATGTATTTGAATATTTTTCAAAATTTTGAAAAGAAAGGATTTACCACTTTTGTCTCGGTTGAGTTTCGTTTGATAAGCTCTACTTGACTTATTTTGAATTGAGCTTGATTTAGCATGCTATATGGTTTATGCCATTGTTGTTCTTTTGAAAATATTGGACTCATGGCTTTCTTCTTACGAACGGACGAAAGTCTTCCTTAAACCTTCCATCTCCATAAATGTCATGCTTGACTTTGTTTTTAACTGATCTTTTACATCTTGTGAATATTGCCATTGATCTTGGTTTGTCCTCTTTTGTGAATCTCATTCTTATATGAGTAAGTTTGATTCGTTTCAAAATAGTGCATCATTTATCCCCTCATTGTCTCTACCAGAGTTTTTAGTCAAAGACTTATCCTTGAGAGATTACTAATGATTGAGTTGTCTTTTCTATGACTTTTGTATTCTTTAGGATCAATTGAGAGCTTATTTGATGTCTCATGCCTAGTGGATCTTGTTTAAACTACTTTGATTTGAGATCTTTTCTTGTATGGCTTGACTCCTTTTCAAGTACATCCTAATTTTCTTGAATATTATAGCGAGATGGTGATTTCAAGTATACTTTTGGAGACTTGTTTTGAATTTTATAAAGCAGATTGAATTCTCTTTGAATAAGTTCTAAATTGAACTTATTTTTCAGTTGCTTGGTTATAATTGAAACCATTGTTCAATTTTTGACAAAATTATTTTAGAGTTGACATGCGCTATTTTAAATGAGGTTTTGAAAGGTTTCCTTGTTTAATGGAAACCTGTTTGTTTGTAACACACCACTTATTTCCTTACCAGATTGTAAGTAAATTTTTACCTCGGAATTTCTTTTCTAAAAAGAGTTTAACTTCCTCTTTCGTCCTTGCTATAAATGTTATACACGCTTGTTTGAATATGGACTTTGAGAATTTTTGAACAAGCATTTGATTTTCTTCCGAGTCTTCTGAACTACTTTTGGTTAAGATTATGCACCTAACTATCTTTCTAAAATAGTTGAGGAAATATTTTTGCTCTTAGCCAAACCTGTGTACAGTTTGTTTTTAAAACTCTACATAATCTACTTCGATGTGAAATTGAACTAGAGCAAAGCCACGTTTATGCTTTTGTTACCCTCTTGAAGGATATTTGTTGCTTAACTTTTCTTTTAGACTGCGAGGTGATTTTCCTGCAAGTTTTCGATTCTTTTAAGAACAATGTATTCAGAAGTACTTTTAATTATGCTCTTGAGTTTTGTGAGCTTTGCCTTGGGTTTGAGATATTCTCTTTTGTGAACCTCATACTTCTTCGACTCAGCTTGAATTTGTTCAAACTGATGCAATGATTTTCTTCTTATTAATCCTATTGAACTTCTTCGATCCAAGGGTCATCTTTGAAGTTGCCAATTGAGTTGAGTCTAGCAAACTTCATTGCTTGAGAGTCCTTGTTTATCTGGACCTAGATACATTCTCCCAAATCTTTGAGTATTATCCTTGATATTTGACTCTCCTTTCTAAAGTCTTGTATCCTTCTGAGTAGACTCGAGAATTATTTTGATATCACGTGCGACTTGTAGACGTAGTAACGCGATGTGTTAGTTCTTTAAAGCGTGATATGTGTATACGGAAGTTGAAGCGGTAGATGTGCAACGTTATGAGTTGTGGGTGTTTTGTTCCTTGCGGACGGGTTTGCGGTTGTAAGGCTTGTGATCGAGTATGGGATTGTAAAGTGCTTGATGGAGTTGGAAAGTTGAAACCTTGAGGTCGATATGAGATTAGTGTGCGGATATTGAGCACATCGTTTTAACTCCATCCTGTTTTATAGCCTTTGATGCTTTGCCCTACTATCACATGATTGACCCATGTTATCTTTTGCATCGAGCCTACCTTGTAACGTTTGCCTTGCAATCACACTCCTACCTTTTCATCCTTATGCTTATAACAATCAAAGTATTTGAAAATCGTATATATCATTATATTATGAGATATTTTTGCTTCTTCCGTAAATGTGTTCAAGGGTGAACTGTTATGGAATTTCTTTCATTTTGTATCAATTTTCGAGGGCGAAAATTTTTATAAGGTGGGTAGGATGTAAGACCCAGAACTTTTGAAAAGTCTTATTATGATCAAGTCTCAAAATCATATGGTTATTTATAGCCTTAATTTCAGAAATTATTTTATTAAAGATAATTAAGGCAAGTTTTGATTTATTGGATTTGAGATAAGCTATGATTATTATCCAATTTTATAATTATTGGATTATTTTCTATATTTAAATTATAAAGTTGATAGTTATAAAATAATAAGTATTTTTATGATTTGGATTGGATAAGTAATATTTTAAATATTAATACTGCTATTTTGGAAAATGAAGAAATTAAGTATATTATTTCTTATTATTTGATTTGGGCATTTTATTGAAAATAATTGTAGAGTTGATGAACAAATAGTATTTTATATATTATTATTATTATTGGATTAGAATTTATTTATAATTACTATATTATCCCTATTTTTAAGTAAAATTACTAAAATACCCCTAACCCTAATTTTTGAAAATGAAACCCTAACCTAGTGACCTGCTAACCGACCCGGTTTCCTTCACTCACACTCAGCAGTAGCAGCTGCTGCCCCTCTACCCTAGACACCCACACGCAGAGGCAAAAAGGAAAAGAAAGGAAGAAACAAACGAAGCAAAAGGAGGGGTTCAAAGAAGAGAAGAGGGGAAACAGAGAGGGGACTTGCGGATAGAGAGAGATGGAATCGCGTCCGCCGTTGACCCACACCCTGCCGTTCCACGTGACTGTGCCGACGTCGCCGTCAGTTTTCCTTGTCGCCGATGATGGAGAACCAAGAGAGGGGGACGTGCGAAGAGAGGAAGGCGCCATGTCTGGAGGTTGCCACCGTCGAATCCTCCTTGTCACAGCCGTTCGGATCGAGAACAAGAGAGGAAGGAGGCGCTGTTTGACCGCCGCACCTCGCCGTTGATCGCCTTTGAACCGCGCCGAACCCAGGACTGCGGGCATGAGGGATGCGATGCAAGAGCCCGACACGAGAAAGAGGGAGCGCGCGTGCTCGTGCGAGGGGAAGGCGACGCTGCTGTCATTGCCGTTGCTGAGCTGCCGTCGCCGTTCCTCCAGAACCGCCACCGCTGGGTCGCTGTGAAGAGGGGTCCGCTGCTGCGACGCCGCTGCTACTGTGGCTGTCGCAGTGTTCATCGCGTCCCTGGTCATCGCCGGCTGTTCTGATGATGTCAAGGGGTTCAGGCCGCCGCCGGTGTCGCTGCCGGAGAAGGGAGCTACATCTGTGTGATTCTGACCGCCGGGGATGGTTCTGTGACTTCCGGGACCGCCGCCGGAGCTTCTGGCCATTTCTGTCGCTTGAGACCCTGCTGCCGTCGCCGAAAAAAGTATGCCGGTAAGGGTTTCGAATTTGATTTTCGTTTCTTATGAGATTCTGGAGTTTTATTGTTGCGGCATGTTGGTTTCAGTCACCGTTGCCAGAGTCGGGTCACCGCAGCCGCTGGAGGTGGCTGCCGGGGCCACCGCCGAACCGGTTCAGAGACCACTGCTGTTTCGGTTCAGCCGCTCTTTCTTTAGTTCGGTAAGCGTTTCGATTTGAAAGCCCTTTAGTTACCGTTCTGTTATCATACGCTGAGGTTTGTGGCGTTAATTGCTATAAGATTGAGTTTTGGTTGTTGTATGTTGCGATTAGAGTTGTTGAGACTGTTGCGAAAGTGGCTTGGAGCTGAGGTTTTGGTTGCCGTCAGTTCGGTTTGAGACAGAAAGGACTTGATGAGGCATTTGGGTTATGGATTTGCGTTTTGAGGTAGGGGCGCTTTCCGAAAACTACAGTTTATTATTGGAATTATTACATATGGATACTGATGTGAGATATGGTGTAATTAGTGATTGTATCTGCCTTATGTATTATTTGATTGACTCGAACGATTATGGATGTTGGCTTGGCTGAATTGTTGTGTGGCTTGTGAAATGTAATGTTTGAAGTTGATTCTTTAAATATTTGAAATGAGTTTAATCCATTGAGGATTGGTTTGAATTGAGTCAATTATTTGATGATGTGAAAGATAGAATGCTCTTGAAATCTAGCCTAGGTTGCTTTAATTGCTCTGGTTTTGATAAATGATTTATTGCGGAACCGATTCTTTAAAGCTTTATAAATGAGTTAAATCGGTTGATATTGAGTTGATTTTTGAAATGGTTTTCTTGAGGTATGCCATTGAGGCGACTGTTGGATTTAGCTTGCTTTTGAATTGATTTCTGGTTTTGAGCTGTTGAAAAGGAATGAGAAACGGTTTAGTTGGGACCCGAACCGGGTGGCAAAAGTCCAAGTTTTAGGGGAGGTGCTGCCGAAATTTCTATAAAATCCGAGTCTTTATTGAAATGTTGTCTGGAAAATGATGAGTTAAAGACTTCTGCTATTTTATTTGAATTATCAAGAAAAGGATGATTCATGCTTTCGAAATGAGTTAGTAAAGAGGAAATTGTGATTTAGTCTTGCTTCTTAAGAAAGGCATTGTATCTCTTTCAAGAGAAAGTTATTTAGATGAAACTTGTGTTTTAAAGCTGTTTGAATGCGAAAAGGGTTTATGCCTTTGAATTTGACTTTGGGGTTTCAATTAAAGAAGTTTCAATGACTTTGAAAGAACCTGAATGTCTATTGACAAGTTTTATTTTGAAATGTTTTGAGAAAGGTTTTAAGTACTCTTTGAACTCTGAACTTTTGCAAGACTAAAACAATTTTGAACAGTTGAAACGCTTTAGAATTTATCATGGGGGTTGAAGCTGGTTTTGCCTAAGTAAAGGAAACGGCTTTGAAAGAAGTAAATGATTACGTGACTCGGTTTGGCTTAGATCCTATTTTATTACTCAAATCGGAAAGCCAAGGTTTTAATGATTTTAAATGAATTCGGCGAAATGAGTTATGCTATTCTCCCCTAAAGACTTGAGACTCTGTCGAGAAACTTTGTTATAAAATCCCATTGTGGGATGGGTGATTTTGAATGTTCCCAAAATGAATCTTTAACTTTCCATAGTTTTGGAAGTTTCGGAAAGAGGATGCCGAGAGCGGCTTTGTGTTAAAAAGGGAACTCACTTTGAGTAAATTTGGCTTATGAGCCTGAGATGATTTGAGAAACGAGATTTCTAAAAGCCAAGGCTAAAAAGAGTTGAAGTTTGATTTCAAAGTGAAATGGCTTGAGAAAAGTGATTTGTGGCTAAAATGCCAGTTTTATGAATTTGATGATGTTGAATGGTGGAAGTGCTGTTTTGTTATGGGCCGGAATGGCTGTGTATGATTATGAATATTGGCTGGTTCTGGATTGAACCGTGAGCCGCAATGGCTATGTATGATATTGATTTATGGCTGATTGCCAAATGAGTTATGGGCCGTATGGCTGACTATGAATTATGAATTTAAGCCAGATGGCTGAGATGGATGTTGATCCATGACTGGGACTGAATGAATATATGCTTGAGATACCTGGGTAGTAGCAAGGGTTGTGGTTCGTCCCACTTGCTCCAGGTCAGAGACTGTGATGCCTGGGTAGTAGCGGTAGTAGTGGTGATTCTACTCGCTCCAGGTTGAGCTGTTAAACACCCGCCTGGGTAGTAGCCGCAGTAGTGGTTATTCCACTGGCTCTGGGTTGAGCGAGTAGTAGCAATGGGGTTGTAGCTCAAACCTACTTGCTCCGCGATGGATGTTTCTGTCCATAGTTAGCTACCAGGACGTGTCGGGTTGGCTATATAACCGACAGATGATATCATCAGCAACTAGGGACAGGCATGCATCATATGCATCTATGTGACATTGTTTGGGTGTGCATACTATACTTGGTTTGCCTATGTGATTAATTGCTAATTGTTCTACTTGCAATAACTGTTTGTTTGTGCTTGCATCTCCCTATTTGTTTTTGCTACTGGGACTCTGTTGGATTGTGGTGATTGGTTGATGGTTGGATTGTTTGGGCCTAGGGCCGTGGTTGGAATGAGATGAACCGATGGTTGATTTTGGTTTTGTGTTTCTGGTTTGGAATAAAATATGAAAGGCTATTTTGTTTCAGCATAGGTAAACCGTTTTGAAAGGCTTTTGAGTTTTTGAGAATTGAATGGTTCCTCTTTCAGAAAAGATTTCCGACTTTATTTTTATTGTAAACCGTTGTTTTTGAAAAGAGGCATAAGGCGGTTATTAATCACTGGTACGGTTTATCTTCATGTATCCTATTACAGTAATTCCCAAAAACCCTCTACTGAGAACCCTTTCGAGGATGATGTTCTCACCCCCTTACATTTTTCCCCTTTCAGGATATGGGCGCAGAAGTTACGAAGAGCTTATTTAATTGTTGTTGTGATGCTCTGTATTGTTTTAGTTATGGTTTACTGCACCCTCGCCTTTATCTTGATATAATCTGTAAGAGGGATAGGAATTGTATTGGATTATGTTTGTAATATTATTTATATATATTTATGTATATATATGGATGTACTCTTTATGAGTTGTTGTAAGTTGAATGGTATTTATGGATGTATGTTATCGAACGAAAGTATCTTTGGGAGCGGTATTGCGGTTCAAAGTTTTAAACAGGCTCATATTTTAGTATTAAATAATATAAGTGTCGTCGTAATGTCCGAGCTATCAGAATCGCGCAGCCGGAAGTGCGAGCTTTGGTAGTTAGGGTGTTACACAAATCAATTCTTCTTTTATTTGATTGAATTCATAGTCATTCTTTAAACTTTGATAAAGTTGTTTCAAAATTTAGCATATTCTCCTTTATTTGAAGTTCTAAGAACTATATTTAACTAAAAACCTGCCTATTTGCAACACATCACTTATTTTCTTTATAAACCCATAAGAAAATTTTACCTCGAACTTTCTTTTTAAATAAAGTTTGGTTTTGTTGCAATTTTTTTGCCATTTTGTTTGAATATGGATTTTGATAAATGTCTTTTGGCGTAATGAGTTTTGAAGATAGAGGATTTGCGAATTTTAGTAAAAAACTCGATTTTTATCCAACTTTAGCGAGTTATAGCTTGACTTTTGCTATTGCTCCTTGTCGCGTATTATTTAATTATTTGTTAATTTGTTTAATTATTTAATTATTTGATTAGGTGAAAAAGCTTTAAGAAATTGGCAAGTCGAAGAATTCGGAGGACTTGGTACGTAGCTAGGGTTTATAATTTTCATCATATCTGTATCTTTCAATCAAACATTCCCTTAATTGAAAAGGCCAGCAAATCTTATAGCAGTGTAAATGTGCTTTGATTTGGAAAGTCATCTTCTAGCTTCGGTCCATACATTTGATTCTTTATTCAAGAAAACTAGTGTAAATGTGTTTTGATTTTCGGTCCATACTTGTCAGCTCTTTCATGAACCCTTCAGTCCCCAGTTTCTACACCATTGCCGGGAAGTAGTCCTCGAAAACCACCGTGTTCCTCTTCGATCCCATTGACCACCACAATAACTCTATCAAGTAATGAGAAGTGAGAACAATGACCTGAGGTAAGCATCTTCGTTCTTTAATGTTCAGATGAGTTCAGCTTGATTAATTTTAGTTTGATTCTGAGTTAGTTTCATAGTTGGATCCACTTCAAAATGGGAATTGTTCATGACCTAGATTATTTTTATGTCTCAAATATTTCTCAAATTAATTAATTAATGCATTTCATAGTGTTTCCTTAATTGATGCTCTGCTTCTGATTATTACACCTGTTGAGTTTGTCATAGGAAGCTAATGAAAACTTGGATGAAGTAGTGGCTGTTGCTAAAGATCTTCAAACTGAGTTCAGGTATAGTGTTGGGTGTTTTTTTATTTACATTTCTTTTTTTTTTTTTTTTGTGTGTCAGTTCTGGTTTTAGATGTGAGTTTGTAATTCCCTTTGTTCTTCACTGAATTATTTCAGTGGAATTTGCATCTATTCTGAATCAATTTTACTGAATTGTTATGTCTTTATATTGGAATATTGTATTTTTTTGGTGATTTTTCTTATCACTATTAGGGACAGAATTTGAATTGAGAATTTGAGATAGGGATGCTATTGTATGCACCTGAACATTGCTGAGTTTAATTTACATTTGAGTCTCAATTTTTTGAATATAGCTTTTGTTCTGTTCTCTAAAGTGCTGGTTAGTTGAATTGAGAATTTAATGTGTGGTATTTTGTCTGAATATGCCTGATTCTGAACTGCATTATTCCATTATTCATGGCTTTCTAATTCTATGTAATTTTATTTTCATAGTCTCATCTTTTAATTTTCTTTCATTTTCTCTCTCTATATATTTGGCAAACAAGTTGCTTCACATACAAACGTGTTAGTTTTTTTTATTGAGGACAACTTAGCTATAGCTTCGAGGATTTCTGGGAGTTGGGTCTCTATATTAGCTTCAACTTAACATAATTGAAGTGATAATTGCTACTGCTAGGGTAATTTATTTCTAGAGAGATATTATTACATAATTTGTAGTTTTATGTTGGTGGTTTTAGATCTATGAGTATTAGAGAGTTTTAAGTTTCTTTATTTTTTTTAAGTTACAGTTACCTTCTGCTTCGTTTATTTCATTTATTTTTTATTTTCTATAGTTTTTATGTTCAAATGTTGTTGGTTCAAGGTTTTTGATAAAAAAAAAAATGATTTGTGATTTGTGGCTTGTTTAGGAGGTTTACACTTGGTCATTTGGCTTAGTTAAAAATTCTTGTTGCCTGAGGCAATTGTGGCTAAGAAGGTGTTAGTGTTTGATGAAAAGACAAGTTGTATGAAGCCAGATCTGCATGTCACTATTAACTATGACGCGGTGGAGTATGAATCAGAGTTGCCAACCGAAGGCGGCTGGGCATGCTGTTGAGGAAGTTGTTCCGTGCGCGGCTGAGAGATTTTGTTGAATCCCATCCTGGGGTATGCAAGTTTCTCCAACTACAGTGTTCAGTTGATAAAATTTATTTTGAACATTAACTTGTTGAATCACATTGCTTTCTGCTGGTTGCAGCATTGATTGCCTTTTCAAGTTCAGAATTGCATCAGTTACTTTTCCAATTTTATTTTCCCTCTTTACTTGTAAGGAACTAAGAATCGTCCAATGGAATTCTAATGATCAATGTTGAAAATATGAGATGTATGGTACTGGAAATGTTTTTGGTATTTATTTGAAAAATTCAGTATGTTTGATTCTTTTTATATTTTGTGTAAAAATATAATTATTTATAAAATTAAGTTTTAACCGTGGTAAATGTGAAATTAGTAAAAATCTATAATTATAAGACTAGGAACAGTGACTGCTTTAGCGACCAATTTAGTTTTTTTAATTTAGGAATTACCGACCAATTTAGCGATCGATTCAGCGACCGAAAAATTGGTCGTCATTTAGCGACCGATTTAGCGTCGAAAAATTTCGTCACCATTTAGCGACCGATTATGTTAGCGACCGATACTCTTTGGTGAGAGGTTTGGTGGCCTTATTCAAAAATCGGTCGCTAACCGTTAGCGACCGAAGTTGGTCGTTATTTTCTAATTAGCAATCAAGGCTTTTGCGACCACCAGAATCAGTCGCTAAATCAGTCGGTATTCCGGTAATTTTTTGTAGTGGAAGGAGGAAAAAGAAGGTATATCCTGAGTGAAGGAGAGGGAAGAAGACGAAAACAAATTTTTTCTGGGAATATAGAAAAGAGAAGAAGACGAAATTAGAAAAAAGGATTAGGGTTTTATGTTCTTCCCTCTTTCTCCAGCAGCATATATAACGGCTCAATTCTAATTTTTTTTTCTTTTTTTCTTTTAAATTATTTATTTTTAAGGTTTATCACATATGGTGATTTGATTTAACCAGACTTAAATGTATGTATAGTGTATTAAGATATGTATATATAAAATATTTTATACATGTATTAAATTGGGATAAGTATTGTTTTGGTCCCTAACGTTGAGGGTCAGAATCGAAACCGTCCCCAACGTAATTTCCGATTTAGAATCATCTTTAACGTTTTTTTTCGTATTAAAATCGTCCTTTTAATTTTTTTGGACAAAAATACCCTCACCACTACCAGCATAATTACCTCCTCCACTACCACCACCACCACCACCACCACCAACACCAACACCACCACCACAACCAGCACCAACACCAGCACCACCACCAACACCAACACTACCACCACCACCACCACCACCACCACCAACAACAACACCAAGAACACCAAACAACAGCAACAACACCAAACAACACCAAACCAAAAAGCAGAAACAGAAAGCAAGAAAACAGAAAGCAAAAAAGCAGAAGCAAGAAAACAGAAAGCAAGAAAGCATAAGCAAGATGCAGAAGCAGAAAACGATGCAGATGAGGCGGCGAGGCGGCGGCAGTGACTCGCGTCTCCTCTTTCCTTCGCGATCCCCAACGGCGATGGCCACAACGACGGCGACGGCGGCTCCAAGCTTCGGCGCCGCCGCCGTCCCCTCCCCCCTTTCCCCTTCCCCCTCCCCCTCTCCCCTTCCCCCACCCCCACCTCGCGTCCTTTCCCCTCCCCCCACCCCGAACCCGCGTCCCCTTCATTTTCTTCCTCTTCTTCTCCGGCTTCTTCCACTTCCTCTCCTCCCTCTCCTCCATCACCACCACCACCAGTAGAAGCGTTTGGGTTGGCGCTGGGTTTCCTGGCGGCGGTGGCGGCTCCAAGCTTTGCCGCCGGCGCCGTCCCTCCTCCCCCCTTTCCCTTCCTGCCTTCCCCCTTTCTCTCCCCTCCCCCTTCGTATACCATTTTCCTCCGCCCCCAACGTGTTTTCTTTTATTATTATTTTTAAAATTTTATAATTTTTTTTATTAAAGTAGGGGTAGTTTAGAAATAAATTAAAAATTTTATTAGAAAGGACGATTTTAAAATGAAATACAATATTAAGGACGATTTTAAGTCAAAAATTACATCAAAAACGGTTTCGATTCTAACCCTCAACGTTAGAGACCAAAACAGTACTTATCCCTATTAAATTCATTAATTTTTATTTTTAAAAATTAAAAATTTATTTGCTAATTAAAATTAATATTAAAATTAATGAATACATATATCATCAATTTATTGAAACATGTAAAAAAAATATGTAATACCCTCAAATTAATTGGATACGAAAGAAATCACCTTCTTTAATTACCTGACCGAGCCGAGAACCATGTATGCAATTGAGTACGATTTTTCTGATGTCATGAATTCTCAATCCATGGGGCTTCATAGCAAAAATTCAATCGGCAGCTATAGCTTAATACTACTAATTCTTTATTCGTTTTGACCAACTAATTAATTAATCAAACCTTTGAAATTAGTATAATGAAACTTACATACAAAATACTGATCACAAGTCTACTTCTACAAACAGGGAAAATCGTAGGTAAGAAATAACAACTTGAGATGAAGTATGACGAAAGGAACCTAATAATCTTAGCATGCATTATCATGGTATATATTAGCATTATCCCCATTATTATTAGTATCATCACCAATGTGTTTTTTTTATACAACGCTTTTTTTTTATAAAATCTAAGATTTTTTCACTATATGACCTGATGATCAAGTCTCATCTAATTCATCTATCAAAATTTTTTGAGATCATATTTACTGACCAATTATAATAATGATCTGTGGGCTTGGGACAAATCAAACCAAAATTAGGATGCTATAGTATTTGAATTGGATGTACAATCTTCAACAGAATTATTTTGCAGCTAGATGTTGATTCCTTCAATAATATAATATGGAAAAGTCTAGGAGGCCAGCAACTTTTCCAAATTCTGGCCAGCATGTAACCAGCAAAGAAAAATAAGCCATTGGATGAAATCTCACACCATTAAAATCATTATTGATGACTACTTGATGGCTACAAATCACAAAAGTTACTGGCCTCTAGCACTCCTCAAATAATATATATTTCCCTTCTATCTTCTCAAAATTATTAAAAGTGTTCTATATAGAGATATTACTATTATTATATGTGAAATAATGAGAAATATTTACGGTGAATCAAATTTTGAACTGGTCTAAATTAATATTATTTTTTTATAAAAAATGATTACAATACTCTCATTATAAAAAATGATTAAAATACTCTTATTATATATATTAATTTTGAGATTTCTAAATTCTAGTCCTTTATTTTTCTGTCGTGGTAGGATTAGTATTTAGAGTTTGAAAATTAATATATATATATATAATAGAAGTATTTGTTATTTTCTATAATAAATGTATTATAGTCATTTTTTATAAAAAATAATATTAATTTAGACCGATTCAAGATTTGATTCATTATTTTTTCGGTTAAATTAATTTATCTAGCTTAATTTTAACAAAAATAATACGATTTAATCGATTATATATATTAAATTTTAATTATTAAAAAATATTATTAAAAAGACGTTTTATACGTGTTTGTGAGTGGCTCCCTAAAATATTACCATAAGAATTGATTCTTTTTCATTTCTCAAGATTCCCTTCACTTCTCAAGTTGTCCGCCACTTTATTATTTCCTTCGTGCATGGTATACCATGCGCTATAAACAAACTTGGTTCTTTCTTGTAGTATTTCAGTACGGATATTATAACGAAACTTATTCCCTGGGTTAGTTAAGGTCAATGCTTACTGGTCCACATCACCAATCCAATCTTAAAACGTATTATTCCTATGGTCCCAATTGGCCTCATACACTACCGTACCACTGGTATCTATACCTAAGGCAGCACTATAAATATGACAACTATCTATCCTTGTAATCTCACAAAACCTTCTTTCAATAATATTTGTTATTAGTTAATTATATACCTTCACATACTTTGGTTTATTGCATTTACTTACTACATTTCTTACCTCTTTAGATATGGAGCTTAAGCACCAACTTGGTCTTCTTTGCGTTATATTGCTTTTACCAGCACTAAGCATCGCCACTAATAATGACTATTGCCCTTGGAATTCTTATAAGAACTCTAGGGCATCCTATTATGGTACCCGTGATGGTTATGGGACTCCAAGTATGTTATTACCCTCCTTTAATTAATTTACACATATCATGCAATATATTTTGAGGAGTGCATGCTAGGAGAGGTCAACCCTTTTAATAAAAAAACAAGGTTCTGTTCTGATAAAAAAAAATTTATATTTTATTATTTTAAATTAGTTAATTATTAAAAAATCACATAACTCCCATCGGTTAACTCACTTTTTGATTGTCTTTTTTAAATTTTTTAATCGATTTATTACCAATTTACATGAATCAAACTGGTCTAGTGACTGATTTTCGATTAACCCAATTGTATCAGCTAAATCAGCTAACTCGATCTGATTTTTAAAACTATAAAAAAACATAAATTTATGAGTGTTGCCTCAAATGCAAAACAAATACAAATAAAAATATTCATTTTGAGTTATTTTTTTAAAAATAATTTTGTTATACTTTATACGAATGTATGTTTTCCTTTTACACATTTTTCATGTTTAGTTTCACTAGTGATCATGACCATGGTAATTATAACTAATATATGGTATCTTTTTCCTTTTCTCTAAGAATATATTTTATGAACTTATTTTTTGATCATGCACGGTCTCTCCTATATATTTAGGTGGAGCATGTGGATTTGGCGAATATGGAAGGATGGACAATGATGGCAAGGTTGCAGCGGTATCTGGGCTATGGAAAGGTGGAAGTGGCTGCGGTGCATGCTATCAGGTACGTTTCCCTCTCAACTCCTCGTTATAATAATCCTCAGGTTAGTGTTCTAGATTTGGTTTAAAAGGATGTTAGAGAGGAGGCAAATTTAAGGTTTTTGAAGAGTCTGGACTCGTTTCTGTAAATTTTATCTTTTAACAAAGAATGAAATAAATTTTATCTTTGATGTACCTCTTATTTGTATCATATATGTATATAATTGTATGTATATAATAAAATTGTAAGAATATATAATGAGTTTTCTATGTCATCTTTTTCACACTTGTTTATTTTTCAAATATAATATAAAATAATAAATAATGGTAATTCAGGTTAAATGTAAAGTACCAACATTGTGCAATGTCAACGGGGTAACCGTGGTGGCAACAGATTATGGTGAGGGAGACAGAACAGATTTCATACTGAGCCCACGCGCTTTTGAGAGTTTGGGTGTGAGTCTTAATGCATCTGAAGAGCTCAAAAAGTACGGTACTCTTGATATTGCATACAAGAGAGTTCCTTGCAATGGCAAGATTGTTATTAAGATCCACGAAAGTAGCAGCAACCCTGGATACTTTGCTATGGTGCTTCTCAGCCATGGTGGATTATACGATGTCACTAGTGTTGAATTCTGGGAGGTACATACATATAGTTAATTGGTTGAAAACTAAATAAGTTGGCTGTTATGTTGAAACCAAAATTAATAATGAGATTCTAATAACTTATTGGCTTAGCTAGTTACATAACTTGATTATTAAGTTATTTTCAATGTTGGAGCTATAACATCAATATAATTACATATTTATATTATATTCCACCTCTCTAATATTGCAGGATTCACGCAAACAATGGACTCCATTGCGGAGAGCTTATGGGGCAGTGTTTGACTATGCTAACCCACCAAGGGGTCCACTCTTCTTGAGGTTCCAAGATACCGGTTGTCATGGAGCTTATTCGCAAGAACTAAATAAACCTATCCCTGCTAATTGGCAGCCGAAAATGATTTTTACCTTTTGACAATGGACTTCAGCTTTAATAATTAATACTTAAAACTTCATACTTTGGGCCTGGAATCATATAATATATCATAAATAAATAAATAGCCACTCTTATTCAGATGAAATTCTGATCTGGTTCTACGAATAATGGTGAGAGTGTCTGCGTGGTGTGTGTATTGCTGGGTGAATTTGTTTTTGTATGTTAGTCTTCGTGGAGACTACAATAATATGTATTCTTGTACCTGTGAAATAAATTGTCAACAATAAATTAAATACATACTGTCCTGTTGTTTGGCCAATAATAATAATTAGGAGAGTTCATGTTTTATTAACACAATTTTGAAAAATTATTTTCGGATCCAACTATTTTTAGCTCGAAAACTTAAAATAATGAATTTATCAAATATATTGAATTGAATTAGATTCAGATTAGATCTTCGGCTTAATAGGATAATAATCTATTTTTTACACTTGCTTGATCTCGAGGTAAGTTTCAACTCTTAATACTTCTAAAATGATTTATGTTATAAACTAGAAGTAACTTTCTAGCAAAAATATTAAAGGAAGAAAAAAGATAGAAGACAACAAGAAAGAAGTTGTGCAAGAACTTACTAACTTAGTGTATAACTGTTTAGTTAGTTAGAGTACCTTATTAGCGTGTTAGTTGGTTAGGGATGTTACTGTCTCTGCATCTTGAGCAGCTACCCTTTAATCAATGTAATGCACATATGAAGCTAACTCAATTCATCTAATTCAGCATCAAAGCACCCTCATTTTACTTCAATATCCCTGAATTTCTTTCGTCTTCTTCTCAACCAAGAATAGATTTTTTGCTGCACAAGTCACTGCTCAAGATTATTGTCATGGTATCAAGAGCGCAAAAATAAAATATCCATGGCTACTACAAGTGACAACATTGCAAACACTACATATTCTATTGTTGATGAGCGAAAATTAAAACTCACGTATACCGACAAGTATATCGGATCGTTCAAGTAATACTACGGTGAGTGAATATCAGTACCACGAGGATTAAAGGATTGAGCAAGCAAATATCAGATTAAATAACTAATTAAATTAAAAGAATCTGAATTGAAGAGGGTAAGATTGTGTTTTGCTGAGAGCTTGAAAACCTTGAATGCTTGAACGCTTACAGAAAGAGACAGAGAGCTTGAATGTTGATTTGAAAGAAGACAATATTGATGAGAGTCAAGGGTTTTGGAGATGTTTATACTTTTAGAGAAATCAAACCTTGTTTACTTATCTTGAAGTTTATAAAGATTTCTCATTTTTAGTAACTGATTTTCAATTTCTTGGCTCTTCAGTTTTTCAAGCATTAGTCATCAATTAATTAATCAAGAGATTAAGCACAAAAACTGATTTAGTTTTCTAAAAAGATTTAAAAGTAGTCTTTAAGTCGAATTATATGTCACATATTCACACTAGTTTTGTCCTGTTAAATTTTTAGAAGAAAAACACAATTTTCAAAAGTTGTTCTAATTCGAATTATATATCACTTATTCAAAATTAGAGTGATTGAAAATCATGCATGTATTGCACACTAATTGAACTACTATTCCTAGTTGAATTCAAAAAGTCATGTGAAAGAGTTTTGAAGTTTTAATTCAAATATCAAATTTTCTAATTATAAAAAAAATTTAAAATAGATTAGCATACTTTTCGATACTACTAATCCGAATGAAGAATAAATAACTCAATCATGAAATAGATCAATACAAAACTTTAAAATAAAATAAACGTAGATTAATAACCTATAGAAAATATAAACAGAGCTTCTAACCATTTAACAAAGGATTAGTTACCCATGAAAAAGAAAAGAAAACAATAAAAAGAGATTATGAAGAAGCTGGGTGTCTCTCCCTATGAATTAGATTCACTTATTTATATCCTAATTCTAGAATTCAAATTCAAACTAAAACTAATATTATCTCTATCTTTTGGAGAGGAAGATAAGATAACTATCCTAATCTTATCTTTCGGATAGAAAGATAAGTTAACTAATTACTAATTTGTAAATTCAAATTCGAAAAATGATTCAAATCAAATTTGACAATTGAATTTTTTATGTTTCTAGAGAGAATTAATAACTAATTTTTTAGAATTTTTAATATTTTGGATGTGATTAAAACCTCTAATGATGTGGATAATTAAGTTTGGACCTTAATTGTGCTTCTTGAGAGTTGTTATTATATTTAATCCAGACTTGTATTAAAAAAAATTGGACAAAAATTCCAAAATTCCACCTTCCAAAACAGAGCGCACGCCAGGTGTGGAGCATAGGCCGTCAGGCGTGCATGAATCATGCATGGGAGTCCGCCGGGCGTGGAAGGAAACCGTCAGGTGTAGATCAAGGCCGCAAGGGGTGGAGACCCATCCGCCAAGCATGCGTGTTGTTCGCTAGGCGTGTGTGCTTCATTTCCACTTCTTAGGGCACGCTTCTATTCCTTGGACCGCACTTTTGCTGCTTTTGTATTTTTCTTTGAAAAGGACTTGATTTTTACTAGTTTTTGAAAACATAAGAACACTATTCCAACTCCACATATTTGATTATTTATTAAATTCTTTTAAAAAACATAAAAAAATTGATTAAATCCTAAGAAAATAGATGAAATAGAAATTTAAAAACCGCTTAAGATAATGTATTATCACAACATCAAACTTAAAACTTTACTTGTCCTTAAGCAAAAAAAAAAAAGATAAACAGGGTTTAGTTTAATGAAAAAGATTTGAAAAGCTTTTAAGATTGAAAACAAAAAGTTGGATTTATGATAATCCTTGTGGTTACATTCGACTTGCTTATCCTTCATGAATCTTGCATACTAAAACTAAAATTCGAATCGTATTATGAAAATTCTTTTGAATTTGAATGACTTGAAGGTAGTTTACTTCTTATTAAATTAGGAAAAATATTTTTTGTGGGCTTTTAACTCTTAGTGCTTTGACACAAGGCAGCTCTTAACGGACTTTCAATCGATAATCTCAGGCCAGTTAGCCTAAGTTATCGGGTGATAAAGCACCTCTCGGATCTAATTATCCAAGTCTCTCCTTGACATAGTCACACGACAAGCACATAACTAGGGTTTTGACCCAGACATCGATGACCAGAGCCTCTTCAAATTTCTTAATGTTTTGTTTTAAGGTGACTCTCTTAACGGACTTTCAATCGATAATCTCGGTCCAGTTGGCCCAAGTTATCAGGTGATAAAACACCCTTCGAATTTACTAGCCTAAGTCTATCCTTAAAACAAAAATATTGCAGGCACATAACTGGGCCCTAATCATTGGTGCTCAGAGCCTTGGAACTTTTGATTTCTTTGATCTTTCTAGACTTTTTTTTTTCAAACTGCTTTAAGGAGTTGATTGGTCAAATTCTCATAATACTTCTTTAAATTTCCATTCTTGAAGATTCTTTTTCTATTTCCTCAAGATTCAAGTATTTCAAATTTTTTCAAATGTAACCGCATATACTTAAGCACCTCCACTGTTTGTTTTTGAATTATTTAATTCAATATTTTCATCAAGATATGCTCCATAAAAATAGATAGTTACTGGAGGAACAAGCATTCAAATTTTAAGTTTAAGATGAGAAAAGAAAGATAGAATATGCTATGCATGCAAGGAAGGAAAAAGTAAATAAAAGAGAAAAACAAGGAAAATGAAAACAGAAAGGATGAAAGTAAAGGAGAAAGAAAATAACTAACCACCAGTAAAGAGGATTTATCTTATTCTGATCTTACCTAAGTCTATTCAGTTATCATCACTGCTTTTTGTGTCGGGTCTTCACGATCTATGGTGTTACCAACACCAAATTTAAGAATTTAGACCAAACTTAGAGATTTACATTAAACTTAAAGATTGACAGAATAATAGGTGTAAATTATGGACAAAAGCATATATACATAAAAAGAAAAAAATGATAAGATAAAATCCTAATCAACATGATTTTAAATGAGGAGTATTTTTGAAAACGCCCGATGTCGATTAAGGATGCTTGGCGTCCTTGCATGTATGCTCCCCTGGGAGCTTCATTATTCATACGCCAGGCGTGGGTAATGGTCGTCTAGTGTATAACCCCAAATTTTTTTTTTGGAATAAACTTAAAACAAAGAAATGTAAATATGCATACAAAAGAGGAGAAAGAAGGGGAAGAAGATGATGATGATGACTATGAACTCTTAAACAAAAAAACAAAGAAGAAAAAAAATACTAACCATGGTTAGGTTGCCTCCTAACAAGCATTTTTTTTATCGTCACTAGCTTGACGTTAAGATTCTTAGGTTGGTGGTTGAGGTATGTCACAACACCTGTCAGTGTCATCTTTCATGAAGCATACATTGTCTAATTCATCTTTAGCTTTAGAATCTCTAGGATATGGAGGGTCTTCAAGGATTCCTTTGTTCACAACTTATTGGACTATAATGTCAATCAAATCAATGGACATGCAATCATCTGATTCCTCTAATTCGTTTGGGCATTGTATGGCTTGAAAGACATTAAAATCCATTTGATCTTCATGAACTCTTAGTGTGAACTCTCCTCTTTCAACATCAACAAGTGCCTGTCCGATGGCTAAGAATAGTCTTTCTAAGATGATTGAGGCATTCTCATCTTCTTCCATGACAAGAATTATAAAATCGGAGGGAAAGATGAATTTTCTGACCTTGATTAATGCATTTTTCACTATCCTATGTGAAAATTTTATTGATCAATGGACTAATTGTAATGACATTCTGGTCAGCTTTATCTCTTCAATCTGCAGCCTTTTCACCATAGGTAGAGGCATCAGATTGATGCTAGCTCCTAAGTCACAAAGAGCTTTACCAATAGTGATGTCTCTAATAGTGTACGGGATCTGAAAACTACCTGGATCCTTCAACTTTTGTGGTAGTTTATTTTTTTTAATGATGGTATTGCATTCCTTGGTGAAAATTACTTTCTCATCTTCTTGAAATGATCTTTTCTTGGACAACAGCTCCTTCATAAATTTGGTATAGAAAGACATTTGTTCAAGGGCCTCAGCAAACAAAATGTTAATTTGTAGTTTCTTGAAGACCTCTAAGAATTTTGAAAAGTTCTTCTATTGATCTTACTTCTTGAGCCTCTGAGGGTATGAAATTTTGTATTCATATATTTTTATTTTTTCTTTTTTTGAACTTTGTTGGTGTAAGAGCTTCCTCTAAGTTCTCCTCCCTCTATTCCTTTGGAGGGTCTTTCATTGGCTTCTTGTTCTTCTTAGGGAGCTCTTTATTGATTACTATTTCACTTCTTAAGGAGATGGCTTTACATTATTTCCTAGGATTTAGTATGGTGTCACTTGGAAAGAAATTAGTAGGCCGTTCTGCCAATTGCTTAGCTATCTGTCCAATTTATATCTTTAAGTTTTTTATAGAAGCTTCTTAATTTTTGGAAGTTGTCCTTACTTTTTATATGAAAGCCTCAATTTATTGTATGAATGAGTTAACCGTTAGCTCAAGAGGTTTTTCTGCTGATTGGCTTGCTGATATAGATTGTTGAAATTTCTTTGTTCTTGGTTACTTCAGCCAAAGTTGGGATGGTTCTTCCAGCCAGGATTATAAGTTTTTGAAAAGAAATCGTTTTTCATCCTTGAAGAATGTCCCATGAAATTTACTTGTACATTGAATGCATCACTGATGAGCGGATAATTTATACGCCTTTTGGCATTGTTTTTAGTATGTTTTTAGTAGAATCTAGTCACTTTTAGGGATGTTTTCATTAGTTTTTATGTTAAATTCACATTTCTGGAATTTACTATGAGTTTGTGTGTTTTTCTGTGATTTCAAGTATTTTCTGACTGAAATTGAGGGACTTGAGCAAAAATCAGATTCAGAGGTTGAAGAAGGACTGCTGATGCTGTTGGATTCTGACCTCCCTGCACACAAAGCGGATTTTTTGGAGCTACAGAACTCAAAATGGCGCGCTTTCAATTGCGTTGGAAAGTAGACATCCAGGGTTTTCCAGCAATATATAATAGTCCATACTTTGGCCAAGTTTAGATGACATAAAAGGGCGTTGAACGCCAGTTCTACGCTGCTGTCTGGAGTTAAACGCCAGAAACACGTCACAAACCAGAGTTGAACGCCAGAAATACGTTACAATCTGGCGTTCAACTCCAGAAAGAGCCTCTGTACGTGTAACATTCAAGCTCAGCCCAAGCACACACCAAGTGTGCCCCGGAAGTGGATTTATGCATCAATTACTTACTTCTGTAAACCCTAGTAGCTAGTTTATTATAAATAGAATTTTTTACTATTGTATTTGACATCCTGGATTGTATTTTTGATCCTGTGATCTCGTTTTGGGGGCTGGTCATTCGGCCATGCCTGGACCTTTCACTTATGTATTTTTAACGGTAGAGTTTCTACACTCCATAGATTAAGGTGTGGAGCTCTGCTGTTCCTCAAAGATTAATGCAAAGTACTACTATTTTTCTATTCAATTCAACTTATTCCGCTTCTAAGATATTCATTCGCACTTCAACCTGAATGTGATGAACGTGACAATCATCATCATTCCCCCACGAACGCATGCCTGACAACCACTTCCGTTCCACCTTAGATTGAATGAGTATCTCTTGGATCTCTTAATCAGAATCTTCATGGTATAAGCTAGATTGATCGCGGCATTCATGAGAGTCCGGAAAGTCTAAACCTTGTCTGTGGTATTCCAAGTAGGACTCAAGGATTGAATGACTGTGACGAGCTTCAAACTCGCGAGTGCTGGGCGTAGTGACAGACGCAAAAGGATAGTAAATCCTATTCCAGTATGATCGAGACCCTCCAGATGATTAGCCATGCAGTGACAACGCATCGGACCATTTTCACAGAGAGGATAGGATGCAGCCATTGGCAAGGGTGATGCCTCCAGACGATTAGCCATGCAGTGACAGTGCATCGGACCATTTTCCAGAGAGGATTAAAAGTAGCCATTGACAACGGTGATGTCCTTACATAAAGCCAGCCATGGAAAGGAGTAAGACTGATTGGATGAAGACAGCAGGAAAGCAGAGGTTCAGAGGAACGAAAGCATCTCTATACGCTTATCTGAAATTCTCACCAACGAATTACATAAGTGTTTCTATCCCTATTTTAAGTTTACTTATTTTTTATGTTCGAAAACTCCATAACTATTTTATATCCGCCTGACTGAGATTTACAAGGTGACCATAGCTTGCTTCATACCAACAATCTCCGTGGGATCGACCCTTACTCACGTAAGGTTTATTACTTGGACGACCCAGTGCACTTGCTGGTTAGTTGTATCGAAGTTGTGAATGAAAAACTATTTATTAAGACGTGCGTACAGAGTTTCTGACGCCGTTGCCTGAGATCACAATTTCGTGCACCAAGTTTTTGGCGCCGTTGCCGAGGATTGTTCGAGTTTGGACAACTGACGGTTCATCTTGTTGCTCAGATTAGGTAATTTTATTTTTGTTTTATTTTCAAAAATTTTTTTAAAAAAAATCTTTCAAAAATTCCTCCTTTGTTTTCGAAAAAAATTTTAAAATAAAAATGTTTTCAAAAATATATTTTTCTTCAGAATTTTTAAGAATGAATTCTAGTGTTTCATGAAGCATGTTGAAGCCTGGCTGGCTGTAAAGCCATGTCTAATTCTTTTGGATAGGGAATGTCAGGCGTGTCATGTCTGAGTTACATACTAAAGCTTGGCTGGCTATTAAGCCATGCCTGACCCTTTGATTGGAGCTTTAGACTAAAGAGCATAAGATTTCTGGAATTCATATTAAAAATTTTGGAATCCTTATTTTTCTTTTTCAAAATGATTTTCGAAAAAATTAAAAGAAAATACAAAAAAATCATAAAATCATAAAAATCAAAAAAATATATTGTATTTCTTGTTTGAGTCTTGAGTCAGATTTAAAGTTTGGTGTCAATTGCATGTTCATCTTGCATTTTTCGAAAAATTCATGCATTCATGGTGTTCTTCATGATCTTCAAGTTGTTCTTGGTAAGTCTTCTTGTTTGATCTTGATGTTTTCTTGTTTTGCATCTTTTCTTGTTTTTCATGTGCATTTTTGCATTCATAGTGTCTAAACATGAAAGATTTCTAAGTTTGGTGTCTTGCATGTTTTCTTTGCATATAAAAATTTTCAAAAATATGTTCTTGATGTTCATCATGATCTTCAAAGTGTTCTTGGTGTTCATCTTGACATTCATAGTGTTCTTGCATTCATCACATACTTTGATCCAAAATTTTCATGCATTGCATCATTTTTCATGTTTTTCTCTCTCATCATTAAAAATTCAAAAATCAAAAAAATATCTTTTCCTTTTTTCTCTCATAAATTTCGAAAATTTGAGTTGACTTTTTCAAAACTTTTTAAAATCTAGTTGTTTTTATGAGTCAAATCAAATTTTCAATTTAAAAAAAATCTTATCTTTTCAAAATCTTTTTCAAAAATCAAATCTTTTTCATTTTTCTTAGTTATTTTCGAAAATTATAAAAATATTTTTCAAAAATCTTTTTCTTATCTTTATCTCCTAATTTTCGAAAATAACATCATCAATTAATGTTTTGATTCAAAAATTTCAAGTTTGTTACTTGCTTGTTAAGAAAGATTCAAACTTTGAGTTCTAGAATCATATCTTGTGATTTCTTGTGAATCAAGTCATTAATTGTGATTTTAAAAATCAAATCTTTTTCAAAACTAATTTCAATCATATCTTTTCAAAAATATCTCTTTATCTTATCTTTTTCAAAATTTGATTTTAAAATATCCTTTCTAACTTCTTATCTTATCTTTTCAAAATCGATTTTCAAATTTGTTTCAACTAACTAACTAACTTTTTGTTTGTTTCTTATCTTTTTCAAAACTACCTAACTAACTCCCTCTCTCTCTAATTTTTGAAAATATCTTCCCTCTTTCTCAAAATTTCTTTTTAATTAACTAATTATTTTAATTTTTTATTTTAATTTTCGAAAAACTACTAACCTTTTTCAAAAACTATTTTCAAAAATCACTAACTCTTTTTCAAAAATTATTTTCGAAAATTCTCTCTCTCTCTCTTATCTCCTTCTATTTATTTATTCATCTACTAACACTTTATCTCACCCAAATTCGAACCCCCTCTTCCATCTGTGTTCGAATTTTCTCTTCTTCTTTTCTTCTACTCACACAGGGACCTCTATACTGTGGTAAAAAGGACCTCTATTATTATTATTTTTCTGTCCCTCTTTTTCATATGAGCAGGAGCAAAGACAAGAACATTCTTGTTGAAGCAGATCCAGAACCTGAAAGGATTCTGAAGAGGAAACTAAGAGAAGCTAAATTACAACAATCCAGCAAGCACCTTTTAGAAATTTTTGAACAGGAAGAGGAGATGGCAGCCGAAAATAATAATAATGCAAGGAAGATGCTTGGTGACTTTACTGCACCTAATTCCAATTTACATGGAAGAAGCATCTCAATCCCTACCATTGGAGCAAACAATTTTGAGCTGAAACCTCAATTAGTTTCTCTGATGCAGCAGAACTGCAAGTTTCATGGACTTCCATCTGAAGATCCTTTTCAGTTCTTAACTGAATTCTTACAGATCTGTGATACTGTTAAGACTAATGGAGTAGATCCTGAAGTCTACAGGCTCATGCTTTTCCCTTTTGCTGTAAGAGACAGAGCTAGAATATGGTTGGACTCCCAACCTAAGGATAGCATGAACTCTTGGGATAAGCTGGTCAAGGCTTTCTTAGCCAAGTTCTTTCCTCCTCAAAAGCTGAGTAAGCTTAGAGTGGATGTTCAGACCTTTAGACAGAAAGAAGGTGAATCCCTCTATGAAGCTTGGGAGAGATACAAAGAACTGACCAAAAAGTGTCCTTCTGACATGCTTTCAGAATGGACCATCCTGGATATATTCTATGATGGTTTGTCTGAATTAGCTAAGATGTCATTGGATACCTCTGCAGGTGGATCCATTCACTTAAAGAAAAGACCTGCAGAAGCTCAAGAACTCATTGACATGGTTGCTAATAACCAGTTCATGTACATTTCTGAGAGGAATCCTGTGAGCAATGGGACGCCTCAGAAGAAAGGAGTTCTTGAAATTGATACTCTGAATGCCATATTGGCTCAGAATAAAATATTGACTCAGCAAGTCAATATGATTTCTCAGAGTCTGAACGGAATGCAAGCTGCATCCAACAGTACTCAAGAGGCATCTTCTGAAGAAGAAGCTTATGATCCTGAAAACCCTGCAATAGCAGAGGTGAATTACATGGGTGAACCTTATGGAAACACCTATAACCCCTCATGGAGAAATCACCCAAATCTCTCATGGAAGGATCAACAAAAGCCTCAACAAGGCTTTAATAATGGTGGAAGAAATAGGTTTAACAATAGTAAACCTTTTCCATCATCCACTCAGCAACAGACAGAGAACTCTGAACAAAATATCTCTAATTTAACAAACTTAGTCTCTGATCTATCTAAGGCCACTGTAAGTTTCATGAATGAAACAAGGTCCTCCATTAGAAATTTGGAAGCACAAGTGGGCCAGCTGAGTAAAAGGATCACTGAAATCCCTCCTAGTACTCTCCCAAGCAATACAGAAGAAAATCCAAAAGGAGAGTGCAAGGCCATTGATATAACCATCATGGCCAAATCCAAAGAGGAAGGGGAGGACGTAAATCCCAGTGAGGAAGACCTCCTGGGACGTCCAGTGATCAATAAGGAGTTTCCCTCTAAGGAACCAAAGGAATCTGAGACTCATCTAGAGACCATAGAGATTCCATTGAACCTCCTTATGCCATTCATGAACTCTGATGAGTATTCCTCTTCTGAAGAGAATGAGGATGTTGCTGAAGAGCAAGTTACCAAGTACCTTGGTGCAATCATGAAGCTGAATGCCAAATTATTTGGTATTGAGACTTGGGAAGATGAACCTCCCTTATTCACCAATGAACTGAGTGATCTGGATCAACTGACATTGCCTCAGAAGAAACAGGATCCTGGAAAGTTCATAATACCTTGTGCCATAGGCACCATGATCTTTGAAAAAGCTCTGTGTGACCTTGGTTCAGGGATAAACCTCATGCCCCTCTCTGTAATAGAGAAACTGGGAATCTTTGGGGTGCAAGCAACTAAAATCTCATTAGAGATGGTAGACAATTCAAGAAAACAGGCTTATGGGCAAGTAGAGGACGTGTTAGTAAAGGTTGAAGGCCTTTACATCCCTACTGATTTTATAGTCCTAGATACTGGGAAGGATGAGGATGAATTCATCATCCTTGGAAGACCCTTCCTAGCCACAGCAAGAGCTGTAATTGATGTTGATAGAGGTGAACTAGTCCTTCAATTGAATGAGGACTCCCTTGAGTTTAAAACTCAAGGACATCCTTCTGTAAACATGGAGAGGAAGCATGAAAAGCTTCTCTCAAAACAGAGTCAACCAGAGCCCCCATAGTCAAACTCTAAGTTTGGTGTTGGGAGGCCATAACCAAACTCTAAGTTTGGTGTTGGAAAGTCTCAACAATGCTCTGAACATCTGTGAGGCTCCATGAGAGCCCACTGTCAAGCTGTTGACATTAAAGAAGCGCTTGTTGGGAGGCAACCCAATTTTTATTTATCTAATTTTATTTTTCTTGTTCTTTCATGTTTTATTAGGTTCATGATCATGTGGAGTCACAAAATAAATATAAAAATAGAAAATGGAATCAAAAATAGCAGAAGAAAAATCACACCCTGGAGGAAGACCTTACTGGCGTTTAAACGCCAGTAAGAAGCATCTGGCTGGCGTTCAACGCCAGAATTGCACCCTAGAGAAGAGCTGGCGCTGAACACCCAGAACAAGCATGGTTCTGGCGTTCAACGCCAGAAATGGGCAACAAATTGGCGTTCAACGCCCAGAACAAGCACCAATCTGGCGCTGAACGCCCAGAGTTGTGTGCAAGGTTGTAAATCCTTGAACACCTCAGGATTTGTGGACCCCACAGGATCACCTCAGGATCTGTGGACCCCACAGGATCCCCACCTACCTCCACTCACTTCTTCTCACCCCTCTTTCACACAATCCCATAAATACTCTTCCCCAAAACTCTTCACCAATCACCTCAATCTCTCTTCCCTATCACCATTTCACCACTCACATCCATCCACTCTTCCCCATAAACCTACCTCATAAACTCCACCTACCTTCAAAATTCAAAATCAATTTCCCACCCAAACCCACCCTATATGGCCGAACCTTACCCCCCCTCCCTTCCCTATATATAGCCCTCCATTCTTCTTCATTTTCACACATAACAACCCTCTCTTCCCCTCCTTGGCCGAAACACATCTCTCTCTCCCTCTTCTCCATTTCTTCTTCTTCTTCATCTATTCTTTCTTCTCTTGCTTGAGGGCGAGCAATATTCTAAGTTTGGTGTGGTAAAAGCATAAGCTTTTTGTTTTTCCATTACCATTGATGGCACCCAAGACCGGAGAATCCTCTAGAAAAGGGAAAGGGAAGACAAAAGCTTCCACCTCCGAGTCATGGGAGATGGAAAGCTTTCATCTCCAAAGCTCATCAAGACCACTTCTATGATGTTGTGGCCAAGAAGAAGGTGATCCCCGAGGTCCCTTTCAAGCTCAAGAGAAATGAGTATCCGGAGATCCGACATGAAATCCAAAGAAGAGGTTGGAAAGTTCTAACAAACCCCATCCAACAAGTCGACATCCTAATGGTTCAAGAGTTTTATGCCAATGCATGGATCACTAAAACCATGATCAAAGTAAGAACCCGAAGCCAAAGAATTATCTCACCATGGTTCGGGGGAAATACTTAGATTTTAGTCCGGAAAATATGAGGTTGGCGTTTAACTTGCCTACGATGCAAGAAGATGCACGCCCCTACACTAGAATGGTCAACTTTAATCAAAAGTTGGACCAAGTCCTCATGGACATATGTGTGGAAGGAGCTCAATGGAAGATTGACTCCAAAGGTAAGCCGGTTCAATTAAGAAGACTGGACCTCAAGCTTGTGGCTAGAGGGTGGTTGGAGTTCATCCAACGCTCCATCATCCCCACTAGCAACCGATCTGAAGTTACTGTGGATCGGGCCATCATGATCCATAGCATCATGATTGGAGAAGAAGTAGAAGTTCATGAAGTCATCTCCCTTGAACTCTACAAAATAGCTGAAAAGCCCTCTCCTGGGGCAAGGCTAGCTTTTCCTCATCTTATTTGCCATCTATGTTACTCAGCTGGAGCTTTCATAGAAGGAGACATTCCCATTGAGGAAGAGAAGCCCATCACTAAGAAAAGGATGGAGCAAACAAGAGAGCCCATTCATGGATCTCAAGAGACGCATGAAGCTCATCACCATGAGATCCCGGAGATGCCTCAAATGCATTTTCCTCCAACAAACTATTAGGAGCAAATCAACACCTCCCTAGGAGAATTAAGTTCCAACATGGGACAATTAAGGGTGGAACATCAAGAGCACTCCATCATCCTTCATGAAATAAGATAAGATCAAAAAGCAATGAGGGAGGAGCAACAAAGACAAGAAAGAGACATAGAAGAGCTCAAGGACATCATTGGTTCCTCAAGAAGGAAACGCCACCATCACTAAGGTGGACTCATTCCTTGTTCTTACATTCTCTATTTTTCGTTTTCTCTATGTTAAGTGCTTATCTATGTTTGTGTCTTATTACATGATCATTAGTAGTTAGTAACTTTGTCTTAAAAGTTATGAATGTCCTATGAATCCATCACCTCTCTTAAATGAAAAATGTTTTAATTCAAAAGAACAAGAAGTACATGAGTTTCGAATTTATCCTTGAACTTAGTTTAATTATATTGATGTGGTGACAATATTTTTTGTTTTCTGAATGAATGCTTGAACAGTGCATATGTCTTTTGAAGTTGTTGTTTAAGAATGTTAAATATGTTGGCTCTTGAAAGAATGATGACAAGGAGACATGTTATTTGATAATCTGAAAAATCATAAAAATGATTCTTGAAGCAAGAAAAAGCAGCAAAGAACAAAGCTTGCAAAAAGAAAAAAAGAAAAAAATGGCAAAAAAAAATAGAAAAAGAAAAAGCAAGCAGAAAAAGCCAAAGCTCTTAAAACCAAGAAGCAAGAGCAAAAAGCCAATAACCCTTAAAACCAAAAGGCAAGGGTAAATAAAAAGGATCCCAAGGCTTTGAGCATCAGTGGATAGGAGGGCCTAAAGGAATAAAATCCTGGCCTAAGCGGCTAAATCAAGCTGTCCCTAACCATGTGCTTGTGGCGTGTAGGTGTCAAGTGAAAACTTGAGACTGAGCGGTTAAAGTTAAGGTCCAAAGCAAAAAAAAGAGTGTGCTTAAGAACCCTGGACACCTCTAATTGGGGACTTTAGCAAAGCTGAGTCACAATCTGAAAAGGTTCACCCAATTATGTGTCTGTGGCATTTATGTATCCGGTGGTAATACTGGAAAACAAAGTGCTTAGGGCCACGACCAAGACTCATAAAATAGCTGTGTTCAAGAATCATCATACTGAACTAGGAGAATCAATAACACTATCTGAACTCTGAGTTCCTATAGATGCCAATCATTCTGAACTTCAATGAATAAAGCGAGAT
Organism: Arachis hypogaea; assembly: GCF_003086295.3. Lineage (NCBI taxonomy): Eukaryota > Viridiplantae > Streptophyta > Magnoliopsida > Fabales > Fabaceae > Arachis > Arachis hypogaea. Next base: position 31,062,621 of record NC_092046.1, read on the forward strand.
GCCAAAACTATTCAAGAGGCAAAAAGCTACAAGTCCCGCTCATCTGATTGGAGCTATGTTTCATTGATAGTTTGGAATTTATAGTATATTCTCTTCTTTTTATCCTATTTGATTTTCAGTTTCTTGGGGACAAGCAACAATTTAAGTTTGGTGTTGTGATGAGCGGATAATTTATACGCTTTTTGGCATTGTTTTTAGTATGTTTTTAGTAGAATCTAGTCACTTTTAGGGATGTTTTCAGTAGTTTTTATGTTAAATTTACATTTCTGGACTTTACTATGAGTTTGTGTATTTTTCTGTGATTTCAGGTATTTTCTGACTGAAATTGAGGGACTTGAGCAAAAATCAGATTCAGAGGTTGAAGAAGGACTGCAGATGCTATTGGATTCTGACCTCCCTGCACTCAAAGTAGATTTTCTGGAGCTACAAAACTTAAAATGGTGCGCTTCTAATTGCGTTGGAAAGTAGACATCTAGGGCTTTCCAGAAATATATAATAGTCCATACTTTGGCCAAGTTTAGATGACGTAAAAGGGCGTTGAACGCCAGTTCTACGCTGCTGTCTGGAGTTAAACGCCAGAAACACGTCACAAACCAGGGTTGAACGCCAGAAATACGTTACAACCTGGCGTTCAACTCCAGAAAGAGCCTCTGTACGTGTAACATTCAAGCTCAGCCCAAGCACACACCAAGTTGGCCCCGGAAGTGGATTTATGCATCAATTACTTACTTCTGTAAACCCTAGTAGCTAGTTTATTATAAATAGAACTTTTTACTATTGTATTTGACATCCTGGATTGTATTTTTGATCCTGTGATCTCGTTTTGGGGGCTGGCCATTCGGCCATGCCTGGACCTTTCACTTATGTATTTTTAACGGTAGAGTTTCTACACTCCATAGATTAAGGTGTGGAGCTCTGCTGTTCCTCAAAGATTAATGCAAAGTACTACTGTTTTTCTATTCAATTCAACTTATTCCGCTTCTAAGATATTCATTCGCACTTCAACCTGAATGTGATGAACGTGACAATCATCATCATTCCCCCACGAACGCGTGCCTGACAACCACTTCCGTTCCACCTTAGATTGAATGAGTATCTCTTGGATCTCTTAATCAGAATCTTCGTGGTATAAGCTAGATTGATGGCGGCATTCATGAGAGTCCGAAAAGTCTAAACATTGTCTGTGGTATTCTGAGTAGGACTCAAGGATTGAATGACTGTGATGAGCTTCAAACTCGCGAGTGCTGGGCGTAGTGACAGACGCAAAAGGATAGTAAATCCTATTCCAGTATGATCGAGACCCTCCAGATGATTAGCCATGCAATGACAGTGCATCGGACCATTTTCACAGAGAGGATAGGATGCAGCCATTGGCAAGGGTGATGCCTCCAGACGATTAGCCATGCAGTGACAGCGCATCGGACCATTTTCCAGAGAGGATTAAAAGTAGCCATTGACAACGGTGATGTCCTTACATAAAGCCAGCCATGGAAAGGAGTAAGACTGATTGGATGAAGACAGCAGGAAAGCAGAGGTTCAGAGGAACGAAAGCATCTCTATACGCTTATCTGAAATTCTCACCAATGAATTACATAAGTGTTTCTATCCCTATTTTAAGTTTACTTATTATTTATGTTTGAAAACTCCATAACTATTTTATATCCGCCTGACTGAGATTTACAAGGTGACCATAGCTTGCTTCATACCAACAATCTCCGTGGGATCGACCCTTACTCACATAAGGTTTATTACTTAGACGACCCAGTGCACTTGCTGGTTAGTTGTATCGAAGTTGTGAATGAAAAACAATTTATTAAGACGTGCGTACAGAGTTTTTGACGCTGTTGCCTGAGATCACAATTTCGTGCACCAATCACACCTTTCACTTGGATGTTCTCCTCCACATATATCACATGAAGCTTGACTTCTGATAGCTGCCACTTGATTCTGTTCAAGTTGTTTTGTGACTGAATTTAATCGCCTGGACATCATCTCATTTTTTGTTAGAATGGCGTCTATGGTATCCAATGTCATCACACTCTTTTTTATAGCCCTTTCAGATGAGTACAAGAAATTGTTAGCTACTATCGTTTCTATCAATTTCAATGCTTTTTCAGGTATTTTTCTATGTAGAGAACTCCCAGCTGATGAGTCAATCATCGTTCTTGAGGTTTGAGAAATACCATCATAAAAGTTTGGATTTGAAGCCATTCGAGGAAGGCATGATGTGGACATATTCTAAGCATTTTCTTGTACCTGTTCCAAGTTTTATACAGTGACTTACCCTCTTTTTGAGAGAATGAGTTGATGTCATTCCTTAATTGGACCAGCTTTTGGGGTGGAAAGTATTTAATTAGGAATTTACTAACTAGATTCTCCCATAAAATGATGCTTCCCAAGGGTTGCAATTGGAGCCATTGTGTGGCTCTATCCCTCAAAGAGAAAGAAAATATTCTCATCCGAATAGCTCCGGGACTAACTCCATTACTTTTCATGATGTCACACAACTGCAAAAAATTTGCTATATGGATGCTCGGATCTTCTTGAGGGCTACCTCGAAATTGGTCCCTCTGTACTAATTGGATGAGTGAAGCTTTTAGTTCAAAGTTGTTTACTTGAATTCTGTGCCTTACTATGTTGTTTCTACAACTGTCAGAAGTGGATGTGTTGTAATCTCCAAAAGTTCTTCTTGTATTGTTTTGATCGTCTGTCATTCTTTCTTCTTCTTGTCTCCTGACTCTTGCCTTCTTTCTTAATTGAAATAGGGTTAATTCTATCTTAGAATCGTACTAGAGATGAAATGTGGGATCTCCTCCTTCTTGCATGCAAAATAACAATAAAACAAGATTAAATACATTTTATGGTATAAAAAAAACTACAGAAGAAGAAATTTAAGCCAACTAAAAAATTACAAAAAAAGAAGAAAATAAAACAGGATCTAATTTTAGATAAGAATTAGACAAACTAAAGAAGGTAAAAAAAAAGAAAATAACAAGAAAGAGAAAATAAAAAAAAAAGATAAAATCAAAAAGGAAAACGTGGAATAGAATAAAGAAATTAAAAAAACTAATATAAATAAAAAAATAACATAAACAGGAATTTTTTTTTTGGAAATAAAATAAATGTACCTAAATAAGAAGAATGAATGGAAGTAAGAAAGGAAACAAAAATGTGTGAAAAAGAAAGCAAGAACAAAGAAAATAAAAAGAAAGAAGAAAAAAACCGTGAAAGAAAAAAAAGGAAACAGAAACTAACAGTGAATTAAAGAAAAGTATGTAAATAAGATTTAAGTTAGGATTTAATCGGACATTTTATTGTCAAATTCAATTAATTTCTGATAACGGCACCAAAAATTTGATGAGAGAAAAAATTGAAGCTCATGGATACCGGCAAGTGTACCGGATTGTTCAAGTAATACCACGGTGAGTGGATATTGTTCCTATGAGAATTAAAGAATTGAGTAAGAAAATATCAAATTAAATACCTAACTAGATTTTTAGAACCTGGATTGAAGAGGGCAAGATTGTGTCTTGCTGAGAGTTTAAGAACCTTGAATGCTTGAATGCTTACGGACAGAGAGCTTGAATGTTGATTTGAGAGAAGACAGTGATGGTGAGAGTCAAGGGTTTCGGAGATGTTTATACTTTTAGAGAAATCAATCCTTGTTTACTTATCTTGAAGTTTGCAAAGATCTTTCACAATAAATTTTTAGTAACTGATTTCCAATTTCTTGATTTCTCAATTTCTCAAGCATTAATAATTAATTAAGAGATTAAGCACAAAAACTTATTTAGTTTTCTAATAAGATTTAAAAGTAGTCCTTAGGCGGTCGAATTACATGTCACATATTCGAACTAGTGATGTCCAGTTAAATCTTTATAAGAAAAATACAATTTTCAAAAGTTGTTCTAATCCGAATTATATGTCACTTATTCAAAAATAGAGTGATTGAAAATCATGCATGTGTCACACACTAATTGAACAACTATTCCAAGCCGAATTCAAAGAGCCATATGAAAGAATTTTTCAAGCTTTAATTTAAATATCAATTCTTTTAATTACAATAAAAGAATTCAAAAGAGATTACATATCTTTCGGTACCACTAATCCGAATGAAGAACGAAAAAATCAATCATGAAATAGATCAATGCAAAACTTCAAAATAAAATAAACGTAGATTAATAACCCATAGAAAACATAAACAGAGCTCTTAACCCTTTGACAAAGAATTAGTTACCCATGAAAAAGGAAAGAGAACAATGAAAAGAGATTACGGAGGAGTTGTGTGTCCCTCCCTATGAACTAGGTTCACTTATTTATATCCTAATTCTAGAATTCAAATTCAAACTAAAACTAATCTTATCTTTCGAAGAGGAAGATAAGATAACTATTCTAACCTTATCTTTCGGATAGAAAGATAAGCTAACTAATTACTGACTTGTAAATTCAAATTCAAAACAATGATTCAAATCAAATCTAACAACCGAATCTCTTATGTTTCTAGAAAGAATTAATAACTAATCTTCTATAGTTTTCAACATTTTGGATGTGATTAAGGCCTCTAATGATGTGGATAATTAAGTTTGGGCCTTAATTGTGCTTCTTGAGAGTTGAAATTATATTTAATCCGAACTTGTATTAGAGAAAATTGGGCAAAAAGCCCAAAATTCCACCTTCCAGGAGAGAGCGCATGGCAGGCGCGGAGGATAGGCCGCTGACGGAGGAAAAATGTCGGTAAAGAATTTCACAAAAATATCGCGTTACAAGTATAGTTCTAAACCAACAATTAAACCTCAGTTAATGCTTAAATTGTTTGTCACAAATACAAACCCAATAAAATTAATCGAAGTATTCAAACCTTGGGTCGTCTCATAAGGAATTGCAGGGAAGTTTACTTATAATTGGTTATGAAAAAGTATTTTTGGGGTTTTTGTGGTAAGAGACAAGTAATGTAAGTAACGAGGAAATAAAATAACAACTAAGAAAAGTCCTAGCAAGGATTGAGAATTGGAATTTCTATCCTCATTATCATCATCAATTGTGATGGTAATTGGCTTTTGTTTTCACTTAGTTAACCTCTAACAATGAAGGAAAGTCAAGTGAGCAAAATCAACTTAATTTCACAAGTCCTAATCAAAGATTAGATTTAGTGAAGCCTAAGCCAACTAGCAATTTTCAATCACCAATCAACAAAAGAATTTTGATAACTCAAGAGTCTCTAATTGATCAATCCAAGTTAAGAACATAAAAATCTAATTTAAAATCCAACCAAGCATTTTATCAAACACTTGGAAGGCATAAAACAAAAACATAGAAAACTAACAAGACATAGCAAAATCTAAGAATAACCAAAGCAAAGAAATAACAATAAAAAATTAAAGGAAAATTGAGAGTAACACACGAACTCATAAACTAAATTAGCAAAATAAAGGAATCAATAAGAGAAGTATATAACTAAAGTGCTAGAGCAAATAAAAGTAAGAGAAAACTAAATTAAAGGAAGATTGAACATGAACCTAAGGAGAAAAAGAAAGAAGAATCCTAAACCTAGAGAGAGGAGAGAGCCTCTCTCTAGAAACCTACATCTAAACATAACTAATGTGAATATGAAAAGTGAATATTCGTCCCTCTTCCAGCTTCACCCGCAGCCTCTAATCTGTATTTTCAAGCCTGAAACTGGGTCAAAAGCATCCCAGAAATCCCCCCTAACATTTTCTGTAAATTGCAGCACGTGACGCTCGTCACGCGTACGCGTCACTAGACTTTTCACTAGCCACACGTAGGCATCAGCCACGCGTGCGCGTCATTTGAACATTGGCTCAGTCATGCGTACGCGTCGCCTATGCATGCGGCGCGTCGCTACCAGATTCTCAAAACTTCAATTTCTTGTGTTCCTTCCACTTTTGCATGCTTCTTTTCCATTCTCTAAGCCATTCTTGCCCTATAAACCCTAAAAATACTTAACAAATATATCACGGCATCAAATGGTAATAAGAGAAAATTAAAATTAGCAAATTTAAGACCAAAGAAGCATGTTTTCAATCATAGCACAAAATTAGGAAGGAAACTTAAAAACATGCAATTTACATGAATAAGTGTGAGAATAGTTGACAAAATCCACTCAATTTAGTACAAAATAAACCATAAAATAGTGGCTCATCAAATCTCCCCACACTTAAACATTAGCATGTCCTCATGCTAAGCTCAAGAGAACCAAAATAGTGAAGAGGGATGGTAGACTTTATTAAATGCAACCTATGCATATGAATGCGACTAAATGCAAAATGCTTTTATCTACTTGGTTAAAAGGAAATCAAATTTCCAAGAACAAATATGGACTGGATTCCACTAATTCGAATCATAAAATGAAGTACAAATAGACTTGCAAGGAGAAAGCTCGTGAAAGCCGGGAACAAAGAATCGAGCATCGAACCCTCACTGGAAGTGTATACACTCTAATCACTCAAGTGTTTGAGGTCGATTCTCTCAATTCTCTACTAGTCTTGCTTTCTAAGGCTTGCTCTTCTTCTACCAATCAACAAAAATTTAATGCACGAATACACATATCAAGAGGTCTTTTAAGGGTTGTAATGGGGTTAGGGTCAAGGTAGGAATGTATTTGGTTAAGTGGACTAAAATCCGAATCCTTGATTAACCTAAACTTCCCACCTAACTTAAGACAATCCATGTAATCAGAATACAAAATCTAACTACCCATTAACTATGTTTACTACATATTCATGCATCCTAATTTCGAGTACAGTATATATGCATTGCTATCCACAATTATTTTGCGGCATTTTGTCCCCTTTTTATTATTTGCTCTTTTTCTTTTCTTTTTCTCTTTTTTTTTATTTTTTTGTTTTTTTTTTCTCAATGCATATGATTAAGATATTGAATGCAAGAATATGTGCTCAACTATCTTTTTCACATTTCACAAATATACAATACCCAATTCCTAAACCATATATTTCCAAATCCAACTTCTCCACACTTAGATCATGAACACTGTCTAAACTAACCAAGTATTCAAATTAAGGACATTATTATTTTCTTCTTAGAGTTAGTGATGAGCTAAAGTAAAGAATAAATGGGGTTGAAAAGGCCAATATTAGTTTGCAAATGATGATGAAAAGGGTAAGGCCATATGTGTATGTAAGCTTAGTGAAACAAAAGCCTCAATCACATGAGTGCATGTATACATCAAACAATAGAAATATAGAATCAAGAAGAAAAAGATCACAATTTTAGAGAGAACAACACACACCAAAACAAAATATATTGGTTGATAAAATGCAACCAATCAGATAGGTTCAAAAATCTCATTGGGTTTGTGTGTTCGAGCTCTAAACCATGTTCCAAAGTAAATTTCTTCAAGCAAGTTCAAAAAAAATTTTAACTCAAATTAGTGAAATGCTATGAAATAGTTTCTTGGAAAAGAAATTATGACTTCAACCAAGTATTACCTAAATGCAAGCAACTAACTACACGTGCAATCTATTACGCAATGCAACAATTAACTAACATAGAAAATTAAAAATTGGTGTTGGAACAGGAAGTAGTTACACACGGAAGTCGGTATCGACCTCCCCACACTTAAAGATTGCACCGTCCTCGGTGCATGCAAAGATGTGCAAGTGGACGGGTTGCTACAACTGATGAGCTTTCTCCAAAGAATATGCGGCGGAACTTGTTTGTCGCCCCATTTAGAAGTTTTCCGTTTTCCTTCTTGGTAGCCATCCTGAAAGAAGAGAAAAAGGAGGAAGAGTAACCCACAAACAAAGATATGCAAACAAATAAAATATGGGTGGGTTAATGCCAAATAATAATGAGATTCTCAACTACATGGTAGCTACGACATGCAAGTGAGAAAACAATATAGGCGAATGGCATAGCCATAGTACAAGAATTGCAACAATGAGGGAGAGAGAGTGGGTCATGAAAGACAATATAGGTTCATATCAATACAAAAGGAATACAAGTGTCATAAAAGATTATCATTGACCTAGAAATAATATCACCTAACAATATAAAATAAGTCACTAAGCACCAGAACAATGGAAGAAATATCCAACAGGTGAGTAAGAAAATTTAACACCAATGTTAAAACAACAAATATAGAAAAGAAAAGAGGAACAAATAACAATGTTAAAATACAATGAATGCAAGTATGCAAATGTAATAAGTAAAAGAAAAAAGAGATAAGAAAAATGAGAAATGAAATTTTGAAAAGTGAGAGAAGAATAAAGTAAGAAAGGAAGAAGAAAGAAGAAGAAATGAGAGAAGAAAGAAGTAGGAAGGAAAATAAACATGGCAGAAACAGGACGCAAACGCGACGCGTGCGCATAGGTCACGCGTGCGCGTGAAAACAGAAAAAGACAGGTGACGCGTGAGTGTCGCCCACGTGTACGCGTGGATGGCCTAAAATAAAAAGTGACGCGTGAGCGTCGGTCACGCGTGCGCGTGACAACTTTTCGTGCCAGATGCACGGTTGCGGCACACCTCCAGCACAACTCTCTGGAATCAGTACTGGGTGGCAGCATCAACCAGGCGATGCGTGCGCGTCACTCACGCTTACGCGTAGGTTGGTGAAAATGATGGGTGACGCATACGCATGGGGTTGGCTATGCGCCTAGCACCCCACCAGCGTGGGCCTGGCACAACTCTCTGTCCAGGCCGCGCTGTCGTGCCATTCCAGCACGGTTTGGGCACGAACCAAATTTGGGCGTTGACGCGTACGCGTGACAGCTTCTTTATTTTTTAAGCAATGCCAAAAATTATTAAACAACTAAACCATAACTGAAACTAAATAATCATAACTAAAAATGAAAATTTAACTTATTACCAATATGAACAAAAGGAAAATTAGAAAGAAGTTACCATGGTGAGGTGTCTCCCAACTAGCACTTTTAGTTAAAATCCTTAAGTTGGACATTTGGTGAGCTCCTTGTTATAGTGGCTTGTGCTTAAACTCATCTTGAAACTTCCACCAACGCTTGGATTTCTAATAAGCTCCAACATTTCCAAGTGAATTCACCAAGTCTTGAAGAAGTTCTTCACAAGCTTTGAGCTCCCAAAGTTGATCCTCTTGTATGTCGGGATCCCAAATCCTGTTTCTACACCCGTCTTTAAGTAGATCATCATGGTTCCAACCGGGTGGTAAGAAATCTAAATTCTCAATGAAGTACCAAACTCTTCTCTTAGATCCAACCAATTGATCACTAGTCCAACCCTTGCATCTAGCTCTTGAAATCTCAACCTTGATGAGTCTTGATTTGCAACTCCAACCACTAAACATCCTTCTCTTACGCTTCATTCCACAAAACCTCCTAAGTTGGCCATCTTTTTCAAGAATACCATACTCAAGTGGGACAGTAAAACTAATAGATATAAGTTTTACCCACTCAAATAAAAGGGTAGACGACAACCTAGGTAGAGAAGTCTCCAACGATCTTGACAAAGCATATTCAATTCCCGTCCAACCTTACCGAAGGACTTCCACCTTCTGAAAAGATTCTTCACTTTCAAGCTCTTCCTCACCAGATTCATCCAACTCTTCTCCGTTGCTCAAGTCAGAAATATGAGGTTGAGAGAAATCTACCTCAATGTTGCTTTCAATCTCATCGGGAGAAGGCTCTTTTAACTCAAGGGGTTCACTTGTGGATGCAAATTCATCACTATGATGGCTTGATTCATGATCATCATCACTAAGGGAGCTTGTCTCTTGATCTATTCTGTCCAATTCTTCATAGGGAACATGCCTTGGAGGTTGTGCACTACCCTCCTCAACATTAATTTCAAGCTTCTTGGAGGAATACTCTACAACTCGAGATTCCCATGGAGGTTCAACATCTCCTAAGTCTTCGACCACTTCTTCCTCTTCAACAATTATGGCTTCCTCCAATTGTTCCAATACAAAGCCACATTCCTCATTTTCCACCGGAGTTTTTAATTTCTCCTTCATGCTACGCTCCTCATTAGATTCCCCACATGCGGCCATAGGGTTACTTGGAGTGTTGAAGCGCAGTGAAGCCAAATTTTCTATTACCTCAGTCAAGGTAGCTATGAACTCTAGTGTCGTCCTTTGCATCTCTCTTTGCCCTCGAAGAAGAACACCAAGAGTGTCATTCATTGGAGATTCGGGTGGATGTAAGGGTTCATTGCTTGGGAGGAAAGGTTCATAATAGGAGGGTGGTTCATCATGATAAGGATGTGGCAGTTCAACACTCTCCATCTTTTCCACTTGTTGCACAACACACTCCAGTCCCTTATTTTTTAGTTGAGATTCCAAGATCTCCTTCATGCTCTGCTCTTCGGTTGACTTTCCACATTCATCCGTGGAAATGCTTTGTTTGTTGCATGAGTCCCATGGGTCGATGGTGGTTCTCGTTTTGGTAATGTTAGCCATGAGAGATTCATGTGATTTTCGGCCTTCCTCTCACTCCATTTGATGGATGGTTGCTTGAAGTCGAGCCATTGCTTCCTTGAAATGATCCCGTGGCTCTTGTTCCGCTTGGCTAACATAATTAGGATCATATTGTGGTTGAAAGTTCGCATACATTGGAGGTGGTGTATAGTGAAGTGGTAGTTCTTGGGAGTAATTGGGTTGGAATTGGGGTGGTTCTATGTATGGTTCATTGGGCTCATAAGGTGGTTGGCATGGTGAATATGGGTTAGGGTCATATAGAAGTGTTTGATTGTAGGGGGCTTGTGAGTATGGTAGTTCAAAACTATGTTGAGGAGGGGGTTCATAGGCATATGGTGGGACTTGTTGGTAACTACAAGGGGGTCCACCATAGCTATTGAATTGATATGCATCTTGGAATGGCTCTTCATCATAGTACGTTGGGGGAGGTTGTTGCCAAGAGGGTTGTCTATAAGCTTGAGGCTCCTCCCACCTTTGATTGTCCCATCCTTGATGCATGTTCTCATTGTAGCTTCCATTCCCTACAACATAATTTAAACCAAACTCATAACCAAAGGGATGAGAATTCATAGTAGCAAATAAAAACAAAAGCTAATAAAAATAAGCAACAAAGCCCTAAAACTAACAAAAACTAACAAACAAGCAAAAGGTAAATATATACAACAATCAATAATAAGGCACACGTTTGCAATTTTCTAGCAACGACGCCAAAAATTTGACGGAGGAAAAATATCGGTAAAGAATTTCACAAAAATATTGCGTTGCAAGTATAGTTATAAACCAACAATTAAACCTCAGTCAATGTTTAAATTGTTTGTTACAAATACAAACCCAATAAAATTAACCGAAGTATTCAAACCTCGGGTCATCTCTCAAGGAATTGCAGGGAAATGTACTTATAATTGGTTATGGAAAAGTATTTTTGGGGTTTTTGTGGTAAGAGACAAGTAATGTAAGTAACGAGGAAATAAAATAACAACTAAGAAATGTCCTAGCAAGGATTGAGAATTAGAATTCCTATCCTCATTATCATCATCAATTGTAATGGTAATTGACCTTTGCTTTTACTTAGTTAACCTCTAACAATGAAGGAAAGTCAAGTGAGCAAAATTAACTTAAGTTCACAAGTCCTAATCAAAGACTAGATTTAGTGAAACCTAAGCCAACTAGCAATTTTCAATCACCAATCAACAAAATAATTTTGATAACTCAAGAGTCTCTAATTGATCAATCCAAGTTAAGAACATAAAAATCTAATTTAAAATCCAACCAAGCATTTTATCAAACACTTGGAAGGCATAAAAAAACATAGAAAACTAACAGGACATAGCAAAATCTAAGAATAACCAAAGCAAAGAAATAACAATAACAAAGCAATTGAACAATAAGAAACGTGAAACATAAATTGCATTAATGAAAATTGAGAGTAACACATGAACTCATAAACTAAATTAGCAAAATAAAGGAATCAATAAGAGAAGTAGATAACTAAAGTGCTAGAGCAAATAAAAGTAAGAAAACTAAATTAAAGGAAGATTGAACCTGAACCTAAGGAGAAAAAGAAAGAAGAACCCTAAACCTAGAGAGAGGAGAGAGCCTCTCTCTAGAAACCTACATCAAAACCTAATTAATGTGAATATGAAAAGTGAATGTTCATCCCTCTTCCAGCTCCACTCTGCAGCCTCTAATCTGTATTTTCGAGTCTGAAACTGGGTCAAAAGCATCCCAAAAATCGTCCCTAGCGTTTTCTGTAAATTGCAGCACGTGACGCTCGTCACACGTATGCGCCAATCACACGTACGCGTCGCTGGACTTTTCACTGGCCATGCGTAGGCATCAGCCACACGTGCGCGTCATTTGAACACTGGCTCAGTCACGCGTACGCATTGCCCACGCGTGCGCGTCGCTACCAGATTCTCAAAACTTCAATTTCTTGTGTTCGTTTCACTTTTGCATGCTTCTTTTCCAATCCTCTAAACCATTCCTGCCCTATAAGCCCTGAAAACACTTAACAAACATCTCACGGCATCGAATGGTAATAAGAGAGAATTAAAATTAGCAAATTTAAGACCAACGAAGCATGTTTTCAATCATAGCACAAAATTAGGAAGGAAACTTAAAAACATGCAATTTACATGAATAAGTGTCAGAATAGTTGACAAAATCCACTCAATTCAGTACAAAATAAACCATAAAATAGTGGCTCATCAGCCGCCATGCATGCATGCATGGGAGTCTGCCGGGCGTGGAAGGAGGCCACTGATGCCAGGGCATCTTGGCTAATTTTACTAGCCATTTTTTGTATGCTTTAGGTTAGTTTCATGCATTTTCTTAGGCAATAAGCAAGTATTTGGATGAGAATTGTATGCATGCCTTGATTCAATCAAACATTGTTAATTATGTGCATTTTCATGAGATTTATGCAAGAATTGTTTGATGTTATGAATTGATGCAAAATCTTGTGATTTAGCAAGGCTTTGATGTATGTGTTTGGTTGATGATAGGTGAAGCAAAGAGCCCTGGAGCAAGGAGGAAGTCACCAAGGGCGTTGCCAACTCTAGAAGGGCGTTGCCAATGGCAATGTGTGAAGCAATGAAGTGAGGAAGCCCTGGATGATAAGAGACAGAGTGCACGTTGCCAACTTGGGGGAAGGAAGGCATGTTTGCCTCTAACGCCAGCAAGCTTGGCAGCCTTGGAAGGCATAGCACGTTGCCAACTTAGCTTTCCATTGGCGTGTTCATTGGCAACGCAGCAAACTTGGAGCTAGGAGGCAGCCACGAGCACGTTGCCAACTCAAGAAAGCATTGGCGTGTTTGGCAACAATGCCAGGAAGCTTTGGATGGTGAAGAATGGAGGTAGCACGTTGCTAACTTGGAAATACAAGGGAGTGTTTGCCAAAATCGCTGGTGAGCTGGACAGCCTGACCTTATCTTCTTCAATGGAGTATATTTTGAGCTACAAAGCTCCAAATGAGGTGATTCTAATGGAATTTGAAAGTAGACATCTAGAGCTTTCCAACGATATATAATAGTATGGGTTTGACATTTGTTTGAAGCTTCAAAAGCTGGCTTCATTTGGAGCCTCAGAAATTGAACACGTTGCCAACTTGGAAGAACAAAGGCGTGTTCACCAAAAATGTGTGCGATTTTGGCAGGCTGAGCCCGAGAGGAGATCACACACACACACACTTCATTGGCACACTCCACTGGGAGTGGGTCTTCGGACCCCTCCTCTCATACACTCTTCTTCCCTTCCTCTTCTCTTCTTCCTTAGTAGTAGTGTAATTTAATATGTAGTTTTCATTTATGAATTCTTGAATTTTCAATTTCTGTTTTGAAGTCTCACTCTTTACTTTCATGCACTTTACTTTCTTGTACTTTTCTATTCCTTGCAATTTATTTTTCCAGTACTTTACTTTTACGTCATTTACTTTCCTTGCACTTTATTGCTTTCTTTTAATTTCTAGCCATTTACATTTATTGTTTGCTCATCACTCCAAAATGATTGTCTAACTAGAATAATCAACTAACCATCGATTGCTTAATCCTTTAATCCTCGTGGGATCGACCTCACTCTAAGTGAGTTTTACTATTTGATGCGATCCGATATACTTGCCGGTGGTAAAGCTACAATAAAATAGTAAAGCTTTAGAAATTTGGATGTGGCATCTAAAAATTTGACCTGTTTTTTATGTATTATTTTTTATTATTAGTTTAAATGGGTTGGCTTCTAAAAAAATAATAAGCTGATTTTAAATGGACAGTTTTAAATTATGTGATACGTCAGTCGTCCATTAGTTAGTTAGTTAAAACTATCTATTTCTTTTATCATTTGGAAATCGTCCATCTTTTCTATTATTTGACTGCCCATCTTTTCTATTATTTGAAACGTTCTATTTTAAGAGTTTGATCTAATTTAAATTATTAATATTTTTTATTATTTTAAAAATTATATTTTTATATTTATAAATATACATACCTTGTTTACAGTATAAACGAAATACATTTATAATTATCTCATTTACAGTATAAATGAGATAAGATTAGAAGACGTATTTTTGTAATAATTTTATAATTATTTATTTTAATAAATAAAATATTTATTTAATTTATTTAAATAAAAAATCATAGGATCTCCTCTCTCTTCAGAAGATCACATTGAAGTAATTCTTGAAAGCCTCAATAACAATTCGAAATTAGAACAATTAGTCAATTATGTTGTGATAAACACAAAAGATATGGATGCCCATTAATATCATGGGTGACTCAGTATTTATGTTACCAAGAAAGAATTTAATTTAATGAAGGTTGAAAATATGAACCCTATACATGTATAATAGGGGTATGGTACGAAACAATACACACAGCAATATTAACAACAAATATTCTCTTTCTCTCTTTCTTATACAATAAAGCACTTCTTTACTTTTTCTCTTCGTATACTACTAATATAATATTAATATATTATCTTTATAGTAGTATAATAGTATTGATAAATACTGATAGTAGTATTTTTCTATTTATACTTTATTTTATTATCTTTTCCTTATTTATTTTACAACACGTTATCAGCACGAGACTCTTGATCAAATTTTAGGAAGACTCAGGTAACAAATTTTCATTATGTCGAAACTCTTTCATCTTGAATTTAATGCTCTTGATATATTTGGAAACAATTATTTATCATGGATATTAGATGCTAAAATCCATCTAAATTTAATGGATCTTAGAGATACCATTAAGGTTGAAAATAATATATCCCAAAAGGATAAAGCCAAGGCCATGATTTTCCTTCGCTGTCATCTTGACGTATGATTGAAAAATGAATATCCCACATTAAAAAATCCTGCAGATCTATGGAAAGACATTGAAGAAATGTACAATCATCAAAAGACAGTGATACTTCCTCAAACCCGATATGTTAGAGAAAACTTTCTCGACCTTCCATGCCTCGAATGTGATCCTGCAGCAGCAGTATCGAGAAAAAAGATTTTAAAAGAATATATTCTGAGCTAATTTCTTGCCTTCTTGTTGCTGAACGCAACAATGAGTTGCTCTTAAGAAATTATGAAGTGCACCCAGCTGGCGCCGCCCCATTTCCTGAAGCAAATGCGGCAAATCATAACCCCAAAAGAGGTAAATGGCAAGATTTTGGTAATAAGAAAAATTATGGAAGGATAAAGAATTATATTCACAAGAAAGGATCTCACCAGAAGTGGGATAAAGAAAAAAACAATGGGTAAAGTAAATCAATTGAGGAAAAAATGCTTCCATTGTGGTGGAAAGGGTCATTGGTCATGTACTTGTCATATCCCAAGGCACCTAGTTGATCTTTATCATGCATCCTTGAAAAAAGATGACAAAGAAAAGGAAACAATTTTTGTTTCAAATGATGAAAATTTCACCACTCATTATGATGTATCTAATTTCTTTGAGGATTTTGAAGGAAATATTGGTTATTTGATCAACGATGGAATAGTTCAATATGTGAGTTTGTTAAGTATTCATAAATTTTTGTTAAGTTTTATTTTTATGCATCTGAATTTCAAATATGATATTTATGAATTTCAAAACTATTGCATGTGTATTTCTACTCATTTTATTATTATTTGTCTTTAAATAAAATGACAAGGATATATAATGAGGATGTATGTCTTGCGGATAGTGCAAGTTCGCACACTATTCTTAAAAAGTAATATATATTTTACTCATATTATGCCAAAAGAAGAATATGTTAATACTATTATTGGCTCGGGCAATGTGATAGAAGGCTTCGGAAGAGCTATAATTTTGTTTCCTAGAGGAACAAAATTTATAATAAATAATGCACTATTATCTACCAAGTCTCTGAGGAACTTGTTGAGTTTCAAAGATATTCGCCGAAATGGATATCATTATTGAAACAATGAATGAGGGAAATCATGAGTATTTATGTATCACAACTCATGATTTAAATAAAAAGGTTATATTAGAAAAGTTACCCTCACTTTCATTTGGATTATATTATACCAAGATTAGTGCAATTGAATCACATACCATTGTAAACCAGAAGTTTACTAGTCCAAATGAATTCATAACTTGGCACAACCGATTGGGTCATCCGGAAACAACCATGATGCGGAGAATTATTGAAAACTCCCATGAACATTCACTAAAGAACCAGAAGATTTTTAAATCTAGTGAATTTTGTTGTGCTGCATGTTCTCAGGGAAAGTTAATTTTAAGACCATCACCAGTAAAGATTGGATTTGAGTCCTCTGAATTCCTAGAAAGGATTCAAGGCGATATATGTGGACCTATTCATCCATCATGTGGATCTTTTAGATATTTTATGGTCCTAATAGACGCATCTTCGAGATGGTCATATGTGTACTTATTGTCTTATCACAACCTGGCGTTTGCGAGATTACTGGCTCAAATTATTCGATTAAAAGCACAATTTTCAGAAAATTCAATCAAAGCAATTCGTCTTGATAATGCTGGTGAATTTACTTCCCAAGCATTTGATGCTTATTGTATGGCTAATAGAATAAGTATTGAACATCCAGTAGCTCATGTTCACACACAAAATGGGTTAGCAGAATCACTTATTAAATACCTCCAATTAATTGCTAGACCCTTACTTATGAGAACAAATCTCCCAACCTCGGTTTGGGGCATGCTATTTTACATGCTGTAGCACTTATTCGTTTGAGGCCAATGAGTTACCATCAGTTCTCTCCTATGCAATTAGCTTTTGGCCAGCAGCCAAATGTTTCCCATTTAAGAATATTTGGGTGTGCGATATATGTTCCCATTGCACCACCTAATCGCACCAAAATGGGACCCCAAAAAAACAATTATAAAAACTCTAAAAGAAGAGTTTGAGATGAAAGATCTTGGAAGAACTAAATTTTGTCTCGACCTACAGATCGAGCATACAAAAAATGGGATCTTTATTCATCAAACGACATACACAGAAAAGATCTTGAAGAGATTTTATACGGATAAGTCACACCCATTGAGTACCCCAATGATCGTAAGGTCTTTGGATGTGGAAAAGGATCAATTCTGTCCTAAGGAAGAAAATAAAGATATCCTTGGTCCTGAAGTACCATATTTTAGTGCCATTGGAGCACTAATGTATCTTGCTAATAATACACGACCCGATGTATCATTTTCTGTGAATTTACTAGCAAGGTATAGTTTCTCTCCAACCAGAAGACATTGGAGTGGAATCAAATAAATCTTTTAATATCTTCATGGAACGATTGATATGAGATTATTTTATCCATATGGATCCAAGTCACAACTAGTTGGCTATGTAGATGCTGGATACTTGTCTGATCCACATAAAGGGAGATCTCAAACAGGATATCTGTTCACATATGGTGGTACAGCTATATCATGGAGGTCGACGAAACAGACGATAGCAGCAACCTCCTCTAATCATGCTGAAATACTCGCGATACATGAAGCTAGTCGCGAGTGTTTTTGCCTTAGAAGTTTGATCCAATATATTCTGTCATCATGTGGACTGATTGACCATAAGATAGCTCCAACTATCCTGTTTGAAGATAATACAGCATGCATTGCTCAACTTAAAGGCGAATACATCAAAGGTGATAGAACAAAACATATTTCTCCCAAATTCTTCGTCACTCATAATCTTCAAAATTAAGGGACAATTGATATCCAACAGATCCGCTCAAGTGATAATCTAGCAGATTTATTCACAAAGTCACTCCCAAAATCTTCCTTTGAAAGATTGGTACATGAGATTGGGATGCGCCAATTTCGAGACATTAAATGATGTCGACAAGAGGGGGAGACTGTACTCTTTTTTCTTTGGTCAGGTTTTTTTCCCATTGGGTTTTTCTTGACAAGGTTTTTAATGAGGCAGTCCCATTAGGGGTGGCAAACGGGCCTAAACCCGCCAGGTCGGCCCGCGTAACCCGCCAAAAAAGCGGGCCGGACTGAAAAATTGGGACCGCCAAATAGCAAAAGCCCGCTTAACTCGCACCGCTTAAACCGCGGGTTTTGGCGGGCTTGGGCGGGGCGGGGCGGGCTTCTCCGCTGGGCTTAGTATTTTTTTGGCAAAGAGTATTTTTACAATTTTTTTTTATCAAAACCCAACTTCTCCCAACCCAACTTACAAGAGAATAAAGATGAAAATTGAGTGTTTTAGATTATGTTTGTTTTGTTTTAGAGTCAATATTGTTAATTATGTTTTGGATTATGTTTATTTTGTTTTGGGAACAATATTTATAATTATGTTTTGGATGAAAACTTGGTTTATAATTATGTTTATTAGATATTTATAATTACAAAGACTTTAATGTTTGTGAATATGAAAATTATAATTTGTTTATACTTTTAGAAATTATAATAGTTAAAAGTAAAAAACAAAAGAGATTTTTTATATCTTTATATATATTATTTAATAGTTAAAAAAAAGAATATTTGGCGGGCTTAGCCCGCCGGCCCGCCAGCCTGCCGTTAGGCGGGGCGAGGCGGGTTAGCCCACCAAAAGGCGGGCTTCTGGCGGGGCGGGGCGGGACTGGCTTCCCCGCTTGCCACCCCTAGTCCCCATCACAAAGGATATTGTACTATTTTTCCTTCACTAAGATTTTTTTTCCATTGAGTTTTTCTTTAGTAAAATTTTAACGAGGCAATAATTCTAAATGGTCATCCAAGGAGGAGTGTTGTGATAAACACAAAGGATATGGATGTCCATTAATATCATAAGTGACTTAGTATTCATGTTACCAAGAAAGAATTTACATTTAATAAAGGTTGAAAATATGAACCCTATACATATATAAATAGAAAGTATGATACGAGACAATACACACAGCATTATTAACAATAAATATTCTCTTTCTCTCTTTTTTATATAATAAAATACTTTTTTATTTTTTCTCTTCGTATACTACTAATATAATATTAATATATTATCTTTATAGTAGTATAATAATATTAATAAATACTGATAATAGTATTTTTCTATTTATACATTATTTTATTACCTCACAAATTATACAATATTTGTGAGATTGAGACTCTTCTTTTGTTTCATGATGACATGCTCGAGCGTCTTCGAAAACCAAAAATTGTCATGGTTCAAGCAAACGGCGTCTCAATTTTTTTTTTTAATAATTGAAAGAATAAAATGTGATTTTTTATTATTAATTTTATAAATAAAACAAAAAAAATAAAAAATAAAAAATAATAAAAAATAAAAAATTTTATTTTATTTTTTTAATTTTTTTTTAACAATTATAAAAAATTCATTTCCCAAGCAAACTTAACTTAGAGTTCTTATCCAACAATTTCAACTTCAATCGTGGATTAGGTGCACGCAGAAGAGGTGGAAGATGTTTTTTGAGAAGTGGACGATTATTCTATGCATTTCCCAGACCGCAATGTCAACTAGCTATGTGGTCGAATTGGCCACATAACTTACATTGTTTTCATGTATTTAACCAAGAGATACTTTCACCCCTCACAAGCTCAATCATCAAGAATGAGCACTTTTATTAGTACTGTACCTTCTTTAACAGCTTCTCAGCCTAATTCTACTATCTCTACTCCTCCTCTTCTTACACCTTTTCACAATCGTTTAACACGTGTACCGATTTCATCATCCATTTGTGATACATCATAGTATTGAAATTCAGGTGCTTCACACCATGTAACACTAAATCAAGTTAATATGCTTTTCAGGATCTAAATATACATAACTGAATTAGGTTCAAATCGAAAATGGAACAGATATTTCTATTTTTTTTTTTTTTTGCTTTAGAATTTAAAAGATGACTTTCCTTGCAATACACCGGAAATCATAAAAAATTAAATTAGTATCTTTAAGTTTGCAAAGGATAACAAAATTTATTTTTAATTCATTTTTTTAACTCAAAAAATAAAAACGATATTTATTTTAAAACGGAAGAAATATCATTTTTTATCACTCATATAAAACATAATGAAATCCACATAAAATAATAATATCTTAGAATAAAGGTTTGAGATATAATTTTTCTTATATAAACATACAGAAAATTAATTTTTAATTATTAATACTAATTAATTTTTTATTGTAAAATTATTTTTTAATTTTTATTTTTTCAGAATTTAATATGTATGATAAGAATTTAAAATATAAAATTTAAGTTTAGAATTTAAAAAATGAGTTGATGTTTACTAAAAAAAAAAAATTTAAATGTGTCTACAGTGCTTAAATGTGTCATAAAAGTTAAAAACAAGGTGTTAAAAAGACAGGAAAACTGTCGTCCCTACAGGCTTGTTGGTGAATCATGATTGCCATTTGCCAAAGAAGTCAAGAGTTGCAAGCACTGCCACCATGGCACCAGAAACTTCCTCCTTCGAATTTTTCATCATTATCTATGAGCGTTATCCACAACCAGGCAAACCTTGGTCGTTGTCGCATTGCAGTTTGTGTACAAACTACAAACATTTTATGAATCGAGAGAAGTGTCTTTTACCTAGACTAGGCTCTTTTGTCCTCTATCATGTGCCTAATTTCAACCCCCTCTCCTTCCCATTCGGTGCGCTCCTGTCTTAGATACTGTTATCAATAGTACAACACACTATGACAAGCAATGACGGAAATAATGAAATATGTGCTACTTGTTTGTCTATTTATTATTAATAGAATCAAACATGCAAAATGTACCCCAAAACTTTAGACGCGAAACAAAAATGATTTTTAAAAAAGACAAATATTTCAGTGATATTGCATATTCGAGTGTTTTTGTAATTAAATCTAATTAAATTAGTATAAGATGAAAAAATATGTTTTTGTTTTTTATTTTACGTTTTCTTAGCATAAAAATTTTTATTAAAAAATACAGAAATTTATTAAATCATGAATAAAAAAAACTCCAACAATGACTTCTAAAGATAATTTTTTAAAATTACAGCATCTATGTTTAGTAAATTAAATTAAAAATAACTTTTAATATAGCACAAATAACAATAAATGTGTTTAATAAAATAATTTTTAAAATTTAAAAATATTATAATAAACACTAATAAAAAACTTAAATTTAAAAATAAATTAATGTATAATATTTTCGAATTTTTAATTTTGATAAATATGAGTTATCTTTGAAAAACTTTAACTTAGATGCTTTTAAAGTACTCCTATATTTTTAAAGTTGTAAACATAAGTACATTATCTTTTCTATTTACCAAATACAAAATAAAAAATTTAGGGTATATCTAAAACGAGTACAATAACTTTGTGTGCATTATATGTGCCACATTTATATAAACCATCAAATTTCATTAATTGAAAATCAAACATTAATATAAAAGAAGAGCATTGATGAACTCTAATAAATACAGAATATCCTACTATATAAATAAATATCTTTCAATATACAATACTTTAAATGACAACATAATATTTAATTTTTAAAGAGTAATACTCCAAATAGATTCCCAAAGATTTGGTCGTCCAACATATTTGTTCCCTAGAAAAATTAACTAGGTTTCCGATCTCCAAGATTGCTAGATATATGCCATATAGATCCTTAAATTAGGTTGAGCTGGTTAACACGACACTCTCTCTCTTATGTGGAGGTTATAGGTGTAACATGTCAGGTAAAGTAACACGTGTTACGCTCAGGACACATTAGTCCCTGGACACGTGGCTAAAACGTTGTTTTGAAACAACACCAAATGATACCGTTTTGAGGGGACAGATTCATCCCCACCTTTTGTTTTCTGATTCTCAAAACATTGATATTCTAAAGTCAAATAAGACCCCTAAAATTTTTGTTATAAGTCAAAAAGGTCCTTGAATTTAAATGGATACCTTATATAAAAAAAATTCATCCTCCCTTTTTTTTTTTTTTGTAAAATTACAAGTACCCAAACCCTCACCTAAGTTTTACGAGCTAACCTTTTTATTCTTCATCCTCCATTAATGTTTACCCAAGTTCGTAATGATATTTTGATAGTGTATACAGGGACTTCTTGATAGTAGTGTGTCGTGCATATCGCCATTGTTTGAGATAAGTTAAGTTAGTTTTTGCTGGATTAAATTAGCATTGAAAAATGAAGTAAGATGAACATACATGTGATGTTTAGAGTAGATCATAAACAGTATATTTTAGGTGTAGCTTAAGTGAGAGTTGTGAAGTGGTTATGAATAGGTATTTGATAATAACAAAAATAATGTAGGTATTTGAAATTTTTATTCTGTTGTGATGTTGTATTGTGTTGGTTGCCCAAACCCTCACCTAGGTTTTACGAGCTAACCTTTTTATTCTTCATCCTCCATTAATGTTTAGCCAAAGTCCGTAATGATATTTTGATAGTGTATACAGGGACTGCTTGATAGTAATGTGTCGTACATATCGCCATTGTTTGAGATAAGTTAAGTTAGTTTTTGCTGGATTAAATTAGCATTGAAAAGTGAAGTAAGATGAATATACATGTGATGTTTAGAGTAGATCATAAACTGTATGTTTTAGGTGTAGCTTAAGTGAGAGTTGTGAAGTTGTTATGAATAGGTATTTGATAATAACAAAAATAATGTAGGTGTTTGAAATTTTTATTCTGTTGTAATATTGTATTGTGTTGGTTGCTTGGGTAAATTGTGGCAAGATTTTATTTTTTGGTATTTAGTTGAGTGAAAACGTAGTAACTATATTTTACCTTGGTAAAAGTTTTGTTAGAGACAATAAAGAGATACTTGTGTACATCGATGAAAAAATCAATAAAAATTTTTCAAAGGACATTGACTTGATATGTTTTTTTAACTTGAAAAAACTTTTTTTAGATTTGGATTACCATGACTACAAGACAATGTATTCGTATGAGAGATAAAGAGATCAGAGCTCTGCAAAAGAACAAGATGTCAAATGAGAATACGAACGAATTCTAATGATTGATTATCATTGTACTTGAGATGTATCATTTTATGTGCTTGGGACTGCATACTATATATTTTGAGTAATTTTATTCTAATTCTGATTCTAGTTGCTTAATTCAAGGGACCAATTTGACATATATACTATAAATTCAAAGATCTTTTAACTTATAATAACAAAAATTTTGGGAGACCTATTTGACTTTAAAACATCGATATTTTAAAAATCAAGAACAAATGCGGGGAATGAATCTGTCCCCTCAAAATGGCGTCGTTTTGTGTTGTCCAAAATGACGTTGTTTTAGCCATGTGCCAAGGGACTAGTGTGTCCTAAGCACGACACATGTTGCTTTTCTTGACACGTCACACCTATAATCTCCACGTAGGAGAGACAGTGTAGTGTTAACCGACTCAACCTTACTTGAGGACTTATATGACATATATCTAGCGATCTTGGGGACCGGAACCTAATTAATTTTTCTGGAGAATAAATCAGTTGGACGGCCAAATCTTTTATTTTTAAATAAATAAATATAAAACACAAAAAATATAAGTATTTTTTATTCATTAAGGTTAATTATTATGTAATAAATTTTTTATAATATTAAAAAAATTATATTAAAATAATATTTTAAATTACAACATAAAAATATAAAATAATTAAATTTTATTTTATATTACTCAAAAAATAATTAAATTATTATATTCAAAATTTATTAACTAACTATTTTTGTTAAAAATATTATTATATAATCTAACGTTTTATCAAAATATTTGTGAAATTTAAATATTTAAAATTTTTTTAAAAAGTACTCTTTTGTTCTTTTGCACTTCTTTTTCTTTCTTCCAATACTACAATTTCAACCAATCACCAATTAATATTAGCTGTCCACACCGACCATCCATTGTTTTGACAATCCTAATTTCTAAATTTTAAATTTTAAATTCTAACTTCAAACTCTAAATACAAAATTCTAACCCTAAATTTTTTATTCTAAATTATAAATTTTAAATCTTAATTTCTATACCTTAAATTGATTTTATTTTATTTTATTTCAAATTTTTTAACTTGAATATTGGATATTTTTATTATTTTTGATTTTAAATATTTTTTAGTGTTTAATTATTGTTATTTAATTTATTTACTGAAACAGTGTTAATTGGGTCCCGAAACCTTTTTCAATACAAATATCAATTTTTATAGTTGCATTAGCTGTCACGCTATAGCATTATTTATGCATAAAGGGTTTTTTTTTCTAACGGTAATTAATATATAGTAAAAGTCAACAAATAAGACAAATTTATAAAAATGAACTTGCTATGTGAAACCTACATTATAGGTATTAAATAAAGTCGAAAAATTAAATTTTCCAAATATTTTGAAAAAAAAATTAGATTATATAATAATATTTTTAACAAAAATAATTAATTAACAAATTTTGAAGATAATAATCTAATTATTTATCAAGTAATATAAAATAAAATTTAATTATTTTATACTTTTATATTAGAGTTTAAAATTTTATTTTAATATAATTTTTTAATATTATAAAAATTTTATTGCATAATAACTAATTTAATGAATAAAAAATATTTATATTTTTGTATTAATATATTTTATATTTATTTATTTAAAAATAAAAAATTATGTTGTTATTTAAAGTATTATATATTAAAAGATATTTATTTATGTATTAGGATATTCTATATTTGTTAGAGTCTATCAATACTCTTCTTTTATATTAGTTTTTTATTTTAATTTAATAAAATATGATAATTTATATAAATATGACAATCTAATGCACACAAAGTTATTGTATTCATTTTAAATATACCCAAAAATTTATATTTTTAAAAAACACAAATACTTTTTTAAAATTTTTGTCAAACCAAACCTTACTTCATAAATGACTTAGGCTCTGTTTACTTAAACAGATTAATTAAACTCTTTTTTGAATAAATAGTTTAAACAATAAATACTTATATTAAAAGTATCTTATAAATATGTTATTTTGTATTTAATTTTTTAGTTTTAAAAATATTTATTTTAAAAGAAATATAATAAAAAAATTTTATTATAAAAAAATTCTTTTTTTTTTACTTTTTTATAAGTATTTAAATAATTTTTAAAAAAATTATAATTTAATTTTAAAAATTATATCAAATATTAATATTATTACTTTTATATTTTAAAAATAAAAAAAATAACTTTTGAAGTTTCTTAAATGAGTCTTGCGGGCCAATTTTATTGATTCTAAAAATCTGAAATCATGATAAAATTAGTCAAATATGCATTAAATTCCTTTCTATTAATGACAATGGTTGAAATGGTAAAGTCGAAAGTGTCATGTCATATTGGCATATTTGTTATTCCAGCTATTTTATTAGATACATATTAGCGTGTCTATATATATTTGGTTAATTTACTAAAAAGAGATAAAAGTTAATATTTAAATTAAAAAATATAAAAATAAATAATTTTTTAAAATTTAAAATTTATCATAAAAAATAAGTTCCACAATTTTGATACTAAAATTATAGACATTACAGAATTTTCTATTTTATTAATAGAAACAAATTTATTTTATGGTTAGTTATTTTTGTCTAATTTTTAAAATATTTTTATTATTCTTATATTTTGAAATTTTTTTTATTAGTATTTAAATTTATTTAATATTTAATTAATTTTATTATATTTAAAAATTTTAAAATATTTTATTATTTTGATTTTTTTTAAATTATTTTTACTAAATATTTAAAATTTTAGAAGATATTTTTAATAATTTACTCGTATTAATTCCATCTTATAATTTTTTTGTCATATAAAATACATACATCACTCTATACACATACAATATACTAAAAGCTCTTTTTCAACCACTAAAGAATAAAGATGGAGTTTGATATGACTCTTTTTTTTTTTTTTTTTTTAAGAGACAAATATATTTACCACTGGTATACGAGGCTCGGAACAATTCCATTTTATAATTTGAATGGGGCATAAGACCCCACATGCTAATATACATGGGTCCGTCCTTGAGACAATATAGACACAATCACAATGGACAAAACGGCCTTAATAAGCTAGCGCTTTTTCTTACATTCAACTTTGTCAATATTTTTTCATGGGATTAAAGTTAGAAATAATATTGAGTGGTATTTGAAATTTTTAAGACAAATAGGATATAATGAAACCATTAATTATGTTTTATGGACAAAAAATGGCCATAAATTAATTATCATATAAGCGTATATATATATATATATATATAGTATTAAAATATTTAATTTTACTATCATAAAAAAGTATGATTATTTTGTGAAGTTTAGTTACTCTAGTAGTGAATTAATTTGTTAAAAAAAACGTAAGAAACAACACACACAGATACACAAAGCAAATTTTTCATATTTATTAAACGATTATATTTTTTTCTGAAAGATATATTGATATTTATACCAAATGTTTGACATTTATAAAAGAAATATTTTACTCTAATTAATACTAGAAAACAATTTTAAAAGTAATTGATTTGGTGTGTGGTAGTAGAGCTAGTTTTTGAATAGATACCAATTTTATTTAATTTACAAATATCATTGTCTTCTTTCACCGTAATAACTAATAGATTTATTTAATTATTTTATTGGCCTCTATAATTTTATTAAATTTGTAATTAAGTTTCTATATGTTTTTTTAGATTTCTATTACTATATTAATTTTAATTTTACAGTTAGATCCTTATCAACGTAAAAAATTTTAGAATTAATAAAAATATTTTTTTATAAAAAAAATCAAAATTAAGAATTTAATTAAATATTTGACTATATTTTTTGAAAGAAATACTTTTTAATATTATTATTTTTGACACAAAAATAACTTAATTAAAAAATTAAAAATAATATAAAAAA
The DNA here is from genome assembly GCF_003086295.3 of Arachis hypogaea. Classification (NCBI taxonomy): domain Eukaryota; kingdom Viridiplantae; phylum Streptophyta; class Magnoliopsida; order Fabales; family Fabaceae; genus Arachis; species Arachis hypogaea. The sequence continues at coordinate 31,089,832 of NC_092046.1, forward strand.
GGTTTATTAAAAAATATAAAAATTTAATTACAAAATTAATAAAACTATAAAGATCAACACAATAATTAAATCCTAATTCTGTTGAACCGTAGGTATTTGGGTCCTATTACCAAAAACTTTAGGGAAAAAGACAAATAGGTCCCTGACTTTTTAAACTTTTGACAAATACATCCCTGACAAAATTTAAATACAAAAAAGTCCCTGACTTTAACAAACGGAGGACAATTTAGTCCTTCCGTCTATTTGCCTCTCATACACCAAACGGAACTGGCTGACGTGGCTGAAACGGTGTTGAGGTGTCCGTTACGGTGCCACGCTGGAAGGGGAATAAAGTTCGAAGGACAAATAAGTCCTTGACGTCATTTTACAAATAAAGTTCGAAGTACAAATAGGTCCTTGAGAATTTTTTTTTCATTGTACTTCTATTATGCTTTTATTATGGGAATTTAGTTTATGTAGGCTAAAAGTTGGTTTTTTTATAAAAAAAAATTATTTCGTATAGGTCGAATTGATTATTTATTTTATATGGGCGTCTATCCAAAAATGGATTAGCACTATGACTTTCAATTTAAATGGTTTCAATTTCAACCGATCTGTAGAATATAGTCAAGGTCGTGTAATTAACACCTGGGCTGATATTCTTAATTTCAATCCCGGTATCATATAAAAAAATTGAATAATACTTTTAGCATTTCCAAGAAGTAATTGATTAAATAGTTGAAATAGTTGTAATTCCATTCACTATTTTAACTGAAAAAAAATCATAAGACTGAATTACGTGGGAGGCTTGCGTCCATAAGAAATCGCGGAGCCACCCATTAATGGTAATGGAACTCTGCGCAAAGTTTCCTTAATATTTACATTTACAACATTAATAGACTTTAATCAAATAATATTCAAATTAGATCTATATTATAATGTAAAAAAAATATTTATGTTATAGATTGAATGAACTGCTTGTATTTTAAAATCTAGTTAACTTGTTGTATTCTGCAATTTAAATTATTTGTATTAAAATTACAGAATTTGGGCTTGTTCTATTTCTACTTTTTTTTCTTAAATTGCATTAGTTCAGTTTTAGTGCATTTGTGTATTATATTAGAATTTGTTAAATTGTATTAGTTCAGTTTTCATCATACCAGTGGCATTAGTTAGCATCAGTTCATTTATGCATCAAGTTAGCATTAGTTTATTTGTGCATCATTCATGTATTAAGTTAGCATTAGAGCATTTGTGTATTATATTAGAACTAGTATTTTTATCCATAATAATATTATGAGAATAATTTTTTTTTTAAATTATAGTTCACTTTGTTCTAACAGTATAAATTATGCATGACACAAAAGATTTATAAAATCAAACTACTTTTACAAAAAAGTCGTAAGTTGACAAAAATTTCTGCAGATAAAAAAATTAAATAATAAGATTTTTAGTTATTATTTTTATATGAAAAAGTCTAATTTTTTATTAATAATTAATTTTAACATTCGTTATCTAAAATTTAAAATAATTTAATGTGTATACTTTTACATTTAAAATATTTTAATTGTAAAAAAATAGCGAATGACATATTTTGATTTGTCAAATTACTAATATAAAATATAATTATATATAGAGTAAAAATAGTAGAGAGAAATATAAAAATGGAGAGAGGTAGATAAGAGAATTTAGGAAAGGAATTTATTAATTTTGAAAAAAAATTCTCAAGGACCTATTTGTCCTTCGAACTTTATTTGTAAAATGACGTCAAGGACTTATTTGTCCTTCGAACTTTATTTCCCTTCCAGCGTGGCACCGTAACGGACACCTGGACACCGTTTCAGCCACGTCAGCAAGTTCCGTTTGGTGTATGAGAGGCAAATAGACGGAAGGACTAAATTGTCCTCCGTTTGTTAAAGTCAGGGACTTTTTTGTATTTAAATTTTGTCAGGGATGTATTTGTCAAAAGTTTGAAAAGTCAGGGACCTATTTGTCTTTTTCCCAAAACTTTATTAACCTGATCCGACATGGTTAAAGCAACGAACACTTAATCAGTGAGTTAACCATGCAATATTCCACCTACCGAGCTAACTATAGCACTAGAGGAAACTCACTACTTTCTGTGATAGCGTTAGAGATACTAGCTAGTCTTCTTTTATCGTATTAATCTTTTGAAAGAAATAGTATTGTAACATCTTATAAAATTACATTAAAATATCTTATAAAAAATTTTATGATCACAAAATTTAAAATTTGATTTTTGTGTTAAACCTTAAAAATATTTAGAATAAGACAAAAAAAATCTATGCAAAAATTTTACAGAATTATTGAGTGAGAAGTCGTATTAGAATTCACACAGAAAAAAAGCACACCTTGTTATTTATTTCACAAAAAATAATTCAACATCATAGAATTATCTAACACATTTTTTAAGAATAACAACATCACTTCCATTTTTATAATGTCACTCACATTTTATTTTGCATTATATATTTGTATAAATGTGTAATAAAAAGAGTGACATTATCAAAATAGGAGCGACAACATCCATTCCATTTTTTTTTCATTGGTTCAGAACTTTTAATTTCATGATGAGCCTTATTGAAGATACACACACTCTCACACCAATCAATAAGCAATAATGAACAATTTGAAAGCCATGTTCAAAATTTCCTTGGCTATAGTGACTCCTCTAAATCTTCATTTGTGAGTAGCACTATGATTATCTTGCATATCTGCAAGATCAAGCACACAAGTTGGACTTGGGGGCATTAACTGAAGAGTAGTCTTTGGCAAAATATATTCCGATCTCTGAATTGTCTGCTTCATAAGGTTGTGACATTTCTGCACCATATCCTATATTCAATAAAAAACACAGAAAGATTAAGAATATACAACAGTAATCTCTTTAATTGTTTGATTGATAAGTATTTTATAAAAGAAATTACAGACATTTAAAAGAAGGAAAAAAAGGGTTAAATTTTGTCCCCCAAAATAGATTACTTTACTCATTTTGTAATCTTGTTAAACAATGTATATGTCTAATATTTTATATTCCTTTCATAAAAGGTGAAGATTCTGATACAGAGTAAGAATGTATAGAGAAATAGAGAGACTGTAACTCTCTTTTATTTAAACATCTTTATTTAGTGAAATCCACGACATAACATGTTACTTAACACTTACAATTCTTATATTCTTGTGGAAGCCATGTAGTTTAAGGTCATCAACATATTGATCTGTTACATATAACAGAGCCGCTGCTGCTATTGTGGAAGGTGAAAACTCCAAGAAATCCATAACTGTGTAGTTATTCACTGAAGTTATTAGCACCAAGCAATGATTAAGATATTAATGGAAGTGAACTTAGATAACAGTAAGGAGATTAGTCATGATACCTAAACATGTTTTAAAGATAACATCAGACACACGAGAAGCAAGATAATTTAAATCTCCTAATGTGGAAGCTGAAGAACAAGAAAGTCTAAGAATGAAAAGATGAGCAAAATCGAAAGGCTTTGTTATAACTCGGAGTTGCCACTTGAGAGTTGCCATAACCAGAAGCTCCATCCTCTGAACTGTTTTCGGCCTAAACAAGAACCTTGGCTCAACCATTTGTAGGTCCAATAGCAGAGGCACCTTGGTTTCTTCCATTTTCGCTGCGAGCGAAAGGCATGCAACTGATAGCAGCTGCAGAGGCCATGTTTTATCTTGCTGCACAAATTTGAATCAAAATTGACATCATGTAATAATCATAATGTATTGATTTTCGACATAATTAACGCCGTGATACCTTCAATGTGTGCGACAAAAGGAAACGATCAAGATAAATTGCAGAAAGATATGCCGTCTCAGGTCTAAAACTGTAGTATGCACATACCTGCATAATATAGTGATAAACATTGTTACAATTACTAGACTCGAGGCGCGCGCGTAAGTTTCATTTTGAAAACGAATACAGAGAAGGGATCTTCGAACTCCTTCCCTTCTGTGTGTTCTCTTAAATGAAACTCACAAACCCGGCCGGGGTTAGTTTGTACTTAGTAACTAGAAATTAGCAAAGAATGCATGCACCTTTAGGATCCAATTTATGGCTTCTTCTCGCGCATTGCGCAGCCACTTAGTCTTGCGAAGTTGTATTAGAGACCTTGTTCTTTCCTGAACTTGATCAAGTTCAGAGTCTAACAAGCTTAAGAGACGGTCTTCTTCATCGACACTACCAGAGTCGCTCCATAGAAGAGCATTGTTCGAACCAGCATCGTCGAATTCATAGTTGCTGTGAATGTTGGAATCCAAGTACACCACATCGCTTGTTGCTTCATTGCAGTGCAAGTCAAGAAGAGTACAAGCTGAGTGTTTTGGGGAGACAGACATGGTGACTGAGAGAGTCTTTCAGTAGAGAATACAAGATATGGATACAGGACCAATCATGTACCATTATATATATATATATAGGGAATTTAATTCGTTATGTCGATATAACAATGGTCAGTGCCTTACTATAATGTATAATTTGTTCATATCTATAATTGAGAACCTAACAACGAACATGCATTGCATTATTAACATAATATTAATGTGTTCTTTTTGGAAAAAAGAATGCAATTAATCCTGTAACATTGGCTCGTGTGCATTTAAACCTTTTAAATTTTGAAAACATGTAATTCGATATTCGAGTTATCAAGTGGCAGTGAAGAAATAATTAAAATCTCCTATATATTAACGTTATTTTTATTATTTATTTATTGTTATTATTATCATTATTATTTTAGGTGGGATACGGGCATTGCGTACATAGTGAAATTAAATGGACTGGAAAAGCAGAATCTAAAGGGGCCTCAAAGAACTTCGCAAGAAATTTCGTTCTAACAAGAGCAGCCAAAATCAGTAGGACCACTCGAAAAAGGCATTGATTCTCCTTCTTCAAGACTCAAGATCAGGGGCATTCTTTTTCTTCTTTTTTCTTTTTCTTTTTCTTTTATTAATTTTTTAGCAAGCTATTCGTGTACAATGTGAATTATTGGCAGCTTCTCTTCTTCTATTACACGAGGGGAAAAAAACAGCCTCCTACCATAACTTTTGGTAGATTTCTTATTTTCTAGTTTTGAATAATGCTATATCAACCTCGCATTTGGCGCCTAAATTTGACATCAAGTAAAGTTTTCAACCTTTCATCAAAATAATTATCTAGAAACATATTAATAGAAATTATTTTTTTTTATGGAACTCTTTTTGACGTATTGGCTGAATATTGATGAAGAAAGTATTTTGCCGAAATGTAGATTGGAGTCAACACGCCAGGAGCATGGTGTCCGAACCGGTCAAGAGTGTGTTAGCACCCCGTCAACACGCAGGGATCGTGGTGATGTGACGACTAGGGATGGGTGGCAAACCCCTGCCAACACGCCAGGAACGTGGTGCTGTGAAACTCGTGAAGTGGTTGTAGGGTTTCAATGTTGCAGTAGCAGCACTGGGCGGGGGTGTTGCAGACCTGTCTGCATGCAGGGAACAACCCCCACCCAGGTAACCAGCGAGAGCCCTAAATCCATTATAAATTCATTTTTCTTCCCTTCCATTAATGCATACTGAGTGTGCTGAAGGGCTAAGCAACCGAGAGAGAAAAAAAAAGAGTGCATGAGTGTGATAAAAAAAGTGTATTGGTGGTTGATGACAAGTCATCTTAGGTTAGTTTCACAAGCCTTTTTCATTAGTTTTGACTTAGTTTTCATGCATTTTTAGGCAATAAGTAAGTGTTTGGATGAGAAATTCATACTTGTCTTGATTCAATCAAACATTGTTAATTTTATGCATTTTCATGAGATTTTTGCAAGATTTAGTTGATGTTATGAAAGATGCAAAATCTGATGATTATGCCAAGGCTTTGATGCATTTGTTTGGTTGATGATAGGTGGAAAGGAGCAGAGGTGTAACAGCCCAGATCACCCGCTAGCATGATATTGTCCGCTTTGGCACACAAGGCCTCACGGTTTTGTCTTTGACGATAGGGATGATAGCCTACGCCCCCCACACTCACTTGTCAAAACGCGTCATGTTAGGGAGAGGTATCCACACCCTTATAAGGCATGCTTCGTTCCCCTCTCCAACCGATGTGGGCCTTACAATCCACCCCCTAAGGGAGCCCAGCGCCCTCGCTGGCACATCGATCCGGGTTCTGGCTCTGATACCATCTGTAACAGCCCAGATCACCCGCTAGCATGATATTGTCCGCTTTGGCACACAAGGCCTCACGGTTTTGTCTTTGATGATAGGGATGATAGCCTAAGCCCCCCACACTCACTCGTCAAAACGCGTCATGTTAGGGAGAGGTATCCACACCCTTATAAGACCCTACCATACAGAGTCTTATGCTTAAGTCATAATTCAGAGATGGCAATGTATTATGACCTCTAAAACCAAAATTTAGTTCGTATAGTAGTATGAATGATTGATTATAACTAGGAGCCTTTATAGAAAAAGGGGTAAACAAAAACCGTAACTCGAACGTGCAACACTCCGATCGATAACGTAACGAACAGGGATAAGCTAACGCGAGATCATATATGTACAAAGGAGTGTCAAAAACAGGAATATCAAGACTCAAAATCCGGCTGCGAAGATAACCGGTCCGAGCATAGCAATATATACATATAATAAAATAAGGAAAACCCCAAGGAAAACCTAAAGGGACACAAATACAGAGAAACCTATTCTCCAAAACCTCCTATAAGAGGAGTCATCATAGTTTGTATTATTTAATGGAGATAAAAGTGTATAAACAAGACATATAAACCAAAACAGAGTCCCGAGAACAAGGATCTTCGCTAATCCAGAAGTCTCCAGCATGCCTCAACAAGAAGCCTCGCGTCCTGCATCTGAAAACCACAAAATCCACATGGGTGAGAACCAGAGGTCCCCAGCATGGTAACAGCTTCCACATATATAATACATAATAATAGAGGAAAGCCGAAGGCAATCCTAGAACTTCCTCCAGATAATATCAAAGCTTATAAACAAGCTAAAACCATAAGTGGCAACTGACTAAAGATTCTTCAATCTAACTAATACTTCCCTTTCCAATTCCTTCAGACCTCCCAACCACCAACAGGAGTATAATATAGCAAACACAGTTATATCAGACAAGAGATATACAAATAAGAACAATTAAGGCATTTAGACAAATAGCAAGTAATATGCAGTCAAATAGGCAATCTCAAACAATTCACATAGTATGCATATGATGAATGCTTGTCTCTAGTGGCTGATGATATCATCTGTCGGTTATAGAGCCAACCCGACAAGTCCTGGTAGCTAACCATTGGACTGTCCTTCTGTCGCGCATCCCCAACTCGAGTTATACTCGTCATAAACTTGATCATAATCATGATCCATATCCATCACCCTCACTGGTGAATATTTACGGGGGCGAGCTCATCCGGGACTTTCACAGTGCCCGGCCACACTTACGACATAGGGTCAACAGAGCTTCGAGTCTCAACCTGGAGCACGTGGTGGCTAGACACTGCTACTACCCAGGGAAACCCTCATCTCCGATGGTGGAAGTGCAAACATTCACAATTCATTCAACAGCATATATGCATTTATACTTGGCCATAATCATGGCTCCGCCGTAACACGGCAATAATCTAGCCATCCGGCTCACGGTTAAATCCATAACCAGCCAATTCATTAACAATTACGGCCCTTCGGCCCATGGCACAACAAGCACTTCCACCGCCATTCTCCGCATCTCACATAATCATCTTTGATCCTCATTGATCATTCACTTTTCCCTTGCTTCACTCGCAAGTTACCACATTCACTAGCCCTTTTTCCTCATGCTAGGCATATCATAATGATTTAAGATATAAGTGGTGAGATCGGAGGCTTAGAAGTATGAAATTTGGCTTTTAAAACTCAAAAATCAACTTTGGGATGAACACAGGGCCACGCGTACGCGCACTCCACGCGCACGCGCGGATGGCCAAAAACTCATCGACGCGCAAGCGTCATACGCGCGAACGCGCGGGTTGAAAAATATCCAAACGGCGCGCAAGCGTCAGCCACGCGTACGCGTGGGTGCTCTTGCGCCCAGGCACAAAACTGGCACAATTCTTGCACAACTCTCTGGAAAATAGCTGGGCATATGGCGTAGCGCATCGACGTGCCCGCGCACACCACGCGCACGCGTGGATGGTGCTTCCTGGAAGAATGGCGCGCACGCGCCAAGTGCGCCTACGCGCTGAGGGTTATTCTGCTAAAAATTTCTAAGTTAAAAGCTGCAGAATTCACAGATTCAACCCCCAATCTTCCGACGGTCATAACTCTCTCATTTTAAATCATTTTTCACCCGTTCTTCGAACGGCATGGACATCCCGGATCCAATTTCATTTCTAAACAGATTTGGCACAAATCAGAGATCCGTAATCCAGGTTATATCCCGTCAAAGTATGCCCAAAAACCATATTTTCATACAAAACCACAAAGTGCCATTTTCAAAACAAGCCACTTTCAACTCTTTTCAAGGGCTTCCGCCTCTGATCGGCGTAACTCTTTTTGGCGACTCTGCGCCGTAAGCATCCTATCTCAGATTTTCTTGACTTGTTCAGTGGTCTCAGCTATCATTTCCGGCCCCAACAAGCCTTTCTCTCCAGCTTCATACCAACATAGCAGAGATTGACATTTTCTCTCATACAAAGCCTCATACGGAGCCATTCCGATGCTCGCATGGTAACTATTATTGTATGCAAATTCCACTAACGGCATATACCGATCCCAACTCGCCGGTTGGTCCAAAACACAAGCTCTTAACATATCCTCTAGTGTTTGGATCGTCCTCTCGGATTGACCATCTGTTTGAGGATGGTAAGCTGTACTCAAGCTTAGTCGGGTTCCGAAAGCTTTCTGAAATGCACCCCAAAACCTCGAAGTGAAGCGAGGATCTCTATCAGAGATTATAGTAGCCGGTACGCCATGAAGTCTCACAATCTCCTTTATGTACAACCGTGCTAGTTCCTCAAGGGTGTAAGTCATCCGAATGGGCAAGAAGTGAGCTGACTTCGTTAGTCGGTCCACAATCACCCAGATATCATCAAAATCAGTCCTAGTCCTTGGCAATCCCGACACAAAGTCCATTGCAATACTTTCCCACTTCCATTGCGGAACCTCTAAAGGTTGCAACATCCCAGAAGGTCTTTGATGTTCAATCTTTACCTTTCGGCAAGTTAAGCACTTTGAAACATATTCCGCCACATCATTCTTCATACCCGGCCACCAAAACATCGCCTTTAAATCATGGTACATCTTAGTACTTCCCGGGTGAATGGAGAATCCGCTTTTATGTGCCTCCTTTAAGATATCTTGCCTCAAAGTACTAACATCCGGCACAATGATCCTACCCTTGAATTTCCATAACCCATCTTTTTCTTCCGACACTCTCCACTGTTTTCCTTGCTCGATAGCCGGTAACACCTTCCATAACGCTTCATCATTTTCATGAGCCTTTAGGAGTTTGGACTTAAAGTCACTCGAGATTTCTAATCGGGTCAAACACAAGGTTCCGGATACTTCTTGAACACCAATTTTTAGACTCTCGAATCCCTTGAGCAACTTCTCCTCTTGAAGCATCATCCAAGCCGCATATAACGACTTCCGACCTAACGCATCCGCCACTACATTTGCCTTTTCCGGATGGTAATTCAACTCAAAGTCGTAGTCTTTCAATAATTCTATCCACCTCCTTTGCCTCATATTAAGCTCTTTCTGATCAAAGAGATATTTCAAGCTCTTGTGATCGGAGAAGACTTGGAACTTAACCCCATAGAGATAATGCCTCCACACCTTCAAGGAAAACACAACCGCAGCGAGTTCCAAATCGTGCGTAGGGTAACTAACTTCGTGAGGTCTCAACTATCGTGAGGCATACGCCACCACATTATGATGCTGCATCAGCACGCATCCTAGACCCTTTAGCGAGGCATCACAGTACACCTCGAATGGTTCGTTCGGCTCAGGTAACACCAACACAGGTGCAGTGGTCAACTTTTTCTTCAATGCCTGAAAGCTCTCCTCGCACTCAGGAGTCCAAACAAACGGAGTGTCTTTGCGAGTTAAATTTGTCAACGACAAGGCTAATTGCGAAAAGCCTTTGATGAACCTTCGGTAATAGCCAGTTAAACCCAGAAAACTCCTTATCTCAGTTACTGTGGTTGGTTGCCTCCAATCCATCACAGCTTCCACCTTAGTTTGATCTACGGCTATTCCCTTCTTACTCACCACGTGACCCAAAAATTTTACCTCACTCTTCCAGAACTCACACTTAGACAGTTTCGCGTAGAGTTTCTTCTCCTTTAGAATCTGCAACACGGTCCTCAAGTGTTCCGCATGCTCTTCTTCAGTCTTGGAGTAAATTAGTATGTCGTCAATGAAGACAACAACGAATTTATCCAGAAACAGACGGAACATTCTATTCATGTAATCCATGAATACCGCAGGAGCGTTCGTCAACCCAAAGGACATTACAGTGTACTCGTAATGACCATAACGAGTCCTAAAAGCGGTCTTAGGGATATCCTCACCCCTCACCCTTATCTGGTGATAACCGGATCGCAAATCGATCTTGGAGAAAACCCCAGCTCCTTGTAACTGATCCATGAGATCATCAATCCTCGGCAATGGGTACTTATTCTTTATGGTGACCTTGTTCAGCTGCCTGTAATCCACACAGAGTCACATACTTCCATCTTTCTTCTTTACCAGTAACACTGGAGCACCCCACGGGGAAACACTTGGTCGGATAAAGTTCTTACCCAATAATTCCTCTAACTGAGACTTTAGCTCGGCCATCTCTAACGGTGACATTCTATAAGGAGCACTTGAGATTGGTCCCGCCCCAGGCACTAATTCAATAGCAAACTCGACCTCTCGGTTAGGTGAAAATTCCTCAATATCATTGGGAAACACTTCCGAAAACTCACACACTACCGGAATCTGATCCAACCTTTGATCATCACCCGAAACACCCGCGGTTAACAACAGGATACCCTGACATTCGATTCCAGAACAGTTCACCATCATCGAATTCAAGTAATAATTATTCACCACGACCGGCCCTTCTGTATCTTCCGGGATAAAGTACACCGACTTTGTAGAACAATCAAGCAGGACATGGTTCTCGGATAACCAGTCCAATCCCAAGATAAGATCAAGACCGATCATCGGTAAACAGATTAAATTATGGACAAAATCACGCTGCTTGAATCTAAACGAAACTTTCGGGCATCCTAGCCTAGTTACCATGGCTTCATGGGTAGCATTATACACTTTTAAGTCATAACCTAAGGTTACGATCTTCAATCCTAACTCATGGGCTTTCTCAGATGCAATGAATGAATGCGATGCTCCCGAATCAAATAAAGCATTTAAAGTTTGACCAACCATTTCACAGTTACCTTGAATGAGTGTCTCAGATCCCTCTACACCCACAGCTGAGGTGGTGAACACCCGACCAGTCTGTTGTGCTTTCCCAGCACCTTGCTTTTGCTTCTCCGGACAACTTGCGGCTTTATGCCCCGCCTTTCCACAATTGTAGCACAAACCCCATCCGGCCTTGCATGGTGCTCCCGGATGGTGACTTCCACACCTAGTACAAGCTTGATCATTCTGAGGCTGTTTCCCAAACCTTTTCCCTTGGGAGTTGTTGTTGTTGGGCCTCCTAAAAGAACCTCCCCTCTTAAAAGGCGGACCTCTAGGTGCAAAGCTCTTCCCTCGGTTCTGTGGGAATGATTCTTTGTGACTTCCTTTCTCAGCGGCTGCCCTCTTCACACACTCTTCAGCAACCCTACACTTGTTCACCAACTCGGAGAAAGTCTTGATCTCCATTGGTCCCACTGAACTGAAAATATCGCTCCGGAGTCCTTCTTCGTACTTAACACACTTTCATTCCTCATATTCCACCGGAGTCCCTTGACACATACGAGAGAATCTGAACAGCTCCTCAAACTTGTCAGTGTACTCAGATACGGACATAGTACCCTACTTCAGCTGCAACAATTCAAGCTCCTTGGCTGTCCTGGCCGAATTCGGAAAGTACTTCTTATAGAACTCCTCTTGGAAGACATCCCAGGTGATATAATCGTCACCCTGTTGCAGGAGGCGTCGGATACCCTGCCACCAATGCGACGCTTCACCAGTGAGCAAATAGGTAGCAAACTCCACACGCTGCCCTTCAGGTACCACCTGCGCTTGCAGTGCTCGTTCCATAGCCTGAAACCATGTATCGGCCTCAGTCGGGCTAGTACTTCCCTTGAACTTCGGGGGATTAACCTTCAAAAAGTTCGCCAGTGTCATCGGGCCCTGAACTCCACCTCCGTCGTTGCCATGGTTGTTCATCTGTTGACCAAGAGCCTCAGCAGTGGCTTGCATAGCAGCAGCCATGTTCTCCAACGCAGTCATAAAGTTCACCGGGTCATTAGGGTTAGTCTCCGGCGCACGAGCATTAGTACGACCTCTCCCACGACCTCTACCGCATACACGAGACGCCATCTGGTTCCTATACACACCAAACAATCGATATTAAGTTGATCAGTCTCAATATCGGAAGTCTAGTGCTTCAAAGTCCCAAATGCATGCTCATGAATATCAAGCAAATATACTAATAGCACATAGCACACACACAGAGAATGCACAGAAGCATAGTCAGTCCATTCCTCAGGCTCTATAGGAACGAACTGCTCTGATACCATGTGTAACAGCCCAGATCACCCGCTAGCATGATATTGTCCGCTTTGGCACACAAGGCCTCACGGTTTTGTCTTTGACGATAGGGATGATAGCCTAAGCCCCCCACACTCACTCATCAAAATACGTCATGTTAGGGAGAGGTATCCAAACCCTTATAAGGCATGCTTCGTTCCCCTCTCCAACCGATGTGGGCCTTACAATCCACCCCCCTAGGGGAGCCCAGCGCCCTCGCTGGCACATCGATCCGGGTTCTGGCTCTGATACCATGTGTAACAGCCTAGATCACCCGCTAGCATGATATTATCCGCTTTGGCACACAAGGCCTCACGGTTTTGTCTTTGACAATAGGGATGATAGCCTAAGCCCCCCACACTCACTCGTCAAAACGCGTCACCTTAGGGAGAGGTATCCACACCCTTATAAGGCATGCTTCGTTCCCCTCTCCAACTGATGTGGGCCTTACAATCCACCCCCCTAAGGGAGCCCAGCGCCCTCGCTGGCACATCGATCCGGGTTCTGGCTCTGATACCATGTGTAACAGCCCAGATCACCCGCTAGCATGATATTGTCCGCTTTGGCACACAAGGCCTCACGGTTTTGTCTTTGACGATAGGGATGATAGCCTAAGCCCCCCACACTCACTCGTCAAAACGCGTCATGTTAGGGAGAGGTATCCACACCCTTATAAGGCATGCTTCGTTCCCCTCTCCAACCGATGTGGGCCTTACAATTGTGTAACAGCCCAGATCACCCGCTAGCATGATATTGTCCACTTTGGCACACAAGGCCTTACGGTTTTGTCTTTGACGATAGGGATGATAGCCTAAGTCCCCCACACTCACTCGTCAAAACGCATCATGTTAGGGAGAGGTATCCACACCCTTATAAGGCATGCTTCGTTCCCCTCTCCAACCGATGTGGGCCTTACAATCCACCCCCCTAAGGGAGCCCAGCGCCCTCGCTGGCACATCGATCCGGGTTCTGGCTCTGATACCATCTGTAATAGCCCAGATCACCCGCTAGCATGATATTGTCCGCTTTGGCACACAAGGCCTCACGGTTTTGTCTTTGACGATAGGGATGATAGCCTAAGCCCCCACACTCACTCGTCAAAACGCGTCATGTTAGGGAGAGGTATCCACACCCTTATAAGGCATGCTTCGTTCCCCTCTCCAACCACCAGCAGGAGTATAATATAGCAAACACAGTTATATCAGACAGGAGATATACAAATAAGAACAATTAAGGCATTTAGACAAGTAGCAAGTAATATGCAGTCAAATAGGCAATCTCAAACAATTCATGTAGTATGCTTATGATGCATGCCTGTCCCTAGTGGCTGATGATATTATCTGTCGGTTATAGATCCAACCCGACAAGTCCTGGTAGCTAACCATTGGACTGTCCCTCTGTCGTGCATCCCCAACTCGAGTTATACGCATCATAAACTTGATCATAATCATGATCCATATCCATCACCCTCACTGGTGAATATTTATCCATCACCATCACTGGTGAATATTTATCCATCACCATCACTGGTGAATATTTACGGGGGCGAGCTCATCCGGGACTTTCACAGTGCCCGGCCACACTTACGACATAGGGTCAAAAGAGCTTCGAGTCTCAACCTGGAGCACGTGGTGGCTAGCCACTGCTTCCTCCCAGGGAAACCCTCATCTCCGGTAGTGGAAGTGCAAACATTCACAATTCATTCAACAACATATATGCATTTATACTTAGCCATAATCATGGCTCCGCCGTAACACGGCAATAATCTAGCCATCCGGCTCATGGTTAAATCCATAACCAGCCAATTCATTAACAATTACGGCCCTTCGGCCCTTGGCATAACAAGCACTTCCACCGCCATCCTCCGCATCTCACATAATCATCTTTGATCCTCAATGATCATTCATTTTTTTCCTTGCTTCACTCGCAAGTTACCACATTCACTAGCCCTTTTTTCTCATGCTAGGCATATCATAATGATTCAAGACATAAGTGGTGAGATCAGAGGCTTAGAAGTATGAAATTTGGCTTTTAAAACTCAAAAATCAACTTTGGGATGAAAACAGGGCCACGCGTACGCGCACTCCACGCGCACGCGTGGATGGCCTTAAAACTCATCGACGTGCAAGCGTCATACGCGCGAACGCGTGGGTTGAAAATTAGCCAAACGACGCGCACGCGTCAGCCACGCATACGCGCGAATACATTGTGCCCCAGGCACAAAACTGGCACAACTCTGGCACAACTCTCTGGAAAATGGCTGGGCATTCGATGCAGCGCATCGACACGCCCGCGCACACCACGCACACGCGTGGATGATGCTTTCTCGAAGAACGATGCGTACACGCCAAGTGCGCCTACGCGCGAGGGGTCATTCTGCTAAAAATTTTCTAAGTTAAAAGCTGCAGAATTCACAGATTCAACCCCCAATCTTCCGACGGACATAAATTCCTCATTTTAAATCATTTTTCACCCGTTCTTCGAACGGCATGGACATCTTGGATCCGATTTTATTTCTAAATAGATTTGGCACAAATCAAAGATCCGTAGTCCAAGTTATGTCCCGTCAAAGTATGCTAAAAAAAAACCATGTTTTCATACAAAACCACAAAGTGCCATTTTCAAAACAAGCCACTTTCAACTCTTTTCAAAATCAATCAAAACATGCCAATTTCATACCTTTTCTTTGAAATCAATCAAAATGTACCAAAATCAACAACAAGCCATCCTCAACTCACACATTGACCCTTTACCAAAATTCCCAAAATCACATCCAACCATTCTAACACTTCTCAATCAAATGGCTAAAGGACAAACACAATATCATGTCATACATCCTTCTCATCCCAATTTCCAATAATACCATTTCTGATCAACCATCGTTATACATAATCATCATCATACTCACCATCAACATGAACAAGGTCACCATAAAGAATAAGTACCCATTGCCGAGGATTGATGATCTCATGGATCAGTTACAAGGAGCTGGGGTTTTCTCCAAGATCGATTTGCGATCCGGTTATCACCAGATAAGGGTGAAGGGTGAGGATATCCCTAAGATCACTTTCAGGACTCGTTATGGTCATTACGAGTACACTGTAATGTCCTTTGGGTTGACGAATGCTCCTGCAGTATTCATGGATTACATGAATAGAGTATTCCGTCTGTTTTTGGATAAATTCGTTGTTGTCTTCATTGACGACATACTGATTTACTCCAAGACTGAAGAAGAGCATGTGGAACACCTGAGGACCGTGTTGCAGATTCTAAAGGAAAAGAAACTCTATGCGAAACTGTCTAAGTGTGAGTTTTGGAAGGATGAGGTGAAGTTTTTGGGTCACGTGGTGAGTAAGAAGGGAATAGCCGTAGATCCAACTAAGGTAGAAGCTGTGATGGATTGGAAGCAACCAACCACAGTAACTGAGATAAGGAGTTTTCTGGGTTTAGCTGGCTATTACCGAAGGTTCATCAAAGGCTTTTCGCAATTAGCTTTGCCGTTGACAAAGTTAACTCGCAAAGACACTCCGTTTGTTTGGAATCCTGAGTGCGAGGAGAGCTTTCAGGCGTTGAGGAAAAAGTTGACCACTGCACCTGTGTTAGTGTTATCTGAGCCGAACGAACCATTTGAGGTGTACTGTGATGCCTCACTAAAGGGTCTAGGATGCGTGCTGATGCAGCATCATAATGTGGTGGCGTATGCCTCACGACAGTTGAGACCTCATGAAGTTAGTTACCCTACGCACGATCTGGAACTCGCTGCGGTCGTGTTTGCCTTAAAGGTGTGGAGGCATTATCTCTATGGGGTTAAGTTCCAAGTCTTCTCCGATCACAAGAGCTTGAAATACCTCTTTGATCAGAAAGAGCTTAATATGAGGCAAAGGAGGTGGATGGAATTGTTGAAAGACTATGACTTTGAGTTAAATTACTATCCTGGAAAGGCGAATATAGTGGCGGATGCATTAAGTCGGAAGTCGTTGTACGTCTTGGATGATGCTTCAAGAGGAAAAGTTGCTCAAGGAATTCGAGAGTCTAAAAATTGGTACTCGAGAAGTATCTGGAACCTTGTGTTTGAGCCGATTAGAAATCTCAAGTGACTTTAAGTCTGAACTCCTAAAGGCTCATGAAAACGATGAAGCGTTATGGAAGGTGTTACCGGCTATCGAGCAAGGAAAACAGTGGAGAGTGTCGGAAGAAAAAGATGGGTTATGGAGATTCAAGGGTAGGATCATTGTGCCGGATGTTGGCACTTTGAGGCAAGATATCTTAAAGGAGGCACACAAAAGCGGATTCTCCATTCACCCGAAAAGTACTAAGATGTACCATGATTTGAAGGCGATGTTTTGGTGGCCGGGTATGAAGAATGATGTGGCGGAATATGTTTCAAAGTGCTTAACTTGTCAAAAGGTAAAGATTGAACATCAAAGACCTTCCGGGATGTTGCAACCTTTAGAGGTTCCGCAATGGAAATGGGAAAGTATTGCAATGGACTTTGTGTCGGGATTGTCAAGGACTAGGACTGGTTTTGATGCTATCTGGGTGATTGTGGACCGACTGACCAAGTCAGCTCACTTTTTGCCCATTCGGATGACTTACACCCTTGAGGAGTTAGCACGGTTATACATAAAGGAAATTGTGAGACTTCATGGTGTACCTGCTACTATAATCTCTGATAGAGATCCTCGTTTCACTTCGAGATTCTGGGGTGCATTTCAGAAAGCTTTTAGAACCCGATTAAGCTTGAGTACAGCTTACCATCCTCAAATAGATGGTCAATCCGAGAGGACGATCCAAACACTAGAGGATATATTGAGAGCTTGTGTTTTGGACCAACTGGCAAGTTGGGATCGGTATATGCCGTTAGTGGAGTTTGCATACAATAATAGTTACCATGCGAGTATCGGAATGGCTCCGTATGAGGCATTGTATGGGAGGAAATGTCAATCTCTGCTATGTTGGTATGAAGCTGGAGAGAAAGGCTTGTTGGGGCCGGAAATGATAGCTGAGACCACTGAACAAGTCAAGAAAATCCGAGATAGGATGCTTACGGTGCAGAGTCGTCAGAAGAGTTACGCCGATCAGAGGCGGAAGCCCTTGGAATTTGAGGCAGGAGATCATATTTTCCTTAAGGTTACTCCGACCACAGGAGTAGGTAGAGCGATTAAAGCAAAGAAGTTGAATCATCGATACATTGGTCCATTTCAGATCCTGGAGAGGATTGGGCCGGTGGCGTATCGGGTGGCTCTACCACCTCATCTTTCGAACCTGCACGACGTATTTCACGTGTCGCAGCTTCGGAAGTACACTCCTGATGCTAGCCATGTGTTAGAACCTGAATCGGTTCAGTTAAGGGAAGATTTGACGCTTCCAGTGGCTCCAGTCAGAATTGATGATACTAGTATCAAACGGTTGCGTGGAAAAGAGGTTTCATTAGTCAAAGTGGCATGGAGTCGAGGCGGTGTTGAGGAACACACTTGGGAACTTGAGTCGGAGATGCGTACGGATTATCCGTATTTATTCTCAGGTAATTTGATTTGAATTTTGTGGGCAAAATTTCCAATTAGGTGGGTAGAATGTAAGACCCGGTTAATTAACGGCTAATTAACCCATAAATGAGAATTTATTCTAGAAAGCCAAAAATGTTATTTTTATGGCTTAATATGATAGAGGAGATTGAGACGAGAATTTCGGTACCAATTTTATAGAAATCGGACCAAGATTGGACCGAACGGGCCAAACCGAACCGACCGGACCCAAAGTGGGCCCTTGGCCCAACATAACTAAACCAAAACCCTAGTTTTCAGCACTCTCTCTCCTCACAATACACTCAAACACACTGAAATGGTGGAGAGGAAGGGAAGAACACTCTCTCAAGTTCTATCTCTCACTTGATCTTCAAACCACCATAACTTTTGATCTAGAGCTCCGATTACCGCTCCATTTGCAGCCACGCGTTCACCGCGGAGAGCTCTACAAAATCCATACAATCAATCTTGAGGTAAGTCACGTTTTACTGTTTGAAATTCCAGCCCTTGATTTCGAGTTTCATGAGCAAAAATATTGAGATTTTGGGTTCTTTGATGTTATAGGACCCAACTCTCTTGAAGAAGAAGGTTAATCTTGTCTCCTTGGACCTTAGGTGTGGTAAAATTCTCAACCCTAGTGTAAATTGTTGTTCTATGATGTTTGGGTATTGAGATGTTGTGTATGAATATGATGATTGTGGCTTAGGTTGTGTATATGTGAATATTGGAGCTTGATTGGTGATTTTGGAAAGCTTGGAAGAGGGTTTTGTGTGATAAAATCTGTTCTTGGAGGTGTTGATACCTTGAGAGCTTGTGGACAAGTGGTTTGGAAGTGCTCCGGTTGAGCTTGAGAAATCAGCTAAGGTATGGTTTCGGTTTCCCGTATCTAATATGTAATATGGTAGGAAATACTTAGGCTAGAGGCCCTAAGATAGGCATTGAATTGTTGGTGTTGTTGAATGGTTGAGATATATGATGTGTTCATATATGTGATTATGAATATTGATGCCTTGATTGTGTGATATATGAGAAATGCATGTTGTGATATATGCTTGATGGATGATTGAGGTTGAATTGATGGGTGGTACCATGTTGACGAGTGAGTGTGGGGGGCTTAGGCTATCATCCCTATCGTCAAAGACAAAACCGTGAGGCCTTGTGTGCCAAAGTGGACAATATCATGCTAGCGGGTGATCTGGGCTGTTACACATGGTATCAGAGCCAGAACCCGGATCGATGTGCCAGCGAGGGCGCTGGGCTCCCTTAGGGGGGTGGATTGTAAGGCCCACATCGGTTGGAGAGGGGAACGAAGCATGCCTTATAAGGGTGTGGATACCTCTCCCTAACATGACGCGTTTTGACGAGTGAGTGTGGGGGCTTAGGCTATCATCCCTATCGTCAAAGACAAAACCGTGAGGCCTTGTGTGCCAAAGCGGACAATATCATGCTAACGGGTGATCTGGGCTGTTACAAGAGGAATGGCAAGGAAGAAGCAGAGAAGGTAACGTTGGAGGCAAAGTTGGTGGTCCAACGTTACCTCAAACGTTGATGAAAGGAAAGAGGTGCATAGTTGGAGCCAAAGTTGGACCTCCAACTATGCCTCAAACGTTGGCCAAGAAAGATGCATAGTTGGACCTTCAACTATGCCTCCAACTACTAAAGAAGGCAACATTTGAGCCTAAAGTTGGACCTCAAACGTCACCTTAAACGTTGCCATGGGAAAGGCCATAGTTGGAGCTATAGTTGGACCTCCAACTATAACTCCAACTACTCATTCAAAAGGCCATAGTTGGAGCCATAGTTGGACCTCCAACTACTCAATCAAGGTCCAACGTTGAGGTAAAAAGGGTGCCAACATTAGAACCAGCATTGGTGGTCCAACGTTGGGTCCAACATCTTCGACAAAATCTCAAAATTTGAAGTTAGAAAATTTGCATCAACGCGCAAGCGTGGGTCACGCGTATGCGTGGATGTGCATTTTAGCCAATCGGCGCGCACGCGTAGGTCACGTGTACGTGTGGATAGGCAAACGTTGGTGATCCAACGTTGGGTCCAACGTTGAGTCCAACGTGTTCAATGCCATCCTTGGAAAAATTTGATACGACGCGTACCCGTAAATGACGCGTACGCGTGGAAATGGAAAAATGGCAAGGGATGCGTACGCATGGGCAACGCACACACATGGATTGGCAAAATTACAACCGTCACGCGTATGCGTGGGTCACGCGCACGCGTGGCTAAGCGAACGTTGGTGCACCAACGTTGAGTCAAACGTTGCTGGCAATGCCCAGAAGTCCTTTTTCTTCAAGTAACGTTTGACCCAACGTTTATACACAAACGTTGCCACCAACATTAAGGCCAACTTCAATATAAAATGGCACCATGCAAGTCATGAACGTTAGCTTGTCAACGTTACTAAAGAGCCACTCCAAGTTTGCTTCAATCAAGGCTAAGGCCTACATCCAAGTACTGCAGACCCATTTTGGGATGAGAAGAAGAGTATAAATAGAAGAGTTTTTGAAGAAAAGAAGGAGGCTGCAGTAGGAGTAGGAAAGTAGGAGGCTGGAGGATTAGAGACTCCAGAGCTCTCTTGGAGGATTAGAGACTCCAGAGAGCTTAACTTAGAATTTCTTTTTCTTATCCGCACTTTTACATTTTAGTTGTATTGAATTTAGTTTGGTTTATGCAATTTCAATTTCTTAAACTTCTCTTCTGCAATTTTCCTTTCTGCAATTTTACATTTGAGTTTACTTTGAGCTGAGTTTATTTTCATGCAATTTAAATTTTCTGCACTTGTTCTTAGAGCGATGATCAATTAACCCTACTTTATTAGAGGGAGGAGCTCTATTATAATTCACACGATTGAGTGAACTTCTTCTTCTTCTCAATTTGCTAGGGTAGCTATAGGATACCCTCTGTTTTGATTGAGATTCATTCACTCCGGAAGGGGGTTTGAATCTGTTGAATGCTTGTGTGAGCCTCGGAAGGAGAATCATGGGCATTAGAACTGGGGCTATATCCTTCACAATTCTCTTGACTAACACTATTCGGGAGGAATTGAGGTCTTGAGAATTTGTGTAGCTTATGGATGAGAGACATGTACTTAACCTCTTCTCATGACAATTGGATCAAGAAATTGGCAAGATTGATTGTGATTAGAGAGATTAGATTGCCAAGGAATTGGGATCCAATCAATTTCAATCTGCCATAGATCTACTCATATGATTGAGAAAGGAGTTGAGTCCCATTTGATTCATGATGGATTATGATACCTCAAATCCCTAGTGAATCTTGTTCTCTGTTATTTCTCACTTTGATTGCTTTGAGTTTCCTTTACTTTCCTTTGATTTATTGCTTTCTTTTCCTTCTGCTGATTCAATTTCACCAAACTCTTTTCACTGTTATCTTTACTAGACTAATCACCTCACTAAAGTTGCTTGATCCATTAATCCCTGTGGGATCGACCTCACTCTGGTGAGTATTACTACTTGATGCGACCCGGTATACTTGTTGGTTAGTTTGTGCGGAATTCGATTTTTCCCACATCAGTGGCTTAAAAGAAGAAGAAGAAGGTATTGGTAGTAGTAGTGTGTAGTGTGAGTACTAGTAGTGGTTTAGAAGAAAAAGATTATTGAAAAAAAATTATTAGTTTGTATTGACTAAAATATGGTATGTAATTATACGGCGCCCGAGGAACATATTATCAATTATTTGGATCATCCAATTTATGTAAGTCGATAAATTTTATTTTTTTTATGTATTTAAATTTTTTAAATTTTGTCATTGTTAGTATCGTATAAATATATAGTAGGATTACTGCTGCCCGGATTGACTCATGTCGGTCTGAGATCATGCTCACACCGTCTTTTCTAACAACATGCATTCGCAGATTCCTGAGAATGAAGTGTCACGCATCAGCTGTCTCCCTTTCCACCAAGGCAAAAGTGATAGGCACAATGTTCTGGTTTCCATCTTGTGCAACAGCGACTAGAAGTGTACCTTTGTATTTTCCGTATAGGTGTGTGCCGTCAACCTGAACTAGGGGCTTGAAATGCCTGAATGCCCTAATGCATGGATTGAAACTACAAAATACGCGATGAAGTATTTTTACACCGTGTGCCTCCTCATTCCCGTTGTACAGTGGTTGTGTTTCTATTTGGACAACTGAACCAGGCATCTTCTGAACCATGATCGAGAGCCACCATGGCAAGGCTTGGTAAGAATCCTCCCAACCACCGAAAACTTTGGCTATGGACTTCTGCTTTGCCAATCAAGCCTTTCGGTAACTGATGGTATAGTTGAACCTTGACTGGACTTCCGCTATTATAGATTTCACCTTGATGGACGGGTCAGTTTCGACCAATGGCCTTATAGCCTTAGCAACTGTATCCGAGTCCAACTTGGAATGATCTTGTGAAATTGTTCCCATTGTACGTGCACGTGTGCCTACCATTGTATCTGCGTATCTTCCAACAACCTTTTTCCGTATCAAGCTGGCTCGGATAAGCCAGTCGCACTTATGCCCATACATCTTGCATTTTTCATAGAACGTCTGTGGCTCAGACTCAGTCAACTCCTCTAGAGATTGTGTAACTTCTAATTGCTGCGACGACTTAATTTCTAGAACTATATTCCATTCCAATCCGGAACTCTCCGTCATCAGGATCAGCAACGCCTACAAAAGGTAGAAACCACCGTTTATTAATCAATCCAGAGTATAAATTAAGAAAAACGTATTATTCAGTCATCATGTACCTATGTTTGCATATTCCGGAAAATTTCGGTGCATGCATGGCATTGAGATCCAACTCACGTATAAAAGGTGGAACATTCATCGGTTGACTGCTTGAGGGATGAACCACTACATTCTCCACTGCTGCCTCAACTCCCACATCTCCATCCTCATCTTCGTCGTCGGCTTCATAAGTGGCTTCGAAGTCCTCTTCGCTGTCACTATTCATTCCTTCGTACACTACAGATCTATCATCCTCTATATCTAAATAATTTTGAATCCCTTCTGCCTCTGTGGTTTCAAACTCAACGTACAACTCAATCTGTTGTTGTCGCATCTGAGTCTTCCGGTGAATTTGAAACATATTCTGCATACTCACTTTGTCAGTGATCGGCATGGTATCAAACTGTATTAAACCACCAAAAACTACAACTGGATTTTGGTACAGAATTCTGCTCACTCGCATTAACATACCATTCTCCATGCTTTGACAGAGACCGTTCTGAAGCTCCATTAATATCATGGTGCATGGAACCACAAACGAAAATTGATTATGGCACACAAACTTCACTCCCTCATGAGTCTTCCGTATTATCTCACCGTTGTGATACACCACCAAGTTTGCGGTACACTCCATTACACATTTACACTACCAACACACTCAAAGAACACTCAAAGCACACTCTTATTCAAAATGAAAATGGTACCGAGCTCTGCCTTATATAGAGGGGAGCATTCAACACGCCCCACGTGTTGCCTGTCTCAGCCAACCAGGATCTGCCACGTGTCAGCACACCCCCTGCGTGTTGTCTCAGCACGCCCCCCACGTGCTACCTAGTTCAATCAACCCGGATCTGCCACGTGTCTTCCACGCCCCCTGCGTGCTGCATGTAATACACCCCTATGTGTTGACCTTGCATTTGACACGTCCACCCAAAACACCACCCTTTACTCCATAACTAAATTCTTAAGCCACATATTAACATTTGTTAGAGTCTTTTTAGAGTAATTGTGGAGATCAATCCATGGAATTTTAATATTGGACAGCTTAATCCTCTAAATTTTAAAATATATAAAATAGTCTCTAACATTTATCTTTGTTAGACAACACATTCTCCCTTCAAATTAATCAGTTAATCACTAATGGTGATTATTGATACGGGATGTTAATTCACACACGTGACTATTAAGTATTTACGTGAACAAACTGGACAGATCAGTTTTTAAGGTAAAGTACAAAACAATCTTTAAAAAATTTTAAAATATCAAAAAAATTCCTTAGGCTGCATTTGTTTCTTGATACTATAACTGAGACTGAGACTGAAACTGAGTATTGTGTTTGGTGATTCGAGACTAAAACTGAGTATTGTGTTTGGTGATCTGAGACTGAAACTAAAATTTCAATCTCGGGACACAATTTCAATTCCTTCACTACCTCCAAAATGTGGAAACATAAAAAACTGACATTTTTAAGGTCGGGACTAAAATTTTAATAATATTTCTTTTTAAAAATACTCTCATTTAACTTTTTAAATTCCAATTCTACCCCTCAATCTCCATATTTATCTTAAACCAAACATGATACTCAAACATAACTCAGCCCAATACATTTTATACCAAACAGAATAAAGAGATTTAATTTAGTCTCAATCTCTGTCTTCCAATCTCAATCTCTCTTTCAAATGCAGTCTTAAAATTTTTAAAAATTATAAAATAGTCTCTTTGATGAACAAACGCTACAAGAATAAGATTGATTAGCACCCACAAAAATATTCATAAGATTATCGCTAATCTGATGCAAAATATAATTTGTGACGGATTAACTACCGCGTAGCAACTAATGCTTTCTTCGCTAACTACAAGTCGCAGATCAGTGAGGCAAATATAATAGTTGCTAATTCATCGAAAAGTTTTTTAGCTACTAAATAGATAGTCGCAAATCCATCACTAAAGTAAAAGTTAATTCCATAGAAGAAATAGACTAAACGGTAGTCGCTAATTAGCGACAAACTCTACTGCAGCAGACTCATTGCTAAATCCAAACTAACTTCGTAGACAAAATAGAATGCTTGGTGGACGCTAATTAGTGAGGCATTTTTCCGAACCTAACTCGTCGCAAGTTGTCCGGTAATATGATCGCAAATCTGTCACATTTTGTAGCAAATCTATTACTAATGTTTGAAAATCCTTAATCAAATTTGTAGGAATTTTGTCGCTAAACTAAAACTATTCTAAATAAGAAAGTAAAATTACGAAGCAGTTGCTAATTTGCTAGAAAATAATATGTAGTCAATTAGTTGCAATACTATCACAAATGTCATCACAAATTTCTTTTAAACTAGTAACAAATCAATAGGTTTCTCACAAATATGTCAGTCACAATGGAGACTTTAATTTGTCACCATCATCAACAGCGAGTATGTCGCTAATTTTTTCAGAATATTAGTTAGAATATCAATTTTGTTGCTATACTAAAATAAACAGCATATTATTTTTTTTATTTTAGTCATTGAACTAAAAGATTATAATGCATACAAATAATATTAGTTTATCAAAATTATACATATTTAAAAAATTCAAACCCGACATATTTATTAAAATAAAAGTCTAATATATCATCTCCAACATATATACTTTACAAATAAAATACGAAAACAAGCTAAATTTAACAATATCAGTAACTATAAAAATTCATCCAATTAATTATTTTTTAACTAAGCAAACTACCAAAAATATAAACTAACTTCTATAAAACCTGAAAATGAAACAAATTGTCCAATTAATTATCAATCAAACAAATAAACTACCTAAATAAGCTAAGCCTAACAAAATGCATTAACATAAGCCATCTAATCAATATTATTGCCAGCAAAATCACTCTAATGGTCATTTTCATTGTCCCTACCTAAATTTGCGTTATTTTCATGGGAGAATCCTGGAATCTTAGAAAGGAGAGAGAGAGAGAGAGAGTAACTTACTTTGTATAGCTTCATTTACAACACTAGGCAACACTGCATTTATAGCACTAAGCGATGCTTCCTTAATAGCTTTAGTGATGTCCACTTGTAAAACCGGTCTGACTATAAAAACACTTGTATCTTCTGGTAGTGGCATGTCTCTATGATCACGAAGGCCAATATCTAGACTGCGGTCTAACCCATGAACTTGTCCTTTCTTGTTGGTTCCTACAACTTCTATCCACATGTCAGGATCAACTTCAGGTTGATCTATTAAATCTTCTCCATATTTATGTAATATTGCCTCTCCATATAAGTCCTACAACAGAAAAATAAGGACATATTATTAAGAAAATTAAAACTAAATTATATGACAAAATTAAAAACACTTACAATGATTTTCTTGAATACTTCAGAAACATATTTTTCACTTTTTTTTCTTATGAACATCATTATATACTTCAAGGAAAGATATACGATGCTTCAATTTAGCTTTCTGTAACAATATTTATTAGAATATACTATTATAAATCATTTGAGATAGACAATATTTTTCTTTATACCTTTCTTCTCTTGTGTCGCCAAAACTGATAGACCCTGCAATGTGTAGTTTATGAGCAGGCATAGCAGCCCTATTTTTTGACCGGCAACAGACTTGTTTTGCCACTTTGAATCTAACTAGTGATCAACTAAGCCATTCCAAACATCAAATTTCATTGCTTTAGGTCCATGACCCTTAATGTCAGAATGATAGTAGAGTTTGCCTTCTTAAAATCTCCATCCCTTGCTCTTTTCAAAATATCAATGGTAGTATAGTTTGCCTTCTTAAAAGCTCTATCCCATGCTCTTTTCAAAATATTAAGATAACGGTCTTACATTGTCTTATTCCAAATAGTTCTTGCCATAATCTTATCATAATATGATGCAAATTCATGTTTTCATAAATTTAAAGAGTGAAAGACTTAGCAACTACCCAAGCCAATTATTTGTAAAAATCGCATTGAAGAAACATTATAATCACTTACCATAAAGCCTTTAAACAACTCGTCCTTCATGTTTGGACAATAATCCTGCCATCTTGGTGCTCGAGAAGGCATCCTACTTGACAAATCCTTCGTGATGTCACAAGTTGCCATTTATAAGCCAAAACCTAGAATTGGTCATATGAAAAATTTAATCTCCTCTGATGTCTTAATGCAAGCAATTCCAACAAGAGCTTCATATACCCAACAACAACTAGAATTGGTCATATGGAAAATTTAATCTCCTCTCTACTCTTAGAATTTTACATCTAATCTCCTTCTAAACACACCCTAAATTATTGCTATTTTTAAATTTTAATGAACTAAAATGAAGCTAAAGTAAACTTTATTTTCTCGTACTTATATATATGTAATAACGGTCTAGACCAAATCGATCTCTCTATTTTTTTAATCATGCATTTTTTTCATCATAATAAAATTTTCTCACCAAACTAAACATTTAAAATGCATTATTTTAGCATAATAGGAGAAATATCACATAATACTTTTCTTATTATTTATTTTTCTGTTTATTTCATAATGAAGGTTCTTGTTGGCCTAGAGAAGGGGGGTTGACTCTATCGCCTTCTTTTGAACTTGATTAATTTTGCCTCAATCCAGAAAATATAACTAAGTTTCTGTTCTGTCTGCGAGATGGATTATGCAGGAGATAATTTTATTTTGTCTCATAAATCGTGAAAAACAGAATCAGTACAGGGAAGAAGAAGATAACACAGCCATGTATCCTGATTCAGTTGCCTCATGTAATGCAACCTACATCCAGTCTCCACCACAATAGCGGTAGAATTTTTACTATCATATCAAATATTACATACACCAATTTCCTAGGATTCAACCTAATCCTATCTGGGACAAATCAAACTTCTATGTAAACTTGATTGACTAGGCAACTTTCTAGACTCTCAACACACTAAGTGCTTACCCAAATTAGCAAGGGATACAACTTAAACATCAGAAACAAAATAGAAATACATTCAAAGGAGATCTAAAATAAATTTTGGCTTTTCTTTCCAAGTATCTCTCTTAGCCTTTTCTCTCAATGGCATTTTCTAAATGTCTCTCTTTTATGCCTTTTACTTTTGAATAGAAACAAAAAAAGACATAACATACAAATAGAATACTCATAGATAAACCATGAAGGAGATGATGTTTAACAGCTCAAACTCTATATGCTGAACCCAGATTCTGAACTCTCAAATTTGGCTTTCCGTCTTGGTGGAATGCTCCCTTTAGTGTAAGTGCAATGCTTCCAAGACTTCAAACTTGATTTGTGAGGTTTTACTCTCTCTCTTTTCGGGTTCTCTCTCTTTAAGCAGAAATGAAGATAAATTTTCTTTTTGTATGAGCTCTATTTCCTCAGCTAGGGCTTGTTCACTAGGTCAACTTCTTGAATCTTGAGCTAGCTAAAATTTCTCTCTTTTTCTTCCATCAGTCTAGAAAATCAAGGATTAGAAATCAGTGTTAAGCATAGCAACAGAGGGAAGAACAACAACAATTAGCTTTCTCAAAGAGTTTAACAAAATCCAAGCCCTTAATCTTATGCTTTGTCCCCAAATTTTATCATCAACCATTGATTTATAATAGATTAAGATAGCCACCACTTTCTTTAACTTACTCTACATATATAGTGGTGTAGAAGGAAGGAAAAAAAATCAATCAATTGACTTGCATGTAAATGGAAACAAATTACCTTTAACCTCTAATTGTGTTTTAATTAGACATTGCTTCCTAGATTTGCTTTTCCTTCCTTCCACTATGGTGTTAGAATAAAAAAGTGAATTTCTCTTTCTTGTTTGAGCATTGCCCGAAATGAACATTAACAGAAGTTTAGGGTTGCTTTCGTTTTGCTTGAACGGTAGTGGGTTGGGTTATAGATTCAATTTCCTTCAGCACCCTTTGAAATACTTGATCTTTCTAGTTGGGCTCCTTGGCTTCATTAATTGGGCTACATCATGAATCATGGGCCTGCAACACTAAACAACTTCATCAAAACACACTTGGGTTATCAACCCAAATAACTATGTTTGTCATCACCAAAATGCTATTATTTGTTTGCTAAATTCAACAATATTCCCCTTGATAACAAACATCATTAATCATGGAAATAAAGAGAATGAATTACAAAGTTCAGATTAGAAACTTCTCTTTGATGATACTATTTCAGATGTGATCAGCTCCCCTTTACTTTCATAAAAGTAGCTCCCCCTTAATGTGATCTTTTCAACCAACAACTCTTATATCATATTGGTATACATGCCAAAAATTATTGAGCATGATCAACTCAGCAACAAGTCTGAACAATTAAGCATCAATTTTTTTTAATCAAAACAACATATGTTCTCAAGTCATAACAATTTATTATCCAGCAAACAGAACATCATGAACAAAACAATTAATCATTAAAACATCAAATTCATCAGAGCATGAGAATCATCGGAAACATAAACAATTAAGTATCAAAACATTTAACACAACAAATTCATCAAGTTAAGATAATCACTAAAGCATCCAAAACATACGTTTTTTAAATTTTTCACATTCAACAATTCAATTCACATTCAACTAGTCCCCTTTTTGTCATCAAGGGAGGAAAGTAAAACCAGTCTAGGCCTGTAAAAGATGAATAAGTTAAAGACAGAATAGTAAAATAAGTAGCATATGTCTAGTTAGTTAGATACAGTCATCCAAAAAGTAATAAAATAGTGTCTAAAATCCAATAGTCACTTAAAAGTAAATGCAACAAAATTAAAATTCTTCATCATGAGACATCCCTAGGCATCCGAGCCTTCATCCTCAGTGTCCAGTGGCTCTTCTTAATCAGTGGCCATAGTGTCATCTTCATGAATATTGTCCACATATTTCAGGAGAACTGCCACTCTATCTCTTGACTTGCGCAATGCATTTTCATTTCGAACGTCCATCTTTCTCTCTTGTTGGCTTGTGGGAATAAGGTGATTGGACAGATTCACAAACTCCTATAGAACATCCTTAACAACTCCATACAAAAGTGATTTGTGTCCAGTAGAGTTAGATATCCCAGTGGTGGAAGGAGGAGGAATGTCATCAAGCTCTTTCTCATCATCATCAAGGACCATTCTTTCAGATCGTGTAGGTATTTTCTTTTGTTGTTTCACTTTACCACCCCCTTTTAGGCAAGAGTTTCTATTTTCAAATGTCTCATTGGTCAGGTCAACACCAAAGATTTCAAAAATGCAAGTTAGAAACATGCCATAAGGAAGTGACACATTTTTATCAATCCTTATACAATCATACATATGCCTCATCATTAAATAAGTAAAAGAAATTTTAATTTTTATAATGATAGCATACAATACCACTGTGTCACAAAGTAAAACCATTTAATATGAACTGCTTTGAGGGAGGATTTATCTGATTTACAATGCGATGAAGCTGTGCACAGACATGACCTAGAGCCTTATGGTTAGGAGTAAGACCATCAATGAGAGAGATATTTTCACAAACAGAGGCAAGGGCTTCTTGGTAGGTAACACCTAAACCTTCATCCTATTTTCTTGAAGTATAAGCATTAACATCAACATCCGAGTATCCTAGGGCATCACTAATAGTTTTAATGTTCAAATTTAACTCACACCCTTTGACATAAAAGTGAACATCTTCATTGTGATAGGTCATGTTGGCATAAAACTCATGGACAAGATTAGGATAAATAGGCATTTTGATTTTAAAAAGATGATTTCAGTCCAAAAAGGTTATGTTTTTCACAAAGGTAAGACATTTCTTTTTCGAAGCAAGTAAATCAGCAAGATACGTAGGGCACAAGGATCGGTGAACAAAAACTTGTCTATAAAACTCATAATTCATGGCAGAAGAGAAACAGTGACGGTTGAAGTGAAAATGAGAGGTAGCAAAATGAGATTTGTAAGCGAAATGGTCAATATTTTAAGGTAGCAAAATGAGATTTGAAAGCAAAAGGGTCAAAAGTGCGAGAAGGTGAGGGAGAAGGAGATAGTGAATGGGAATGAGATGAAACGTGAGTGTGAGGTTGAGCACGAGAGCTTTTAGGGATTATGGGAAGTTAATGAGAGAACATGCCTCTACAAGTTGCAGTTTTCTTTCTCATTTTAATGACGTAAGGGAGTTACAGTTTTTTCAAGAAAATTAAACGATGAGAATGAAAAATGAAAAGGGATGCAAGGTATATGAAGAATGTTGGTTATGCAACTATAACAAGTTAATGTTTTCTTGGAAAAGTGGAAGTTCAAAACCTTATGAGTACTTGATTTGAAAAGATTTGACCTTTGGTTGAAAAAATTTTATTAAAATAAAATATTAAGTGTAGAAAAGACAAAACACATGAAAAAGATTTTCAATGTATGACAAAACCAATGAGGCCCACTTACACATAAACCAACTTTTATTTAGCCCAAAGGGTTGTGCTTAAGGAAACACAAAGGACCACTTGATATCTAAAAAAATGGTTGGCCCACTTGAAATCCAGTCAAAACTAAAGACCAGATACAATATTCCATTGATGAAAGCTCTTCACTTGTCCAGAAATATCTCATCCTGACCTGAGAGAAAAAAAACTCAAACAACATATCAGCAAAGTTAAAACAAGAATTCAGAACTAAGTATGGCTAGATTTGTTCTTAATTTACAGAACCTATCTTCAGCTAAGAGTTTAGTGAATATATCAGCCAATTGTTCCTATGATTTAAAAAATTGAATGTTTATGTTCCCTTTTTGAACATGTTCCTTTATTGAGTGAAATCTCACTTCAATATGTTTTGTTCTTGAGTACATAACAGGATTTTTGGAAATATTAATAGCACTCATGTTATCACACAACAAGAGAATATTATTCGTATTTAATTTGTAATCAACTAACTGAGCTTTCAACCATAATAATTGGGAACATAAAAATGAAGCAACAATATTAATATTATGTTATTATTTAGTTTTATTTGACAAAGGACGGTCACTTAATATTGGGCCTGAAAGATTGTAAAAGCTCGGCTTTACTAATGTCATTTACATTAGTAATTTACCCAATTCTTATTTTAATTAAGTACCACCACTTGAGATAATTAATTGAGTTTTTACCATGTCTAATTACCTTAATTACCTTCTAAGATATTTAAAAATTAATCTCACTGGATTAGTGGTTTAAAATCATGACACGTTGTACTTAATGTGCCATGTGTTATGACGCATGCATCATTCCCTTTGATTAAGTGACACTTGGTCACTAATCAAGTGATATATGTAAACCCTATCAAATTCATAAATAATTAGTCAATAAATTAAATTTTTAATAAAGAAAATTAGAAACATGAATATTATATTAAAATAGGATAGAGCTCTTTAAAACGAGAATTTTGACACTAATTTCAAAGAATTTAGCCCAAGATTGGGCCGAACGGGCCAAACCGGTTAAACCGGACCCAAGGCCCAACAAGTCAGCCCAAATAAATAAAAAAGAAGCCTTCTTCTTCCCTTCATTCATCATAACTCTGAAATAATGTTCATAGTGAAGGGGAAGAAGACATAACCCTAACACCACATTCAAACTACCATATCTTGCTAATCCGAGCTCCGATCGCCGCACCGTTTGCGGTCACCCGTCTGCAGTGACGAGCTCCACAAAACCCAATACATTTCAAGGTGAGAAAATCACATTCTCAATTCCTATTCTCTCCTCTTCAAATCGAAAATGTTAAGGTTTTGATGTGTTAAGATTTTGGTTAAATTGATATTATAGGATCAAATTGACTCGAGAAATTAGTGGGCTTTTGTTTAATTGAGGCACATACAAGGTAAGGTTCATTAACCCTAGTCAATTTCCCGTTGATATGTGTTTGGATATTGGAAATTTGTATATAAATGTGGTGATGTAAATTAGGTGGTGTACTGATAAACCCCATTTTTAGGGTTTATCTTGTGCTTCATTTGGGGGATTTTATCACCTTTTCTCACATTTATCTGATGAAATAGCATGGTTTTGTAAATTCTCCTTTACTTGTGCTTAAGTGTGAAAACATGCTTTTTAGGCCCTTAAATTGGTGATTTTGATTCACCTTAATTCCATTCGATGCCTTGATGTATTTGTTGAGTGATCTCAGGTTCATAAGACAAGTATTGAATGGAAGAAGTGAAGAGAAAAGCATGCATAGTGGAGAATCCATGAAGAAACAAGGATTTAGGATACTTAGATTGACGCGCACGCGCAGCAAACGCGCACGCATGGAAGGTGAATTCGCATGGCGACACGTACGCATGACGTGACGCGTACGCGTGGAAAGAAAATGCCATCGACGCGTACACATGACCTAAGCGTACACGTCGGTGCTCGCACGTGACCCACTTAAAGTGAAAACGCTGGGGGAAATTTCTGAGCCTTCCAGGCCCAGATCCAACTCATTTTATGAGCCTATTACATGCAGAATTCAAGGGGAAGAAACATATAACACACATTAGGGAGAAGAGATTAGAGTTTAGATGTAGAATTCTAGAGAGAGAGAGAGGCTTTCTCCTCTCTCTAGATTAGGGTTCCTAGTTTTAGATCTAGATCTACTTCTTCTTTTGTTTTAATTTTCCTTTTTCATCTTTAATTGTTCTCTTGTAGTTCCTTTGTATTGTTAGTTGTAGTTTATGAACTCTCTTGTAGATCTACATTTCTTTGTAATGCAACTTGTGATTTTCTTATCTTTTCATATTTGCTTTGATTTTCTATTGTTGATCTCTTACTTTTATAGTTGTAGATTCCTTTAATTCTTGCAATTGATGTGTTGTTTATTTGTATTGTCCACTAGGTGTTTGATGTATTATTTCTTTTAGTTATGAGGTAGATCTTTCTTCTCTTGGTTTAGGTTGAGTAATTGGTGACTCTTGAATTATCAGACTCTTTTGTTGATTGATGATTAGAAGTTGCTGGTTGACTTGAATGCCACTAAAGCTAGTCTTTCATTATGATTTGGCTAGGACTTGTGGTCTCAAGTTGATATCCACTTGACTTTCCTTCATAGTTAGAGGTTAACTAAGTGGTAGCAATGGACAATTCTCATCACAATTGATGATGATAATGAGGATAGGACTTCTAATTCTCATACCTTGCCAAGAGCTTTCTTAGTTGTTAGTTTGTTTCTTTTGCTATTTACATTTCTTGTTCTTTATCTCAAAAACCCCAAAAGATACTTTCGTAGCCAATAATTGAGCACTTTATTACAATTTCTAGGGAGAATGACCCGAGGTTTGAATACTTCGGTTATTTTTATTGGGGTTTGTTACTTGTGACAACCAAATTTTTTATTGGGAGAATTGTTTGTTGGTTTAGAACTATCCTTGCATCGAGATTTCATTTGTGAAATTCTTTACCATCAAACAATTTCCTTCTTCATCAAAATGGCGCCGTTGCCGGAGAATTGCAATAGTGTTATGTTATTGGCTATTGTATATATGTGAATATGTTTGCCTTTTGCTTGTATGTTAGTTTTTGTTAGGATTAGGACTTTGTTGTTTATTTTGTTGGCTTTTGTTTTTATTTGCTATTATGAATTCTCATCACTTTGGCTATGAGTTTGGTTCCAATTATGTTGTAGGGAATGGAAGCTTCAATGAGGATGTGCATCAAGGGTGGAATAATCAAAGATGGGAGGAGCCTCAAGGGATTGATCAACCTTCTTGGCAACCACCTCCGGTTTTTCATAGGTATAATTCCCATTCTAATGCATGTCAATTCAATGGCTATGGTGAACTTCCTTGTGACTATCAACAACTACCACCATATGCTTATGAGCCATATCCTCAACATAACCCTCAACCATACTCACAAGTCCCCTACCACCAAACACCTCCATATGACCCTAATCCTTATCCACCATACCAACCACCTTTTGAACCATATGAGCCACACATAGAACCACCACCTTTCCAACCTTAATACCTACAAGAACCACCTCCTCCATACTATTACCAAGATGAACCACGTCCAATGTACGTGAATTTTCAACCACAAGATGAATCCTAATTTCCACCACAACCTTCCATGGAAGAATATCCATGTGCATCAATCCGAGAGCAATATGATCCTACTTATGTTAGCAAAGTGGAAGCAATGGATCGGCTTCAAGCAAACGTCCGTCAAAAATTGGACTCATGGGATTCATACCACATGACCAAGGATGATTATGGAGGAGTAATCAAAGAGGGGAGTATGAAGGGGATTGTAGAATCTCAACTTGTGAGCAAAGGATTAGAGTGTGTTGTGCAACAAGTAGAACAAATGGAGAATGTTAAACCACCACATCCCTATCATGATGAACCACCTTCCTATTATGAACACTTCCTTCAAAATAATGAACCTTCTTATCCACCCCAACCTCCAATGGATGACACCCTTGGTCTTATTCTTCAAGGGCGAGAAGAGATGAAGAGGGATGTGCTAGAATTCACGGCCGCCTTGACCGATGTAGTAAACCGATTAGCCTCCTAATGCTTGAACACTCAAAGTACTCCCATGGCCACATGTGGAGAATCAAATGAAGAGCATAGCATGAAGGAGAGATTGGAAACTTCGGTGGAAAGTGAGGAAAGTTGCTTTGTGTTAGAACAATTGGGGGAAGCTATGATTGTTGAAGAAAAGGAAGAAATTGTTAAAGACTTAGGAGATGCGTGATGACATGTCATCATGTCATGTTTTTCTATGCTTTTTCATACAAAAAATTGATAATTAGTGCTTAAATATTGTATTCTTTTGTGCTTAAATAGTATATTTCTTTGATCTTTTGATTTGATAAACTTTGTAGGAAATAAGACAAAAAAGAAGCAAAAAAGCACAAAATAAGCTAAAAAGGAGGAAAAAAGAGTTTTGGAGCACACTTTGAAGTTGGAGTACACTTTGATGCCTTAGGCCACGCTTTTAAAAGTGTGGCCCATGACCATGAATGAGAAAAAACAAAGGCTAGCGCTCATTTAAAGGGAGCGCTACGTTAAAATAGTTCACTTTTTCGGGCTTTTCTTAAGCCTTGTGACAACATGACCATGCCTCCTTCAAAGGGCCATAACTTGAGCTAAAGATATTCAATTGATGTACTTCTAGTTGCGTTGAAAAGCTGACATTCAGAGTTTTCTAATGATATATAACAATCTATATTTGGCACGAAATTAAAGCACAAGTAATAAGCATCTTTAAGGCCCAAAAACCAACCAAGCAAGTGCTCACACCAAGGCTCGAAGAGGGGAACCACGTAGCGCTCAACCAAAGGCCCAAAAAGCATAGTGCTACGTTAACTCTTTTCTCTTTATCGTGATTTCCAAGCTTGGGAGCAAGGGACTTGTGCTGTCCACACACAAGGAGCAGCGCTCAATGAGTTAACTGAGCGCTCACTTAGTGAACGCTATACCAAGAAGTTTGGCACGAGGCTTGACACAAGGAACCAGTGAGTGCTACGTTATCTTTCTTAACTGAGCGCTCCACTGGAGCATGGCTCCAACCCATTTTCAAATAAGTGCCTCCTGACCTATGCCACCAACACCATCCGGATTCACTCTCATTTAAGTCCAAAGCAAGCAAAGCCCATTAAACATGACTCAAAGGCACACAGAGAAGCTAGATTAGGAATTTCATTTGTAATTTGTTTTCAATTTCAATTTTATTTTCATTTGCCTATATAAAGGCATCAATTTCATTTTATTAAGGGAGGCTGGCTCTGCTAGAGAGCATTAGGAGTAGGGTAGAAGGCTCTGGTAGAGAGCTTAGCTTTCTTTTCCCTTTTCTACAATTTTTCATTTCTGTTACAATTGAATTCAAGTTGGCTTATGCAAATTTTCAATTTCTGAAATTCTCTGCTACACTTATCTTTCCTGCAAATTTACTTTCTGCAAGTTTACATTTGAAATTGTTGAGATCCAAATTTACTTTTTCTGCAAATCTACAATTCTGTTCTTATGCAATCTAACTTTTCCATTGAGCTTGATTTACTCTTCCTTCAATTCTGAGAAATTATCTTCTTCTGCAATTTCACATTCACGTTGAGCTTGATTTACTTTCCAGCATCCAGCCCCCTTTACATTTGATTCAATTTATATTTCTTGTCATTTAAGATTCTGTCAATTTACATTTCTTGCTCTTTAAGATTCTGCTCATTTACTTTTTGCAACTTTAAATTCACTGCTATTTACATTCTGTTGCTTCAATTTCACATCCAATTCACTTCAATGTTAGCTTGACTAGACTAATCACTCACTAAAGTTGCTTGATCCATCAATCCCTGTGGGATCGACCTCACTCTAAGTGAGTTATTACTACTTGATGCGACCCTATACACTTGCCGGTGAGTTTTGGTGTGGAATCTAATTTCCACCCATCAAGTTTTTGGCGCCGTTGCCAGGATTGATTTAGATCAACAATGATTAAGTGGGTAAGAAGTCTAGATTAAGCATTTTCTTTGTTTTTGTTCTCTGTTTAAAACTGACACCAAGGTGTTTGAGTTATTGCCTCACTAAGAAATTCTTCTCTGAGATATGAATTTCAATTTTCATTGGTGTTGTGTTTTACAAAATTCAAATGGAGTTCAACTCATCTTATGATCATGCAAATTTTATGGGATATTACCCACCATCACAATCTCTAATGGTGGCTGGGAATATCACCAAGAAAATACAAATTCTGAGCATTCCAATCCATGGAGATTTGCTTCAGAGACACAAGATGAGCAAGAGAATCATATGGGATATTTTCCTCCACCACAAAATGATGCAAGTCATTATTCTAATGGTGGTTGGGAGTATCACCAAGAAATGACAAATGATCAAGCAAATCACATGAGATATTGTCTAGAACCACAAAATGATTTATGTCATTATCCTCATGGTAGCTGGGCATATCAACAAGAGTATGAACAATCAAGTGAAATGAACTATTTTTCAGAGCCACAAAGTGACTCATATTGCTATGATACTGACATAAATTATGGCTGGGAAGGGAATTTCAATGTTTTATCTTCTGTTCATCAAGGAACATCATCATTTGATTGTGCTGTCAATATATACATGGAAAATTGTTCCCCAATGTCACAAGATGATTCATACTGTGATGAATTCAAAAATTCTTCAAGTTGTGCTTGAGAGAATCAAAATCAGAAAGCATTTGACAATTCATACTCCACTTATCAAGAGCTATCATCACTTGAGCAAACCTTCAATTCATTTATGCAAAATTGTTCACCCTCACCTCCCATTTTTTCATCTGAAAATTCTTCATCACTTAACTATCCCTTGACACAAAATCTCTTCCAAAACTCACAGTCCACACAAACTTCCATGAACCAAAGCCTTTCAAGGTTTGAAACCATACTTGAAAGATATGAAAGGGAAGCACAGAGGTCCTGGAATGACCAAGAGAACTCCCTCAAAAACATGAAAGTACTGCTAAATCAAATGTTAAGTGTGAAGGAGGAAGTGGAAGAGCAAGAAGAAGAGGCCCCTGTGTCAAGAAAATTTTCAGTGAAAAATGAGGTGGTGGAGGTATTTGAACATGAAACTGCACTTGAGATGACAAGAGAACATGAAAACTCACAACCTTCACAAACTTTCCTGAACCAAAAATTCTCAACACTTGAATCTGTGATTGAAAAATATGAAGAGGAGATGAAGAAATCTTGGGAAGATCAACAACCCTCCTCTATGAAAGAGCTATTAAGTCAAATGTTGAGTGCAAAGGAGGAAGTGGAGGAGCAAAAAAGTGAGAAAGACAATCAAGAGAAGTCACACTCAATTAAAGCAGAGAAGTGTATAGAGGAAGAGCTCATGGAACCACCAATTCAAAAGGCTCTGGATGAAGATAAAACTCCAATAATCACACAGCAACCAAGTCTTGAATCCAACGGAGTGAAGGCAACTAACAAGAGCACCAATCCTGTCCCTTATCCAGCAAGCAAGCTCAATCAAGCCATTAACAAAAGGAAGCTTGTTGAGGAGAAACCAAGACAAGGGACAATAGCTGAATCTTCTCTCCTCTTGAGGTCATTCCTCTTAACAAACTAGAAGAAGAGGAAGAAAGTTAAGAACATGTCAACCGTAGGTAACATTTCATTTCCTTGCTTTGATATTTTCTCTGCCTGCTTTGCTTAAAATTCAATAAATTGGCATATGATTACATTCTAAGTTTGGTGTTGCCCTGCAACAATTTGTTTTCAATATTTATGGATAAGTGCACCAATTCTAAACTGAAAGTATCACACTAGGTTTCTAAGTTTGGTGTGCCACTTAATTTTCTGTGCAATAAATCCAGTAACACCACTTGTCTGCATAATCATAAAGCCTTTGCAGTGTTAATTTTCTTTTGGTTTCACACTTTTTTTCTTCGTTTTAGTCATTTCTTTGTTTTTAGTGTTGTCTTTTAGTTTGCTCATTAACTGTTGTTGCTAATACCTCACCAAGAAATCCTGACTGTGACAAATTCTTCACTTGGTGATTGTGTTATTAGCATGTAACAGTTCCTTGTGTTCAGTTTTAGTTCAAATAAATTGACATATGGTTGCATTCTAAGTTTGGTGTTGCTATGCAACAAAATTTGGTTCCAATCCTTACTAGATACTTGCATCAATTCCAAATGAAAGTGTCACACTAAGTTTGGTGTGCCACTTATCTTTTATGCCATGTATCATGCACACCTTCTTATGTTTGCAATCACAATGTCTCTATCTCTTGTGCTTTGATTGTTATCTTTAATTTTGCTTGCTTAAAACATATGTACTGCTAACATTTCATTGTGTAAGACATTCATGATCCATCTTAGCCCCATAGCCATTGTTCTAATTGTTGCTTGATGATGAGCAAGCATTCTGAAGTATTGGTATGGGAAGAAGGAAGAATAGAAGGAAAAGGACAATAATAGAGAAGATGAATTACAAGGTTGTGAAGTTCTTTTTCCTCTCATTTGTTTCCAGCACTTTAAATTGCATGATTGTCTTTATCTTCTCTGTTTGCATGTGTGGTATGAATAAGCATAGCCTGGATTTTGATTTGCAACATGTTGCTGTGATATTATGACTACCACCTTGAGTTTTGTGAATTCAAAAGCAAAGAAGCATCATGATCATAAACAAATAAGGAATTAAAGAAGAACTTAGCATGTTCATACAAGTATTGGAAGGCTAGTATGGTTAACTATTGCTCAATTGCATTAGATTTAATTTAATTGAAGTTTTCATTTAGGACATTTTGTGAAATCTTTTGAAATCATGAAAACCTTGAAGAAGCAATTGCAAATTAAGGCAAGAAAAGAAAAAGGGAAAGAATGAGAAAGCTGAAGGCTCTGAGTACCAATGACAATTAAGTTGTTAAGTACTTGTGGTGTCTATGTATCAAGCAAAAAGCTTGAAAACAAAACACTTAAAAGTCAAGGCTAGGCTCAAGTGCAAAAGCACTCCCTCAAAGCTCAATGTTTTGAACATCAATGATTAGAGAGTCAAGAAAAGAAACAAATAAGCTTAATGAAGTCCTCTAATTAAATGCTTGTGGTGCTTATGTATCAAGTGGTAATACTTGAAAACAAAGCATTTAGAGTCGTAGCTTTGTTATCAACTCATGGGGCAAAGCACCCAAAAGGAGAAGCTAATAAGAAAATCAAAAGCTTGTTTCAAGGAAGAAATATAAGAAAAAAATTTCATAAATTGAGATAGATAGAAGCATCAATCATTTACATTTCTTTTGTGATTGTAGCATGCATAGAAAACTAGCTAACCATGAACATTGAGTTGCTATTCTTCATACCTTGGATTGTCAATCTTTATTGCATGATTCTTTTCTTGCTTGGGGACAAGCAAGGTTTAAGTTTGGTGTTGTGATGACATGTCATCATGTCATGTTTTTCTATGCTTTTTCATACAAGAAATTGATAATTAGTGCTTAAATATTGCATTCTTTTGTGCTTAAATGGTATATTTCTTTGATCTTTTGATTTGATAAACTTTGTAGGAAATAAGAAGAAAAAGAAGCAAAAAAGCACAAAATAAGCTAAAAAGGAGAAAAAAAGAGTTTTGGAGCACACTTTGATGCCTTAGGCCACGCTTTTAAAAGCGTGGCCCATGACCATGAATGAAAAAAAAAAACAAAGGCTAGCGCTCATTTAAAGGGAGCACTACGTTAAAATAGTTCACTTTTTCGGGCTTTTCTTAAGCCTTGTGACAGCATGACCATGCCTCCTTCAAAGGGCCATAACTTGAGCTACAGATATCCAAATAATGTGCTTCCATTTGCGTTGGAAAGCTAACATTCAGAGCTTTCCAATGATATATAACAATCTATATTTGGCACGAAATTGAAGCACAAGTAATAAGCATCTTTAAGGCCCAAAAACCAACCAAGCAAGTGCTCACACCAAGGCTCGAAGAGGGGAACCACGTAGCGCTCAACCAAAGGCCCAAAAAGCATAGCACTACGTTAACTCTTTTCACTTTATCATGATTTCTAAGCTTGGGAGCAAGGGACTTGTGCTGTCCACACACAAGGAGCAGCACTCAATGAGTTAACTGAGCGCTCACTTAGTAAACGCTATACCAAGAAGTTTGGCACGAGGCTTGACACAAGGAACCAGTGAGCGCTACGTTATCTTTCTTAACTGAGCGCTCCACTGGAGCATGGCTCCAACCCATTTTCAAACAAGTGCCTCCTGACCCATGCCACCAACACCATCCGGATTCACTCTCATTTAAGTCCAAAACAAGCAAAGCCCATTAAACATGACTCAAAGGCACACAGAGAAGCTGGATTAGGAATTTCATTTGTAATTTGTTTTCAATTTCAATTTCATTTTCATTTGCCTATATAAAGGCATCAATTTCATTTCATTAAGGGAGGCTGGCTCTGCTAGAGAGCATTAGGAGTAGGGTAGAAGGCTCTGGTAGAGAGCTTAGCTTTCTTTTCCCTTTTCTGTAATTTTTCATTTCTGTTACAATTGAATTCAAGTTAGCTTATGCAAATTTTCAATTTCTGAAATTCTCTGCTACTCTTATCTTTCCTGCAAATTTACTTTCTGCAAGTTTACATTTGAAATTGTTGAGATCCAAATTTACTTTTCCTGCAAATCTGTAATTCTGTTCTTATGCAATTTAACTTTTCTATTGAGCTTGATTTACTCTTCCTACAATTCTGAGAAATTCTCTTCTTCTGCAATTTCACATTCACATTGAGCTTGATTTACTTTCCTGCACATTTACATTTTATGCAATTGTCCTGATTGATTGATCTATTGCCTCCTTTACTTTCCAACATCCAGCCCCCTTTACATTTAATGCAATTTACATTTCTTGTCATTTAAGATTCTGTCAATTTACATTTCTTGCTTTTTAAGATTCTGCTCATTTACTTTCTGCAACTTTAAATTCACTGCTATTTACATGTTGCTTCAATTTCACATCCAATTCACTTCAATGTTAGCTTGACTAGACTAATCACTCACTAAAGTTGCTTGATCCATCAATCCCTGTGGGATCGACCTCACTCTAAGTGAGTTATTACTACTTGATGCGGCCCGGTACACTTGCCGTGAGTTTTGGTGTGGAATCTGATTTCCACCCATCAATGCAGAACCTCCATGGGAACTTAGAATTGAAGAAAACTCCTCCAAGAAGATTGAATTTGATGTTGAAGAGGAAAGTGCACAACCTCCAAGGCATATCCCATATGAAGAATTGGACGGGATAGAGCAAGAATTGAGTTCCCTTGGCAATGAAGATCAAGCATCAAATCTTAGTGGTGAAGAATTCTTTGAACTTGAAGAACCTTCTCCTGGTGAAATTGAAAGTGTTGTGGAGGTAGACTTATCTCATCCTCCCAATTATGGTTTTAGTAAGGGAAAGGACTTACATAAAATTGATGAACAAATGATTGAATTTGAGAAATCTTATGAAGAGGTGGAAGTCCTTAGACATAGAAGAACGGGAATTGGATACACTTTGTCAAGACCCTCGGAAGCTTCTTTACCTAGGTTGTCATCTACTCCTTCATTTGAGTGGGTAAAACTCATTTCTATCAGCTTTATTGTCCCACTTGAGTATGGTTTGCTTGAAACGGATGGTCAACTTAAGGCACTTTGTGGGATGAAGCGTAAGAGAAAAATGTTTTGTGGTTGGCGCTACAAATCAAGGCTCATTTTGTTGACAAATCAAAGATGAGATACAAAGGTTGGACTAGTGCTCAATTAGATGGGTCTAGGAGGAGAGTTAGGCACTTCATTGAAAGTTCATCTTGCTTACCACCCGGATGGATTAATGATGATAAAATTGAAGACGGGTGTGAAAATAAAGTGTGGGATCTCAGATTATAGGATGAGGATCGACTTTAGGAGCCCTTAGCTTGTGAA
Organism: Arachis hypogaea; assembly: GCF_003086295.3. Classification (NCBI taxonomy): domain Eukaryota; kingdom Viridiplantae; phylum Streptophyta; class Magnoliopsida; order Fabales; family Fabaceae; genus Arachis; species Arachis hypogaea. The sequence goes on from NC_092046.1 coordinate 31,133,163, forward strand.
GAACTCCATTAAAGCTTGGAGGTATTAGTTTTGAAGAATGGAGCTTATTGGAAGTCCAAGCATTGGTGGATGTTCAAGGATGGATTCAAGAATAAGCCACCTTGATTGGAGCTCCCCATAAGTCCAACTTAAAGACAATAAATAAAAGTGTTAGGTGGGAGACACCCCACCATGGTAACATTTTTTCATTTTTTCTCTTTTGTACATATTGGTAGAAATTAGTTTGATTTCATGTTTAGCTTAGTTTGTTGAGTTTCTTTGGTAGTTTAGTAGGTTGAATAAGGCTTTATGGTGTTTTGATAGCTGTTTCGAGGTTTGGAATGCTTGGTTTGGTGCAAAACTTGGAAAAATTTTGAAAACAGAGCACCAACCCACGCGTACGCGTGCCTCAAGATTTTTCAACCATCCACGCACACGCGTCACCCACGCGTACGTGTGGATCCAAAATTTTCAACTCCATACAAAAACCCGAGAGTTGTGGGAGTTCTGGGCTGGAATTGTGCCTCTAGCACAAAATCCACCCACGCGTACGCGTCAAACCATGCGTACGCGTCGCGTCTCTAAATAACACATCAGGCGTACGCGTGACCTACGCGTACGCGTTGAAGCCATTTCACCAATCCACGCTTACGCATCACTCTACACGTATGTGTGGAATGCCCTGTTTCACCACTCTTCTTTTCTTCTCCTCTTTCTATTTCTTCCTTCTTCTCTCTTCTCTTCTTCTCTTTCCACCCTTCAATCATCATCCAACACTATTAAACACCATCTAAGACCATTTCTTTTAGTTAGTTAGTCAGTTATTTGTTTATTTTCTATTTTTCTTTATAAGTGTTGGATTATTCACATTGTTTGCTGTTTATTGCTGCTGAGTACCAAATAGAATGTTATCTTAACATCATTATGTTTATACTCACTGTTGGATTCATTATTGAGGTTATATTTTGCTACTTGGTTTTGAGTTCTTCATGCTTAATTTTGTGAATACCAAGTGAATGAGAATTGCCCTCAAGCGTTATAAATCATTTGAATTGCATGATTTGGCCACCATGTGATTTGAATCCTTTTCTTTGACTAGGCAATTTCTTGATGGATGTTGTGCATTTATCTTAATGCAATGTGTTCTTGATCATATGCATCCATATGTTATATATTTTCTTGAATGCTCTCATGCTTCTTATTGCTTGTTTGGTTGTCTTAACCTACAAGTTTAGAGTATTTCAAGAATACTAGAATGCGTGAAGTGCGTGTTCCTTTTGTGTAAATTGTGACAAGCTTTTTATGTTAGTGTGCGAGTGTTCTAAACCGCATACAATTTAGAACTCACACACTCTTTTCTTCAATGTCACACTAATTCACTCACTCCATTCTAGTGATCATTACCTCATTCCAACAATATAGGCTTCCTTACTTTTGCATTTACTTTTCTCACTATCCTGTCTTCTATTTTCAGGATAAACTACCATAAGCTAAAACAGAAGCAAGAGAAAGAACACGCAGCAACCGGTTGATCCACCAGCTGAAGGTGGCAACTAGGACATCGCCGTACCCCCTTGCTCATCTTTGAGTGCACCGAGGACAATGCAAACTTTTAAGTGTGGGAAGGTCGTCCGACCAGTTGGTGTTTTTGGGTGACAGGTTTCTAATCCTAACACTTTTGCATTTCATTTCTAGGTCTTTTAGGACTTTTTGTTGTATTTTCTTATTTTGCATAGATATATGTAATAAACTTAGTTAAAATCATGATATTTTCCAAGGACTTATTCTACAGGGCATCCCAATTGATTTGAGTGAAAATTTTTCATTGAACTTTGGTGCACGAATTGTAAATCACACTTTTCACAACTCGTACCACTAACCAGCAAGTGCACTGGGTCGTCCAAGTAATACCTTACGTGAGTAAGGGTCGATCCCACGGAGATTGTCGGCTTGAAGCAAGCTATAGTTATTTTGTAATTCTTAGTCAGGAAATCAATGATAAGAGTGATTATATTTATGAAGAGTAAAAAGCATAAATTAAATAGTACTTGTTACGCAGTAATGGAGAACAGATTGATGTTTTGGAGATACTCTGTCTTCTGAATCTCTGCTTTCCTATTGTCTTCTTCTTCACGCACGCAGGTCTCCTTCCATGGCAAGCTGTATGTTGGTGGATCACCGTTGTCAATGGCTACCATCCGTCCTCTCAGTGAAAATGGTCCAAATGCGCTGTTACCGCACGGCTAATCATCTGTCGGTTCTCACTCATGTTGAAATAAGATCCATTGATCCTTTTGCGTCTGTCACTACGCCCAGCACTTGTGAGTTTGAAGCTCGTCACAGTCATCCCATCCCAGATCCTACTCGGAATACCACAGACAAGGTTTAGACTTTCCGGATCTCAGGAATGGCCGCCAATAATCCTAGCCTATACACACTCAATCTAAGGTAGAACGGAAGTGGTTGTCAGGCACGCGTTCATAGGTTGAGAATGATGATGAGTGTCACGGATCATCACATTCATCATGGTTAAGTACAAGCGAGTATCTTAGAATAGAAACAAGCGTGATTGAATAGAAAACAGAAGTAATTGCATTAATTCATCGAGACACAGCAGAGCTCCTCACCCCCAACCATGGGGTTTAGAGACTCATGCCGTCAGAAATACAATATGAATTGTGTAAAAATGTCATGAGGTCCATAGTAAGTCTCTAAAAGTTGTTTTAATACTAAACTAGTAGCTAGGGTTACAGAAAATAAGTAACTAAGTGCAGATAGAGCAGAAATCCACTTCCAGGGCCCACTTGTTGTGTGCTTGGGCTGAGCATTGAGCTTTACACGTGTAGAGGCTTCTCTTGGAGTTAAACGCCAGGTTGTAGCCTGTTTCTGGCGTTTAACTCTGGTTTGCAACCTGTTTCTGGCGTTTAACGCCAGAATAGGGTAAAGACTTGGCGTTAAACGCCAATTTGCGTCGTCAAAACTTGGGCAAAGTATGGACTATTATATAATGCTGAAAAGTCCTGGATGTTTACTTTCCAATGCAATTAAGAGCGCGCCAATTGGTCTTCTGTAGCTCCAGAAAATCCATTTCGAGTGCAGGGAGGTCAAAATCCAATAACATCTGCAGTCCTTTTTCAGCCTCTGAATCAGATTTTTGCTCAGGTCCCTCAATTTCAGCCAGAAAATACTTGAAATCACAAAAAAAAAACACAAACTCATAGTAAAGTCTAGAAATGTGAATTTCGAATAAAAACTAATAAAAATATATTAAAAAGTAATTAAAACATGGTGAAATCTACTTAAAAACAATGCCAAAAAGCGTATAAATTATCCGCTCATCACAACACCAAACTTAAATTGTTGCTTGTCCCCAAGCAACTGAAAATCAAATAGGATAGAAAGAAGAGAATATACTATAAATTCTAAAATATCAATGAAAATTAGTTTCAATTAAATGAGCGGGACTAGTAGCTTTTTGCCTCTGAACAGTTTTGGCATCTCACTTTATCCTTTGAAGCTCAGGATGACTGGCATCTATAGGAACTCAGAATTTAGATAGTGTTATTGATTCTCCTAGTTTAATATGTTGATTCTTGAACACATATACTTTATGAGTCTTGGCCGTGGCCCTAAGCACTTTGTTTTCCAGTATTACCACCGGATACATAAATGCCACAGACACATAACTGGGTGAACCTTTTCAGATTGTGACTCAGCTTTGCTAAAGTCCCCAATTAGAGGTGTCCAGAGTTCTTAAGCACACTCTTTTTTTCACAAGCTTTGTTATTCACTGCTTTTTCTTGCTTCAAGAATCAATTTTATGATTTTTCAGATTATCAGATAACATTTCTCCTTTTTCATCATTCTTTCAAGAGCCAGCAAATTTAACATTCATAAACAACAAATTTAAAA